>NW_005054303.1:10620574-10646194 GCF_000277835.1 Geospiza fortis | reverse complement strand
AAAAGCAGCCACAGCTTTGTCAGATGTGGACACTGTTGGTATTTTAGTGCTAATGGCTTGTGTGCTGTGCACCTCATTCTCCTTGCTTCTTGTAAAAAACATTAACCTGTGCTAGCATTTTGTAGTTCATATTTTGGTCTGTGGTCTCTCATCTTCTTAGAACAAAATGCAGTGTGTACGTTTAAAGGGTGTTTATTTAAAAAGAAAAATAGCAAGAGAAGGCTACACCATTGGCAGAAACGTCTTTAAAAATTTATAACCAGTTACATACAATGTGCATGGAAGTAATACCTTGGGATCACAGTGATGGACCAGGAATCATTTGAGCTAGCCAGTGCATAAACACAAAGCACAGAAATGTGTCTGCCCATGTGATGCTAAACCTTCATCAGCTGCTCTGCTGGGGGCAGCTCTGTCTCCTCTAATCCAGCCTTCCTTCTGTTCCCTTCTGCATTTCTTTTGGGGTTTATGTCTGTGTGTAATGCAGTGTGAGAAGAACTATGGTGAAGTTATTCCCTCGCCTAAGAAAAGTCCTCCAAGCTTTTTGGCAGCTGCAGAATTAATCACACATAATAATTGCATCCGTGCATGATCATTATTATACCAGCAGCATATTAACCCCATTAAACAAATACAATACACTGATGCTGGAAAAGACAGGAGGGGAGAGAACAAGCTATCAGGATTTCTATGGGGAACAGGAGAAATTCTTCAAGTAAAGACCTGTCTGAAAACAAACATCTACCTGAGCCACAGGGAACGATGCCAACAAGTACAGAAAATGTTCCCATAGGAAAATTAGGATCTTTAAATCAGGATCCTATTTGCTCTGGAATCAGAGTGCTTAAAAGCCATTAGTGGATTTTATTTTATCAGCTTATTTTTCAGAGAAGAAAAGTTATTAACCCTGTTACATTCCTGGAGAACAAAGGCACAGGTTAATTCCTTTAATTACTTCAAAGCAGGCCAGGATGCTGAATAAAATAAATTAACTTTTAACCTGCATATCTTGCTCTGAGCAGGGAACTTGCTTGAACTCCTAAAGCTTTGTGATTCATGTTCCCATGTCATCAGTAATAGAGGAGGGCCAGGGCAAGCTGGGATGGATTCAGTCCTCCAGACATTGGATAACAGAGCAGGAGATGTGCTGGGAAGCTTCTTGCTGCTGACTGCTTGCCAGTCAGTGACAGTAAGATTGCAGAAAACCACCTCTCCTTGTGCACATTCTTGTTGCCCATCCATGAATATAGCTGGAATAAGCTTATAATAAGAACAGCTGAGGAAGCTTTGTTCTGGGTGGAAAAGATGAGGCCAGATGCAAGGAGCCCCAGGAGAATGTCTCAGTAATGAGCAGCTGGGCAGTGAGGTGGAAGAGGAAGTGGGGATGAGTGTAAGATATTGCATGGGGACACAGGTGGAATTCAAACGTGAGCAGGATGGACTCAGAGCCACTTGGGAGTGAAACATTAGGCTCATGGCAAATAGCTGCAGGAAAATGTCAACTCAAGGGTCACCAATAGTAGTGAAAAAAAGCCCCAAAGTTAAAGGTGGACAAAATGGAAAATTGGTGTTTGATTGTAAATATACATTCACTGGTGTAATGAACACCATGTACAGTTCTGTCTTCCTCTGTTCAAACAGAATATGGCAGGAGTGGAAAGATGTGGTGAGGAGTGTTGGAGACAATCAGGGAATGGGAGCAGCTTCCAGCTGAATAGACTGTGCCTCCTACATGCTACAACAAAAGGAGGTGGGGGAGGACTCACTGTGGTCTCTAAGTGTCATTGAGAAATGGAATTAACAACAGAAATTCGCTGTCTTCTCCTGATACAAAACCAAAGGATGGTAAAAGGAAGAGAGGAAGGAGCAGGTTCTGAAGAGGAGACAGCTCTTCACCTGAGCTGTCAAATTCCTCCCTACAGAATGCCATGGATGCTGTAAGCCTGCTTCAGTTCTGTGCAGCACAGGAGAAATCCACAGAGAAAGTTCCACAGAGGATTGTTAAATACAAAGCCTCTGGCTGAGGAAGTTCCTGAGTCACAAATCCCTGGAGATTTGAGAGTATTTGTAAGAGAAGCAGCACATGCCATATTTTCATGGATTTACTGCTCTGTGTGTAACTGGGTGCTGTTGGGTGGATGGGGCTGGCTGGGTACAGCTTTCCCACCACATGTGGGACCTGGGACTGAGTAGGCTTAGGAGAACAAGTGTCACACTCAAAACAAGTGAAAAAGGGACTTTCAAGGAGCAACTGTGAGATTTTTGCGGGGGATGGATATTCCATAGTAATTAAACATCCTGGGATAGTATGTGGTTATCCAGTAATGTTTCCAATAGCTTTAGGTTTCTAGAAGGTCTGTGAAAAGCCTAGTCCATGATACAGTTGCTGGGTATGGAAATCAAGATCTTTCTGAATCAAAGGACAAAGTGGATGGATGGTGATGCTCTCCCACTCCCATGGCTGTGAACAAGAAAATTTGTCCACTCCCAAAACGGGTAGAAGAAAAAAGCCATTTCTACCAGAGTGGTACCATCCTAATTCCAAATTTCAGCTGGAGCTGGATGTTTAGTGGCAATCTGCAGTGGCACTGCCGAGCTGCAGGAGATCTGATCACAGGCTGTGTAATCCAGCCATGCCCACGGGCACTGCTGCTGCAGGTGACAAAAGCCGGGCTTAAGTATCCTTACATCCTGCTGCTCCCGTTGCTGGGCAGGTGTGTATCCTTCCTGATCTGCTCAGCTGTGCATCCCTGCTTTCCCTGGTAAAGCCCCAACCGCCTCTCTGAGGCAGCAGCAATGCACTAATGTGGGAAGGAGTAGAAATGCCCTTTTTAGAGGAGAGTCAGGCTGTACATCCCGAGAGGCGCCTGTGCTCTGCTGTGGCTGTGTCAGTCCGGGCTGGAGCTGCACCTCCCCAGGGCTGGCAGTGCAGGCAGGTGGTGAACCAGCTCTGCAGCTGACACGTGTCCCAGGAGAGGGCAGGTGCTGTGGAATGGCGTGGACATGGGGTGTTGAGGCAGCAGAGGAGGATCACTGAGCTCCTAGGTGCTCCAGGAGGAGCTTCCCTTCCTGAGAGACCTGTGCAGTCTCTTCCAGGGAGCCCTCATCTCCTGCCCCTCTTGCATGTCACTGATGCCAGCAATTCCTCTCCCTGGAACAGTGCTTCCAGGGACCAGGGCATTCTTTTCTGCTGCATTTTAAATTAAAGGCACTGCTGGTCTGTTCTCTGATGACTCACATGTTGTGAAGGTTGCCAGCTCCCAGCCTCTCCCTTGTGAGAGAGCTGCCAGCCCCGGGAGAGGGAACCTGAGAAGAGGCTTGGTGGAATAGGGAAAGGAAAGTTGGCTTCTCAGCAATGTAGTAGGCAGCTCCTAGCTCTTGTATGATTTATACAGTAGGCCATAAACTGCCTTAATCCAGACTTTCATGACATGGGGTTGGGATCAAAAGCTCGGGTCTAATCCTCCACCCTGCTATTTTACTGATCCAGCTGCAGTGAGCCCAGCTCAGAGTGTGAATGTTGAGAGTTCTGCCCCACTGCTGGTTGAAAGGGGAGGCAAAGGCATCACTAATGGTCTTGTGGGCCTCAGACTGAGAGCTCACATGGAGCTGCCTGTACAGAGCAGCACAGAGTGGGGCTCTGGGGCTGCTCTGCCACGCGGCGCTGCCGTTCATTATGTAGGCTGGGAGCGTGGGCTTGCCAGCTGGGGGAAATTAAGCTCCAGGCCCAAGGCTTTCTTCTGCTGTGGCTGTTATTAGTCTGGATTGCAGCATGCTGACATGGTTATCCTGCTTTTGGAAATGAGCTGGCTCGCCTGGAGCGCGGGTGGGAAAGTCCGTGCGGCGCTGTGCGGTGCCCTGCAGTCCTCAGACGTGAGGGGTCAGGAGTCTTTGGTTGTTTACTTCCTTTCTAAATATAAATTCAAGCAGGGGGGTTGGATGCTTTTGTACTTGCAGTGCTGTTGCTCACGGGTCGGCTTTACTAATAATGGTGGTGCTTAGTGTAAGTGAAAGCAGAACGCTCTCGCTATGGTCCCTGCTCCAAAAACAGGAATGCATAAATTACAGCTGATTATTCCCCTGAGTTGTCATTATCAGTTAGTTCCCTCAGAAGAATCATGACAGAAATGGGTCATTAGAAGAATCCTGGAAAAACTGATTGTCTTTGCAGATGAGCTCTCCAGAGGTGTTTGATGGTTGATGGAGACAGAGGAGAGGTTTGCCCAACCCTCTGGAGTAAGAAGATGCAGCACTAGCCCAAAATGTGTCTGGTGTATTACACCATTCCTTGATTTAGTGCTTTTCAGTCTGGTATTAAATGCTGAGATGTTGGTATTTTATGTATACGTGGACATTGTGCCATCCACTCATACCAGAGAGGTAAGATGAGTTCAGAGTAAAAATGCTCTGAATGCAGCGAGAACTTCTCTTCCAAAACCTGCGTGGAAAGGAGAGCCTGGTAGATGCCGTGCTAAAATTGGTCTTGGCAAAATTAGACTTTGTTCTTGATTCTTCACAGACTTCTGTGTAACCGTGGGCAAGCTGCAGTCTCAGACACTCCCAGATATTTAGAGGTCTCACTCTTCCTCACTTAGTGAGACGGGTGCCTAAGCAGAAGGTGAGCACTTGGGCATTTTAAAGAGTGTCAGCCCTAATCTCTTTTCCTTTTGTGCTTGATGGAGGTGGCACAAAAGTAAACACTCTGAAGAGCACGGAGTGCTGAGACACCCGGTAATGAGGCCATTACTGAACCTGAGCATGTAATTAGGTGGAAAATGTTTGCCTTCATAATGAAGAGATGCTCTTACACATACATTCCTCAGTAAATCGTCAAGTTCATCCTTGCTGTAGCTACACTAATTTCACTGTGTAACTGGGGATGGATTTTCTTTGGCAAAGTCAACAGGAGGGGAGAGCTTTCCATCCCAGAGGACCAGAGTGGATCACAAGAAAAGCTGTGTTTTCTGATGAGATACCCAAAAAGAAGCTGCAAAGAGCACAATGAAGGAGGGGAAAACTACAATCTTAAAATTTAGTTAGTGAAGCAGAATAACAGCTCAGCCTCATATGTACCAACTCTGCAAAGCAGATTTCAGATGCTAAATATATGATCCACACCTACTCTTTTATTTCTGTTCAGGCAAGCTTGATTCGTTTGGCTGGTAAAATACACCCAGTGGAATAAACTTGAGGAGAATTTGCAGCCTGATTTAGTTGTGACTTGCACTGGCTTTGTGCCTGTGTTTTCTTGGGGGTGAATAGGGCTCCTGGTATTAGCTCTGCCTTGAGTAGAGTCTCCTTCCAGCCTGATCCAGAGGATACATGCAGAATCCCCATCCACCTTGGTACTGAACAGACGGGGTCTTGGTGTAGAATTAGGTAGAAATGTGACATATATTAAAGAAAAAGCCAACTTTTCTGACTTTAACTCATTGGTGGTGTGCTGGTTATTTTTCCTCAAAGCCAGCTGTGTTATCCCTCTCTTGCAGAAGTTGAGGCCTCAGTCAAGGATGTGACATCCTGGAGGTTATGACTGTAAGACTCTCATCCATTCATTGCCTGCAAAATTAACTGGGACATGCTGAAACAGTATCCCACGAGGTGCTTTAGCTGTGGCACTTGCTTTAGTGTTAACACCTAAATCATCTGTACTGGTATCACTGTCTGTGAGATCTGTGCTGAATTATGGCATCTGCTTTTTGGATTATGAATTGGTTGACTCCTTTGGGCACTGTTCAGATGGATGTGCCTGCAGTTAGGTGTGATGAATCCCACCTGAGCTGCCAGAACTGGTGAAAGTCAGAAGGAAGTATGACAGCAAGGCATACTAAAAGTAAAATCTAGACCTCAGTGCTTTCCCTGTCTTCTTAGAAAAAGAGATGCAGGCATGTGTGGGACACCTTTCCCTAAAATAGCATAGGAAGGTAATGCTGGGTTGGTTGTCAAAAGAAAGAAAAATTTTGAAGTTCAAACAGAGAATGTACTTCTCTGTTTGAGAAGTTCAATTATACTAATTACCTACTTGTTTGTATTTAAAAATCAGCCTGGTGGAGTTCTTCCAAAATTTTGAAATCCCCTTTTCAGAAAAAAAACCCAAAAAAACCCCAATGAATACATTTTAAAAAATCCAGAAAGCCCCTACTTATCTTTATTTTCAGGGAGTTGCCTGCAGTCTAGACCAGCAGCCAGGACTTACACATGAGGAATGCTTCAGTGCACATTGTTGTTTATCAGTGCCAAGTACAGTGACATCCCTACAAACACTGTAGGAGTTGTGTCTGCTTTCACATTGAGTCAAGCTGGAACAGAGGGTCCTCTCTTGGGCTTTGTGTTCCTGATGAGCCTGAAGTTGTTACAGATTTCAGTCCCTCAACACTGAATATTACAGTGGAAATTAGTGGAAATTACACCTTTCAGTAAAGTGGGTTTTTTTCCTTCCCAGACACAATCAGGAAATTGAATCAGAGCTTTCCCTTTCTGTGTGACTAGTTGGTCTTTGCTGGCAAGATCCTCTCCATCCCCAGCGTTGTGCTGGGAGCCAAGCTGGCACCCCCAGCTAATGACTGGGCTGAACTTTCCCCGCAGTAACTCGATAGCTGTACAGCTGTGCAGGCTCACAATTTGCTCCTTGATTGTCAGCCTCCTGACAGCTTTTTCAGGGGAACAGTTTGAGAGGAGCGGGAAGCCCTGCTTTGGAGACGTGGAAGTGTTTTCACACCTGAAGTGCAATTTCACACCTTGTGTTGCTCAGTAGATAAGTGCGTAAAATAGCACATCAAACGGGAACAGGAGAGGGTAGAAATGCTGCAGACAAGAGATGGAGGCTTGTTATTTATTTCCTATCTTCAGCACACTCTGAAATAATACTCACTTGCAGGCACAGATTATGAAGAGGTTAGCAGAGGACTTGTCTAGCCAAGCAATCTGTCACTGTCATGTGCAGATGGAGGTGAAAACTTACACTGAGCTGGGTCTGTGGAGCACTGGGAGCTCTGACACCACAGTATTAGCAACCATGTAAGAGAGGAGAACTGATTAATACAGGAGGCAGTAGGAATTTAAAGAGTAGATTTACAGCAGCACTAAATTGGACCATCCCTTCCTTGCGTTTGCTAAGCATGTTTTGCTTCTTGTATGGGCTTAAATTGTAAATAAATTTGACTCACCAAAAAAGTAATATGAGAATTTGGAAAAAATATGAAACTATTATGGGAGACCAAATCATTTCACTGTTTATGTGGGGTTTTTTCCCCTCCTTTTCAAGGCCCTTATTTTTTGGTATCTTAAACAATAAATCACAGAGAGTGGTGGAGAAGCAAGGGCAACTGAGGGAAGCCTGGGTAAGGCAGCCCCAATGAAGCTTGATTGTGAGGGAGAGGAAGGGAAGGTGGAGACACCATTTGAAGTGTAGAATCCATAGAGATGGTCATGGTTTTGTTTACACAGTTTTGCTAGCACTGGGTACCTGATATCCTGTTCTTTCCAAGAGGGTGGTGTAGGTACTCAGTTTGTGGTGGTTGGGAGTGGAACTGTGGCAGAGCCTCATCCCCAGTGGGCACAGCTGTGAAAAGCAGGTGAGCAGCACTGACAGCAATGAGCCATGGAGTGCCCAGGTGTGCTGAACAACCACCAAAGGGAACAGAGGGCACAATGGCGCAATGCATGAACAGGAGGGGGATAAAAGGTTGGGTTAAAGAAAAGAAAGAGCAGACCCTTGCAGCCTTCTGAAGTGACATGATGTTATTCTGTATGGGCAGATGTTTGAAGCCTTCTGATGTGGTTTGGTGTTATTCTGTTTGGGGGAATGTTTAAAACCTTCTCAAATTGTATGGTGATACTCTGTGCATGGTGGCTGTCTCAACTGTGATATATACTGGAGCAGAGTGAGGCTGAAACATGCATCAGTTTTCTTTTCTCCTCAGCTGAATATGAGAAAATCACAGAGGTGCTTTCATCTTCTGCTTCTCATCCCATGGATTTTACCATGAGCGCCATCCAGCCCCCATCTGCTGTTCACTGCAGATTAAACTACTCTACTTGGATGGTTTTTGGGGGTGTTTTTTGACTGCCTGGGTCTTTCATTCACCCTCTCACCTGCCCCAAACATGCCATTTCCTCTTTTTTTCTGTCTTAGACACCTATGGAAAGCTCTGCCTGCGCAACTCGGTGGGTCAGGAGATGTCTCGCTGCAAGACCTCGATTCGCCGGGCACAGCCCAACCCTGTCTACAAGGAGACTTTCATCTTCCAGGTCTGTAGGAGCCACGGGGTGTAGGACAGTCAGGACAGACCAAGATGAGAGATCTCTGAAACAAGGTCATGGCATTCATGGTTTATTGCAAAGGGCCTGCGTGCCCTTTGCTCAGAGCAGGCCCAAGAGAAGTAAAGAGAGTGGTTGTCTCAGTTTGGAAAGACAGGAGTCTGCTGAGGAAGGCAGGAGCTTCCCCTGAAATGGAGAATGTAAACCCTCCCCACCCCTCCAAATTGCTGTAAATTTTAAATTAAGGGGCTCTCAGGCAAAAATATGGGAGCAGGAATAACAGTTCTTTAATAGGGAAGAAAAATAAAAGGATAAAATAAAACAATGCAGTCTACTAGAACAACACTGACAGAGTGAGAACACAACCTGACACCCTGTGGGTCAGGGTGTTGGCAGCAGTCCCATTGGAATTGTGGCTGCAGCCCTCCTGCAGTGTCAGGGGTGGTTCTGCTGGAGCAGGGGTCCTGTAGAAAAGGGTGTAGTCATCCTCTGAAGATCCAGTGGAAGAGGCAGCTGCTGTTCCTCTGGGAAATCCAGTGGAGAAGCTGCGCTGGGGTTCCAGAATCTCCAGATTATATCCAGGTAGGAATGCTTGGCTCCTCCCTCTGGGCTCACATGTCCCAGTGGGATGCTGTAGTTCTTATCAGCCATGCAGTGACATTCAATGGCTGTTATCAGCAGATGTCCCCTCCCGAGGGAGGAGTGATTCTGATCACTCACAGAGATAAGGCAAACTGCCCAATGACAAAAGACAGCTGCCATACAGATAGTGATAGAATACATCTTGCCTTGCAATCTGGAACAGTGGTACAGAGAGAGAAGGCAAGAGTGTGGTAAAGAGGATGAGAGAGTAAGAGGATCAGAGAGTGAGGTTCCCGTTACAATACAATAATTCTTCTGTCTTGAATATTCTAATTGTCACTAACCAACCTAGTACAATATACAAATCCTATAGCATTTACATACAGCCTATAGGAATCATTACATTACCATACTGTGTTGCATTTTAAACCTTAAAAACTTCTCCTTGGACCCCTTTTGCTGAGCAAGTAGGGTCTGCTCTGACCCTTGGACCTGTCTGCAAGCAGAGGGTATTGTTCCATCAAAAGGGGGTCACCTTCAGTCCGGCCACACCATTGTTTTCCAGTTGTTCAGTAACTAAGGTATCTCAAAGCTTGCTTTCATTTCAATCTCACTTATAGTTCCCATATTCTCAAAATTCTTTCCAGTCATATTTATAAAGCTTTCCTGTTTCATCTTCCCCACCACAGGTCGCCCTCTTCCAGCTCTCTGAGGTCACCCTGCTGATCTCCATCTACAGCAGGCGCGGCCTGAAGCGCAAGGAGATGCTGGGCTGGATCTCCCTGGGCCACAGCAGCAGCGGGGAGGAGGAGCAGAGCCACTGGCAGGAGATGAGGGAGGCACCGGGGACACAGGTCTGCAGGTGGCACACGCTGCTGGAGTCCTAGTGGGCACCAGGGCAGCCTGCAGGTGCTGGCACAAAGGGCTGTCTCTCCTTGCTCTCTGCCAGCAGAATCCAGCTCTGGCAGGGCACACAGCTTTAACCTGCCCCCTCAGTGGCAGCAGCTGTGGGTATCAAACGTGGCAAGGCCTGGGAAGCAAGTTTAGTTCTTGCCTTACCAGCCTGCCCTGCATTTTCTACATCCGTATAACCCTAGTAAGAAGCAGTGGGAATACTTGGAAAATCCTTTCCTTGGACATTGTCTTGCTCATTTTTCTATAGGCTTAATCACCACAGACTGATTCTGATGTGATGCTGTTTTCTTCTGGGGTAAACTCTCACTTCCCCCTTTTCCCTTATTTGTATTAATGAAGTTTGCAAATATTCTTGCCACGCAGATAGCTCACAGAAAAGCTAACCTGCATGCAGAGCACATCCTCTCCCTTTTATTATCGTGTTTCTAAGTCCTAGAAAAAAGCATTTGATACCACTGTAGACTGGATGATATATTTTTCAGGCAGCATGAGAAAGCACTCTTGAATTCTCTGTCAACTTTTAAGTGCCTAGACATTCTTACTGTTCTTCTGTACTAAAAATTGATATAAGGACTAAATACTACTGGTATTTTTAATTAGGCACCCTGTGGACCTGTTAGCCTGCATTGACATAGGTTTGCACAAGAGATAACAAGCATCAGTTTTATATTGCATTATACAATGCATGTTTAGATGTTTACTTGAAGTTATGGCTTCTGTCATCACAAATACCAAAAAAAAAAAAGAACAGAACAAACTGCACAGCCACCTTTGTGCCTGAATCACTCATTTCTGCATTGTTTTGCCCATGTGTCAGTATGATTTTTAGAAGTGAGATTTGTTCAGAAAAGCATTCCTGTGAGCATTACTGGAGAGGGCTTCAGGCCTGTGGTTTTTCTGTCCATTACAGGAGAGGGCTTCAGGCCTGTGCTTTTTCTGTGATTCAGCAAAGCACTACTCAGTTTGCTGAGGGTTCTTCAAATCTCCTGTAATATCTCCTTGGGATATGGAAGGGGACTGGTTTTGGCATGCTGAGCAGTAGAGGATGCCAGACCATGGCTCCTAACCTGGGGAAGGAGCTCTCTTGCAGGCCAGGAGCAGGATCCAGAGGGGCTGCTGGCTCTGCTGAAAAGAATTGTACTTCCTGCCTCCAACTGAGAGCAATGCAAGGAGCAGCCTTGCTGGATGAGGTGATGACACTGTCACGTGGTTACTTTTCAGACTGCGCTGTCCTTTTCCATTTTAATCTCTTTTCCTGTCTCTGGGAGCTGAAGTCATGGAGATGATGGATGGAGGATGTGTCTCAGTCTGCTGCTTGGCTAAGTGGTTGTTGTTGCAGTGCTGTGTGTGACACAAAGGAGAGTGTTCCTCCTCAGTGGAATGTAGGCAGTGAGGTGCTGAGATCTCCAAATGCTATCAGCTGCCCAATCTCCCATTCCCCACACTCTCTAGGAGAGGACTGTCTTTTTTCCATACCTGCTGATGACAGCAAGACACAGGAAATATTTTGCTGAAGAGGTTTGTCTGTACTGAGTCACTTCATGGTTTGTTTTTGCCATTTACAGAGACCTGGCACCAAATTTTGCCTCCCCCTGCACCATAGCCACTTCCTTTGCTTCAATGGTGCTGTGCAAATCTAACTAATGCAAATTTTGGCACTGGCTGTTTGACCAAAATTGGTCCTTGGTGCTGGTTTTTGTCACATCCAGGCTAAACAGGCCCTGAGGGCACTCACAGGTTATCACTTGGTGTCACAGAGGCTCTGTCTGGCCAAGGAGGCAGACAGAATAATCTGCACAGAAAAGCACTTCTGCTACAGGTGATACAAGTTATTCTACAGACCACACTCTTGTATCTTCTTATCACCTGTCTGAGCATCATTTTTCCAGGGAGACTGGTGGGTATCCTATGCAGGAGGGTTTTCCTCCACTGTCTAGATAAGCTGGCATGTCTGCTTTGCACTACTGGGGCTTTGAAACATCAAACAGGGTTTAACCCAAATGCAGCTCATCCAACAAATGTGTTCTTGACTGCACTGCCAAAGCTGCTGTATTATCAATGCAAGAAAAGTGAACATCTGAGTGATAATCAGCAGGGGAAAAATAAAAAAGTAGAGGAAACAGCCCAATTCAAAAGGTGCATTTGCTGATTCTAGTTGTTTTCCAATCTCTCAATCTTTTTTGTCCTGAACTGCATAAAATGTATATGCAAGTGTTTATAATTTGTTTTTATTACCTGGAATGTGTGGGTGTAATAAACTTACTGAGATTTTCTTCAGAACTTCTTGAACCTGCAAAGCCTTGCCTATGCTTCATGATTAGCTAAGGAAAAACTGTAAGTTCATAATACATTTCAGCAGTGAACTGGAGATAACCCAGATTTATAACAGCATGATTAAAAAAAAAAAAAAACTAATGAAAAAGATAATTTAAAAAAACAATGAAGTACAGTGGGTTTGGACTTCCATGCTGTTTTCACATTAAGATCTTTTCTGAAGATATGGCATTAAGGGAATTGAATTTTAATATATAATTTCATTGTGGAGTTTTTCGAGTCAGACAAAAGCAAGTGAAAATGGCTTACTTAGAGTAAGTCCATAGCTAAGCATGTGTTAAAACTTTGCTGTCCAAGGGAAGCAGGTTGCTGCATCCTTGCTGCCACATTTTACCCTTATATTTTGTCAAAAAATGTTGGAGGGAGGGGACAAGAGATGTGGCTGGGGGACCATTTGGTTTTTAGAGCTACTGGCAAAACTCTTGGCACATCCATGCCTCAAGAAGTGCTTTTGTGGGGTTCTTTATGTTCCTACTAAAGCAATGGAGAAATTTAGGAATCTTGGGATGAACAAGGTGCTGGGGGTGCTCGTGTTTGCTAGCTATATTTTGGGATTTTTATTGCTTTTGTGTTTGGTTTTTTTTCCTTCCATTATTGACTGTCTGTGAAATGGAGGCTTTGCAGCAGCTCTGGCATATTCCAAAGCTCCTGTAAATTCTTCCCATTGACAGATTGAATTAGTCATTGCTAATATTGATACAGGCTGGGCTTGTGCTCATCGTCTTTCTTATGTAAACACCACTGCCCTTTTAGTCACTGCTTTAACCCCTTGTTTCCTTTGGAAGTGGCTGACAAGGCTGAATTTCCAGGAGGTTTTCCATTCCTTGGGAAGCCTGACTGTCACTTGACTTGCAGATAGGCTGTAGACCCTGTGCTCCCCTAGATGCTGATGCTCTCTGCTCCTGTGGGGTTCCAGGTGGGAAGAACAGCTCTGAGAGGGCCCTGGGGATTTCAGGGAGCAGGATAGGAATGGATAACCTGGTTCTGGAATACTTGGGAATTTGCAGGTGTAAATTATGGATGTTTCCTAATGCGCTTATGTTTTCTAAGATAATTTGTTCCCTTTTGATGCCACTGTTTGTAATCTCTTTATAGTTTATTTGAATTTTCTTTAAAAAAAAGAGGCCTGAAAATGTGGAAAGGGATTAACTGCATTGGCCTAGAGTATTATGGGCAAGTGCCCTGGATCCATCTCTGTATCTTGAACAGCGTTGTTCAGCTGATTGCAGCCTGTTCTCTGCTTGTTCTCTCCCCAGCCACCGTGCCCCTGTCCTGCCAAGCTCTCTGCTGCTATTTTCTTTTTTCTTTTTTAATGTTTATTGACAACAGAACAGAATGATCTCACCGTGTTTCTGCTCCCCCATAATAACGGTGATCTTCAGCTGATGCCCACAGAAATGAGCTCCTTTTTTAGCCCACTGAGCTGCAGCAATCGCTGCTCACTTTGTGAAGTGCCCATTTGCAAAGGCTTTATCTGGATGATCTTCCACATCCTTTGATTTGTCTGGGTTTCCTTTTTGCCAGTGTCTTTAATTAGCTGGACCCTGCTGTGGCCTGCCTGTTCCTGTTGCTCTGCCTTGTCTCCTTTCCCTCCAGGGGCAGTGAGGGCTGTGCAGCTCCTGGGTAGGTGGACAATGCTGGGGTGTATTTTTAGCAGCTGCACATCCCGAGGAGTTATTTGGTGCTTTACACAGCTGACTGATCTTCAGTCATGGATGGCCTTAGAAGTTCCTGGATGCACAGATCCAAAGGCTGCCAGCTGCTATTGATCATTTTCCCAGCATAAAGCTGAAGGTGGCAGCTTGGCAGAGGAGCAGGCTTTTCCTCTGGTGGCATTTCATTTTCCCCTTCAGCTGGAGCTGGCAGTGACCTTGGAGCTGGCGTGCCTGCAGTGCTTGCTTTCCACTCCCATATTTATCATCATTTTTAATCTGTGTGATCACAGCATTTCATCTCTCTGCCTCTCTCTCTCTCATCTCACATGCCTTCTGCCCTTCAGCATGAAAACTGGACTGAAAGGCTGAGCAAAGAATATGGCCTTCTCCATCATTTTATCCCATCTCAAAATTGTGACGTTCCTGATCAAGACCTTGCCTCCCTGCTCTCTTGTCCACTTGTGGAGTTTGAAGTTTGTTGGTTGAGCTGTGACACTTAAATATTTACAGAGTGACACTTGTTCACCTCCATGTGGACCAAGTTAATGACAGAAGAAAGATCCTGGTTTGTATTTGCTTTCTTCCTTTTCTCATGGGCATTGTGCTCTGCAAAAGGACAACGGAGCCTGCAGGAATTAGTATGCAGGAGCATCCTCTTTCCATTTAAAATGTGCTAAGTGTGATGTTTGCAGCTATGGTTTGAGGGGAAGAAACAAAGCAGCCAGGGTTTGTAGAGAAGCTCACACTTTGGATGAGGCAGGTTTTTCCCTCCAGCATGTGATACCCCAACAAATACATTCTCATCTCCCAGGAAGCAGTGCTGGCTCCGAGCTCATCTGCTTCTGTGATACAAGCAGCCAGAAGATGACAGATCCTAAAGCTTGGAAAGGCATCCAAGATAATTCCACAGAGCTGGTCTGGGTGTTTATTTGGGATCTGGTGAGGATTTAACAAGCTGTCATGCAAGAAATGAAAACCCCAGGCAGTGGTGGGGGAGAGAGGCAGGAGGGGAAGGCTCTTGGTGTGCTTGTGCTGCTTAGAGCTGGGAATTTGCTCACTCCTTACTCCAGAAAGCAGCACAGCCAGGCTGCAGTGGCACCAAGCCTGAGCTGAAACCCAGTTTCTCTGCCTGACTCTTGAGCTCCAGCTCTGCTGAAGGCACACAGCTTTTTTATTCAGTGCAGAGTGAGCTTGTGTCTCCCTGCAGCCTACGCTGTGGGCCATAAGAAATGAATGTGTAAATATTTTGTCTCTCACAGCAGCCCAAGGTCATCTTTCTGGAACAGCAAACAGGCACAGAATCCAAAGAAGATCAGTCTGTCATATGAGTAAGGTTAGCATCTGCACTTACAAATGACAAAGGCTATTAATCCTCATGCTGTAATCCCCAAGCTGTTTGCCAGCTGGCAGCAGGAAGATGCTTCTGCTCAACCCACACAGCTATCCATGTTTTTTCACCTTTGTAAAGCAGATATAGGTCAATATTGTAGCCTCAATAAAAAACTTGGTAGATGCCATTCATCTCTTTTGGCATTACAATCCCTCTGTTCTCCACAAAAACCCTCTATACAAAGGAAGGAATAAGAGGAGAGCTGTGGCCTGGGCTCTCCCTGTGCTGCTCCTCCAAAACAGAAGGCTGAAGGTGAGACTTTTCTCCCTCTTTTCTGCCCCTGAGTTTATCCTGGGTGGATGAATTTTGAGATCTCTCTGCAAAGCTGAACAACCTTAGCAAAGCTCTGTCACTAGACAGGCCTTTACAACTAGAGCAGGGAAAACCTAATTCTGGCAGAAGGCAGACAAAATTCCAGTGGTGGGACTTTTTTTGGTCTTAATTTGGGAACCTGCACAGGATTAGGGTATTGCCCATCACAGGAGCATAAACCCCTGAATCCTCTGAGGTGTCACTGGTGGAGCAGAAGGAAACTGCAGGTAGGCTGTGAGAGTCTGATCTTACACACCAAAAACCTGTATGGCCACTGGGTCACAGTCAATATTGGACAGCTGGGGTTGGAAATAGTCGAGGAAGAAACACAAAAACCAGACAGGAGCTGTGAAACTCCATTCAGAACTGTTACTTGCTCATCTCTCAAGGAAATTGGAAAGCAATTTTTTTTTTGCTGTAACAGAAATCACAGCTGCTTTGGCAGCTACAGGTGTGAGGAGCTAAGGATGTTTCCTCCTTGCTTTTCTATTTCCTCTGGCTGTGGTGGGGAACATCAAATAGACACCAAACACTCTGGAGGTGTTTTTCCCCTGTAGAGTCATTCCCAGTGTGGGCTGATCTTACTGAGAAACAAGAGCCAAAAAGCTGATATTGGCCATGGGTGAGGAACAAGGATTCAGGGTTCACAGAAAAGCAGGATTCTTCCTGAGCCCCACGACCATTAATTAGCTGTGACCTCCAGGGAAGGCACTTCATCCTGCCAAATACTTCCCTCTCCTTTCATTTCTCTTAGGGTAACATCGCAAATATCTCTCTTCATTAACAACCAGGAAAAAAAATCATATAATTTTTCCAGCTTTCCTCATCCCTGTTATGTCTTGTTAGCACTTTCCAGGTGTTTTTCCTTCATGCTGTCTCCATCACTGCATCTCCCATCCTCTCATTAGTATCTACAGAGCTCTGGTCCAAGGCAGGTCAGTGCCTGGTAGCAATATTTTATGTTCATGGTGCTCAGGATAAAACCTGTCCTCCAATCCCTTGTCACTTTGTGGCACCTCAAGCACAAGTTTTCCAATTAAACTGATATCACATCTCTGCTGTATTCCTCTGCTGGCATTGCTGTGGTTTGTGTCTTGCTGGGCTTTGTTCTCAGCTGTAACTTCATTGACTTTTCCCAGCAGAGAGTTTTGTTTGTCAAGAAGAGTAAATGAAGTAATCATTTGGTAGACTTAGCATTTAAATACTGTGTGACATTTATATGTGTGTGTGTAGATATAAAAAATGGTTTTTATGGCAGAGTGCCTCGGGGCATTTGCATGAAGCACATCTCAGTGTATATTTGACTGTTGATTTAAATACACAGTATGTAATAAGTTATTTTTAGTGTGTATTGACGTCTTTCTATATTGGAACAATAAACCATCCCTGGCAGGGTTTTGTTGTCTCTGTTGTGGGCACAGCTGGACACTGAGGTGTGTCCTTGTCCTGTTTCCTCCTTGTTTTCCATGAGGTGGGAGTTGCTCCCCTCAGGAGCTTTGTGGGTGGACAGATGTCCCGCCTGGGGTTTGCTGCCACAGGACAGAGTTGTGAGCCTCCTACTGCACATTCCCCCTGGTGTTCAGTAGAACATTTCACATTTCTCCTTTCTCTGCTGCCATCTCCTCAGCACAGAGAGCTGCTTGGTGTTTGGAGTGATTCAGCCCTGTGGCTGAGGGAGCACCAGGAGCATTGAAGATCTCAGTTCCTTTTTCCAGCCTGAGATCATAGAACCACAGAATGGTTTGGGTTGGAAGGGACCTCAAAAACCATCCCATTCCAACCCCCTGCCATGTGTAATCTCCCTCTAGACCAGGTTCCTCAGAGCCCCATCCAACCTGGCCTTGAGCACATCCACAACCGCTCAGGACAAGTACAAAATTTATCTATAAATTGTTTACTTTAAAAAATAACAATACAGCCAAAATAATAAGAATGCCACATCTTTAACTTCTGCTGGTGCAAAGGCAAGGCTTCTAGAGCTTGCATTTATCGATGAATTATTTTTATGGTAAATAAATCTACAAAGGGAGAACTTTTCCTGCTGTGAAAGTTATAAGAAACAAATCTATATGTCCTTTTCACTTTTGTGAAGCTCAAAGGTTTGCACTGAAAATTGTACCTTGAATCTAGTAACTGAATTGTTGGCATTGACTGGTGAGGGGCCACTGGGATGGTGTGAGCATTGTCTCACTTGCTGGGTATGTGATTGAAAGAGATGAAAAGTACAAGGAAAAGATGCTTAGATATTCAACTGGAAAACTGGTATGGGTTTATTCTTAGCTTTTCATGTATTTGGCAATGAAACATTTTTTGTTTTACTTAAGTGCTAACGTGCATGATCATACAATATATTGCCTCTTGCTAACTATATGCTGTGTTAGGAATACTAATGTCTGGATGATGTCTGACTGGAAAAAAAAATCAGCATTAAACCCAGCTTCTGCAGAATTCTGGGCTGAAACTACCCCTGCACATACACAGCTGTCCACACCTTAGAAACAGTCTTGTTTTGTCATGGAGAATGCTGCTGTTACAGGTTTATCAATAAAAGAGAAGCAGATGGCTCATGTAGACATGCAAACCCAGCCTGTCTTCCTTTTTGTTCTGACTGTGGCAGAAAGGAGTGAATATGCATCCAGGAGAGGGGGATGTGCTTTGTTCAGGGCAGGGATGCAGGTGCCTGGTGCATAATGCAGGACTGGCAGGAAAGGGAAGTGGCTGCCCTGCCCTTGGTCCCCCTGTCCATCCACAAGGACACAGAGGCCCTGTGGCAGCAGGATGGGGCGTTCCAGGGGCTGAAGAGATTCCCATCTCCCACTGATGCCTTGGAGTGGCTATCTGAAACAGAGGCTAGACAAAAATAAGAGAATAAAAGTGGGTATTTGTTGAAGGCCTTCACTAGGGACACCTTGGGCAGTCAAAGCCTCTGAGGGGTTACACCCAAGATGGACAATGGTCACGAGTTTTTCATACAATTACAAATTTGGTCCATTTCCATATCAGGGATTAATCTTGCAATTACAGTTTCAGGTAATGAAGTAATTTACTCCAGGTTTGCCCCCCCCAATTCACTGTTGTTTGCATCTCTCAGGGCCTGAGACAATGAGGTGTCCTTGGGTTTCAGACCTACAGAGGAATTGTTTTGTCTGAACAAAATGGGAGAACAGCAGCTGACAGACTATGGAGTTTGAGTTACTCACTGAAGCAGTACAGGACCTGAAAAATAGAAAAGTTAAACCCTAAGGCATCACCATCATGTCTCTGCTTCCCTCTGCATAGAGCTGTTCAGTCAACCCTGTGTGGGGAAGGAAGAGTGCTGGCTGTGCCTTTGACATCTGTTCTTCCCTGCTGTCCCACCCAGCCCTGGCAGGAGCTGGGGGAGAAGCTCCTCCAGCCCCTCTGTGGAGGTACCCTGGACTCAGCATTTCTCCTGCACACCAGGGATGTGTGGGCACATGGAGTCAGTGTCCCCAGTGTCCCTGCAGTGTGCAGACACCAGCCTTGCTGCCATCCTGGCTGTGTGTATGGGGCATGGAGGTGTCGGGGTCTCTTGCTGGTCAGAGTGACCCCGAGAAAGGTTGGAAAGTCTCTTTTCCCAGCCCAGCGCTTGAAGAAGGAGTCAGAGCTCTTCATTTCTCGGTCTCAAGGTTGTTTATTGTTCCTTATCTATAAAATTCTTTCTCCTGCCCTGACGAGGTCCTGACAGCAGGACAGTTCCAGGCACTGTGCCTGCCCCCAGGATGGTGTTATGTCTTTATACTAAAAACTATGTGTACAACGTTTACAATCACTTTCCAATACCTATCACCTGTGTTAGACAATGAGCTTCTACTCTAAACCAATCTAAAAGTGCCACCATCACAGTAGAAGATGGAGGCCAAGAAGAAGAAGGAGAAAGGCTGGACACGCCCAGATCCCTCCATCTTGCCCCCCTGAATCCCCATTCTAAAAACCCCAAAATCTACTTTTTCACCCTGTGATAAATTCACTATCATTCTACTAAAGCTGTCATGGCTTGCAGCTCTTCATCTAAGGGTGGTAACTTGTTCCAAGGGCCATAATCAAACCCACAGGCATTTTGGGCTCTGTGCCAGGGTCCCTGAGCCCCCTGGCAGGGGCCTTGGCTGCTCAGGGCAGCCAGAGGGATGTCCTGGGTCCTGACATGGAGGGATGCCCCCATCAAAGCTGGGGTGGCCACTTGGTGGAAATGAAGGTAAGAGCTCAAATGATGAGCTAGAGAGGTGAAACTGGGCCAACAAAAGGTGTGTCAGTGTCTAGTGGCTGCTTTTGTTTGCATCTACCTTTGGTCATGATGTGCTTGTGAGTGGTTTACTTCTGGCAGGTTGCAGTTGTAATCCCTGCCCACATTAAGATGGAGAGTTGATAGAAACTAAAAAATTCCCAGATTGGTGACTTTGAACTGGGGTTAGTTTGTTCCTCTCAGAATAGCAGTGCCAGATTTGAGGGAGACATGAGAAACCACGATTTCTGCAGCCCTGCTGGCACCCACAGGGTTGGCTTTCCAGGACCAGCCCTGAAATAGAGTTTCTTTTTCTGGCAGCAGTTGGTAGCTTCAGTGCTTGGAAACCTCAGCGAAGGCAGCTGATACAAGACATGTCTGAGGACACAGAAAACCCAGCCCAGGGCCCTTCATCTTAAAGACAGTGGAGAAATGGGAGGCTCAGAGAGAAACTAGGGAGTTTGGAAAAGCTCACCCTCCTTGGTGAGAACTGGGGATGAAATACACGTTTTGCTAAGGGCTGATGTTTGTGGGTGTCCAGGCTCAGCTGAGAGGGCTGGCAGGGGCTGCAGGGTGGGCTGGGGGCTGCTCTGGGTTGCAGCAGTCCCCCAGCAGCTCCTCCAGGCACAGAGGGGGATCTGCAGAGCCAGGCACTGTCTGCAAGGTGCTCAGGGGTTTGGGAGCTCAGGTGGGTGCTGCTGCCAGGGTCTGAGCTGGTACCAGGACAGCCTTTTCTTGGCTTGTTTATCCCAGCACTGCTTCACCCCATGAATTTTCTGAAAACCACTTAAAATGCTCCCTGCCCAATCAGCCAGCCTCAGCTCTGCCACACACTCATCCTGCTCCTTCCTCCCCAGTAACCCCAGTATGGGATTCAAGGCGACCCCCGTGGCAGGGAGAAATAATGCATTTGACTCCACTGATATCAGAAGGCAAAATAATCACTTTATTACACTATATTATTCAATACTATATTACACTACATCAAAACTGAAACTGCACAAGCACTCAACCAAGTCTCCTGACTGACCATCAGGACACAGTTTGCAGAGATTGGTCAAGAAAACAAAACACTCACACCAGAATCCAGTTACTAAATTCCTTCAGGTAAATAATCTTCCAACACATTCCACATGTTCACAAAACAACAGGAGCAGTAAATGAGGTAAGCATTGTTTTGATCTCTGCTTCTCTCAGGTTCAGAGAATGTGAATCCCACACCCCAGTGCTGAGGGATGCTGGTGATGGCTCTGGAGGACTTGGGCACTGCTGGGAACACCACGCTCTCATTGCTGCTCCTACAGCCTCACCCTGTCCTTGTGGCAGTGTGCTCAGCCTCAGGAGGGTTTTCCCAGGCTGATTGCCAGTTCAGGGCTAACCAGCCCAGGGTTGGTTTCATTCCTGCAGGCAGCCTTGCCTGTGTCCCCGTGGGAGCCCAGCACACACCAGGATGGAGCTGCTGGCTCTGGATTTGGGCAGAGGAGGCTGGGCCATCGGTCTTGGTGCCAGCACTAGGTCAGCTTGGCCCAAATGAGGCTGCCCATGAATGTGGGAGTAAAAAGTCAGGTTTGTGCTCTGTGTACAGCACCACCATGCAAATGCAAGGGCTCAGCACTCCACTTGCTGCTCCTGCTGGGACAGCACTTCTCAGCACGAGCATGTGTGGGCCCTCCCGGCTGTGCTGTGTTTTATCGTTCTGATTATCCTGTCCTTCCTCCAGCTGCATTTTGATTCTTTAGAATGACTTCATCCCTTGGCAAAGCACCAAGTGCTGTTTTGTCAAGACATCTTTTTTTTTTTTTTTTCTTTTTCATCCTAATTTTGACCACTTGGAAAAGTCACATTTTTAATGTCAGGAAACGAAGTTTTGAATTTCAGCAAAAGAGTGATATCATTTTTCACGAGAGGGTGAAAGCATTCCCACTTCTCAATCAGCTCAGTGGAGGCTAAAGCTGAGCTGTCTGCCATCTGTCTCCTCGCCAGTCTCTCTTCCACCACCATCACTTTTTAACAGGTTGGCCAATTTCAATCACATTTGAGAGCACGGTAACTGTCTCAAAGGCAGTTTTGCTTCTGCAGATTTTGTCAGCTGGCAGAGGATCATTTCCAGAGAAGCAGAAAGGAGTGGGTTTGATGGCCAAGGGTCAGTGAGCTGGCCACTTATGACAGCTCCAGCATGTGCTGCCTCTGGTTGAGCTAGGGGTGCCCAAGGGGACATGGTGGAATTTGGCTGGGGATGTGGGGAGGGTAGGGGGCAAAGAGCACAGATATGTAGGAAAATGAACTTGATTTTTTCTGCTCTTGCCCAGCTTGTTTTCAGAAGGTTTTAAAAAGTTTTTCTCGAATGTAAAAAGGTAAAAAAAGAAAATAAAGTAACAACATATTTTCTTGTACAATGAGTTGGAAGATAGAGGTGGAAAATATTGTTCTATACAGAAAGAACAGAAAGAGCTGTCTGCATTTTAGATGGAGCAGGATTAGCCTCCCAAGGCATCTGGTCCTTCTGAGGCTGCCCAACCACTGGGAGGCTTGAACAGGGTCCAGAAACTGGAGCCACTCATCTCCATTTGCTGTGACAAGCCAATGGCTGGGAGAGCTTTGGAGGGTCTGTGTCTGAGTGGGCCAGGCCAAAGATAAAACCTAGCCCAGGATGCAGCTCCTCACATCTGAAACTTCTCAGGAACAAATGCAGAACATTTTGGTGCATTTTATCTTTTCAAAATGCCTTCTGCATGCTGTGTTTAGAAATGCAGCACCTGCGTAGGTATATGCATCCTGGGAGGGCTGGTGCTTTTCTACACACATCTTTTGAATGTTTGGTGCTTGGATTCAAAAGGGCACATTAATTTAATTCAGTTTTTTCAACACTTGACTTGAGAAGACATAACTGTTTTGAAATGAAGGAATTGATTTTTTTTTCTAAATCTGTGAGACAGTTAAAGTAAATGCAAATGTTCTAGGGTTTTATATTTCCAACTGCTCTAAACCATTTAAAACATGTATTTGTTATAGCACTGAATATGTCAGGCAATCCTGCTTTCAAAAAACTAAAATGAAAGGAAAAAGCTGCTCTTCTATTGTCTGCCTGTCCAGGCTTTATCTTGTGCAGCACACATTTAAAATCTTATCTTCTCAAATAATATCCCTGTCAATAGAGACTTTGGTCCCAGCTCATGGGTCTGTTTAATTTCTGCTGCACTTAAACATTGTGTGAGTCAGCTGGGCAGTGATTCCTGACCAGGCAGAGGGGAAAACTCCTCTCCAGGCAAGGAGAGAGGTGATTTCTTGAGCTTCCATGGCAGGAGGAAGGAGATGGATGGGATGGGGTGGGGTGGGATGGGATGGGATGGGATGGGATGGGATGGGATGGGATGGAGCATCTCTTCCTGATGGAGATCCCTTTGAGCCAGCAGAACAGAGCTGGTTTTCACTGGCAGGGGATGTGCTTCCCTGCACTCTCTGCCCCCTTGGAAAGTGGGCAAGGAAAAGCAGCTACACTTGGATTGTGGAAGAATTTCCTCAGGGCTGATCAGGGGATGGAAACACTTCTTGGATCCAGCTGAGGAAACACAGCTGACCTTTTGGCTGTGTTATTATTGCCTGCTAGTAAGTCCTGCTTTTGTGCTGACAGGAGAGGGGAAGGTGTGTCTTTGCAGTAGAAATTGTCTTGAATGTTAAAAAAAAATGCAGCAAATTCCACAGAGATTGGAGTGAGTGATGCTGTCGTTCATTCAGCTCTTTGGCATGGAGTAGGTGCTTCTGTGTCTTCCTTTTCTATCTCTGCTTACAGAAGGGATGTTACTGAATTAATTACAACATCTTTGTGAAGAGCTGAAGAATTGCTCAAGTCCTCGATTCAGCAGTAGAGAAATGTCAGATTCACCTCACAGTAAATTTAACATTACACCAACCTGAACTACTGCTACTGACAGCATAATAATAAGGCAGGTAATCAAAATCAATTAAATTCTAGTGCCTTCCTATTGTCCTAGAAAATTCAAATTTGAAATTAGTTGGAGTTTCATTTGACTTCCCAATAAAAGAAGCAGAGATTCAGAGATAATTTGAAGTAAATATGTGGCCCTGAGTGACCTTTCCTCAAGCTGCAAAGACCAGGGGCACCATGTGTGCCCATGTTTGTGCACACTGAGTACCAAATGCAACCAGGTGATCCAAGCCAAGGGAGTAACTAGTCTGAGGCTGCTGCCTTGACATGGGCTAGCTGAGTTTCAGGCTTGCCAAGACCCAGCTGTTAAAATTTGAGCGAGATATTGATCCAGGTGGATGCCAAGTGCAGTGTGCCTCCATTCCCACTGTCTAAGAAGGAGGAGGACAAAGCCTGGCCCAAAATCCTCTGCAGAACCTCCATGGAGCAACCAGAGGGAGGGGAACTCCTGTGTCCTTCCAGCAGTGACAAGACCTGATAGAATATGCATTAGGCATCTTACAGATCCCAGGGGAACAGGGAATTGCCCAGGAGCTTCAAAGGCTGTCAAAATGAATATGTTCCCATTGCACCTTGCCTTGTTTTTGGCACTGTCTGAGCCTTTGAGTCACCTTTAGTACCAGGATGAGAGGTAGCAGTAGTTGTTTTGGAAGTGTTCAAGGTAAGGCTGGATGGGGCTTTGAGCAACGTGGTAAAGTGGGAAGTGTCCCTGCCCATGGCAGGGGGTAGGAAAAGATGAACTTTAAGATCCCCTCCAACCTAAACCATTCTGAGATTCTCTGGACTGAGTGACTGCTTGGATAGGGAGGCTGTGGCATGAATGTGAGTCTGTCAGGAGCAGCAGTGTCATCCATGGTAGTTGTGAGGAAATGGACACAGCTGGCAGGTGCAGAGGAAAATGTATTGTCTAGAGATGTTTCTTCTTGCAGGAAAGTCCTGATCAAAGCCCAGGTTTGGTGCTGGGGCTGATCTGAACCAGTGCTGGACCAGTAACTCCAGTGCAGCCATTGGCACCAATCTGGCTGTCCAGAAAAGCTCATGGAGCAACCGGAGGGAGGGGAACTTGTGCAACTCCTTTTCACTGTGGGACTGACCCACTTCTTCCAGGGAAGGTCCCTACACATAGCCGGTGTATTTTTTTTAATAATTTTTTTCTTTTTTTTTTTTACTTTCCTATCTGCCAGTATTTACATACAGAGCTAGGCTTTCAGTAAAAGGGATTTCCCTTCTTTTTGCACACTGTATTAAACAGGTAATACTCCTTTTAATATTTTTCTGGGTGGACCCTTGGTCGTGAGGGTAGACTGAGCCTGGTACCCTACCCATTGCCCTGAAGAGTGTGCTCAGCAGTAAAATCTGTTGTCTGTCTGAGATGCAGGAGTTGTCCTACCCCACAGTGACCTGCTGCTTTATTTGAGAGGAGGTCTGGGTGGTATTGTTGTGCAGCTTTTTATCCTACAGCAATCCAATTTCTGGCCATGGGATCATGGGTCTAAGTGCCAGGGTGGGACCCAGGGCGCCGTGGTGGAACATGCCAAAAGCTCAGGGGAAAAAGTGGGCCAGGATCTGATGGAGGGAAAAGGGATAATCATAAATCAGGAGGGAAGAGGAACATGACCCAGTGAGAGAGCAGAAGGTCATGACCCAGTAAGGAACATGACCCAGTAAGAGAGCTGGTCTCTGCCGGCAGGACCGAATTGACTCCTCTCCTTCCAGCCCTTCCAGACACTGGGTTGTATTTCTCCCGGTCTTTCCCTGAAGCGAGCAGAGCTCTCTCCCTCTCAGTGCCGCAGCGAGCGCCGGGCGCCTCCGCGGCTGCCGGCCGGCTCCGCGCATCCCTCAGCCCGCCCTGACGGGAGGTTTTATGGTCCCCCTTGCCCACCCCCTCCCCGGGCTGCTCCCCCTTCCCTGTTCTGGCCTTTTACGTCTCCATCCTCTGCAGCTCCTCCCCGCCTGTCCAGCTCTGAGCCGCGGCACCCCCTCCATC
>NW_005054303.1:10614485-10620322 GCF_000277835.1 Geospiza fortis | reverse complement strand
CACCTCCTCCAGGAGCAGCGAGGGAAGGACGGAGCAGCCCTCCCTCCCTCTGGAGCCGGGGCTCGCTGGGTGAGTGGCACCGCCCGGGGACAGCGAGCTGTGGGGTTGCCGTGTCAGAGAGGTGCTGCGGGGCTTTGCTGGTGGGATCTGCTCCGAAGGGTTTGGCAGGTGGCTGCTGGCGTGGAGAGGAAGTTTTGCGTTTGTTTGGGAGCTCTCGTGGCTTTGCTGCAGCGCGGGAGAGGGAAGAGCCGAGGGGGAGGCTCCGCGCGTCCCGCAGTGCCACGGGCAGAGGTGCTGCTGCTCTGCCGGACTCCAGAAAAGGTCATTTCCATCAGAGTCCTCTCTTTACGGTCAGAGCTGAACTCTGCAAAGTAGCCATAGCTCCTCTTTCCATCGCCTGTTAATGCTGTCATCCTCTGGGATGACACAACTGTCTAAATTTAGTTGTCTTATAGCTGCGAGACACGGGTACACACACAAACCGGCTCTCCTTTCCTTTCTCTCTCGCAGCATTTAGACATGCCTAATTTCGTTCATGCGCTCAAAAACTCTGAGTGTCTCTGGCACACACCTGTAAAAGTGCAGAGTTTAGGTATACACATGTATCTGTGATGGTTTTTCCCCATGAGAGTGGGAGATGTTCTTACTACAGCATGCCAAATACTTCACCCAGAAGGCAAGGCATCAGCCTGGAAAATGTATGTCAGGCAAACTCTGAACTGTGCACCCTGTTAAAGAGAAATGGGAATCTGACTTTCCCCAGACCTGTACTGCTCTGCAGGCAGTGTGAGCGTGTATGATAGAGAATTAATGCTGCTACTCAAAATAATGGCATGGTTTTAATAGCAGCCCTTTAGCTTTCCTCTGAGGTTGACAAGAATTAATGGAGAAAATAATGTGCCATTTTAAGAGGTGATTGGGGCAGAATTAATGTTCTAGCTCCAGAAACATCCGGATATTTAGAGGAGCAAGCTGTATTTTTGCAGCATTTGCTCTGAATGGATTATAGCTACACCACTGAGAGACCGAAATGTTTTTTTTTTCTTTCTTTAATGTTTTATCTGCTTTCCTGATGTGTGAAAGGGGCTCCAGAAAACAAGGTCAAAGTTAGAGAATTGGGTGTAACATCAGAACTCTTATTTATCCCTGTTACTAAGCCCTGTGGGGATGCTGAAATAGCACTTTGTCCTCTTGTGGTCCAGCTGCTCGCCGTGTTTGTCCTGATTTTGCCACCTGAGTGTTTCTCCTTGATCCACCACGGCAGGTGACCCTTCAGCAGTGCCGTGCTGCCAGAAATGCTCGCTGAGCCCGTGCGAGGGGGAAATCTTACCAGAACTGCTGAGATTACCCCAGAACGACCCTTTGCAGACTGACTCCGCACCCTCAGGTAACGAACAAGTTTGCAAACTTCAGCTGCTTGGGCGGAGTGAGGGAATTTACGGGATTAATGTCAAAAGGGGGCGAACCTGGAATTGTTATTTTATTCTATTGGGAAAAGCAGTGGGACTCCGAGGAGGGAGACAGGAATAGTCACTCAGCCATTAAGTCTCATGCCTTCATGCCCTCACGAGAGCCGTTCAGATGCTTGTGCCTTGTACACATGTGTGCCCAGGGAGAATCTGCAATTAGGCAGGTCTGCAGAGCAATCAGCGAACTAAAAGGCGGTTTTAAAGTGCAAAGCCAGCAGACAGGAGTGCGGCTGCGGGTCCCCAGCTCCCCGTGAGGCAATGAAAGGGGGCTTGCTCTGGCTGATAAGGCTCGATATTCTAGAGGGGCTCGATATTCTAGAAGGGCTGCCATGGATTGGCAGCCGTGTGAAATCCCGGGGCTGGCATGTGTTTTCAATCCACATGTTTCATCTGCCCGTGGTCTGGTAGCTTTGCATGATCAGCTGGGAATCTCACAGTGGGACCAGCTGCTTGTGCTGCCCTAGGAGAGGAGAAAAGCAGCAGCAGAGCATGTGAAAGCGGGAGCACGTTTCAGCTGAGCACCCCCTAATTGCGAGTGCTCTGAAGGTTGGGGACGGGGGAGTTTATCACCGCACTTTGACAGCAGAAGCAAGGACATGATGATGCGTCCTGCTTGTCAAAGTCACGTCTCCCGCTGATGATAAAGGCCGGTTTCTGTGTGCTCAGAAACCTCAGGTTTTGTGTTTGAGCTCGCAAGGGATGCTCAGCGAAGGTCTCCGGCTCAGGCAGCCGTAGCTCGCATATTGATCGCTCTCCTTCGGGCTGCGATAGGAACCTGCAGGGCAGCGGCACATTTGAGTCACCAGCCCGGCGGGGCCGGCTCCGTGCTCACCCCCTGCAGGTGTCTGCATCAACAACCAAACAGCATCGATTGGGACGAGCCCTTTCTCTGCAGCGCTGAGCAGGCAGGGAGGAATTTTCTTGCCGAGGAAAGGCAGGGGAGGTGCAGGAGCAGGCAGGTGAGGGGATGCTCCCAAGGGCTCACGTAACAAGTTCTGTGGCGGGGCTTGCAGATCCCTCTCTGTTGTTTGAGATGCAAAGGCACAAGCTCAGGTGTTTTTTCCTGGATGTTTAATCATTTTTTAAACTCTGTCTTAGCTCCTGTCTCGGGAGGCTGCAGCCCCGTGGAAATCGCCCGGCATTAATTCGTGCCGAGGAGGGGCTGCTGTCACCGGGGCGATGCGGGAGCGCAGGTGAAGTGACTTTGCTGCAATTTGCAGTTCAAACGGGAAGTTGCCACGATATAAATCTATTTCCGACCCAATTTAGATAAGACAGCCCTCTGTCCAAACATGCCTAATAACTCTGCGAGTACCACACCACAGAGCACCACAATCATTCCCGGAGAAACAAACAGGAACGGACACATTTTGCTCTGTTGAAAGTACAATTAAAACCCTTGCGAGGCTGACCCTGAGAGCTCCCAGCCTGAGACAGAGGCGTCTATTCCCCCACTGCCGCGCGTGGGATTTCTATTCCGAACCCCCATTAGCGCTAATGGCAGCCCCAGCCGATGCGCCCTGCATTCCGAGCAGGCACCGGCGGGATGCAAACACCGAGCATCCCTGGGGCTGCCGAGCCCCCAGCACCGCCCGCCGGTGCAAATTGCAGCGAGCCCTCGGGGAGCAGCGGAGGGCTCGGGGCTGAGCGCTGCCGGGATGCTGGATGCGCTTTCCCGACCCTTCCATCCCGGCTGGAAGGACAAAGCTCAGGCTCGGGACTCAGCGCTGTGCTGCTTGGTCCCCGTGGGGAGGTTTTGGCCCCGTGCCTTGACTTGTGGTGTAGCGCTGGAGAAAACGTAATGTGATTAAGATGTATCTGTCTCTGAGCTTGAGTGAGGCAGAGGCAGTGACTCACAGCACCTCGCTGGAGCTGTCAAAACACTTGGCTGGCGAGAATAGCCTTCTACACAAAAAGCACTGATTCAATGTGTTTATATTTAAACAAAACGCCAAGGGTCTGATTCACTGCGGCATTACTACAGCCCCGGGCGGCTGTAACCCCAGCCAAGCAGCTCCCAGGCACGCTCAGAGCCATGGAGAGCTGAATTCCAGTGAGGGTTGGAGAAAGGCTGGGTCCTTGAGAGCCTCCTGCATGGAGAGGGGTCCCTGGAGGGCTCCAGCATCGCTGCTGGTGTTGAGGGCACAGTGCAAGGGCACAGCTGGTGCTCTTGTTCCCCTCAACCTGCAGACAGATGTGTGGGCACCAGCAGCAGCCATGAAAGGTGATGGTGATGAAATGAGTGGTGGTGGGATGGCAGCTGCACTGATCACAAGAGCAGACCCTGAACTTCTCTAGAGCAGCCCTGGGATGGGATTTGGGTGCCTCCAGCTCACTGTCTCGCCCTGCAGGTGTGCAGGCAGCACCCCTTCCCTCCCGGGGAGCCGAGCTGAGCCACCTGTGACAGCCCCTGGGAGCTGCTGAGCTGGGGAAGTGGGTGCTCCAAGCTCTGCAGATTTGGAGCTGCTGGGATTTGCTGACAGATGGCGTGGTGTTGAGCAGCTTGGGGCGACTTTGCTCCTCAAATGTAGTCCTTCATTTAAAACTGGGAACACATTTCAAGCCAAACTTACAGCCTAGAGATGCTCTTGGTGTTTGCTTGGTCGTTTCCCTTCCTTGCTCCTAAACTGAGTTGTGGGTGTTGGGGTGAGGGGTCGTGACAACTTTGCTGCTTTAGCTGATGTAAGGAATTTAAATTCGGCCAAGCATTATTTAGGAATTTAAATTCAGCCAACCAAGGGTGTGTCCCAGGCTGATGCTGAACATAACCCCAGAAAGGGGATGCCAGCTGGGTGCTCAATGAACCCACTGCCAGGATGGTCATGTGTGTCTCTCAGCAAAATACCATTTTTCTGTCTGCTCCTGCCAGCCAGCACCAGCCTCCAGCCCGTGGCATGTGCAAACCCACAGTCCTCCTTCCCTCCCAGCCACAGGCTGCTAGAGCTCCTTCCCATGTCCTGGCTCCCTGATGTCTCCAGCACCAGCTGTGCTCTGGGGATGCTGAATTTCACATCACCCTCCATCTCTGGGGCAGGGAGAGGAATTCTCATGGTCTGGACCAGCAAGGGAGAGTTTTGCATGGAGCTGGGGTTGAGCTGAGATGCTCTGCATGCTGTGGTTGTCTGTGCTGCCCCTGCACTCAGGGTGATTTTCTGCTTCCTCTGCACACAGGCAGTGATAGGGCTGTGCTTCCAGCCTTTTCCCTGAAAAGCACTAGGGAGTGTGTTTTAGCATTTAGAGGTTTGGTTTGAGGGAAGGGATCTACCTGTGTGCTGGCTTTGGCTCCTTTCCCAGCCCTGACAGCCTGGGTGGCTGTGGGAATGCCACTTCTTCTGTCTGTACCTTTGTCTTCCTCAGAGCAGTGTGAGGAAAGATGTAATGCTCTCCCATCCCGTGGCACTGGGAGATGAATGCATTTGTTGTTGTGCTCAGATAACAGAGCACAGTGGGGTTTCCACCTAGGAGAACACGATATCTGAGTAATTAAATATCCAGGCTGCCCAGGCTCTGGGGTAACTCAAATATTGGAATGAAACCTGCAAGCAGAGGAGGTTGCTGCACATGAATTTAAAGCTGTGTTTGCAGCTGTGCCAGTGGAGTGGTGAAGACCACAGCCCTGCCCTTGCCCTTGAGAGCTGAGCTGGGTGCTGGGAGCATCTCTGATGAGTGTGATGGTCCAGGGAACTGGAACCTTGACAGCCTTGGCAGTGTGATCCCACTGTAAGAGCAATAGTCCCTCTCCTGGAGAAATGCTGCTCTGAAGTGCAATCCATGTCCTCATGGGCCCCAGAGCAGGGCTGAGGGGTCTTGACTCCAAATAGGGTGTCAAAACCCCTAGGGGGTTTTGTGACTACAAAATAGGAGTCACTGACTGGCGACTCTACCAGTCAGTTTTCTGCACAGACCTGCAGAATCCTTCATGAAAAACCTCCATCCTCACAGACTTAAAATTCAGTGAGAAAATGCAAGAATCCTCTCACTGAAGGGATTTATTCTTCAGCCCCTTCTTGTGGGATTTTGGTGCAGAGGAAGGAAGGGAGGACACATTGCTCCCTCCTGCCAGTGAAGGAGAGATGCTGTCAGTGCCTGGGATGGTTGTGTGGGTATCTCAGCACCCCCAGCAGCAGCTGAGGCTCAAGGAGCGCCTCATGCCCCATGGACGGATCCTTCCAGCAACACGGGGTCTGTGTTCTGGTTGTGCAATACATTATTGCTTTTCTCTTGTGTCAGGGAACCAAATCCTTTATTTCTTCAGAAAATCGAATTTTCAAATGCTCCCATAATGCCCCCAACCTGGGGAAGAAAATATTTTCCATAGGACCTGACTTTGGGTTATTCTGTGAAGTGTCTCTGGATACTCTCTTTCCC
>NW_005054303.1:10611865-10614475 GCF_000277835.1 Geospiza fortis | reverse complement strand
ATTGCCTTTAGACATCAGTATGATAAAGTTTTGGTGGTTTTTTGTGGTTTTTCTTTTTTTTTTCTATTTTTTTTAAAGTACATTTAAAAGCAAATAACAGAAATTTCTTATAAAAAGGAGGGTTTGGGAGGAGATTGTGCTTCCCAAAAATGCACAGGGCTCATCATGTTTCCCGGTGGATAGCCAAGCAAAGCCCAGTCCTGGCTCTCACAGGGACCCAGTGCTCTCCAGGCTGAGTACCACTGGAATTATGCACCTCTCATTAAGATGCTGAATTAGCACCATGTCACCTTTCCAGGGAGATGAGCAAGCTCAGATCAGGCAGCCCAGAGAGCCCTGGTCCTCTGCAGGGCTCAGCTCTGGAGGAACAGACCTCCCCTGGGCTCCTGCCACAGCACAAAAGCCCAATAATTCCTTTTCTCATCCCAAATGTTGAGCCTCCGTCCCCTGTGCCCTGCAAAACTGAAGCCACCCGGAGAGCAAACCCACTCCATCACCCTCCCACTGAACTGGGGCTCTCCTGCTCTGCTGAGACAACACCACCATCTAGTGAAAGCACTCTGCATTGGTTTTCCAGGGAAGCCACGGAGCTCTGTGCGTGATGGGTGGAAATCAAACCCCAATCCTCGGCCCACAGACCCCCCACAGCAGGGCACAGGGTCCCTGTCCTGCACTCAGGTGGCCTCATTCTGGTCAGGGACATTCCCATCCCAGGCATCTCCTGCCTGCTCTGTGGGGCTGTGGCTGCCCTGACACCCGCTCAGCTGTAGGACCAGGAGACCCTGCCTGTGCCCAGTGCTGTGGTGGTCACTCCAGAGAGGGGAGAGGGGCTGGCTGTGCTGGCAAGCCTCAGGGTGGCTGTTTCAGAGACAGCTTCACATTTGCCAACAGCCTCTCAACTGTTATTCCAGCGGGTTGAGGGCTGCAGGCTGAGTGCTGACCCCCTCTGGATCCCTCCTTGCCCTGCACACCCCAGACTGTGATGTTGCAGCCACCCTGCCCATTACTTACTTTCTTTTTCCTCCCTTGTGCAGAGCTGATCTGATCGGGGCCTACCAAAGACATTAACGACGTCGAAAGTAGCTTACTTTAAGAGAAAATATGCAGAAGAAGAACATTTACATCAAGATTACCATGAGTATTGTCCAAAAGTGAGTATCTCCCTCTCTCCAGACCCCTAATTTCATTCCTTGAAAGAAATTATCTCCATCACTGAGAGGAGACCCCTAATTTCATTCCTTGAAAGAAGTATCTCCCTCACTCCTTCCTCTAGTTTCATTCCATGAAAGATTACCATGAGTATTGCACAAAAGTATCTCCCTCTCTCCAGACCCCAACTCTCCCCCTAATTTCATTCCTTGAAAGATTACCATGAGTATTGTCCAAGAGCGAGTATCTCCCTCACTGCAGACCCCAGTCCTTCCCCTAATTTCATTCCTTGAAAGATTACCATGAGTATTGTCCAAAAGCGAGTATCTCCCTCTCTCCAGACCCCAACCCTCCCCCTAATTTCATTCCTTGATGCTAAAGACCCACCCATTTACTCCCCAGCACCTGATACTACCAGAGGACCGGACTTGTATCCTAAAACTGTCTCTGCAGAAACTGCGCTTCCTGGACGACCCCGAGGCCTATCTCCGTAGGTCTGTATTAATTAACAATCTGTTGAGGAAGATCCACCTAGAGACAGAGAGGGAGAGCTATGAATACTTTAAGGAGGCTCCGTGCTGTAGGACTGCCTACTCTGACGCACGAAAACGGCTGAAGCTGATGGTGCAGGAGTGCTGTTCCCAGTCGCTCTATTATGAAGAGCTGCACTCGTATCGCATCGTGCCTTACTCCGCAGAGAGCGCCGTCTACGGCATGGGCTACACGGGCAGCCACCTGGAGCAAAATTCTCAGTTGCTTATTTATAAAATGAATTAAAAAAGTAGCTGTTAGACCCACTGATGTTTGTTTCTGAATGCTTGGACTGCTTGTTGAGGTGTTGAGGTGAGGCACTGATTGCAGAGGTGTTTGCGATGATCATCGGGAGGCGGAGAGGGAGCTGAGTGGAAGGTGCTTTGGATAATGCTCTGTTAACCCCCGGTGTGAAGCACCTTGCTGTGCACACAGAGAGGTGCAAAACAGAGGTCCTAAACCTGCAGAGACTGTGTGCAAGGTGGTTTGTAGAAACAAAGCTGCACTTGAAGTTACCTGTGTGTAGATACAGATGCTCCCAATCCCTTTCGCAGTTAAATTCCGCCATCCCCGGTGCAAGGGGAGCCCCCGAAGCAGTGGAGTAGTCTAACAGTGAGGAGTAAAACACAAGTTATCTGCTGTAAAGGTACAGACAGAAAGTTTCCTTGAGAATTGCTTTGACCATGAAGGAGTCAGTGCCAAAGGAATCAGTCTTTAGCTTAGGATTTTCAGAGACTGAACTCGCTTGCTACTTACAGACACTCTGTACTGAGATTTGCAAGGTTTGTGGGTTGGTTTTTTTAAAAAATAATTGCATTCACTTTTTACTTATATTATCTCTTAGCTGGTATCTACTTTGCTATTTTAATACAAACCAGAATGACTCACAGGAAAGATTGTTTCTTCAGCCCATCATCAGTGTTCCCTTAA
>NW_005054303.1:10610589-10611855 GCF_000277835.1 Geospiza fortis | reverse complement strand
CTTTCCCTGGCTGTATCCTGAATACTTCTTTGCATGCTAATTTGCTGTTTGGCCCGAAGTTCACGCTGGTGCTAGGGAATAGACAGCAATTTCTTTTTATGTGGACTATAAAAGGCAGAAAAACAATGATAACTCTCATAGATAGAGAATGAATGTATCTGACAGATGATGGTAAGACCTCAGAGGCTCTCCTGATAAAACTGCTCAGCATTAGTAATGATGTTTCAGGTTAAGTGAAATGTCTAACTTCAATCTGGGAATTAACTTTAAAATATGTAAATATATATATTTCACAAGCTATGGCATGTGGGATGTTCAGCAAACTGAATGACTACAAGTGGAAAGTTTCGCAGCTGCCAAAGCTACGTCATGAAAATACCAAAGAGTAACATTAGGGAAAGGATGAAGCTCCAGCAATGGGGCCAGAAGCAGAGATTGCACTATAATCTGGGGGAATGTGATTAATGAGCCTGTAAATTAGCTGTCAGGGACCTGCATCCCAGAACTGCTGAACAAATACACGAGATGGTTCAAAGCCTGTCAAGGTCCTGCAGGTCTGTTGGCTTTGCCTCGCTGGCTATCACCACTTTAAAGCTTTAAAACAAAGTAAATAATAGTGCACACTCAGCTGGAGGCAGATATATATATATATACATGTATATATACATATATATCTAAGAACCTAATTTTTTATTTGTTTTGAAAGGCTTTGCTCCTGCAGATGTGGCTGATGCTATTTCTGAAGCGTTATATAGTGTGAACAAATACTGTGGCTTGCCAGGAATGTGCTTTTTGTGTCAGATTCCTCCTGTCACCCTGCTCAGAGCACCCTGGTCGTGTGTGTCACACATATCATCACAGCTCCCAGGCACGTGCTAGTGCTGGAGAAAAGGCAAAAGCAGAAAGGTGTGAAGAACAAAGTTAACTCTGGTATCAGTAGTTAGAAGTCAGTACAGGTTTAGGAGACAGAAGGAAGCAGTAAAATCCAGATTTTTTTTTTTAATTAAAAAAAAATTAATGTCAGCAGTGTAATTCAAAACAAGGATAACCTGCAAACTGGAGAATATAAACATCTCAGATACTGTGGGAAGGCTGAAAAAGCAGGGCAGTGCTGTTTGGGAGGTGCTGCTAGTCATGATGAATGTTCAGATCTCTGTTTTTGCTTTGAGACAAGTCATATTTACTTATCTCTTAGAAAAGGCTGTCTTTCAGTCCTCAGCCAGTGCAGTTCAGCCTCAGAGCTTCCTGGCTGTGCATGGTTTGATT
>NW_005054303.1:10600748-10610579 GCF_000277835.1 Geospiza fortis | reverse complement strand
TCCTGCTGCCCCGGGGCTTGCACCAGCCCCAGATCTTGCAGCTGGTCCAGTTGCACGATTTGAGAAATGGTTTCAATGTGGTTTGAGAAATTTCCAGCGGGAAGGGGCCAGGCCCACTTCAACAGGGGAGAGCCCAGGCTGCTGATCAGGGGTGCAGGACAGCCCCAGTATGACCAGTAAGAGCTGGCAGAGAAGCCCATTTGCTGCTGTCAGAGGTGCCATTGTCCCCCAGGAGCTCCCTGGCCTCCGCGGCGCCGGGAACGCCTCGTGCCACCCCAGGGCTGGGGGAATGGTGAGGGAAAATTGCTCCTGTCTTCTGATTTTTCAAACCATGTAATTTTCCACTCTGAAGTGGTTTGAGTTATGCATTTTTTTTTCCTCTTAATGTCCATTTTCACTTGATTTCATAACGATCTAGCATGTACAGGAAATGCTTAAATGCTTCTTTTCTCTCGCTGGCTGACTTTTTATATTCATAGGATGGCTCTGGCTTGAATAAACAAATCTTTTAACTTAAAATTAGAAACATTTCAATGAAATGAAAAAAGCTCAGTAGGATCAAAGTCTTTAACCTCATCTGAACAAAAAAACATTGGCCCTGTCAGATTCACCTTTGAAGAGGTTCTTTGCCTGCTGAAAGAGGAAGATACTTTCTTGTGTATTGAAAGCTTCTCTGTGAAGGCATTGTGATAACTGAACAGATATAACAGACAAAAATCTGCATCAGGTCACAAAACTCCTTGGGCTACCTAGGAAAGAGGATGATAATTTACTCATGTTTTTCTCATGTGCTGTTTTCTTGAAGAAAACACATTGTCTCTTTTTTTTTTTAATTTTCACTTGCTCCAGGAGCTGTTAAAACTCATTATTTCTTTCTAGAGAACAAATTGAGTTTTTTATTGTTGACTTTTTGATATGGCATTGAATCAAAGGTTCACTATTCTATATGCTTTAGGTCTGCTTCAGTTTTTACTGCCTTCTGCTTTGCCCAGTGATTGGTGCTGCTGAAAAGTGGGTCTGAAAATTTTGATTTGAGTGCTTAAAAATAGTTTATAGGGTGACAAAGAAGTAAAAATGTGCAATAACATTGCAAGTGACTCCCAAAATATTTGACACCTTTTGAATTATATACTTATATTGATTTTAACATTTAGTTGCCAAGTTACTGGGTACCAGCATTTTAATACAGCTACATACAGTGATTTTTCTTTTTTGGGTTTGTAGCTACAGTTCAGCTCTTCTGGCTTCTGATGTGAGAATCTGTCTGTAGGTGGTCAACTTTCAGTGAGATAGATTTATATATATATATATATATATATGTTCTATTATGACTGCATTAGGAACTCCTACATATGGGCTATGTTTGCACTGGATGTAAAGAAAGTCCTTGCTTCCCTTTGACTCAGTTGCCTTGGAGATGGAATATTCATCAGAGAAAATATAGATGAGCTGGGTAGCAAGGACAGACTTGGTGAGGAGAGCTGATCATTTTGAAAATGACTGGCTTAGGACATTTCATTTTCACCTGGGAACAGCAGCACACTTGGCTGTAATTAGTGTTTCTATGAGTTGAGTTTTCTTTGTGCTGCTTTTCTGGCTGGACATGGGTGGGGTCCACAGTGTGGGTGTGGGTGGGGTCTGGTGCAGAACCCCAGCGCTGAGTTTGAGCATCCTGCCCTAGTGCAGGTGTCCTCACTCATGGCAGGAGGATTGGAACCAGGCGGATTGGCCTCCAGGCTTCCAACCCAAAGCATTCCATGATTCCATGATTCTGTGACATTAGGACCCTGATCCTGTAAATGCTTGGGTTATCACCTGATTTCCTCACTCAGAGCCTCCTGAGAGGCTCCTTGTGTGCTTGATGCTCAGCATGTGCACGAGCTTGTGCGGGGCTGGGGCTGCCAGATCCCCTCAATTGCCACATCATTGGTGACCGTGATCCCCGAGCTGCTGCTTCAGCTCTCCAACACATCTCTCTTGCACTGTAAATTGAACTTCTGTTTTCCAATGAATGTGTGAGTATATGGACTATTGTGCCTTAAAGTCCCACCCTCGTTTGAGCCTCTGTAAATGTTCTGTAAATCCGCAATCTGTCCATCGCTGGTATCTCTGTGCACTCTCTCCAGATCTGATTTGGTACTTGGCAGGACCTTGGGAAACCCAACCCTGACCTCAGTTTGCCATGAACACAGAGGGGATTTGCCAGGTCCCTCTTTTCTTTTTTTCAGATTGCTTTCCTCTCCGACATTCATGAAATTCTGTTTGTCTGGGTTCTGCCATAGTTGGGCTCTGGGCTGCCTGCAGCACCAGGAGCCCCTCGTAGGAACTCAGAAAGTTGTAAAAAAGTTGTCTCCAGATTTTAAGCACCACCTGTGGAATGTTCCCAGGAGGGAATCACAGCTGCATATGGCAACTGTGGCAGATGTTGTCAAGTATATCATCATATATTTGACACGATTGACAAAGCAGAGAAGGGAACATCTATTTCTATTGAAATGCATGAGCCTGCATTATGTTAAATACATGGTGATTATACACCAAATAATTGGAATAATACCTACTGGTTCTGTAACAAAAAAAAAAAGCTTTTTAATGTTTAAAATTACCTGGGACCTGACTGAAGGTTTCTATGAAATTGTTTTCTAAAGTGAATAGTAGAAAAAATGTATATGTATTTTAAATATACGTATGATGTGCATGTTATTAATAAAGATCTATTTCTATTGAACCAGATGGACTCTTGTTGATTGTATGTTGTTTGGTTTACAAGTTAGCATGTAATGTTTCTAAAGAGAAGTTTCTAACTCCATCAATCCCCTAAAAAAATTACAACCACAGATCCTTTGAAGGACCTGGATCAGAGAGTGAACCTGGGGTAATTCCTCTGTCATTCACTTGTCCTGCCCTGATCCCATTGTTCAACTTGCCTCTGGACTTGCAAGACCCTTCTTATTTTCCTTGTTTATGTATTTTATTTCAAAATTTGCAAGGAACCATTTTCCTAATGATGTTCTGCAGGGCATATTCCAGATGCTGCCAAAGGGTCAAAGCTAAAATAGTTAGCTTCTAAAGCCTTTCAGAAAAATGAGATTTTTTACTAAAAATCCTGATTATGACAGAAAGATCACCATCTTCCTTACCCTCAGGAGTTTTCTTTAGGATTCTTTTCTTGAAGAAGCTGAAGTGAAACACTGAACATATTGAAGAGATACTGAAAAGGAGAAATATTTACGAAGGATGGGCTTTCCCCTGTGGGCAGGAGCCTCTTGAGGCAGTCACAAGGAAACATCTTCTAGAACCAGGTGCTTCAGCTTCCATGTCCAGCCAGGACTTGGGTACCACCTGGGCTGCAGGTCCAAGTTTTGTAAAGACTGAACCCCCCAACCAGGTGCCATAGGCACAGCAGCACAGCAGTCACCTCCTGTGAAGCTGTTGCATCAGGAGACAAGAGCTGGATGCTTCAACCTGAGTAAAGCTCTGAAACCACTGATCCTGAGCCCCCTACATGCCTCATGTGAATGTGGCATTGCCAGGATTAGCAGCCACCACTCAGATCCTGGGATGGTCCTTACCAGACACCTTTACCTGTCTCTGAACCACTCCTCTTTTCAACCAAAATCAAAACCTAGACCTTGGCCTGGGGATGTGCATGACTTAGAGGAATGGGCTTGCTGCATGTCTGCAGTTTGAACCTGTTTTTGTGTGAATGACCAAGGGTCTCTGGCACAGAGAAATATATTCAAATGCCCAAAATTCCTCCTGGATGCAGGTACTCAGTTTGTGATAATTGTGAGTGGGGCTGGCTCAGCCTCACCCCCAGTGGGCGCAGCTGTGAGCAGCACTGACAGCAATGAGCCATGGAGTGCCCAGGGGCACTGAGCAACCACCAAAGGGAGCAGAGGGCACACAGGTGCAGGGCATCAACAGGAGAGGATAAAAGGTTGGGCTGAAGAACAAGAAGGGTGGGTGTTTGAAGCCTTTTGGAGTGGTGTGATGTTGCTCTATATAGGTTGAATCTTTCTGAAATTGTTTGGGCATACTCTGTGTATTGTGGCTGTCTCAACTGTGACACCTGGGCACCTTGGTAGGAGCTGCCACCTCTGAGGATTCACCACACAGGTAAGGTGTGCTGAGGCTTCCTTGGCCCAGCTGTGGGGAGAACTGCCTTAGTGTGGCAACCAAAGGCATTGGAGCAGCTTCCCACCTCCCAGAACAGAGGCACTGGCTTGTCCAACACAGGCAAACCCTTCCCTGCTATGGATCTTTTCAAGGTCATGGGGCTCATCCTGCCACAAAGCAAATTCAGCTGCAGAATTAAGGTGGGGTCCTCTGTGCCAATTCTTCTGCTGCTTAAGGAGTTGATGAAAATACCATGGCCGGACCATTGTGGGCTTGCTCTGCACTCAGCTGTATTTTCTTTTGAGCTCTTTACAGCCACTTTGAATTGAAGTAGCTGCTGGGCTGCCCTACCCTGGCACTGCCAGCCCTGGCACAGGACCCAGGGAACCCAGCTGGGAGCTATAACTCATCATTACATCCCACCCCTGGTGCATTTCAGGGCTTAATTAATCCAGGCCCCAAGATAAGCAGTGCTGGTGGCCAAACCAGGTGATGCTTTGAGTGCTGTGCTGAGCCCTGCAGCCTCCCAGCTCTCCTAATCCAGTGGGGGGCTCTGCTCTGCCTTGCTGCCCACAGGCTGATGTGCCACTGATGGGAAATTGTCCCCAGTTAGGCTGAGTGGTGCCAAATTGTAGCTCTTATTGGTTGAAGGAGTCTTTTTTTTTGGGGACATAAACTGCTTATTGGAAATCAATGCCAATTTTCTGCAAGGAGGTTTGTGTGTAACATCTGCTGCCAGGGGAGGGGAAGGATGGCTGGAAAGGAAAAGGTCTTTCTCCCTGAAAGGTGCCAGAATCCCCTGTTCATAGTGGGGAAGCTGCAATTGCTCTCCCGTGTCTGAGGCTCAGGGCCATGCAGACATTTCAGGTGTGCTGGGATCATCCCATTACAGAGTTCCCTGGGTTCTGCACCAGCTGCTCCATGAATCTGGGCTGGCAGTGCCAGGGTAGGGCAGCCCAGCACAGTCTGGACACCTGACAAGCCCACAGCCCATGCTGGGGGGAGCCACAGGAGTTTTGGGATCATCAATCCCACACCCAGAAATCATTCCAAAAGGCTGGGTGCACCATGGGATGACATTCCAAAAGGCTGGATGAACCATGCCCCAGGCAGACAGGGTCTCTCCCAGAGCTCTCGTGAAGGCAGGGGTGGCATCTCAATGTGGTATTATCCAGGGAAACATTGGGATTTTGCAGGTAGATGGAATTGCAGGGTGGGACTCTGTGAATGCTCCCAGTGGGACAGTGCCATAAGGTCCTGCACTGTGTTTGCAGGTATTAATGCAGGTCCTGTGTCGCAGACATTCTCCTTGTGAAAAATCCTTTCCTTAGGATTTTTCCTTCTGAGAATCTGTGGCCTCAGAGATAGACATAAACAATAGGTTATCTGCTGCTGTGGAATGCAACAGGTCAGTCTGGATTGGCCCAGCTTGGATGTTTAGAAATAATGGCCAATCCAGAACTGAGGTCTCTCGGAGAGAGTCCGAGAGAGCGGGGTTTGTTATCATTCTTTACTTTTCTATTCTTAGCTTAGCAAGCTTCTGAAAAGCTCTCCTGCTTTTTCTTTTCAGTATAGATATAATGTAGTATATACATATCATAAAGTAATAAATCAAGCCTTCTGATAATGGAGTCAAAGATCTCATCTCTTCCCTCACCCGAGAACCCTTGTGACCACCGTCACAGTCCTGCATGGCCAGATGCAGAGTGTGATATCCCACAAAGATATCCCACCATGGGATATCTCACCTTCTGATAATGGAATCAGAGTGCTGTTCCTGATGATCCCAATGAGAGGAGTCGCTGGCTCACAGCATTTTCCAGGAAAAAAAAAAGCTTTTTTTTTCTGGAAAATTTTGTGTTTAAGGCCAATGGGCATCTCAGTACCCTTTAGGAGCACAGGTCTAGCTGCAGATGGCTGTGGTGAAGACAAATCTGCCCTGGAGGGGAGACAGAGATTGTCTGGCTGCTGCTCAGACAGGTGGTTTGCAGAATGCAGAGGTTGGTTTGGGAGCACCAGAATTAGGACAAAAAAACCTGGGCTGGAAGTTCTCAATTCCCAGAAGTTTTGCATTTGCTACCAAGGAATTCCTCTTCTCCTGGGGTTGTTTTACCTGGCAGTTTGTGTTCTGGGAGATGGGTCTGAGTGAAGACATGACCAGGGGCTGATGGACTGGCACAGAGCTGTCTGCTCTGGTTCCACGTGGGATAAAAAAATTAATGGTGGAAGAGAGACTTGTCATGAGGCTGGAAAAGCCCACATGGATCTTGCATTTGCAGTTCTCAAGGCTGGGATCACCTGGAAAGCAAGGGCAAGCTGCAGACAGCACAGGGCTGTAGTGAATGAAATGCTGGTACCCTGGGGACAGAGCCTGCCCTCCAGGACACCTTGTCCCTCCTTCCCCGGGCAGGTTGCTGCTCCCCCAGCGGTGCAGGGCAGGTTTTGGGCCTGAAGATGGCACTGCTGCATTGGAGGAGTGCTGGAAAATTGCTGCATGGAAAGCAGGAGGGCAGAGCAGCTGAGAGGGGCTCAGGTGAGGATGCAGTGGTGGGTTGGGGCCCTGTTGGCCACCCCCAAAACAAGGCCTGTATCTGTACCTCTCTGCAGCATCATCCTGAGTTTTTCCATAGCTTTTGGCCCCAGAGAGTGTCCAAATATTGCTAGATTGGTGTAAACTCTCTCCTGTGCTCTCTTAAGAAGATGTAACTTGTGTGTTGCTTGCTGAGCTCTGCAGAGGTCCTGTGTGAGCAGAGCAAAATGGAAGGAGCTGCTCTAATTTACAAGGGACAATTCCCTTCTTGCTCTGGTAGTTAGAAGATGGATGGGAGTGTGCACCCAGGCTCTGCCCAGGTGCTCCCATCAGGTAAAACAGCAGCGGCCAGAGCCAAAAGGTGTGAATGAAGTTGTTTTTTTGGGCTCTTTCTCTTCCTTCCTTACACTTCTTGAAGGACCCGAAGAAGCAGCAAACAATCTCTAAACTGTGCAGGTAAGAATTAGACCCTGCAGGAAGGGAATGATGACTTTCCCTGACCCCTGGATGAGCAAGGAGTCCCAGCTCTGTTGTCTGACCATCAGCTTTGGCTCTGTTTCATTGCAAAGGTGATGGGAGACCATCTGCAATTAGGGTGGATGGGCAGTGATGTCTTGAGCTGGGTCTGGATTTGCAGATTTCTGTGCATTGGCACCCCCAAAGGCCACCAAGAGAGAGAAGAATTCTTTGCTCATTACACACAAAATCTGACTCTCTTTCTCCTCACCACTGGAGGGCTGCATCTGCCTGCAGACTCTATTCAGGTTACCCTAAACCCAGAGCACCTGTCACTTCAGGAGATGCGTTGTGCCAGTGTAATTGGGGAAGGCTGAAAAGCAGAATCTGTTTTCTTTTGGGAAAAATCTGCTGTAAACTTCACTGGTTTGCAGTGCAAGTGCTTTTTTTCCCCGTTGGAAGCTTTGTGGTTAGTTCTAATAAAGGCAGGGAGGGAAAGGAGGGGATTTTTTTTCAGGATAGCAGGGCCGTGAAAATAAAGCTTTATCTTGTTTTGTGCTGAAAAACATAAATTAAATACTAGTGCCATTGGAGATGAAGAGGTCCTTGATCTCCTGATTTTACTCCCAGCCATCTATTTCTGAGCTGGACAGTGGTTCCCTGAGGCTCAGCCCCTCTGGTCTCCAAATCCAAGCCCTTCTCAGTCCCCTTGGGATCAGCTTTCTGCAGAGCCTGGCAATGGGGGCTGGGCTCCCTTTTCCTGCTTCACTCCCAGGACTGAAAGGTGCAGTTGGGCAGCAGGAGCTTGACAAGTGGAATGTTTCATCTGCTGATGTGTTACAGTGTGCTGAAGAGTTGTGCCTCTCCAGGGCTCTCTACTCAGACTGTTGTGCCTTTTTTCTTTCAGTTTCATACAGAATTTGCAGATTTCTATTCTAGCTTTGAGCTCCTGTAGCTTGGAGACACAGGAGCAGCAAGACAGGCATTGCCTTAAGCCATGCCCGTCCCCTTTCTACCTCTGCAGGGTGGTGAAGTTTGATGATTGACTCTCGGGCAGGGCTTCCTTGGGGATGGGAAACCCTTGGGATGACTGCCCTGGGGACGATTCACTCTTGGCAGAGTGACTTTGTTGTTTGTCCCGTTGGACCCATCACCTTTTTCTCCCACCACCCTGGGCTCTCACTTCCAAGGGCGGCTGGAGGAATTCAGCTTAAAGCAGTAAAGTTCCTGCCATGGATTGAATAAAGCTCTGCTTGGACTACAGAGGGCAGCAAATCATTCAGAATACAAAAGGCTTCATCCATGGGTGTTTTAGCTGCTCTGCTGGAGAAGTTCCCTGCAGCCGAGAAGAGGAATGGAGCTCCAGTGCAGGGACCAAGCGACAGCAGGGTCCCTTCCTCACCGAGGGTGGCTGCTGTACCTGTGGCTCTTCTCCACAAACTCCTGAGGAAGTGTTTGCCAGTAGAAGCTACCTGGGGTGGAAAATTGTGCTTTGTGTTTTCCAGGCTATGGTGTGATATTTAAAGTTGTTTTCTCCCCCGTGTAGCTATGTGCTCTCCCCTGAAAAGACAGAGGAGCAAGCAAGGAAGGGCTGCCAGGTTAAAACCACAGGAAGGTTCTCCATGGATAAAGTCTTCTGCATTGATTGCAGGTGTTGCATGTGCACACAAATCCCTCTACACCTTGGTGTTTGTGCTTCTTGCTAGGAGTGGGGCAGGGAAGTGTGTAACTGCTTCAGTGAAAGCTTTTGGGGATTTCTTAAAGAAATCTTTCATGGAACTGTGACGGTGTTCACAGGGGTCTGAGGATGAGGGAAGAGATGAGGATCTGACTCCATGTTTCAGAAGGCTTGATTTATTATTTTATGATAATTTTATATTATATTAAAACTATACTAAAAGAATAGAAGAAAGGATTTCATCAGAAGGCTAAGCTAAGAATAGAAAAAGAAGGAATGAAAAACAAAGGCTTGTGTCTCGGACAGAGAGTCTGAACCAGCTGACTGTGATTGGCCATTAATTAGAAACAACCAACATGGGCCAATCACAGATGCACCTGTTGCATTCCACAGCAGCAGATAATAATTGTTTACATTTTGTTTTTGTTCCTGAGGCCTCTCAGCTTCTCAGGAGGAAAAATCCTAAGGAAAGAATTTTTCAGGAACTATCATGGCTACATTGGAACTTCAAATTTTGAAAAGGCCTTTCTAGATGTGAACTCACCTTTCTGTGTCTCTCTCCCTCTCCTCCCAGATGACCGGGTTCCCTTTAAACTCCTTTGAAAAGAAAAGCTTTGATAAATAAATCAAACAGCATCGTGCTTCAGAATCACTAATGGGATCTGACGCTGCTTGGCCACCCAAGTGCTCCCTTTGAAACCCTTGCAGAAAGGGGGACAGGTGTATCAGATATCTTGTGATATCTTTGTGATATCATAAGATTCCTTGTGTCCTCCTGTACTTCATATTTTCAGAGTTGGTTGCCCAGAGGAGCTGTGGCTGCCCCGTCCCTGGGAGTGTTCCAGGCCAGGTTGGATGGGGTTTGGAGCTGCCTGGGATAGTGGAAGGTGTCCCCGCTGATGGCAGGGGGGTTGGAACTAGGTGATCTTTAAATTCCTTACAGCTGAAACAATTCTGCGATTCTTTGAGAAATCTCATTTCCCTGGGAACCCATGGCACAATTTTCTTTTTGGCACACAGGAGGAAGGTGCCAGGAGAAACAGCCATG
>NW_005054303.1:10560530-10600735 GCF_000277835.1 Geospiza fortis | reverse complement strand
CTGAACGCCTTCAGGGTCACACAGAGCTTTCACAGAGCTGTGAGCCGTGGTGCCGTCTCTCTCTGTCCTGAGTGATGCTGGTGTGAGCAGTGCCAGCAGTGCTCACTGCTGAGCAGCAGAAATGAGTGGTGAAGGTTCTGGAACACAAGGCACATGAGGAGGAGCTGAGGGAACTGGGGATGGGCTCAGCCTGGAGTAAAGGAGGCTGAGAAGAGACCTCATCACTCCCTACAGCTCCCTGAACTGAGGCTGTAGCCAGGGTGGGGATTGGTCTCTACTCCCAGGTAACAAGTGACAGGACTGGAGGAAACAGCCTCAAGCTGTGCCAGGGCAGATTTAAACTGCATATTAGGAAAGCTTTTCACTGAAAGGGTAGGAAGGCATTGGAACAGGCTGTTCAAGGAATCAGCATCCCTGGAAGTGCTCAAAAAATGTGTGGGTGTGGTGTTTAGGGTCGGGGTTTAGTGGTGAACATGTCAGTCAATGATCTAAGAGGTTTTTTCCAAGTTATAATTCAATGAATGGGCATAAATGGAGTGAGTTACAATCCTGCTCATTGTGCATGCATTTATTTAACCCCCTGTTGCCCTTCCTGCCTATGGGGTGGTGGGAGCAGGACAGAATTGCAGCAGACTGTAAATGTTTGGGGTTTTTTGTTTGTTTTGTTTTGGGTTTTTTGGGGTTTTTTTTTTTTGGTTTTTTTTTTTTGTTTTGGTTTTTTTTTTTTGTTTTGGTTTTTTTTTTTTGTTTTGGTTTTTTTTTTTTGTTTTGGTTTTTTTTTTTTGTTTTGGTTTTTTTTTTTTGTTTTGGTTTTTTTTTTTTGTTTTGGTTTTTTTTTTTTGTTTTGGTTTTTTTTTTTTGTTTTGGTTTTTTTTTTTTGTTTTGGTTTTTTTTTTTTGTTTTGGTTTTTTTTTTTTGTTTTGGTTTTTTCTTTTTTTTTTTTTTTTTTCTTTTGCAAAAGGCAGCTTCTTTTCCAGTTCAAACATACACCAAAAGACATGACAGCAAGCAAGAACCAGCTGGGATAAGGTATTAACACAGTGAAAAGGCATTGGGCTGGCTGTTCTGGGTGTTCTCTTCATTTCAAGGATAGCTTTGATGGAGGCACAAATGCTGCTAAAGCCCAGGTAAGTGTGGACCTAAATAGCACTGCACTCTCACTGTTGGCAAGGATTATTTGTTTATATTTTTTTAAATTGAGCTATTTTGAGGGCTTAGATGAGCTCATAAGGAGCTGGTAGGTGAAATTTTGGTAAATTCTAGCTGGATTTCCCTTCTGAGCTCCTTAAGGGGTGGCAGAAGGGCAACTGCCAGAAAGTATCCAGTCTTGGTTTGGAGACTGTCCTTTCCAAGTGGGCTGTCCCAGTGGTCACAACCACTTAAAAAGGTGACTTTTTTTTAATTCAGTTTTTTTTTAAATGTCTTGTTTCTAATTGGAACTGGTCTGGACTCAGCTTCTAGCCAGGAGCGTTTTGTTAAGCTGCTCTCCTAGATTAAAAATCCCTTTTTAAGAGCCTGTTATCTTCTCCATGTGAAGTCAGTGTAATCAGGTTGCCTCCCACTCTCTTCCTTTTGAGACTAAACAGATTGATCTCCCTGTCTGTGGCTAAAAGGCCTTTCCTAAACCTTCCACCAGAGCTTCACTTGGGTGTCTGGGCCTCAAATGGGGCTGCAATCACTAAGTGAGTCCTGGGCTAAAGTGATTTTCTAAAGTATGAAGCATTAAGGATTTCTTGGCCTGTATGGAGTGTAGTCTTTTTTTAAAATCCAGTTTCTTGACTCTTACATTTTTATGTTTGTTTCAGTGGTTTGGACTCTATGATGCAAAATTGATCCTGGATACATCACCCTACAGGGCCAGGAGACAGGTTGTTGGCTTGGGGTGCAGATCTCTTTGTCTAAACCCAGAATATTTCCTGTTCTTGCTGATTTCAGGTCATTCTGGAGGAGGTGAAAGGACAAACACCTGCTGGAAGGGGTCAGGGAGACAGAGAGTGCACCTTTGAGCTCAGGAGAGCCTCATGCTCCTTCTGGCTGCTGCAAGTGCCAGAGTGATGGCTGCAGGAGTTATTAAGGTTATATTGGTCCAATATTGGGGTTTATAACAGCGCCTCATTGCCTTACATGATGTTTTCCTAGCATAGAATTTCTGACATGAAATTCTTCACAGACAAGAGATCTGTTTTGCCCTCTACCACAAAGGTATTAAAAAAACACCTGCATGTTGAAAGAAAAAAAGGAAAAACATAAAAGGATGGACAACACAGGAAGAAAAAGAGGCAAATTAAACACTTTGTTGTCCCCTTGAGTGTTGCTCAAGCTGTTTGTAATCCTACCCTCAAGGTTGTGGTAGTGTTGGAGGTCAGGGGATCATGCAAGTCCCAAAAACCTCATCCTCACAGTGAGTGTAGAGCTCTCTGAGGCCACCCAAGTGTTACAGATCAGTGTTAATCAGGAAATCTCCAACCTGGGAAATCATGCTCTGTCCCCGTAATGTGAACTTCAGAAACTCTTGAGCTCTTCTGTAGCTGGAAGCTCCATGCTAGGGACTGCTACTGGAGATCAAGGCCAGGAGAAATTCCTGTTAAATCAACATTAGATTAATATTTATAGTGCTATGACTGATAAGGAGACAATCTATCTTCACACTGATACTTAAAAATCATCCCCTGCTGCAGGAGCTGGCTGTGCTCCCCCTGGAATGCCCTTTATTGCACTAATGCTGTCCAGAACATGCCTGCATGGAAAACCTGGTGTGTATAAAACTCAGATGACTCCAAGTAGCTGTCAAGGCAGGCTGGATCCTTTTTGTGAAGCAAACTTCCACTGATGCAGTGCAGACTTACAGTGCAAGGGGTGGGACGGGGTCTGGGATGTGTGGTGGGAATGCAGGAGCAAGGGGAAGGCCAGAAGCCATTTTAGTGCTGACTTGCCACTTGGATGAGTTTGTACAGGTGGGTTTGGTGCTGGTGATACCTCAGCTTTTAGTCTTTATATTTTTCAGATTCTGTGCTGCTTTAATGTGTAGCTCTGAACTTCATATGAGGGGATGGTGAGCTCTCTGCACAGAGTAGGGAGACAAAACAATTCCTTCTCTAGCTGGGGACCAAGGACAAATGATCCAAATCTCAGGCCCAAGAGCATAAACAACATGGACTGAAGAGAGAAAAACAAGAAGGATGGGAATTCATATTCTAAAGCTATAATTGGACAATTATCTCCAATATGCAAATGGAGCAGAACTTATAAAAGTGAGAGACCCCGTGTTTGGTTGTCCATTTTGTGACTATTTTGGTTCATCTTGGGTGCAGCCCTGGCTGGGCTCTTGTGCTGCCCAAGGTGGATCCATTGTGGCCTAATGTGGTATTTGCTGGGTCTCCAGGACAAAGTAGGAATTGAGACTCTGACTCCATGTTCTTAGAAGGCTCATTTATTATTTCATGATATTATATTAAACAATGCTATACTAAAACTATACTAAAGAATAGAGAAAGGATACAAACAGAAGGCTTAACAAGATACTAATGAAAAACTCGTGACTGACTCCTCAGAGTCCAACACAGATGATGGTGATTGGTCTTTAAGTAAAAACAATTCACATGAAACCAATCAAACATGCGCCTGTTGGATAAACAATCTCCAACCACATTCCAAAGCAGCAAAACACAGGAGAAGCAATCAGATAATTATTATTTTCATTTTTCTCTGAGGCTTCTCAGCTTCCCAGGAGAAGAAATCCTGACAAAGGGATTTTTCAGAAAATATGACAGTGACAGCCTAGTAAATCCCTACTTTTTCCTTTAACTCCCTCCTATTCTAATAAATCCCTACTTCATTATTTGACTCAGTCTAGCCTCTGTTCTAGTTCAGCCTTCACAAGGCATCACTGGCTGATTCACTCCCGGGGATGAAGGAGAAATGCAGGGAGGGAGAAAAAAGCTCTGTCCAAAATAAGAATTATGGTGGCACATGACACAGATGTGGTGTGTGTCTAGTTATGCTCTAGACAGCATCTAAGGATGCAAGGAAGGATATAATGTTCCCTCTAAGAAGCAGTAGGGTTCTTTTAATTCCAGATGGTTACTGGTTTATGTTCCTGTTTATCTTTTATCAAATATAGTAACAATAAAGCTCCAAGGTTTTTAATAACTATAGCAAAAACATAACAAGCAAAGCTTTTTCCTTTTTACCTGGTAACTCCCCTGCCTTCCAATAGGAAAAAAAAAGATAAACTCTCCAAACTTGTGTGGGAGAGAAAAGCCATCAAACAATCTGTGGCTGCCAACTTATTTTTTTCAAGTCCAAATTAAGGAGAGGTCAAGGACTGAGAACAAACCCCAGATATTTAAAGACTATATATGATGCCAAAGGCAGAGATGTGCTCCTGGCCACTGTGATTGATTGCTTTTCTGAGGGTAAAAGAAGCATGTGTGGTTGTGTATTTGTTAGTAGAAAGTTGATAAAATAGAGATATTTCCTTCTGGATATTATAGAAATGATAGAAATGATGAGATGAAAGTGAACAGTTCAGAAAAAAATGTATAAATACCACTAAAAAGGCTCTCTTGGTGAGTTGTAATAATTAGCAGGCTTTCATTTCCTAGCAATGAGAACACCTCCCATCTTTCTGGTGAGCAGCTGAAGCCAAGCACCCATAACAAGTGAATGTGTTGGCTGTGGCACGTCATGATTGCCACATGGCTGTGGATGTTTAGCAAAACACAGTGTCCCATAACAGCTCCTTAAATATTGTTTTTCTTTCTGTTTCCATATACTCTCATTAATTTGTCAGCTCAAGGTGGGATTTTTTTTCCTTTAATCCTGTATTCTTGCTCTCTCTGAAAATCTTGTAGGCACCTGTTCCATCTGAGCTTGTAATAAAAAGAAATGCCATGAAACCTTCCAGCAACAACAGAAAGATGTCCTGATGACCCTATCCCAGCTGAGATAAATTTCCAGATGTGAAAGTTTGTGTAATCCTGATGATGCCAAATGTCCCTTGTACTTTCTGCTCTGATTTCACACAGAAATTACTGTGACAGTGCTGTGGAGCTGCTAAATGGGACTGTCCAGGAGACAACAGTATCCAGAATATGAAGTACAAACTACTCATCTAAAAACTGAAATCTTCAGTCTCTTTGGAGCAGACAGGAGAAAACATGGGTGGACTATATTTGGGAAAGGTTGGCTCCTCAGAAAGATTTTCTCCTTTCATTTGTGGGATTAAGCCCTTCTCTGAGGTGACTGGTGTGTGACAGTGAACAGGGTAGACCTTGTCTTAAAATGTAATATTTTAAGTTTGATGTTTCTTTTTAAATGGACCTAATATTTTTCTATTTTTGAAGCACCTTAGAGCTTTACACTTCTGCTTCTCAGCACTGCTGTCTCAGGATAATTAATTCCACAGATAACTTCATCTTGTGGCCAAGTGAACTTTTTGGGGAAAATTGAAAAAAAACAGAGAACCAAGTGGTGGAAACATACATGGTCTGTTTATTATACTTTTGGTGAAGGAATTAAGTTCATAGAAGTGGTCCTTGCTTTATGTGTCTGGTGCTGCGTTATACACAGGAGCCCCAAAACTACAATTTGTCATTTGCTTGAAGTTTGTGCATAGTCCAGTTTTAATCCTCCTGGTCCTGCAGCCTGTAATGAATTCCAGTTGGGTCCAGTTCCACAGCTGGACAATCTCATGGTGCCCCTAAGGTGGTTGTGCCAGTGCATGCCCTATGCTTGGGTAGGAGAGCTCACCCCCGTGGGGTAAATTAGGGGTTTTGATAATGTTTGATTGTGGAATAAAGAGATCACACAGCAGTCTGTGCTCAAATGAGAGTGTCAGAAGAGAAAATTGTTACTTCTGCTCTTCACTCCTCCTTTTCCTCCCTCTGCCTCCCCAGGCAGGGATGTGCAGGTGGGTTTGTGATTGCAAGCTGTGCTCTGGTTTGTGGGCTCTGGGGTTAGGCTGCTAGGTTGTCTCATGTTGGAATTTCAGGCTCTTTCTTGCTCCAAGGTCAGGGTGAATAATACTCAGGAGACATTGTTTTTGAAGTCTCACTCTGAAGTTTATTATCTTTATCTACTACAAACTCATGAGATGTGAGCTCTCCCAAACAAGTATAGAAAGTGCCCTAAAATGGTGCCTATTTAAGTTTAAGGCTATTTAAATCCCAATTACCTAATAAACAGTTGATATCTCTATTATTTATGCTTCTAACCCAATTATGATCACCCAAAACCTGCAATGTGGACATCTTTCATCCAGTTAGAGAAAAACACCCAGATTTGTGAAGAAAGTGGTGCAAAAAAGACATCTAACCCACATCCGAAATTCTCCATCTTAGCTCCCGTAGATCACTTTATACTAAAACCCCAAATCTAAGTTTTTTCACCCTGTGAGACCACACACTTCTGACTAACTACACATCTGTAATCTCAGTGCTATTAATCAATTTTGGAAGTCCTCTCCACAGCCCCAGGTCAAATGCAGTGTTCTCCTGTGGGGTCTGTGCCTTTCAGCACAGAAAGTTTAAAATTCTCAGCATCCAGGGTTCCAACATACCCCTGCACCAGCCTGGATCAGTCCCACCCCTCTGCTGGGCTCTTTGCCCTCCTGTGCAGCAGGGACTGAGCCATCCCCTGGCCAGGGGCAGGATGTGGATTGGGCAGGATTGTGCAAGGGATGTTTCAGGGACTGACAGCACAAGGAGCCATCAATCTGAAACAACAACCCCCAGGCATGCACGAGAATGCGGTGCTTTCTGCCACGGGAGAGAAACGACTGGCACAAAATGACTGTGGAACAGCATTAAACTCGAGTAAAGAGCTGAATTAATCACAGGCTCCATCAGAGCCCTGGGGAGGGTGGCACAGAAGGAAAATGAGCCACTGCTGAGAGCTGAGCCAGCAGCCAGCTGATGAGGTGCTCCTCTCCTCTCCAAGGGACTCAGCAAAAGGATTTTTCTCCCCCTTGGAAGTGAGGTGGCCTTTCAAATGTGGGGAGGAAGATGACAGTAAACATATGTTCTGCTTCCTGTTAGCTGCTGTCAGGGATTTTTCTCCTCCTGTGTATGACTGATTCTTGATTTGTTTCCACGCTTCTTTTGCTGTGCCCAAAAGCAGGAACAAAAGGGCAGAGGAGCAGCAGAAATGTGAAGACCCAGAACAGCATTCACCACCCACAGGCATCACTTCTGGGTATTTTTTTGTAATATTTTTATGTCAGGGAGGGCTGCATGTGATGAGAGGATTTATGGCTCTAATTCCTTGTCCCTGCATAGTCACCGCATCCTTTGGTCTCCTGCTTCTCTGAAACATCTCACAGACTTATTTCAGCCATCAGCTGCAACTTTTCAGTTCCGCTGTCTGAAGTATTTCTGCCCATGCTCCCTGATAACTCCCACAGGATTTATTTGTTAAATGAGGAATTTTTGGACCAGACAACCTGTTGCTTTCAGAACTGTGTTGCAACACAACCTCCTGGATTCCTTTCTTTTTGTGGCTACACCTGGCCCTCACAGGAGGTAGGTAGTGGTTCAGCTAATTCCTGGGCAATCAGAGAGGTGATTAAACCCCTGCTCTTGAATGGCAAACAAGGTGCAGTGCAGCCCACAGATGGGCTGATGGTCCACTACTGGCCTGCGACAAAATGGTACCAACCACAGTGAAATCTTGGAAGTTTGTAAAGCCATGAGAGCCGTGGATTCTTCATGGCCAGAACAGAATTTGGGGATCCTGTTTTAGATAATTCCTCTGGGAGGCGCAAGGGGAGAGAAAGTAGAGACTGTGTTTTACAATTCTCTCTCTACAAGTCTCACTCACAGTCTGTGAGGCTTTAGCCCAGCTTAGAGGTAGGAGTAATCCCAGTGGGATGGGAAAGCACTTGGGCAGGACAGTAGGCCCTTTGAAATGTGGCTCTGGGCTCTAGAGCTCTGCAGATGGGGTTATAATCAGCCTTTTATCTCTGTGCTGGGCCATTTAACACATTTACACTCTGCCAGCTTCTCCATCACATGCTTTGGCCAGAATATTTTCCTTGGTGGATACCAAGGCTGCGCCCACCCTGAACTACACCAGTTCAATGGGTCACAACACTCTTATTTTCAGTTTTGTCCTGGCCCAGGCAGTGCTGGGTCACTGCTGATGCTGCTTCACCCTTCTCTCGGGTGTCTGTCTCCTTCAGACCCCCTCCTGCAGCTCCTGTTTGAATCAAACAAGAAGTGTCACTTCTGAGAGCAGCTGCAGACCCCAGGTCCTCTTTGGCAGAAACGTCACCTACTTTCCTTCATCATCTTCTTGGAAAACCATCCAGTTTGCCTCCTTGCCTAATGCTTTTTAACATTTTTGGGCTGCTTTTCCCACTCCTCATGTGCTCCTCAGTGGTGTCCGTGCCCCAGAGCTCCAGGGCTGCCATGTATAGAAATATTGGCGAGCTGGAGCAAGGCTGAACATGAGAGCAGTCAGATTTATTTATTTTCTCTGACTGTAACTTTTGCCTTCTGGGCAAGCACTGGGGACCTGCCATGTAAGCAGTTACCAGTTGAGCTCAAAAGCCAAAGTTCTGCAGTTGGAGTTATAAACAGCCTCTTATCTCTGTGCTGGACACAGACAGTGACCTATTTAACACATTTACCACCATATCTTAAAATAGTTTTTAAAATTGCAAGTGCATGACAAAAAAGCTGTGCAGAAGCACTTCAAACAAATTTTTGTTCTACAGCTTTTGCTAAAATCAGTCTGTCCCCCCACTCCCCACCACCCCCCCCAAAAAAGTTGTCTTTGCTTGTCACTTGCCTGCATGGTTAGTGCCAGATGGAGCTTAATAGCAGGTACATAATATCCTACTGTTTAAGGGTTCAAACTTTTCTTAAAAACAAAAAATTTCTTTCCTTCCTTTTCTCACTTTTTAGGAGGGTCATGTCTATGAATAGGCAAAAGCTTGGATTGTGCTATGTTCTGCTAATCTGTGGTGTTTAAAAATGGCCTTGCCCTTTTGCAAGATGCTGTGTTTTTTAGCTTGAGTTTAATTTTTCTTTGAGATAACAGAAGTGAAAGTTGCAAGTATCCCTGAGAATTTTAGCTATTTTCTTGCTATTGTGGCTAAGTCAGCAAAGTTTTAAGTGTAGAGGATGACAAAAAATCATCCTTATACTGAAGGACGACCACCACAATTGCCCTTCTCAGCAGCAATACAACTGCAAAGTACATTAAAAATTAATTTGAGAGAAAAAAAAAGAATAATAAATATCCTGCCATAAATTCTTTAATTCTAAGCATTGTTTTCATAGGTAATGATGAAATTTAATGATAAATTCTTTAATTCTAAGCATCATTTTCATAGGTCTGTTCTGAACCAGACACCATGTTGCTTTCAGAACAGTGAATTAATGGTATGTTAATTCAACATTTACAAAGTGTCTGTGTTTGTTGAGGGGACTGTGACAAGGAGGGATGGGAAAGATTTCAGCATACGAAGGAAGAATGTCCCAGCATTCCATCCCTGAGGAAGTTGAAAGTTATTCCAGGACTGAGAACAGCTGTATGAAGTCTTTGCATCGTTTTATTAATTAAAACTTCAGGAAAGCTTGTCTCTGCTACCTGCAGGACCACCTTGTGGAAAACCAGAGCATGACTCTTCCCTAAAGTGAAGATCTGCCCTTAGGTGTGATAGGAGTGCCCAAAACCTCAACACCTTCCAGGTAAATTGTGTTTTGTGCTCAGGTTTCCCCGGCTGCCTCTCCAAAGCAGAATCACTTTGTTAATGACAGTGACTCAACCATGGGCTTCACCTCTGTGCCTTTACCTGTAAAGCTTCCTTTGCAGAGACACCAGTTTATTTCCCAGATGCAGTGATCAAAGGCATGAGACAAAGGCTCAGTGTTGCTGTGTGCTGCAGAGGAAGGCTGGGAGTAATTTGGGTCAACTAAAGTTAGAAACCATCCTCACCTCACGAGACAGACGTGAGCTTTGAAGTCAGGGAGATGAGCAGCAAGACAATCTAGGAAAGACACTTTCCCCCAGTTCAGTTTCTGATTTGTGGGCTTGAAGCCTGTGCAGGGCTGGATGCCTGTGTCTTGGGTGAGGACAGTCTGCCCAGTCCTGTGACCTGCCCTCAAGAGGGGCTGGAAAATGCTGTGAGGAAACGCAAAGCACTTGAGTGTGAAATGCTGCAGCCTATTTCTGGGAAAACATCCTTTCTCACCAAAGGGGTTTGTGGACAATGTAGGTTGAAGAGCAAAGGAAGAGCAAGGACACACAGATCCTTCTGTTTTTCTGCTGTATCTGATGTGAACTATACAGCTCCAGCATCTTCCATTTAATAATTTCAGTATTTTGTCTTGTGCCTTCTGGGGCTGGTGGGAAGATGTAGACCCAATATGAGTGTCTTGTACAGCAAAATAAATACTGTCCACAGTCCAAGTGGTGTTCTACCAGAAGATCTTTATCTCTGCCTTGCACCAGAGGTGGACAATGATTTATCTGGGGATAAGGACAGATCTGCCTCCTGGATGTTCTCCCCTTGCCTCCCTTAGCTCTGCAGACATGAGTTAAAGTGTGAAAATGGAGGCTTGATGAAATCCAAGTCCCCCAGAAAGGAAAGAACAACTTTGGTGAAGCCCCAGTTTTGTACCAATGTGTGCTCGCTACCTCCTTCTTACTTTTCCTCTTTTCCTGCCTGGGAGAGGAAGCCAGCTTGGGTCCTTTGTTTTGATGAGTAACCCTATTATTAGGGAAATCCCTGGCACTTATTTCTGCCTTTCCAGACTTTTCTCTGCTGCAGACTCCCAGGGGATGAGGGGCTGCCTCATAGGCTGTAATCTGTGCCAGCTGTGAGGCAGGCTCTGCTCTAGAGAGGCTCTTTCACCTTTCCCAATGGTCTTATGGCAACCTTCACTCACAAATTCCAGCCCAAGGGACTGCTGAAACAGAATCCTCCCTCTGCAAGGATTTTATAGTCCAGCTGGTGGACTGAAGCCAAGCACAGGCTGAAACAGAAACCACTGGGCCATGAACCCATTCTGTTACAAATGAGCTAATGCCTTGATCCTGCTCCTGGTGTACTGACCCAATTAAGGCTATTCAGAAAGTTAAACTCCCTCAGAAATATTCTAATGACAGCTCTTCAAGTGGTTTATACATGAGAAGATAGCTCATGCAGAGTTTTGCTGCTCCAGGCCATCTCTCTGTGTCCTTTCCATGTCTGTGTGACACCAGGTGCTATTGAGTGAGTTACCTTGGCTTTCAGAGGTGATTTTACCTCCTGTCCTGCCACACCGTGCAGGCAGAAGGAAAATACTGATGCAGGTTGTTGATTGAGAGATCCATCACTCCCATCCACACCAGGAACTGCCCACAGTGCTGTCCACTTGGAGTGGCAGGGAAAATGTCATCTTCCATGGGAGCTGAGAACAGGGTCTTTCAGTACTGTAGGAATTGAAATACCAAAAATCACAAATGTGGATCTTGAAGGAAAGAACAGCTGTTGGTGTCTCTTAGCCCCCTTTCTACTTGCTGACATCCTGCAGCTCAAGGCTTTTAAATAAAAATCCTTTCCTTTCCCCCAGGTGTTCCAGGTTGCAAGTGCATGGCTGATAAGAACTACAGCATCCCATTGGGAGATGTGAGCCCAGAGGGAGGAGCCAAGCATTCCTACCTGGATATAATCTGGAGATCCTGGAATAACTGCACAGCTTCTCTACTGGATTCCCCAGAGGAACAGCAGCTGCCTCTTCCTCCACTGGATCTTCAGAGGAAGAATACATCCTTCTCTACAGGACCCCTTGCTCCAGCAGAACCACGCCTGACACTCCAGGAGGGCTGCAGCCACAATTCCAATGGGACTGCTACCAACACCTCACAGGGTGTCAGGTTGGGTTCTGACTCTGTCAGTGTTGTTCTGGTGTACTGCATTGTTTTATTTTATAATTTTATTTTTCTTCCCTATTAAAGAACTGTTATTCCTGCTCCCACATTTTTGCCTGAGAGCCTCTTAATTTAAAATTTATAGCAATTTGGAGGGGTGAGGAGGGTTTACATTCTCCATTTCTGGGGAGGCTCCTGCCTTCCTCAGCAGACTCCTGTCTTTCCAAACCAAGACACCAGGTCTGCCAGCAGGGACCAAGCCAACATCTCCACATTATTTTCTTGTTTTAATTTTTTTTTTCTCCTTGAAAGCCACTAAGCTAGTTGGCTTTGAACATTCTCCAGAAGAGCTCCTTGAAGCAGCAATGTGAACCCTTCAGCACAAACATTTAGTGTTAAACTGAAAACCAGAAAAAGTTGGGCAAGCTTAATACCAAGCAATGTTGTAAATCAGGCCCATAATCTGAGCAGATCTGGCACATAATTAATCTTTGGGGAGTCTCCAGGTAGCAACTTGCAGGTTGTTAGTCAGTAAACTCCCACAGGTCTCCCTGGGTTTGGGATTAAGCTCTGTGTGTGAATAATCATCTAATTAATCACCTCATGCAGGGATTTCAGAGACCTTCAATGTCTGCTCCTGGAAGAGGTGTAGGTTTAAGCGCAGTTGTGCTGCGGCGTGCTAACAAGAGGCAAGAGAAATTCAGAGAGGAGGCAGTTTTCATCTCAGGTGGTGCAGGAGGGTTTGAAATTCTCATTTATTAAAGAGGCAAATGCTTCTCAACCATGAAATGAACCCAGTTTGTCCTGAGAGGATTCCTGAAAATGGTAAAACATTAGAGACTTTTTCTGAGGTGAACTTACCTTAAACTTTATGACAAAGGCTGTCCCAGGCTGCCTGCTGTCTCACAGATATCTATATCAATTTCTGATTCAAATTATCTGCATTTGAGAACTTTTTTTTGCCAGAATTAATATTGCCTTTTTAGGAGCAGGTACTGTGTTTTGTGCTTCAGTCCCAATTTTGAGCGTCTTGATAAGGAGAAGCAGCCTGTGGGAGGAGGGTGGAAAGGCCACAGGTGGGTTTTCTGCAGAATCTGGGCTGTGAATTGGGGAAGGGCCACCTAAAGCTGTGGCTCTTCCACTTGACCTACAGCTCATCTTCTCCAGGGATGCTGCACCGTCACACACCTGAGATCTCCCCTGCTCACACCTTGGTGGGGACCTGGGTTCTGCAATGGTTGGAATCACTGCCATATGAAAAAAGTGAATTTCTCCACCTTTTTAATGGAAAAGTCTCCATTAGCAGTGTTCAATTGGACCATAGTTTACCCTCTGGGTGTGCTGCATTTTACAGAGCACACAGGGAAACCTGTGTTTTCTTGGTAAACATTAAAGAGAAAGATGGAGTTAAAGATCCAAATTCAAGCTGAATTTTTGACTGCTGTCACAAGAAACAGGAAAAAATTTGGGATGCAATTCCTTAAGTACAAGTTTTCCAGGCAAAGGGGTCTAAATTACAACTATGAAACTCTTTGGGATTTTGAGACCTTTTGAAACCTTAGAAAAAGATCTTCTATAATTGTTGTCTGGAAGGTAACTTGGGCACAGTTTCTGCTCTTTCAATCTGCTGCAGCATTTTTAATGCCCTTTTCCTACGATTTAAGTAAGAAGAAAATTAGCATTGATATGTGCAATAGAAGCAAATGTCTGTTTTAAAGGTACCATTCTGCACAGCAAGGCCATGGATTTAATAGGCTTTTACTGTATTATGGGCAGCACAATGCTGTGGCATTGAACCACAACTATAGGGAACAATCCAATTATCATTCAATTGAACCAAAGCAATTAGTTGGCTTAGGCCAGGGGATAATGCAATCAGCTGAAAATGTTCAACAATCAGATTTGCAGAAAGCTGAAACTCACATTTTCTTTCTTTCTTTCTTTCTTAGCTGACTCAGAAATCTCCTCCTAACTAATGAACACGGGCAAAGAAACAACTCAAAATATGGTGGGAACTTCAAAAAGTCTGTGGCCAAGGTAATGAAGGCTTTTAAAGTGGCAGATTATTTTTGTGATGCACAAACTCATTGTTCTCTCTGTACTTCATCCTCCTATAGCACTGCAAAAAATACATTCAAACTAGTCTTCAGACTTTGACACTTATTTTCCCTATTTGAATATTTTAAAAAGGAAAAGCAATTGTGAAAGGTTATTGTTAGGTCTGAGATATAAGGATATAAGGACTGAAGCTGTTGTTTAGGTGGACGTGTAAATTTGGGATACTTGGAACTGGTTGAATAAAAAATTATTTAATCAAAGCTTTTCCTATAAAATGTATATGTTTATGGTAAGGTCACTAACATTTTCTAGAAAGGTTTTTCTCAAAATGATTTTTTTTTTGGACGTGGCACTGCATTTTGGTAAATATGTGGCCTGTGTTAAGGAATAGATTAAAAGATTCAAGCTGCAGTATTATGTGAGTACCCTGCATTCCTCCCTTTAGCTTAAGAATCTTTTGAAGGTGGAATTAACATAACCAAATAATTAAAGACTCAAATACTTTCATCTCATGCCAAATAAGCAATTGGTACATTGTGGGCCTGGCTGCTGTTCCTCAAGTGTTATATTCCCTTTGACTTCTTTTGGGATTGTTAACACTCAGACTAATGGTATATGGGATCCAAATGATCTTGTTTCTGGTTGAAAGAATTGGAAGAGTGTGCTTCATAACTGAACAGTGCTGCTTTTGCCAACAAAACCTGAATATAGAGCAACCCTTCCTATCTGAGCATAATCTGTTTACATATACTTTTTGTTCATCTGCCTTATTATCCTGCAGTATGGAAAGCACTCCTGTGTTTTGTTATGCAGAAGAGTTCATTGACATGGTGATGGATAAGAACTGGCAAAACACAATTTGGATGGTGTGACTCTGGAGATCCTGGTTTAACGCAAGTGATCTTCAGGCATTGTCACTGTCATATTTTCTGGAAAAATCCCTTTGCCCAGGATTCTTCTCCTGGGAAGCTGAGAAGCCTCAGAGAAAAAGGAAAGCAATATTATCTCATTGCTTCTCCTGTGTTGTGCTCACATGTGGAATATGTTTGGACATTGCTCATCCAACTGGTGATTGTTTCATTGGTTTCATGTGAATTGTTTTGGCTCATTGGGCAATCATGGTCAAGCTATGTCAGGGCTCTGGAAGGAGTCACAAGTTTTCATTATTAAATTTTTAGCCTTCTGTAAGTATCCTTTCTGTATTCTCATTATTATCTTTTTAGCCTTCAGTAAGTATCCTTTCTGAATTCTTTAGTGTAGTTTAGTTTAGTATTCTTTAATATAATATAGTATCATAAAATAATAAATTAGCCTTCTAAGAACATGGAGTCAGATTCTTAATTCCTTCCTTTGTCTGGGAACCCCACAAATACAATAAGACATGATCTGCTGAAAATCTCTGGGACTTGATTCCATTACACTGAAAAAACCTGGAAGAGAACTTGATTTATCCAAAGACTGAGGGTAATCTGAGTTTGAGCAGAACAGGCACAGAAGAGTTTGTAGTGTTGTAGACATGATTCCTTCTGCACTCAGCCAAAGGAAAGACTGTCCTAAAACCAGTAACCCAAACTATCATTTAATAGGGAGATCATATTGTAGTAACTCAAAACTGCCTTGGCCTCTCTGCTGGGGTTAGAAACAAAGTGTTGGTTTTCTCTGAATCAAGTAAAAATGTAGAAATCATGCACACATTGGGGTCTTTTGAAGGTTGACATGAAACTAGGTCATGGCAGCTCTTTGGAATTCAGTCTTTTGCCTGCATTTTTGTGTGAGGTGTTGTCTGGAGCACACATTGGGCACTGCTGGTGAGATAGACAAGAAACCTTCCTTGGAGCTGCCTTTTGTGCAACTCTTTAAAGTTAGCTCAGAAATCTGTCCAAGTGAGAGCTTGTCTGGATAAAGGAGAATAGTTAGGGTTTTTCCTGTCTAATTAATAAATTGAAGGCACTGATGTGGAATGGAAGAGCTCAGGCTAAATTCCAATCTAACGTAGTGCTGGATGTGAAAATACTCCTGCATAAAAACAAAACAATGGGATTTACAGACTCTCGTTTGCCTCAAGTGTTGATTAAAAAAGCCTAATAAGCCCTTATCTTGTGCCTCCACATCTCAATGGATTTATAAGATGGGGGAGTGGAAAAGAGATCTCGAGGTGTCTTCCCCTGAACACCAGACTGCAACATCAGCTGGTTTGGATTACAGCATCTCTGCAGATGGATCTGGCTCTTGTGTGCTCTTGAAGGGGAGAAAACATCATTATCCTTGGAAATTCTGAGTGAATTCTAAGTCTTTAAGTGTGAAAAAAGGATTTTTCTTGCTTCTTAGTTTATCTTGAGGCTGTTTCTGAGTTCTGCCCATTTGCCTTCATGCATTCCAAAGAATTTGTCTCTGCAGTTGAAAGCAACTGTTGTAATGCTAAATCAGAAATATTTGGGGAAGACATTAAAATAGAATTCTAAAGGGTTTATGACATGCTGTGCCATTATCTACCACTGTATAAAAGCTGAATAAAAAATCAGCCAAATGAGCTGCACTATTCATGTTAAGCTTGCTAACCTATGAATAATGTGATCACCCCAGATACAGCATTGTAAAGGTTTTATCAGCATCATTGGAGTATTTTTATCTGTATTTGCATGTCTTTACAGGAGGAAGTAAAGGTACTAAGGTTGTAGAGTCAAACTTTCAGTGCTAAAGAACTTGGTTCTGGGTTCTGCATTTCTTTATTTTTTCTTCCCTTTTTTTTCCCTTCCCCATTTTTTTTCCCTTCCCCATTTTTTTTCCTGAATTTGATTGCCTGTGGTATGAAATTCCGAGTTTTCCTTTACCAAGAAAGCAGAGATCTGACATTACACTGAGTCCATATCTGCCTTCCTATGTTGCATGGAGTCATCAAACACATGCAGCACCACAGATGGAGCTTGTATCTGCTCAAGGCAGCGCCCACCTGCCCAGACACCCCTCTCCTTTCCATTGTGCTGGGTGCTTCTAAAAGACATTCTGCTCCTCATAATGAGAGAAAAAGGAGGATTTTATGGCTTAGCTGGAGGGTGACTTGACAGCACAAACTCTCCATCTGCCTGGTGAGTTCCTGTTGGATGCTGCACAGACCCAGCTCTTCCTCAGCTCTCAGGACCTCTGAGAGCACTGCAGTGTGGCAGCTTTACCCTTCTAAGAGAGAAAACTCTACTGCTCTCCCTGCTCACCCTGGTTATGCTGTTCTGAAGATCCTGCTGCTGCTCAGCTCTTGAGTTACAGTAAGAGGTCGTGGAGAGAGAGCTGGAGAGGGAATTTGACATGGGCAGGTTTTGAGAGGCAAGGGGTAATGGCTTTAAACTGAAAGTGTGTAGAGTTAGTTAGATGAGATATTAGGTAGAAATTCTTGACAGTGAGGGTGGTGAGGCACTGGCACAGGTTGCCCAGAGAAGCTTTGGAAGTTCCACCTGTGGAAATGTTCAAGTTCCATCTGAATGTGGCCTGGGCAGCCTGGTCTGGTGAAAAGACACTTTGACCGTGGCAAGGGGCTTGGAAATAAATGGTGTTTAATGTCCATCCTAACCCAAACAGTCATATTATTCCATAACAGGATTTAACATAGAGGGGTAGGAGAAAGGTCAGATTTCATTTCTAGAAAAGATGGTAAAAAAAAAAAAAGCTGTCTTGAATTAAAATAATATTTTGTTAGCTTTCCCCAGTTGATCCAAGTCTCTGTTCAGGTGGAATTTGTGCAGTTCCTTTCCTGTTATCTTCTGAAGCATATCTGGATCAGACCAGTGTTGCAATAGGGGTTTGGCAATAGTAAAGTCATGAGGAGTGTGTGGAAACCTCTCCCTCTGCTGCTCTTTGATCTCCCCATTTTAGACAAGACCCTGCCTGGTACAATGGGCTTACACTCAGTGGTGCTCATTTAACTAAGTGGAAAGGAGCATGGATCACACTGATGTGTAGCTGGGTTTGTTACTCAGCCTCTGGACAAAACCACTGCTGCTTATTCACCTTTGTGATTGATCACTACAATGTGAAGTTCTTTCTTGTTGTGAGTCACTTAGGAGACAGGACAGCCCTGCTCTGGCCACTGAACACTGCACAGAGGCTGCTAATTGGGTGACTCACTTCAGTGTGCCACTTTTAATGCCAGCACTCCTTTGGTCATTTATCCAGGTTTACTCTGGATGGGGTTATTGGTGCTGTGGGAGGCTGAAGCATTTGGTTCAGGTGAAAGGCTCTTAAAGGCATCACTCACCAGGATCTGGTTACCCAGCCATGAACATTTCCAACAGGAGAAAGGATTCCTCCTCTCACTCCTGAGGGCTGTATTGTTTTCTGTTAGGTTACCTCCTGCTTTGTCACACCTGCCCAGGTGTGTTCTGTGATAACCCAAGGTGAGCTGGTGCTGTGCACATCTCCAGGATGGGCAGAGCTTTGCAGACCTTGCAGCACTGGAGCTCTGCTGTCCAGCAGCTGACTTGCATGTCTGCAAACCCTGAGTCTTTTTGTGCCCATGAGCATGGAGGTATGAGAAAGTGGCTCTCAGAAAAGGGGCAGAAAACACCTTTTAAATGGAGCTGGGTTGTTTGATGTAGTCCAGCTGGGCGCAGAAAGCTGTTTTCTTCTGTGGCTGTGATCCTGCTCTGTGATCTTGTACTTGAGAGGCACTTCATGATGATTGCTGGAGGTTTCTCATCCCTAGGAATAGCCCAGTGTAGAGCTCAGAGGAGTTAGGAGACAGCTGTGTGTCTGGCGCAGAGCTTGGAGCTAAGGAACAACTGAGGCCTGGAGGCAGCAGAAGTCAGGGCTTTTCACTACTGCTGCTGCTAATATAATCCTGCTGGGGCTCTTACATGCTGACACAAAGCAGCATCTCTCACCCCATGTGGCAGAGAGAGGCCTTTGGTGTCTCAGTGATCTCTCTTCAAGAGTAGAAAATGCTGTTTATTCCTTTCTTCCTCATCCCTGCCTCAAATAAGTGTGATTGCCTAGAGGTGCTCAAGTCCCAAACACTATGTGGAGAGAAGTTGGGAGCTGTGTGGAAATGGATTGTGAGGACACAGAGAGATCTCTGCAGTGTCTGTGCTGTCACTGCATCTCCTGGGGATTCCCTTTCCCATCCACAGTTCCCTAAATTGATGCCATCTGCTGGGGGATGTTCTTGGGAAGTGTTTGGTGCCCAAGGCTGTTCCTGCTCCCCCAGCATGGTGGGAGTCAGGATCTTCAGTTGCAGCGCTTGGGTGAGAAATTGCTGAAGGCAAAAATCTGCACCAATTACCAGCAGTGAATGCTGAGGGGTGAAGGCTGGGGAGGATGTCAGATTGTTTAAGTCTCTTCCAACACACTTGTGTTGGACATGCATTCCTTGAGATCTGCAAAACCTTGGTCAGCATTTCTGAGGTGACTGAGTGTTCTTTGCCACCCTGGCTGCAGCATGACATAGGACAGTGAAATAGAGCTCTTCTGGGCCTTTCTCCATGGCCTGGCTTTTTGACTGCTAGACACCTTGAACTCCAGAGGACTCCTGTGCTCAGAGACCAGGTCTGAGCAAAGAAACCACTCTGGGCTTGAAGAAGAAGAGATCTCTTACACATACTCCAAGCAGGAAGGAGGAAAAGCTCAGATGAGTACCAGTAATATTTTTAGTGGATTCCAGAGAGGGACTTCTAGACCTGAACTGTAAGAGGTGAACTCTTGGGGTTGAGAAGGAAAGTCTGTCTTACTCTTGTTCCCAGGTGAGTTCAGTTTGTGGTCCTTTGTTATGAGCCTGGAAAAACAACAATCTGCTCATGTTTCTGCTGGTTCAGTCACCACAGGATCTCCCACACAGAAAAAGTTGTGAGAGCTTCTGGCAAACCTGGTTTAAGTAGCCCAAGCCCCTTGGGCAGGCTTTGACTTTGCAGAGGAATTGCCTGCACCATGGCTGGGGAATGCAGCTCTCTGTATTTATCCTCAGCAATTTGTAGGTACTGCTTGCATCTTCTTCTAATGTTTTTTCATTACTGGCCAATAGCAATGGCTGATTTATTTAAAGTCTCCCTGATGCAGGATTAAAAGTCAGCAAAGTCAAGGGGTCCTCAACAAAGTTAAGATCCTCTAGAACACAGTCAGCAGCTGTCTGGAGGAATAAACAAATGAGCTGAAAATCGAAATATAATTTAACCACAGCACAGATGCCTCTATATCAGCCAGGAATTTTTCATTTTCCTCTATTATGTTTTGTTATGAGCTTTATTCATATTTGAGTCACATGCAGAAGAAGTTTCAGATCTTTCATGTCAGACTATAAAGAAATGTAGAAGCAATAACTTCTTCCAAATATTGTGTTCTAACCTTCAGATGGATTGCCTGCAATTATCCCACTGATGAGAAATAGTAATTCTCCCCAATGTATTTCCATGACACATCCTTTGAACTCACAGTGATCTGTAAGCATTTTCGCTCCTTGTAGAAAGAATCTTGCACTTGCTGCCTTGCAAACAAATTGAAGAATTAATGGTAAACTGAGACAAAATGGATGATTTTTTTTTCTTATAAACCAATAATATGGAATCATTTTGGGTGCAGGAAGTCGTAAGGCATCCAACAGAAACGTCTCCCCATCTCAGTACCTGGCTCAGGAGTGTCTTCATTTTTAATTAGCCATGATTGTTTTCAAGGCCAGGTTTGCCAGTCTTCCAAATTTCAGACTGTGGCATTCAAATTCTGTGAACGTGATTTCTTCACCCAGGATTTTTCTCCTGGTAAGCTGAAAGTCAGCAAGGCCTCAGAGAAAAGAAAAACAATTCTTATCTCATTTGCTTCTCCTCTGTTTTGCTCCTTTGGAATGTGCTTGGAGATTGTTTATCCACAGGTGATTGTTTCACTGGATTCTGCTGTGAGTTGTTCTCACTCATTGGACAATCAGGGCCAAGCTGTGTCAGGACTCTGGAGAGAGTCACAAGTTTTCATTATTAGCTTTTATCATTTTATAATTATCCTTTCTGTATTCTTTAGTATAGTATAGTCTTCTTTATTGTAGTATAGTATAATAAAGTAATAAATTAGCCTTCTGAGAACATGGAGTCAGATGCATCATTCTCTCCCTGCGTCAGCGACCCTGCATTTGCAATAGAGACTTGTGTGAGTGCCAGAATTTGGCTCTGTTTGTGTGTTTTCAAGCACAGTGGCTCTGGCCAGAACTCTCCTTTTTGTGGTTTCTGACAACCAAGCCTGGCTGGAGCCAGCTGAGCTCCAGCCCAGCCCCAGCTGCTGAATTTTCCTGAACACCGGGAACCCAAAGATGGGATGGGACCTTCATGTGGAGGTCCACCAGCACACACAGGACTGAAGGATGATGGATTTCTCCTAGGACACTCCAGACACACTGCAAGTCTCAAAATAGTCCCATCTTCTGAAATTTCCACCCTGATTTGGAGGCTGACACCTCCCCAGAGTAGTGGCAGTGGCAGTCACATTGGGTGTCCTCTCACACCAAGCACAACAACCAGGGAGTGTTTTGGCTGGAACTCTTCCACAGCACTGACACAGGCAGTGATGGCAACACTTCCCCAGGCTGTCAGGAGTGCTGCTGTATTCACAGCTGCAGGGTATTCCCAGAGCTATTTCCTCTTGTATGAGAATTGTTTCCCAAGTTCTGTCACAGGTCTCTCAACAGAACCATGTAATGTGTGCACCCTGTTGCAGGACTGATCCTTATTTGAGGGGGGAGGAAGGTTTCAGCCAGCTCTGCTGCTTACCACAGGGCTTGCAAGGCATCTCCTTGATGAATGGGGTGATTTTTTTAAAATCTGAGGCAGAGTTTGGCATTTGCTGAGGTCAATGTGCCAAGGACATGTAGGCTGTACACCAAGGGCAGTTCCTGTCCTGTGGAGGTAACCTGCTCTGTTCTGCTCTGTGCATCTTCCACGACGAGGAAACAGAGCTGTGTCCATCTCAGATGGTTTCCTGAAGGCTGACTGTGCTTACCTGAATTGCTGATGTCAGGAAGGTAGAGAACAGCCACAAGGCTTTAAGCAAGAATAAAGCAAATTTATGATTATTCTGAAACCCCTTAAGGAGGAGGAGATGAGGGGAAGGAACAGCAATTAAAGTAGATTTGCAGCTTAATTTAATAAGTTATGACTGGGCTGGAGAAAAGCTGGCAGAACATTGCTGAAACCTTTTAAACCAAAACAGTCCAAGCTTGATGGGAAAGTCTTTGAGCCTTCCAGGAATAACTCCTATGCTAATGAGGAGGCTATATTGGCTATATTTTGTTTCCTTCCAGTAACATCTATGGGTGAATCAAGAAGAGGGCTCACTGTGCTATGTGGTTCATAGACTGTGAGACATGCTCTCAAAATGTTTCTGAAGAGCCCTGAAGAGACAAAGGATGTAGAAGGCAAGGAGGAAAGAAGAGCAACCTTGGTAATTCTATAAAGAAAGTTAAAGTCAGCTGAGGTTAAGGAGGTTTCTGAGTTCCCATAACCTGCTTTGTGTATATATTCTGGATTTACAAATGTTCTCGTTAAAAACCAATCCATTTCAAATGCTATGAGTCTTCTTGTTTTCTGTAATTGGAAAACTTTGACTGTTCCTCATCTTCATGTTTTTGAAGATCCTCAGACAAGAGGATTCTCATCTTATATAAATCATGAATTATTGGTAAATACTCACTTATCTCATTGCTTCTGTAGCATCAGCATCCTCTTCCCTAAGGGTGCTTTATCCTATCTGACAGCCAGTGGAATCAAGGCAAGCAAAGCATTTTCAGGAAGGTGGTTTGCCTGTGGCATGAATCAGGTTTTCTCCATTGCCTGGTCCCTCAAGGGTACATGTTTTCAGAAAGGTTGATGGTGTTGTGGCTTGTGATGGCTATCAGGGAAATCACTTTTCCATTTGGTGGCAGAGAGTCTGTTCCAGCATAAAATGACAGAATAATTTATGTTGAAAGGACATTTAAAGATCATTTAGCCCAACCCCACTGCAATGAGTAGGGACATCTCCCACCAGATGAATATTTTTCAGGGATGGAAGAATATTACTGGTGTTTCTTTCCAAATGAACCTGTAACACAAAGCTGCCTGTGAATAAAAGAAATTGGAATATTCTTGCAATGTGGCTCTTCTGCTTCTAGGAACATGACAGCAAATGTGTAAAAATTGTTTGAGTGGCACAGAACTTTAAACAGCTTTTTAAAAATCCACCTCAATTTAAAATGGAAAGATTATCCAATATTGCATAAGCTTGAAAAATTTGGACAGATATGAATTTAACAAAGTGGTTCCCATGCCAGTAGGAGATAAGTAGCAGAGAAGGGACTGTTAAAGTTGTCAGAGGATGATGGAGCAGAGGCAGATTGCTTTGCAGGGCCAGCTCCTGATCCCACAGCAGGTCAGCCTCCACTTGGAGAGTTTGTGTAGCACAGCCTGGGTGGGACCCTCTGCAGAAGGGTTGCTTGTTGGGTTTAATCCCTGGGGCTTTCTAGCCTGAAAAGTTTCAGCCTCTGCATTTCCTACAAAAATGAGGGGGGCACTTGGGGAGTTACTGAGTGCAGCACAATTGTGTGGCCTCACTTGTCTTGAAATGTGAATTGTTCTATGACTAATGAAATCTCTTAAATTCCTGTAAATAAAAGATGGGAACAGATTTGCTGGTGGGAAGCTCAGCAGTTCCCCTCAGCCCCAGACAACTGCCATTTGCTTGCATTACTCTCATAGATTTGTAAATATTGCAGAACAGGAGGAGTTTAAATTTTCATGCTTTAATGTGAGGCTGTGGCTGTACCACGGTGGGGGATTGGGCTGGGAGCTTCCACACCAACCTGGGTGATGGATAAAAACATACAGGAGGGATAGGGCAGGAGCCTTCCCAGGGTGTCATTTGAGTTTGTTATCTGTGTGGATGGAAATGTCCCCCCAGGTAGAAAGAGAAACCTCTTGACTAAAACATTGGAGTGAAGATTTCTGTTTGAGCAGAGCCATGAGGGAAAATGGTGGTGATCTAAGCTTTTCTCACTCCATCCAAAAAAAAAAAACCCACAAAAAAACCCACCAAAGCAAACCAAAACAAACAAACAAACAAAAACAAACCAAAAAGACCAACCAAACAAAAAAAAAAAAAAAAAAACAGCCAAAAAAAAGAAACCCCAGCAAAAAAAAAGTGCTAATTGGTCATATTTGTTTTTCTTTTCCTGTTTGTGTGATTTCTTACTGTTAGGAAGCACTTTGGTTACAAATCTCAGACCCAGCAGAGAAATACCCTTTATGTGCTCTGGCTAAGCCTCTCAGGAATGGAGCACTAAGCTCTCAGATAGTTCAGGTGGCGTTTTCCTGTATTTAATGACTCTAAAGCTGCTCATTGCAGGTTGTGCTGGGCTGGCCAGCCCTAAGCCCATCCACATGCATTCATTTAAGCAACTTAGAAAAATCCCCAGGCTTCTAAGAGAAGCCCTACATATTTCATAGCTTGCTGGGATGGTATAAGCCCTTACAATTTGAAGGGTGCTTGTTTGATGAGAACAATTTGCTGTGGTCAGAATTTTATAGCAGCTGTGAGCACTTGACTCTTTCAGGGTATGGTGTCTGATCATATGATTGGCCCTTTGTGAGCTAAGAAATAATTTCCCCATTGAATATCTTATTTTTTTCTTGTAGTTTTCTTTCCTACTTTGCTCACATAGGGCATATAAATCACACAGCCAAATTGCATGTGGAGCAGACTTGCTTTTGGGTTTGTGAAGATATGAAATACATAGCTTGCATTTTGCAGTCATAGCAGTCCAAAAGAAAGTGTACATGCTTTTTGGAAAGCATCCTGAAGGTATTTTTCAACATCTTCATTTTTATGTGTCTGGCTTGAGGGATTTTTGGAGAATTTCTGCTCTGAAAAATTTATTGGAGTAAGCAATGGTTTATGAATACATTCAAGCAACTGCAGTCAGTAGTGAGTCCAGAGGCAAGGAGAGCTGCCAGACCTGATGTGTGGAAAAGGACTGACACATTGGAAGCAGTTATTAGCAGTAGACCCTGCTACATTAATTATTTTCACCACCATTTGGGATCTGAGAGGTTCAAGACTACCCTGTTCCTTTTAAGGTGGATTTACCACCCTTATTCCAGTCATCAGGATCTGTCTTGCTCTCTTTGGCAGTCCTGGCTGTAGGGATTCCCTGGTTGTAGGGCTTGCACTTCTACCTCCTGCATGGACAGAAATGATGGTTTTTTCCCCTGTGCATGCAGCAGTAGTAGGTGAACTGTGGCATTCACATTTTGTGAAAAAATCCCTTAGCCCAGGATTTGTCTCCTGGGAAGTTGAGAAGCCTCAGAGAAAAGGAAAACAATTCTTATCTCATTTGCTTCTCCTCTGTTTTGCTCCTTTGGAACGTGTTTGGAGATTGTTTACCCACAGGTGATTGTTTCACTGGATTCTGCTGTGAGTTGTTTTCACTCATTGGCCAATCAGGGCCAAGCTGTGTCAGGACTCTGGAGAGAGCCACGAGTTTTCATTTTCAGCTTTTTATCATTTTATAATTATCCTTTCTGTATTCTTTAGTACAGTTTAGTTTGGTATTCTTTAATATAATATAGTATCATAAAGTAATAAATTATCCTTCTGAGAACATGGAGTCAGATGCATCATTCCTCCCTGCCGTGAGGGTCCCTGCAAATACAGTAGTGAACTGCTCTAAAACCATTTTATTTGCTTTGGTGATCATGGGTGACTCTCTCACACAGAAGTGGTGTTAGCTGAGGGCAAACCTCCACCAAGGTGGCAGCAGAGGATGCAGAGTCCCCTGCCAATGTAGGTACCACTATTTCAGGCCTCCTAAAGAGTGATTCACATGGGGATGCCCATCTTGGCTTGCTGCAGTTGTGCTCAGTGATGTGTCAAAGCCCTGTGGGATCACTGCTGGCTCTCTACTCCCACCTGTGAGTATTTTGGCATGGCACCTGCTCAGGGCATTCTCCAGGACGTGGCCTGTTACTAATTCTGAAATGATGGCTGCTCACAAATCCTCTTTAATAGATACAGTGACTTATGTGTGTTCAATCTAAAGCCTGTTTGCTTAGGGTTGAGGCAGCTGGGGTGAATTGCACCCAAAAATGGTTTGGCATGCAGAAAATGGTGTTCTCTGCTCCTGCTATTATTGCATTGAAGATGCAGAGTGTTTGGCTGGCTGAGAGCTGTGTTTAATAGGTACCAGTGCAGCGAGCACAGCTTTTGGGCGCCAAGATTGCTTTGCTATGACCATTATGACACTGCATACCTGAGTGTGCAAAAAACTGCCTGAAAATGCACTGCCTGTCATGTCTTATTGCTTAATGATGTAGCCAGAGGCAGACCTGGCATTAAGGCCATTCTTTGCTCCCAGTGGGGAACACATCTTTAATCCCATCAGAGCAGATGCATTTAGAAACTGCAAACAGAGCCTGCTCAGAGCTGTCACTTCACTCCCTTAATGAGTCCATTCTTCAATCAAGGTAGTTTCTTCTCTGGGAGCTCAATGATAATGTTTGAATATGGGATATTTATAGTGTTAGTGCCAGGCTCTTAGCAGCCTAATGGCTGAAGCCAGGCAGCTCTGCTTTCAAAGGCTGGCTCAGGTGGGGAGGGGAGAGGTGGGCACTCTGGAGGGCTTTGGCTGAGCTTGGAAATTGAGATTTTCTCAAAACACGGGTCTGGAAAGGCTGACACCTTATTAATTCCCTTCCTCCTGGACAGGCCACTGCTTAACAAGTCATGCCATGTGAGGAGGAGGGGAGGAAAATAAAGAGTGTGAAAATTAGTGCAAGCTTAGTGCTGCTCTTGCAGCAAGGACTGCAGCATTGTGCTGATGGTGCTGGGACTCACCTGCCTCGGTCAGCAGCTCTGCCAGCTCCATTTGCTCTGCTTAGCCTGGCTTTGCTTGTCCTGATTTGCCTGGACTATTCCTTTAAAGTAATGGGACTTGGCTGTGGCAGAAGTACCAAACCCATGGCATATTGTGCTTTGGGAAAAGTCACTTTTCTGTAACAGCATCTTTTTTCCCCCCACGCTTCTCCTATTACCTAAACTCCTCAGTTTTTAGGAATTATTTAGGACTAGACAACATAGCAAGTGGGTGTGTGCTAATACTGCATTTTGAGCCTGAACTGGAGCCGTTGTGTCAAATTTTCCTGCATTTTCTGTCAAAACTCTCAGGATATGAAACTGTATGATAGATACCCAAATTCAGGCCCTGCTAATTATGGATTTTTCTCCGGTCAGTGGAAAGATGGAAGAGTTTTATCTAATCTGTAGGCAGTGAAAATGCACCTGACCTGGCCAGAGGGTTTCCACAGCCTCCTTCTGAGGCTGCTTGGATTTTCAGGATAATAAAGGGCATTGCCCCAGCTCCTTGCAAGTCTTGGCACTCAGCCCACCGTGCACACTCACCTCCTATTTTGCAAGCTGTCAAATGCCTGCTTGCAAGCTAAGAAGAGATTGCTGTACAGCTTTCAGATAAAATATTTATGAGTGGTTTAAAATTATTACTAAAAGCATCCAACCATGGCTATGCAAAGAGCAGAGTTAGAGTTTTACCAACATCCAGCCTTTCTCAGCAAGGAAAAGCTCTGCAGGTTGTCCTTCCTGCCACCATGAGCACTTTGAAACCAGAGCCCAGACTTGCATAACAGGTAATTTTGAGGATCCTGCCCTCATCTTGGTTTTAGTTATCACACTGTCGTGTTGCAAATAATTCTTGTGTGGTTTTGGAGGAAGGTCATTGGATCAGTAACAATTTCCCCTCTGGAGCTGTGACAAACTTGCAAGTACCTGGGAGAGATTTTGTGTGTGTTTTATCTTGGTGCACTTACTGCTTCTGCCATGAAAGTGCTTGGGTATTATTTTACTTTAAAATACATTTTCTCAGGCCTTGTCATTTTAAAAAATAATTGTGTTCAACAAAGCAGCATCATATCAAAATTGCCTTTACTCCACAGCCTCACACTTCAATTCTGCCCCTCTTCCTGCTTTGAGAAAGCTTTGCTGTTCCTCATGCTGCAAATATATGACTCAGAGGGAAAAAAAATCATAAACCCAAATCAAACCAATATATTTTCATAAATGAAACAAGGCTCTGCGGAAGCTTGGCATCGCCACTGATATTGCAAACAAATCTTGTTTATAATAATCAAATAAGCTGTGGTTGTTTCTGTGCCAGCAAAGGAGGCACTTGGGAGGACAGGGCACTGCAAGCACCACCTGTGTCTGCTCCTACCTGAGATGGGCTATTTTGGAGTCTAAATCAGTGTCTAACACACTGCAGCTGAAGCTCTGAATTTCAATCCTCAAAGTGTTTATACAGAGTTGTCCTGTGAGGGATTTTCTTCATGTTGTGGAGATCTGGATAGGCTTTGGACTGGGCCTGTTCAGATCAGCCTCACACACTCTTTATTCCAGGGCTGCCATCCTCCTTCCATGGGGAAATTCAGACCTCCAAGCCTGAGGAAGGCTTGGAGAAGAGTGCCCATTCCTCAGGGCACATCCCTCTCTGCAGCTCTGTGTGGCAGAAAATTCCAGTGACACTCTTAAAATTTCTGTACATCCAATAGGGATTTTCTTCCACTCGTACTTTTTTTCTCTTCCAGGCTTAAATTACCACAGATATCACCTGGCTGAATGTTCCAGATTGCAAGGCAAGATGTATTCCATTACCATCTGTATGGCAGTTGTCTTTTGTCAGTGGGCAGTTTGCCTTATCTCTTTCTCTGAGTGATCACAATCACTCCTCCCTCGGGAGGGGACATCTGCTGATAACAGCTATTGAATGTCACTGCATGGCTGATAAGAACTACAGCATCCCATTGGGAGATGTGAGCCCAGAGGGAGGAGCCAAGCATTCCTACCTGGATATAATCTGGAGATCCTGGAATAACTGCACAGCTTCTCTACTGGATTCCCCAGAGGAACAGCAGCTGCCTCTTCCTCCACTGGATCTTCAGAGGAAGAATACATCCTTCTCTACAGGATCCCTGCTCCAACAGAACCACCCCTGACACTGCAGGAGGGCTGCAGCCACAATTCCAATGGGACTGCTGCCAGCACCCTGACCCACAGGGTGTCAGGTTGGGTTCTGACTCTGTCAGTGTTGTTCTGGTGTACTGCATTGTTTATTTTATCCTTTTATATTCTTCTCTATTAAAGAACTGTTACTTCCTGCTCGCACATTTTTGCCTGAGAGCCCCTTAATTTAAAATTTACAGCAATTTGGAGGGGTGGGGAGGGTTTACATTCTCCATTTCAGGGGAGGCTCCTGCCTTCCTCAGCAGACTCCTGTCTTTCCAAACTGAGACACTGAACAAACCTGGGATCCCTGGAGATCCTGTCCTTAGGGGCACTCCAAGCACTAGGGCTGCCCACCACCTCTGAGTTTTGGGGTTCCTGGTGCCAGGTGAATTATGCAGAAGTGTAATTCTTAACACTTTGTAAGTCAGTGAGTACCAAAGCAGGAAAAACACAGAACAGGAGCTTCTTTTTAGTCCCTGAAAAGTTAATGATTATGTTGTGTAAAAGATCACTCATTTCAAGGCCTGACATGTGAGTTGCCCTTTTTTAATTAGAGCCAAGGGACAAGAAACCATTGCACCATAAAGTCCAAGTCTTTATGCATTTATTTACTATTGTTTCACTGGCTGTTAAACTATTTGCTAGTACTCATCCCATATTCATGAAGTACTATAAATACTCGCAGAGAAAAACTTCATTATTTTTTCATAAAGGACAAGAAATACATTTGGGAAGTTCAGTTTAGTAGTCATGCTTATAAACAACTGAGGGCTTGCTAGGTGCCCATTACAATCTTGTCAGGTGGCACCTATGTTCTGAGCACTGGGTGGCCTATTCCAAGTGTAAGATGAAAAAATTAAGCATTTCTAATTAGACACATTCCTATATGTGAGAGGCACAACCACCCTCTGATGGTGTACTTCATAAATTCTCTAAATTTGGTGGAAAATCATCACTACCTATTGCCACCTGCCAAGCTGCATGTTTGATTTTTAACCCCAGGTCCTCTTTTAGGTCCCTTCATGCTGCCAAATAAAACTATTTTGGTATGGGTAGGAATGGAGCTCTGCCCATTTGTTAAGAACCCATTTTGGTGGACTCTGGCTCTCAAACTCAGCGCCTAGGAATCCTTAAAATGTGACAATCTCTCATTCAGATCAGAACAAACTTGGCCTGATGGAAAAAAGGTGGTTTTGTTCCTTGCTTGTGGTGTCTTGGCACAGACCTGTGGTGGTGATGGGGGGCACTGCTGTTACCCTTAATAGATTTTACCTCAGACATAATCTGGCTCAAGTTTTGAAATTATCATTACTGTACTCATTATACCCACTTAAGTGATATTTTAAACTTTGCTCTGAGTCACCAAGTAGGTTCTCTCCCTTCCCACTCATTCGTAATATTTTCTATATATTCACCCAGGTTAATGCTCATTAATTTAGGTACCAAAATTAATAATCCCCTGATAAAATACTCCAGTTTAAATAACTCCTTAGGCAGATGTCATGTGTGAGTCATAATGTATTCCCACCATTTTGAGAAGAATATTGTTCACAGTGTCACATCCAGAAACATCAAATTATCTCCTGAATATTTAGAAATGAGTGTATATTTGGTAACTAGAAAGAAGAGATATGAATGCATGATCCAAAATGCTATTACTGTAGCAATATTTATTAGGTGTTTTTATTTGTTGGCTGCAATATAGTAGTTTAAACAGATCTGACTTATTTTCAAAAGTCAAATGGATAACATACTCTTAAGGGAATGCTGGTAAGCATTTTCTAAACTAATTTTCTTACTGGCTGGGAGAACTTTGATATATCCCTCAGCCATCCCTTTTATAGCTTAGTCTGCACTGAGCTTGGCTTCAAAATCAGGCAGTCTGGGAGAGCAGAAGTAAATGTGCTGCTCTGTCCCTGTCCCATTGCCAGTTTTCAGGAATGCAAATGCCTTGGCTTTCCCAGGTGGTGTGGTTTAACCCTCAATGGCAGCTAAATACCCCTCAAATGCTCACTCCCACCTGCCCTGCTGGATGGGGAAGAAAATCAGGAGAATTAGTTTGAAAAACCCCAAACTCATGGATTGAGATAAAAACAGTTTACGAATCGAAACACAATAAAATATAATACTAATGATAATTATAACAATAATAGTTGTAAAGGAATAAAAAAGAAAATCAATTAAACCAAAGGCAGACAAGTGATGCACAATGCAATTGCCCACCACCCACTGACTGATGCCAAGTCTGTCCCCAACCACCAACCCTCCACTCCTGGCCAACTGCTCCTGGGTTACACACTGGGTGTGGCATTCACATTCTCTCAAAAAATCCCTTCTCCCAGGATTTTTCTCCTGGGAAGCTGAGAGGCCTCAGAGAAAAAGGAAAACAATTCTCATCTCATTTGCTCCTCCTGTGTTTTGCTCATGTGGAATGTGTTTGGAGATTGTTTTACCCACAGGTGATTGTTTCATTGGATTCTGATGTGAGTTGTTTTCAGTCTTTGGCCAATCAGGGCCAAGCTGTGTTGGGACTCTGAAAAGAGTCATGAGTTTTCATTATGATCTATTTAGCATTCTGTAAGTATCCTTTCTGTATTCTTTAGTATAGTATTCTTTAATATAATATAGTATTATAAAGTAATAAATTAGCCTTCTGAGAACATGGAGTCAGATGCATCATTCCTGCCTTTGTTGGGGCATTCCCTGCAAATACAATACACTGGGCATGGCCTTGTGTGGTTTGGAATATCGTTTTGGCCAGCTTGGGTCAGCTGTTCTGGCTGTGTCCCCTCCTGCTTTGCTGTGCATGTCCTCCCTCCCTCCCACAGCATGGGAAACAGAAAAGTCCTTGACTCAGGGTAAGCACTGCTCAACAACATCTAAAACCTCAGTGTGCTGTCAGTGTCACTGCCACACTAAATCCAGATTCCAGCTACTGGGAAGAAAGTGAATTCTATCCCAGCTGGAAGCAGGACACTTGGTTTTAGTAGCTAGTGTGGGGAAGCAACAGGCTGGAATGAATCTGGAGGCTGTGGTGTCATCTTGGTAGCTGCTTGTCTATGGAACCAATAAATGTATGCCAATAAATACCTCTCCTGCAAAGAGCCTGCCACATTTCCTCCCTCAGAGAAGAGGGAACAAGGGTTTGCTGGGGTGTGTCCAAACCCTCCAGAGTGTGGCTTTAGCTGCCTGTTTGCTCAGCCTGCGGCCCTCTGACAGGGAGGGACACTGCTGCTGGACCATGGCCAGCAGATCCCACCATTGAGCTTTTGCCATGTCAGCTCCTGCTTGTGGAAAACTCCACCTGCAGGTTTGCAGAATGTGATGTCTAAAGACAGATTGGCACTGAGAGCCAGGCAGGGCCCTGCCAGGCTGCTGACAGGTGGAGAGCATCAGCAGCAGCCCCGTGTGTGCCAAGGTTTGGAAATCAATATCGTCAGTCAGGGGCTGTGTACAAATCACAAACGGGATGGGACTGCTGAGGAACATGCCTTGAGCTGTTTCATTTTCCAGCACCACTCATTACATGGTTATGACAATGGGAAGATGCTATAAGCTCACATCTCAGGCAGCAGACCAAGAACTTAATGTTTCAACTTACTTTATAAGTTTTTTGACCAATCACACAAAGCAAAAGCACATTGACAGTAGTTCCATTCAACCACTAGAAGCACACGTATCTTCCGTTAAAACAATGCTTGCTTATTTCAAATACAATACCTGCTTGTAAGCCTTAAAACACAATGCACAGACCTCCATTATTAAGCTTAGAACTTCCTAATCTTGCCAGATATACTTTTCTGCAGCTTAGGGAGTTATTCTAGACAGGCATTAATACACAGACCATTGTTCTATTTGTCCTTACTTTTCTACTTTTTACATAATTTTTCTGCTTACCTATCTCATGGCTACTGCTTAGCTCTAATCACAGTTCTGCTGTCTCTGAGGCCTGCCTTTTGCAGCTTTCCCAAAACCCTCTGATTTTATGGATTCCCACAATCAAAACCAGTTTTTACCTAAACCACCAATCCAGAGTCTGAGACGTTCACATCTCCTTCCCTGGGGATGTTGCCCATCCAGGCTGGACTGAAGGTTTTGTAACTTTGCTGGTCACTCTCTCAGTTAACAGGCAGAGGAGCCATGGTGGTGCAAGAGGTACCTGTGTGGGAGTCATTAAAGAACATATGGATTGTCACCTAGCCAGGTGTGGTGGTGTGGCAGGAAATACAGACATCAAAAACGTGGTTCTGATGTCCTGTGGGGTACAGGCACAGCACACTCCAAGGCAAAGGCTCAGCAGCTTCAGCTACATCAATACAAGTGAGGAGAAGCAGGTAGGAAGCAGGGAAATCCTACAAATCCTGTTGGCACTGCAATCCAAGAGGGATGGGACCAGTGAGACATGGTCTAGGTGGGAAGTGTGGTGCTGATGGTGGACATAGGAAGTGAACTTTCTGTATGGGAAGATGGAAAGAATGGGGTCTCCTGAAAACACAAAAATGAAGAACAGTCCTCAACTGTGTTAAGTGTGTAAGTGGCTTCGAAGAGTGGGGGAATAATCTGTTCAAGTACATGGTGGGTAGAACCAGTAATAATGAATTTAAATTAAAACAAGGGAGGTTTAAATTAGCATAAGAATTTTGTCTCTAAGTATAGCAAAAAAACTGGAATAGGAGGTGGAGCCTCTGTTATTCAACCTGTCCCTAAATTCTTCAAACAAAATCAGTCAAGGATGGATCAGGCAGAACTAGATTTTAATTTTTTTTTCCTCGGCCTTATTTTTGGATGGGGGTTGGCAGGGGAGCAACAAGGTATTTTTATCTTGTTTTGCTTTCCTCTTTAAGAGTGAGTTTCAGCTCTGCTACCTTATCCTTCCTCAAATCATCTCTATTTTGGTGAGGTCATCTGAAACAACAGCCTGCAACTGAGCAAAGGATTTATTTATTTAGGATGAAGCTGTAAATTGGGAGTTCTCCTTTGATTTTTGGCAACCACTGTCTAAATCTTCTCCCCAGAAGAAGTGGGAAAAATTACATTATATTGTTCTTGATTCTGTGACAGTCTTCGTGTGTCACCTTGGGCAACTCTCTAGTACACCCCAGAACATCCAGGTGAGAACAGTAATCTCTATCCTTCAGAGAAAAGAGCAGATTGTTCTTTTTTAGTGGCAAGGACTATTTCATCTCTGTGCTGCCCCCATTATGTGGAGTCACACTCTAAATCTCCCTGCAGCTGTAACAGGCAGGAATCTTCCTTTGTCAAAATCTGAGATCACCCATGTCACACAAACACAAAAAGCTCCCAGACAACATTTCCTAGATGAAAGCCTGTAATAAGGTGTTTAAAGAGCTCAGGGAAAAAAAAAAAAAAAAAAGCAAAGAGAGCTCACTACTAACACAGACAGATGTGCTCAGCCCAAGGCTCTGTGTCTGCAGGACAGGTGTGTGCTGGTGAGCCCTTGTCAGGGGTTTTGGGGTGCCAAAGCCTGCTGGTCTTGCAGTGCTGCACTCTGCAGTCATTAGCAGAGTTGGGAGTCATTAGCAGCTCTTTGCTTTTGGGAAGCTCAATAGGACACGACACCACTGTCACAGACATATTTTATGAAAAATCCTTTTGTTAGGATATTTTCTCCTGAGAAGCTGAGAAACTTCAGCTTCTCCATGTTTTGCTGCTTTGGAATGTGATTTGGAGAACTGTTTACCCAGCATGTGAAATTGTTTTTACTTGATGACCAATGACAGCCACCTGTGTCGAGGCTGTGAGCAATCACAAGATTTTATTATAATTTAATTCCTTTCCTTTCAAGCCTTCTGATGAAATCCTTCCTTCTATTCTTTTAGTATAGTTTGAATATATAATTTTATTTTAATATAATATATATCATAAAATAATAAATCAGCCTTCTGAAACATGGAGTCAAGATTCTCATCTCTTCTTTTGTTGGGGTTGCCTGCAAATTCAACACTTGGTGAGCCCTGAGTGAGGAACATTGCCACACACCACTGCAGGGAGTTATGTACTGCAGGTTGCACTTCTAAAAAGCAAGGGGTTTATAATTCTTGAGGTTCTTACAGGGGAGAAAGAAGTTCTTTAGGCTCACAAAATGAGATAATATTTGTCTTCATTGCTGTCCTAAAACTTCTGAATTCTCTTGTTTCTACCTGGTTACTGACTCGCGTTTCCTCATGAACATTGCTCTGGGACACTCCAGAAGTGTCTCTGGTCATGTCCACGCTGTGAAATGGCTCTTTTCACTCTGCAGGCAACATACCCATGGTGTTCTTCTGGATGGGCAGGCCCCTGAGGAGTCTGCTGGCCAGGCAGCCGCACTCAGGTGGGAATGGTCTTCTTTTTGGTGTGGCGGAGTCCCAGTTGTACTCAATTTCTCCTGGTGTGGTCCTCAGGGTTTTATAACCTCTCATGCAGGGCTTTTTTGCTTGCTTGAGTTACTGCTGTCATCACAGCAACTTGATTTCTGTGCTCCTCTCATGTCCTTTCCTTGCACACCATTAGCATGCAGACTATGGGAGCTCACCAACAATTTTCCAGGGAAGAAGAATCTAGAATTTTTAGCTAAATATCAAAACCAGTCTCAGGGTCTGAAAGCCAGAGGCTTTCAGCAACTGAAGTAGAAGATACCTTTTAAAACACAACTCATTAGGTTTGATCCAAAATTCTCCATGTCTTGACAAGTGGCAGTGGGAACAGCTTTTTAGCCTGGAGAAGTGTTGGTCTGATCCTGACTTTGTAATGTCAGTTTGTGCATGGTGTTAGCATCTGTTTTTGAGCAGTGAGGAAGCTGAGATGGGGAAAATGCAGAAAGCAGGATGGGCTGAGCCCCTACAGACAAACACTGGAGTATTTATCTTCTTAGCTGGTCTGTCATTGTGCAAATCCATGAAATCCTGTGGCATTTCAAAAAGTTTACAAATAATTTCTTCCTTTCTGAATTAAAAATTCCATGACTCTTTTGTTCCAATCTCTTTTCCATCACCAGGCAAACTCCAGGACTTTTCTCTGGGCACATTAGAAGGTGGCACTTTGTTCTTCATCTGTTTAAAGCAGGAAACTGAAAAGAACACTCCTGCTGCAGGGGAGGAAAAATCCACCTGGCACTGACAATAGCAGAGAAGTGAAATTTTGCATGGAGGGCAGGCACCTTCAAGGTGAGACCTCTTTGGGGAATGATCACATTTCAGTGGGACTGTGCAGAGACAATGATGCTTTCTGAGACAGGATTCAAAGAGGAGCAAAAGAGTGAGAAACTGAAGCATTCCTGGATTTGCCTGTGGAGCCAGCTTCAAGAAGAGAGCATTTGAGGCAGTGGTTTAATAACCACGAGAGAAGCTGCAAAACCTTTGATTTAAAGCTGTTCTGCTTGAATGCTGCTGCTATCAGACACCCTTTAACAGCACTGAAAGTTTTGCCAGGGAATAAAGGCGAGGGGCCTGAAAAATAGTACAGCAGTTTGACTGTGTAGCTCTTAGTGCATGGAAAACTTTTGGATAGCATGATAGCAGCAGCAAAAAGCACGAGGTTTGATAACTTCTTGTCTTCTCCCTCTGATATTTGTGTGCTGAGCAAGGGTCTGAGAGCAGTCGTGGTTCCTCGTGGTATCCAAAACCCCAAATTTCATTCCACATCTGCTTTGGTCTGGCAGCCCCCTGTGTGGAGAGTTCTCCATTTCACATCCTGCTCTGCATGTGAGAGAGGTGTGTGTCTGTCTGGAGGGATTAGATCCCATCTTGTAACGCTTGCAAAAAACGCTTATCAAGCTGTGGGACAAAGCACAAGGAGCTGAAGTGAGAAGCGACAATCTGCTCTGTGCAGCAGGGAAGCACTTGGCAAAGATGCAATTTATAACTGAAAGGGTTGCCAAGTTGGTTTTTTTTTTGTTTTAAGTTTTTCTGCTGACTTTTGCAGAAATGTAACCTGGGAGATTGTAGGATGGCTCCTCTGAAACAGATTTCTGTAGGAAGTAGGGTGTAAAAGAACAAGATATGGTGAGGCAAATTCCCAGCTTCCCAAAAGTCACTTTACGTTTGTAGTTGAAGTCAAGAAAATGAGATGACCATAACTGCAAATGATAGTTCAGTAATTAAAAATTATTTTAAATTCTTGATGGGGAATGGGGAGTTTAAGGCATGTCTGGATAGCTACTCTTGTAAATAGAGACTTCAAAAATCCCCAGACTGGTATAAAACCAATTATATAACCCAAATATAAAACAAACCAGTAAATAAATATATACAAAGCCAGATATATAAACTAAACCATCTGCCCTTGGTGTGGAAGTGTTCAAGACCAGGTTAGATGGAGCTCTGAGCAACCTGGTCTAGTGGAAACTAGCTGGAAGCTGCCATCATAGAGCCAAAATTTGCCTAGAAGGCTCCAGGTTAATTTCTGTTTATTTTGGTGGGGATGCTTAGTTTCAGTTTGGATTTGACCTGGAAAGTCAGGCTGTTTAAATTGACTTGCAGGTTAATGTTGGAAACGCTGGGGCACTGGGAGGGCTGGGGGCTCCCCAGGCTGGCAGGACAGGACATCACAGCCAGGACCTGCCCCACCACCTCACCAGGGAGGGGAGCACTGGGTACCCAGTGATGGGAATGGAATGGCAATTCAAAGCCAAATCTCCAACCTTAGATGGGACGTGGATGCAGGATCAGCAGGACAGGACTGTGGGCATTTAATGTTGGCACTGGAGCTCTGCTTTTCTCGTGAATTAGCATCTGATTGTATCTTCTGTATTCACATGAACACCTGGCAAATTGTCCTGCAGCACTGTGTGCATTCCTGTCACTGTGGGAGGGGTACCCCAGAGCTGGGGAAGTGTCACACACAGGAGGGTTTGCAGGCAGACCCCGCCATGAGAAGTTCTCACATCATCACAGTTTGGACACTACAAGAAATCAGTTTCTCTAAGACATAACAGAGAAAGTTGCTTGCTTTGCACAGGGAACAATATTCAAATATACATTTTATTTTAAATTTATATTTACATTCACTTCAGGGTTTATATCTCCAGTTAATCCTTCTGTCCATGCTCATCTTCCAGACTTATGTAATATTTGTGGTTCCAGTGTTGCACAGAAAGCTTTTCTAATTGCTCCTGGATAGGCAATTGCCTTTTTTTGCAGGTTGGTTGAATTCTGTTTGATAATTAGTCCCACATCACTTGTATAAATGAAATAATCATCTGACCAACTGGAAGTTGCTTGCAATGGCAAAGTAGCTAATTAGAAAACATTCATTTTGCAGTGCTCTGTTAGATCTGCATCCTTGCTTAGTGCACATTGCTGTGCACGCATTGCTGGGCTTTGCTGATCTGCTGTCCACCCAACAAAAGCCAGGTCACTTCTTTCTTAATTCCAGATTCCAAGTTTAGGCAAGTCTCTATGAGCTGCAGCCTTGAACTTTCATAAAAGTGAATCCTCAGAGCCTGTGGCAGAGCTGTGTGAATCTGCCCATGGTAAATAAGGGAATAGAAGGCAGGGTTTGGATATTATGAGGGGTAAAGCCCAACAATTGATATGGGTTTCTGCATTTAGGAAAAGAAAGAAAAATCACTGATGTATTTAATTCTCTGTTGTACAGTGTGCTACCAATAGGAAAAAATGTCTCAAGCAGATTGTATATCATTAGAAGCAAAGGAATAAAATCAAATGAGTGTTAGAGCAGAACTTGTTAAAGGAAAAGGAGAAACCAGATCCCTGATGAGCAAATCCTTGGGATTTGTTCCGAGTCAAGCATGAAATACTTGCCTTTAACCAGCTTTCCCAGTCAGATCTGGGATTAATCTGGGGCTCTCTGAATTCATAATATCAGACCCTGTGAAAACAAAACACATTTAAACATTTAAGATTTCTGCTGGTGCTTGCCTTGGCCAGAAAAATGGGCTGTGCTTAGAGGGTATTAAGCATGAATATAAGTTACCTGCATATCTCTTCACAAGGCAATTCAGCAAGAAACAAATTATATTCAAGTCCTCTGAAATTCCAAGTTCTAAGCTGGCCTGAAGCTGGGGACGCTTGCTGGTGTGCCTTGCTTGGGAGAAGGACCAAAGTGGAAGATGCCTCTCCCTTTCCCTTTTCAGAAGGATCCTAATGTGAGAGTGAAAAATAAATGCCATGATGACTGTCAGGAACTGAGCAGAGATTGATACATTTGTTTTCTCATTTCCATTCCTAGAGTTCTGTTCAACAAGCACTGCATGGAATTAATTCCTGCCAGAAAGATTTTTTTGTTTGTTTTGTTTTTGTTTTTGTTTTTTATAATGAATGATAAGTTTACATACTACAGCATAAACTGTCACTGCATCATTCCTTGCACCAGACTGTAAAATTCCTGTGGCTCTTGTCATGGGCTGTGCACTCAGACTTGTCATACTCTGTTCTTAATGGTTCAGAATTGTATGAAATATCTAGCTAAACTTGACCCATGTTATTTTTTCCCTTCACACCTCTCCTACTTTACACAGAGCAGATATTCTGATAAAGCTGAATACTTTGATGTGTTTATCTACTTTACATGACAGATTTATCCAAGTGCAGAAGTGTCAAAGGACCCATTTTTCACTTAGCAGCTCCTGAGGTGGGGCTCACTCTGGGCTACACGAGGGTTGACTTTCCAATTTATGCCACAATTTCATTGGGTCAGGTGATGGCAGAGATGCGCACCCTTATTTAAAATAAGATAAATGCATAATTCTAAGAACATGAGGGAGGCCTGTGAAAACTGGAAATGTGGAAATTGTTATGTCCCACACAAGGCAATGATGTCCCCATCCCTGGGAGTGTCCCAGGCCAGGTTGGATGGGGCTTGGAGCAACCTGGTCTAGTGGAAACTGTCCCTGGTCATGACAGGGGGTGGAACTGGATGAACTTTAAGGTCCCAACCCAAAGCATTCTATCATTTTATGATTTTGTGATTATCACAGCTAAGTGAAGGTAAGTATGAAACACCAAAAGCCTCAGAGAGCAAACACACCACTTGTGTAGCCTTGATATCATCAACAAACCATAATAAATGTGTGAGCACAATAAATGTGTGCACATGGGTCTATCACAGCTCAAATTTCTGGCTATTGAGAGAAATCAGCTGCTGAAGTGAACTTAATCCTTCATGCCAGCCAGTGCAAGGCAAGAAGAAACCTCTTCTGGTGGGAAGAGATTCTCTGTCTGAGAGTGATCTCTGTTTAAATTGCATCTGTGTCAAAAATATATGTAGTGTAACCATTGCTTCTCTTGTCAATTTAAACCGATCTACATCAAAATTGTAGGGAA
>NW_005054303.1:10557467-10560514 GCF_000277835.1 Geospiza fortis | reverse complement strand
TTTCTCTCACTCAAAAATGAAAAAAAAATTAAACAGGGAAAAAATTTTACAAGAAGGATTGTACTTGTTAATGGAATGAAAGGTTACATTCTTAAAGACAAGACAGGCTGCTTAAATTCTCTACCTTCATATGCATCTTTAGTATTGCATTCTGAAAGGCCAAAAGCCCAAATGTAAGAAGTGCAGAGAGAAAGATAATTTTTAAGCAAAAGAAACACAATGATTAGCAAAAGAGTTTGTAGGTTTGGGGTTTTTTAACAGCAACTCCAGTTTCTGATCAATCCCTAATTTGACTTTGAAGCATACAGGTTATGGTAATTTCATATGCTGATGCATATAATGATTACTTGATTAAAGCATCTGGTTTATAAAGCTTTTCCTCTCTTTCAAAATATTGATCAGCTGCACTATTCTAGACTCAATGGCTGTACCCCACTGGATGGTAAATCAACCACACAAACCACACAGAGCCATTCAACTCCACATTTGCTTTGCTCCAGATCTAGACTACTCTGCTGAAAAACCAAACAAGAGTATCATCAACAAATCAACCCAAAAATTCTCCCAGGTGATCCTTTCTTTACTTCTCCCAACTGCAGAATTAGTGCAAACTACCAATCATCCCTTCTGTAATTAGCCTTGAACTTCTGCATGGAAAAATGAACACCCCAAGCTCTGTTTGGAAACTTTAACAGAAGACTTTAAAGAAATAAAAACCAGCAATGCAAAAAAAAAAAAAAATCCAGAAGTTGGAAAAAAAGCATTAAAAAACAGAGACAAGGAATCAACATCAAAGTTTACTGCACCAGAAATGGCAGCTATAACAACACAGATATCAAAGCTCAGTTTAGAAATACCTGATCTGAAAGAAAGCCCAGATAAACAAACACCACAGACCTCATCAAAATTCCCCTAGAAGAAATAGAAATGAACAAAAGAAAAAAGAAAAGGATAAGGTGGAATCCACAAAGATGTAATGGACCACACAGCAAGGGGATCCATACAGGTGGAAGGAGTGGAAATGGCACTGATAAAACAGCACACACTGGAAACAAGACAGAAGCAAGCAGCAAACCAAAATTTGGGTATTTGGGATGGGGAAAATGTGTGTGGAACTATGGAAACTTAGGAAGGAGTTTTTAGGGGCAGTTGCAGGAAACATGAAATCTGCTTGCATACCAGATAATGGCTCTACAAATGAAACTGAAAATGCTGGACATTTTAGATTGCTGAAACATCCTTTCACATCTCCTTCCAAGATGCCTATGGGCAGGTTGGGAGCTGAAATTTTTCAATCGGAGAATCTTTCTCATGCAGGAACAGAACAAATGCTTCCTAATCTTTCAAGGAGTGTTGGAACTAAAGTTCTTCCCATCTGAAAGGGAGATAGAGCTTCTACAAATACTGTATTTAGAATTTCTGGTTTGGGTTTGTCCTACATTGACATTCATTCCTCCAAAACTGAACAGCATTCTGCATTATCAAAGGGGAATGCAACACTAAATATCAAATGAACATTTCAGAATCTGAATCAAAAATGTCATCTCTTCCTGATATGAATCTGCAACAGATTTTGAAATTTTAAATGAAGATGGATCTTTGGAGCAAAGAAGCCTGAAGCCAGGAGGGAAAACACCATCTCCTGAAATATCTGTGGGTGACACAGAATGTACAGTTAAAATACATTAAACCTAAACCAAAAATTTAGATTTTCTTGCTGTAAGAGAAAACTGTCAGAAAGTGACATCAGTTCTAAAATGGAATCTGAAACTTCCCAGAGGAAAAAAAATCAAGATTTGCTGATGAAGACATCATTCAAAAACCAAAAGAGATGCTTCAGCTGAACTGAGAAACTCTGAAATAGGAATCATGATCATCTTTCTCTGGCTGGAAGAAAGATGAAATTGAAATTTGTAAAAGTCTGGAATCTCCCTAAGGAAAAGGAAAGAGCCCAAGTTCTGCTCTCCAGAAGTGGAGCAAGCCCAGCTAAAAATGTCATTGGAAATTGCTGACATTTCTGTGCAAGTTCCAACATCAGAACTTTAAATTTGATACGTCAGATCCTGGAGGAGAGGGAGGTGATGAGAATCCTGAGGAGAAGAAAATCAAATTAAAAGGAGAATAGGAGATAAAAGCTGTCAAAGTTGAGACCAAGGCACTTCAGAGATGTTTTTAAATGCCAAAATACAGAATACCTGCATTAGGCTGGACATCCTTAAAGGCAGAAAAAAAGGTGATGCTGATACTGAAAGAAGTCTGGACAAGCTTCAGATAGGTGATCCTTGTGCCAAAATACAAGTTGGAATAAATATTCTTTAAGATACCTTCCATATGCAGCGATCACAATTACAGTTGGAAAAAGAAGTGTTCCAAAAATGAGGAGATTACATGAAGAGTTCTGGTATTAGCTTGCCAGAGACAGCAGAAGATATTTCATTACCTGCAAAGAGAACAGGGATTAGAGTGAATATTCCAAACCCAGATATAGTCATATGTACAGATACAGCTCATCTTGGTGCTGAAGGACAAAACTGCATAATTCACAATTCACTGTGTTCTCAGCAGAGCTGTAGAGACCAGAAATAAGTGATTAAAAATAAATGACAAAAAAAGAGCAGTTTATTAAAAAAAATTCCTACGTGTTCTCTGACTCTTCAGGAGCACAAATTCAAACCACTGGCTGTAGAGATCCCCAAAGCAGAAAGATCTACTGAGTTAGAAAATTCAGGAGTAGAATTTAAATGATCATTAGCTGAAATTAATGCAGGTGGAAAACAAAATATATAGTTGTTTGTCTTCCAAAGGAAGAGCTGGGCATTTAAAGTCAGGAGGAAGCAATTTAAATGGGCAAAAATGTGGGTGAAATGAAAATTGCAGGAGAAAATAGTGAAGACTGTTGATAAAAAAGGCCTGGGTGTGAATGGTCTGCAAGAAAGGGATCAGAAGATGCTGCTTACATTGCAGCAAAGCTGGGAGATGTAATGGTAGATGTTTCAGGAGTGAAAAGGGATGTAAAAAGTGCTAGAGAAGATCCTGAAATAGAATTT
>NW_005054303.1:10548683-10557409 GCF_000277835.1 Geospiza fortis | reverse complement strand
CACAAGAATTCCTGTCACCTATGGAGACAAAAGGCACTGAAAAATTTAAGTTGATGAGGTCCCATCCAATGTTCCAGTTTCTCAGACTCTTGTTACATCTCCAGGAAAAACTGACTTGATTTTGTTGGGGGAAGAAAAGCACAGTCATTCAAATATTCCTGGAGATATTACTCCAAATGAGGATTGCCTTTTGTCAATATGCAGTGAAATAAAATGATACCTATGTTCTTCACTTTCTAGGAACTAAAAATGGAGCAAAACCTAAACCTGGCTCTTATGAAACTTTGATGTTGCAGCATTTACCATTAAATTCTCAAGTATATGAATTTGTTGTACTGTGCACAAATAACTGCATTGATTTGATTATGTCTGCCCAAAAGGAAACAAACCACCATGATTATCTGCTGAAATGTGCCTTTAATGACAGTGCAATTCCTAGATATGGTGGGAATTGCTCCTAACAGATCTGACTCCTTTCACGCATTATGACCCTGAATTTAATGGATGTCAGCGTGATGTTTTCTGAAAAATCCCTTTGCCAGGATTTCTTCTCCTGGGAAGATGAGAAGCCTCAGCTCCTCCATGTTTTGCTGCTCTGGAATGTGGTCCAGAGATTGTTTATCCAAACATGTGAATTGCTTTAACATAATGACCAATCCCAGCCCAGCTGTGTTGGACTCTCTGAGTCAGTCACGGGTTTTTATTATTCATTCTTGTTAAGCCTTCTGATGTATCCTTTCTCTACTTCTTTAGTATAGTTTTAGTATAGCATTAATATGATATAATATAATATGGCTTAATATAATATAATATAATATGGCATAATATATAATATAATATAATATGATATGATATGATATGATATGATATGATATGATATGATATGATATAATATAATATAATATAATATAATATAATATAATATAATATAATATCCCTCTAAGAATATGGAGTCAGATTCTCATCTCTCACTTCATCCTGGGGACCCTCACAAACACCACAAATGGATGTGCAGAAATGCCTGTTTTTCCATCCTGTATTGTCTTTCCCCATAGCCTTCTACTTAATACAGGAAAAGCAAAATAATTAGAAATTGGCTCATTAAGGAAATGTATTTGGTTGTCAAACCACCTCTAACTCCATGGATTCCTTATTCCTACACCTTTGAGGTAGGGCTGAATATTTCAATGAGAACTGGTGGCTCCCTGTGTCCATCTGCTCTCTGAAGAAGCTGATCCCCAAGAATTAGGCATGGATCAGTCATTTGAATAATTTCCCTGAAGTTTTTCCCTCTTTCCATGTCATAATAGATCCAAAATGACCATGTCAGACAGCAGTGGCAGACACCAGAACTGAGGAAGGGAGTCCCAACAACCCAGGAGAACAGTCCAGGGAAATGTGAGGTGTGTGATGAGGAACAGCCCATTCCATCAGCAGTTCCTGTCTGCCTGCAAGGCAATCTCCCTGTGAACTTGCTCAGAATTTCTGCCCCACCAGGCAACTTACTGGGAATTTACAAATTTGAGAAGTTTTCTTCTTACCTTTTTTTTTTCTTACAAAATGTACACCTTTTTTTTTTTCTAATTACTGTGCAAATGTAGCTTGGATTTCTCATACAAGGAAAATGCTTCTGTTGGTCAAACACATCTTAAAAAGATTTTCAAACTGACCCACTACTCACTCAATATACTTATTGAGGGACTTAAGGAAAAATCTATCCAGAGATGTTTCCTGAGCATTAATACAGCACAGGGTTAGTTGTTTTTGTTGGTACAGGATAATAAACTTGTGAAACAGAGCTAATAAAAATCAGCTTGTGGGTGTTTCTATTTTGCAAGATATTTTAATTAGTGGATGAAAGTGTCAAAATGCTGAGCAGAATCTAGAGAGAAAACGAGGCAGGAGAACACTAAAAGCAACTCCATGTCAGTATGTTCCTTGTAGGTGAATACTCATGAAAAGTCAGTGTTATCTGCAGTATGTGCCTTAAAACTCTGCATGAATGACAGCATTTATTGGTTTGTAAAGATGAATATACCAACCCTGCAGGAGCTCAGGGATGGAGGCTGCTGGGGCTGACTGAAGGAGGGAAGGGACATCAGAGGGGTTGAACATCTGAGCTGTGCTTTGGTCATAGAAAGGGCCTCGCCTGGGGAGAGCTCTGACTCAAAATGTGCCTTGAGATCCCTGAATGGAAGAAATGAAAAAATAGTTTGGTTTTGAGGTCAGGTTTGTAGGTGAAGTGAGTCAGTTCTGCCGCTGATATGAAGTGACAATCTCCAAGGGATTTAAGGAACATTTGCCAAACTTGGGGTGGTGTTACTCTGCCTTTAAAGAATATGTGAATTTTACCTGTGAGGTGAAATTTTGTTTTTAAACCTATGAGTAGAACAACTTGAACTGATCAGAGTTTTGTGGAAGAATGTCTACAGGCTCCTAAAAATCTTACTGGTGCTGAATAGCAATCTTGGAAAAGAGAGATAGGGGTACAAGGGACAAAAAAAAAGGGATTGTTGAAGTTGGCCTTTCACTATTGAGGAACTGTGTCTTTTTAAAAAAGGAAGATGATCTGATCAGGCAAGACAATAAACATCTATCAGCTGGGGTGAAAATGTGTTGGTAGTGTGCCTGTGTTTTGATGCATCAGTGAAAACACACTGAATAAACCATATTCTGAACATATATATATAATAAACCATATTCTAAACAATATATATTCTGAAACTGAGCTCCTGAATGTTGTCAACTGATTCTGCTGAAAAGCTCTTGAAATCAAGAAGTAACAGGGTTGGCAGGAGTCCATGCCTCCTTTCAGAATGGCTTTTTCCATCGGGCTGCAGCAGAGCTGTCCTCCCTGCCAGGAGCACTGAGGAGGAATGTGAGGTGCTGGGTGGAGGAGAGACAATCAGGTGTTCCTTTGGCTGGCAAAAAACCATTGTGGCTTAAATGCTGTGAGTAAGGACCTATCCAGCTTTTGTTCCAACTTCCCCTTTGCCCACAGCATAACTGATTAAAGTTTTCCCCCATTATTTGAAAATAATGGGAACATTTGTATTGGTCCTGTCTTGATGTGGGGAAGAAAAGCTGCCATTCCCATCAATGCTGGTGGAAATTGTTAGAAGTCACAGTAGTCACTATGACTGCAGTAAATATGAGCATTGATGCTGCTTTTGCAGCAAGAAATACTAATGTTTGCAATGCCACAGCTTGTGGTTAGTGAAATTTAATGTGCCCAGCACAGCTCCCTAAAGGTGAATGACCCCACAGAATCCATAATAATCTAAGGGCTTTTGTTTGTGGTAATTTAGAAAACCAGTTTTGCTCTGCTGCTGCAGCTGTTGGTTTTGAAGTTTTTCATTACCTACAGAGAAATCATGTTTGGCACAATGCTGTAGTTATTGAGAATAATAGTTGTATTACACACTGCACCTAATATATCAAACCCCACATTCCCCTGGATGCAGACAAGATCATTTTTTGATCTTTTTCTGAGTCATGCAGGACAGCTACAGCATTGGTAGAGACCACCAGAATTACAGCAGACAGGGCAAAAATAATAGAATAGAACTTGTTTACATATCAAACAGTATTTGATTTTTTTTTTTTTTTTGCAGTAGGTAAGGTTTCTATGACTTTAGCACTGTTGTATCATCTGTTGAAACAGCTGGTACCTGCTGTTGGTAGCAACAGGATGCTGTGAAAAACAATCCTCTAGTTTTGATCCAATTTTCTCTCGTTCCTAAAAGCCCTCTCTGCTCTGGAATAAATGTGGTCTGTTATTGCCATTATTCTCCTATAAGAATCTTGTGTAGCAGTAGCTCTGTTTTTTAGGGGAGAAGCCCAGTTCAAGTTAGATGAGAATATATAAGCCAAATATGACAAGTCTTGTTGATGGTGATGTAATTCACGCTGACATCTCCATATTTCTAATTGCTCTGACTTTCCATCTCTACCTCCCAGGCGATGGGGGAAAAGTGTGTAACATAGCAAAGCATCTTCATCCACAAGGAAATTGCTTTCATCCAAGTGTTAGATTTTGTCAAATAAGTCTGCTGCTGGAACAAAAGAAACTCTGCTGAAATATCTGTGCTCCAGACTGGAATTCACATATAGATTAGCTGGGGTGAGGATGGGCACTGGTGGGGTTGGCTCACAATCTGAGTCAGGCTTAAGGGAGAGTAGGACCATCACTTTTTTCCTTGAAAGACTGAGTTTCTCATCAAGAAATGCAGTGTGTATCTAATAAATTACAGATTTATTAAGAATTCCCCTAAGAATACTCAGAATGAGAGGAGAATTAATTTATTATTCATTAGCAAAACTGCTTAGACTGGGGAAGGAAGTGTTTGTGGTCTGGATTAATGTGCAAAGTGATGGCGGGGTTTATAACAAGCTGCCAAATCCCTGCCATCAGGACATCCTCACCTGTCTGCCTGCAGCTTTCTGCAGTTATCTGGGGGTCATTGTATCCCAGCTGCTCCCAGCTCTTTGCTGATATCTTCTGTTTTCAATGGCCTCTGAGGTGGTTTTCTGCAAGGAACAAAGTCTCCTTTCTGCTTTGCTGGCCATGTGCTCTCACAGCACAGAGGCACCTGATACTGGGGAATATTCCAGAGCTCAGGGCTTTGTTTTGTGTGGCATTTATAGCAACTCCTCCTTGCTGAGACTTTTGTGCTGCATAAGGCATCTCCCACGGTGCTGGAAGCATCTGTTGTCTGGGTTTAATGATATTTTTCATAACACCCCTGTATGCAGCCTTATGCCTGGAGCCCTTCTCTCTGGTCCCTGCTTCCACCATGGCCTGTTTCTTGCTAAAGTGGAATTATCTGCTTGTCAAAGACACATTAAGCACTCTGAGATAGTTTCTGCCAGTTTGCAGCCCCCTTCCAGGTGCCTGGATGGTTGCCTCTTGTGACCATTTATATCTGCATCTCTGTATATATATAGATAGATAGCTAGATATGTATTCCATTATAGGTTCAGGGTCCTCTGTCCTTTTCTAAGTGCAAAATTTCTAAGGTGTCACCATCTCTGTTATTTCTTTAATTTGCCACTGCTGGAAGTTTGCCATTTCTATAGGAAAGTCTTATTTTCCCCATATAGCAAGATTTTGTTGGGTTTCTTTTTTTTTTTTTTTTTCTTCAAAAGAAAAGGAGAAAAAGGTTTTGGTTTTCAGGAAACTTTGAACATCATCCCCTTGCCCTTTGTTATTTGCCAATGGAGAGAGATTGTGAGGTCATTTTAGCCCAACAGCCACTTATTTGGATTTGCAGCCCCTCCATTTCTAGGAATTTGTCATTGCCTTTGTGCAATTGTTCTAGTCTTTTCTGCTCTCCTGACTTCCCCCAGAGTTTAATAAAACTTAATATTTTCTCAACTTCTTGGATGCCCTCAACAATCACTTTTACAACACAGGGGTATAATAATAATTTTCAATTCTGTTTCAATCCTTTTGTATCTTTCCAGCAGCAAATGGATACAGTCTTGTGAGAATGTTTATATGGAGTTGATAAGTTTATTGAAACCTATTTTGGTTCAAAAGTAGGATATCCTTTTGCTGGGTATGATCTTCCCAGGCTGTGTGAACACCTGGTGTCCCTCAGCCCTAAATTCTGTGACCATTTATGCATATGTTTAATTTTACAAATTAATTTCACAGAGACTGTCCCTGTGTAACTTTTGATGAACCAAAAGCCTTTCTGATGTTGTGCCCTTTCTTTCATGCAAATCCTCTCTACCAGGGGCTCATCAAGAAATGGTTTTAAGGAGAAACTCTCTTCAAGGTGTGCTGCAGGACAGACACCTGCAGGGACAGACACCTGTGCTCCCTGAGGACCAGGGGTGGATTTGTTGGTTCACCTGGGAGCTCTGTGCTCCTCTGAGTTAATCAATCAGTAATTTACAAGAGGAAGGGATGTGTGAGGAGTTTTGCTGCAGGAAACTCCTGCTCAGGGCAGGATGCTTGACAGATCACAGAATGCCAGAATGGTTTGGGTTGGAAAGGATCTTAAAGATCACCCATTTCCAGCCCCCTGCTGAAAGGTTACAATTTCGCATTTTACATTGGAAGGAAGATCCCTGCTCCTTTGTGGTTTACTATGGGAGGGATAAGCAAGTTCCTTGAGCACTTGGAGGAAGCTGCTTAAACCCTCCATCCTTGAGAGGTGGGAGCATTGAGTGAAAAATCTGACCCATGAGTCTTTTTCATCTTCTGACCTTGGGATAGCTTTATGTAGATTATTTAAGTTGGCTTTTTAAGTTGGCTTTCTTCTTTTTCCTTTTTTTTTTCTCTCTTATGTGTGGAGTGCAGGATAAGGCAGAGGAGAAATAAAATGTAAATCCAAGCACAGACCTCCACAATGGGTTTGGAACAAGTTAAGTGCTGTCTATGAATTAAAAACAGTGTTTGGATTTCTCCTTCCCACACCTGTGCAAGCTGGGGCTCTGTACAAATGCATGGCTATTGCTGCCTCAGAAACACAGTGGATCACTTCAAAGATTAAAGTATTATTTTCTGAATTAAATATGTCATGAAAATATGGCATCTTCTGGGGCTGCTTTCAGTCATCCCTCAGCATTAAAACTTTGAAGTTAGCAAATTTTTCCAAATGTGAAAGCAATTCTCTTTCTTCTTTGGATGCTGTTTAAAGTGGGTGCTTAACTTCTGCAGGATGGGAGAAGTCCTGCCTCATTAATTTTTAGCCCATTTCTACTTTTCCCACACACTGAAAAAAGGGCCATAGAAAAGGGGTTGATAACTTATTTTCTCTGAATCCATCCCTTGAGTTTCTGTTCATTTCTGTGTGAGGGAATATAGAAAGGTAGATATTGAGCTCTTGCTTTCCCTATAAAAGCAGGATTATGATTATTACAGGGAAATGACAGCTGATGAATAGGTAACTTTATCAAGATTGTTTTCATCATGTTGCTATGATGAGGAATAATCTGTAATTTGAAAGCTGTGTTGAAGTTTTTAGTCTGGAATCATTCCACATCTTCTCTGACAGGCAGGTTTATTAATGTCTTAATCTGAGTTTTGCATTTGCCTCTTACTAAATGTATACCTTGCTATGCAGTACTGAGTATGAGAATTTGTTTTGTTGCCCTTGTCTGTTAGGAGATGACCCAAGATAGGAGTGTGAATTCAGTAAACTTCAGAACTATGAAAAAGTTAAAATCCTTTATTTCCAATTAGATATGTTTTGGAAACCCTTTAGAACTTAAGTAACAGAAGATTTAATTTTTTTTTTTAATTAAAAAAAACCCCTGAATCTTGATGAATATTATGAAAATAAGGTTAAAATTTATTTGCTATTGCATGTTTAATGTCATCACCAGCAGTGAAAGATTTAAATGTATTTCAGCATCTAAACCGTCACCATCAGCTATCCCACATGGAGACTTCAAATTTCCTTAGGCAATCATTTGAGATTCTTTGCAAGATTAGGAAAGGGATGCTTTTTCTTGGCTCACATACAAATTTGTTCCTAAAATTTTGCTTTTTTATAACTATGGCATCTAGAAACTTGTTTTCATAACAGTTACTGGACTAGAGCTCCTGTGGAGGGCACAGCAGAGTGGGAACACAAAGTTTCTCTTCAATTGCTCTCAACCTTTGGACAGAGGCTCCTGACCATCCTGCTGGGTGGCAGATTGCACCTTGCTTCCTCCTGGGGGCTGTGCTGCTCCCTTTCCACTCTCCAACAGCAGATGGGGATGCTCCATTGACAGAACAGATCCTCTCTGCTGCCTCACAATGTGATGAAGAATTAATTGTGCAGTTATTTAGGCTTCAGGTAGAAATGCAAGTCCCCATCCCAAAGACTCTGATGCTTATCAAGAAACATCCCAGATTATCTGAGCTCTGCTGTGTGTGTTCTGTGAGGCAGAAAGATGACAATTTAGAAATTACAATGTGAAGAAACCTTTGCCTGTTTGTTGTGTTTGTTTTTGACTTCCATTATTCTGCCTGAAGGAATTGTGTGGTGATAGTGGCCTTGGCAGCTGACTACAGGAGCTGGGAGGCTGCACCTTTCCCAGGGAGTGTCACCATACATTTTTCAGTGCCACCTGTCTCATTTGCAGCAGTGATTGCTGCCTTCTTGCTGGATATCCTGGAGGAGGGAGTGACTGGCATCCCAGCCCTTTTCCCACTTCAGGCACAATGAACTCCTACTCAGTGTGACAGGCAGAGCTGAGATCCAGAGCACAGGGAGGGGCAGAGTTTAAATGGTCAGAAGTGTTTGGGAATGAGGATGTGGATGTGACTGTGGAGGGTATTCAGCTCTATAACTGCTCTTCACAGACTAAGCTGAAAAATTTCTTGGGTGTGTTTCTGGTGAAGTTGGTGTTGATGCTGACAGGAACCTCTGTGGCTCTGAGGTGCACCTTGGGCTTGCAGAAGCCAAGATGTTCATCAGTGGGGTCTGGTAGAGTAGAAATTGTTTTCTGTTCTGGGGTTTGCCCTGAGCCCTGAGTTGCTCTCTTGCTTTTCACATGGCCTGGACCCTGAGCCTGTGCACCAGAACAGCAGCATTTGGTCTTTGCTGATACAGAAAGTCATTTATCTTCTTGTGTCTTGCTGTGCAGAGCCATAAGGGTTTCAAGCAGGCAGGGCTGCTGGTTTCTGGAAAATAAGCAAACAAACTCCACTTTGCAAGATTACCATTTCCTCTTACTATTTTTGGAAGTGTTTATTTTAAAACCCTGAAGTTAATCTCAGGAAT
>NW_005054303.1:10499012-10548502 GCF_000277835.1 Geospiza fortis | reverse complement strand
GGAATGCCAAGCAGCACTTAAAAGGAGGAGGGGTGCTGGGGCCTGGGCAGGAGGGAACTGGAGGAGAGCTTATGTCACTGAGTTTTCTTCATGTAATTGAGTTTGTTCTTTAATCACGAAAAACAGTCATTTGGTTCTGAAATATCTGTCATTGCAGTACATCCTTCTCTCTTCTGATTCCTGCCATTTTTGGCAAACACTGCATACAGTACAAAGGCCTTTGCAGAGAGTTATTAATCATGTTTGGCAGCCAGGCTGCACTAATCTACTGTCTGGAAGCAGAGAAAGTACTAACTTGTGTGTTTTGAGATGTAGTGATTAAAGATCTTTATACCTTTGTTGCTGCGATGAGAACTGCAGGAAAAAACAGGATGACCAGAGGAAAAGCAGAGCTCCTCAGCCCTTCCCTCCATCCTGTGAATCTGTGCTGTGCTGGGTTGAAATGGACACTTTTTGTGTTTTGTGGGATACAGCTGGGGCCAAGCACTGGGGAAGTGGTGGCTGTGGTGGTGTAACACAAATTTCACAGCAGGTGGATGGGAAGGGCAAGACTTTGAACACCTTGCCTAAGGGACCTGGTGATTTAGGAATTGGGAAGGAGCAAGAACTTTCCCGGCTTGATTCCCACCAGGAATTTTGAAACAAGATTCCCTGCTGAAGGCAAGTAAGTTGATGCTAAAGGGATCAAAGCTTCTTTCTTTCCCTCCAGTCCAGTGGCCACATCCTTCATGTCTGTCTACATTTGGAATGTGTCAGGCATAGAAAACTGGTGCCAGCAATTGGAACTTGGAGCAAGCAGAAGGTGGCTGCATGTGTGTGCTGTACTCCATCAATCAGGTCTGCACAGATGCCAGGGCAGCAGTTCATGTGCAAATAAAGTCATTCTTTGGCTCTGAACACCTCCAAATTTCAGCTGTACCTGAAGTTAAAGCACAGACATAACTCAACTACTCTGCACCTGACAAATGCTCCTTCCTGTGCAGAAGGAGAAGCTAACTGCCAGCTCTGAAAGGACCTGCAGTGTCTCAATTCTGGGTGCAGATTTTTGGTCTAACTCTGTGACGCAGCATGCAGGGAACAGGAGCCAGCCTGTGTTTACAAATGAATTATTTATGGCAGACAGAGCTGTGGTGATTTGTCATTTCATTGATGGCCAGCTCATGGATGCTGTGCAGGTGGCATGGAGCAGAATATGGTACAGGATGCTCTTAGACAGGAACATATGATCCATCCTTCAGTTTTTTATCTTCCTTCACTTCTTTTTTATTCATATACCATGCTTCTGCTGGGCACCTCCTGAGCAGGTGAATTTTAAATGAAGTTTTCCTATTGCCAAATAATTGAACTGAAAGCTAATGGGGTGTGTCAGTTCTCATTTAGTGGGAAAAGTGGTTCAGGTAAAGGTGTTTCTGACTGAGTGTTTGGCTTCTTACCAACAGCAAGGAGTTCCTTAAGGAGTGTCAGCAGTTGCCTTTTGAGACTTTCTAATACAGTAAGAAATGGCACAGGCAGGAGATGGTTTTCATGGACTTTGTGTCTTTAAACAGTAGTAATTTACTGTCCTAAAATATAACAGAACACTAATGATTCAGTGGTCTGCAGTGAAACTCAAAAGAGATTAAATTCCCTTTTCTGCTGTACATGATGACATTGCTTGTTGCATCACACAACACAAAAATGGGTCTGAGGCACCTCTTGAATTTGGTGTAGAATACAGTGAAGTTAGTGTGTAAAAAAGATATAGAGAGGTCCAGTCTTAATCCTAGTAGCTGAAAAACCTCAGTAACAGCAAATTTTTTAATGACAAAGAATTTTCAAGTAAACTGTTTAATGAAAACAAAAATTGTTTATGAAATCACATTGATTTCATTTTCCTGCTCAAGATTTCTAAGAATTTTAGAATCTATTTTGTTTGTATTTCAGATTTTTCTGGGATAGATTCATTATTTCCTTTAGTTTTCTCTAGTTTCTGTTTTATGCTTTTGTTCTCCAAGTACTTTGTTTGTTTGTACATTCTTATCCCATTAAACCTGACGGAGAGATCCTGTTTTGAGCCAAAAAATCATTATTTGCAACTTTTGTATCTTCAACTTCTTTTTTTAGAAGTGGTCTAGGCTCTATAGCTCCAGGTGGAAAATTCCCTAATTTCGATTATTTTGATTTTTTTTTTCCAATGTTGGATTTGTTTTTTCATCTCTTCCTCCCTGTTACCCTGAGTACCATGAGGTGTCACTGGGGATTTGCATGCCAGCCACTAAATTCAAATTTCCAATTGCTGAGCATTGGCCTTGGATTTACTGGTATTATTGCCCAGACTGGAATCTCCCCCTGAGGAAATAATCTCGTGCACCACTGAAAATGCTGCACACACCAGCAAAGCTCATCACCCTTCAGAGCACCAAGGGGGGCTGAGCAGCTGCTTGTGATGCCATCCCACCCCACATTCCCAAGCATCCCTGGGACGCTGGGATGCATCAGCAGGGCCACAGGGATTCTGGGAGCCTGCAGGAGCAGATGCTGCTGACCCCCAGGGTTTCATTAATGGGATGAGAAAATGTCAGTGGTGCTTTTCCTATGTTCCTGCAGCTCTGTCTGGGGTGAGCTGTCTCCAGACAGTCCTGGCAGCTTGCTCTGAATTTTAAGATGAAGTTATGGGGGTATCTCTAAATGCTGAAATGTTTCTGTGAGTTTTGGTGACAGAAATATGAGTGTTCCAATTCCAATTCCATGGAATAGAGGAGGAAATGAGAGGGATTAAATGGTTTTCCTGTGCTTTATTCTGCACCTTTTCTGATGATGAACTGCACAACTTTCAAGAAGATTTAGGAATAAAAATGTTCTTTGGTTCCCCAAACTTCGGATGTTTGCCCATTGGGTAAATGCTTCTGTCTGAGGGTGAGGAAGAGAGGAAGCAAATTGTTCACAAAGTCCTCAGTAAAGGCTCAACCAGATGAACCTGAAGAGTTCAAGTGTAAGTAGCATCTTAACAACCATCCAAAGTTAAATTTTCTCTCTGTTTCCTAAATCAAACAAACCAGAGGAATTCTAGTGTATGGACAGAAAGCATAGCTGATGCAGGCATCTCTCTCTTAAAAGAGGGTAATTTTCATACTAAATCCTGTTTTTTACTGTCCTGAAGTTGTGCTACCAATTCAATATTTTTCACTGCTGCTGCACTTCTGTGACAGTATGTCTTAAACTGCAGTCCTGAGCTGTTAAATTCTTTTAGCCAATATATTTATATTTTCATTTTATAGAGTACTTTTATAACACGTTGCAGCAGCAGCAGCTTCACCTGTCTGAAACCTCTAAACTCAAAAAGATGCAGGTTGTAGCTGGCATTCTCTGATGAGGGGAGGTGCTTTGAAGAGAGGTGAATTGAGACTGGAAGGATTCTTCTCATCCTGGATATATCCAAACCAGGTAGAAGATACTCAACAATGAGCTCTTGAGCAAGGAGCTCCACATGGACAAAATTGTGTGGCTAAAATAACACCATGGAGCCTACTTTTTATCTGGCTCCTTTCTCTGGTAAAAGAACCCCACATTTAAGAGGGCAGTAGCTGTTTCAGAAGGTTCCTCTGCCATTTTTTCCCCGAGTACCATCTGAACCATGGACACGTGAGTTTGGGGAGGAGAAAATGGAATTACAAACTGCCCACTGTACATGCTAGGGGTCTGTGGTGATTAGTTACATCCCCATTGCTGGGAATTCTCTTGCTGCATCCATAACTCACAGTGGGGCATGGCTGGGATCTGGATGATTTGATACCATGGTACTTTGATTAATCAGGTGTGTATCTATTCCCACAGAAATCTGCCACTGTGGCTCTTCTCTTGAAATAATAGAAGAATTTACAATTGCTTATGGTTATTTGAGGTCTACAACTATCTTTGGTCCTATGCCTTTATCTACAAAGATTGGCTTTCACGTGCAAATCAGATCATTGCCTGAGCAAATAATGACTGAGAGTCCAAATTCTGTTGTTCGCACAAATGCCACTTGACATGTGAAAAATTGAGAATTGTATGATGTACAACTGAGCCTTGTCTCCTCAGGCACTCAAGTGGAAGAAATCAGATTCTGAGAGGCACCACCATGTAAAAAGAGATTTTTGGTTTCTAGTACGACTCACTCTGGTATCCTCCATGATAAATCTTTCCTGTCTGCCAAATTAGCACATGCGTGATGTTCATTAAGTCATGGTGTCCCAAAGACTCTGCAACTGGCTTCCAAGAAAAGCTAATTTTAGCTGAGACATTTCTGAAGACTTGGAAGAGGCCTCCTGGTCTCCTTCATCAGGTCTTTCTTACTGTCTTCCAGAAGGCAACCAAAATCTATCTTGGATGAAATTAGAATTTCCCTTCACCTCTGTTCTTACGGAAGATTTTCCGTAAGATCTGCTCTTTTTTGCCCCCCACACATTGAATATATTTTTATTGTAATGAAATCACAGAAAAGTACAGCTTCAAGGTGTTGCATCTAATTGTCAGTTTATTTTGCATGTAAATTCCAGTATTTCAAAGAGTGCAATTAAATATTCTGAGTATCATTTAAAATATTTACAATTCTCTTAGCCAGAAAAGACACAATATTTTTAGTTGAAGATATTCCCCAGACATCTGCTTTTTTCTAGCCCATATGGTGGAATGTGTGCCACATCTCATCTGTACGTTATGCCCTACAATTGCTGCCAAAAAGGATTCTAAGTTACTATCTAAAGCAAAGCTACTCAGTAATCTGGAAAAAAACCCCTTTCCAGAGCTCTGTCTTTTTTAATCTCTGAGCAACCAGACACCAGTGTCCTATTCTGCCCTTTTTTTTGGAATAGTGTTGGAAAGTGATGGAATCACTAGTGGTGGTTTAGTCCAAGACCCTCTAGAACAAGAGGTTATTCACAGTCCTGCAGCTGATCTGTATCTGTTCCACCAAGGACCCTTCACCAATGGATTTTTTTGCTCTGGTCTCGTTAGCATAATCCAAAAGCTGCAGTGAAATTCTTGGTTACCACCTAGAGATTAAATAACAGCAGAAATGTGTACTGGGGCTGTTTTGTTGCTAGAGCCACAGTCTTTGTACATTCTCTGCAATGTTTTGGGGAAGTGAAGTTTGGTTTAGGATATTCTCCAATTAAACTGTAATTTATGAGCTATATTAAATGTGATTTATGAACTATATTCTGGTATTTCAGCTAGTTTTAAATGGCAGAGAAAAAGAGAGAAAGAGAGAGAATCATAGAATCCTAAAGGTTGGGAATGAACCTTAAAAACCATCTAGTCCCAGCACCCCTGCTATGGGCAGAGGCACCTTCCACCAGACAACGCTGCTCCAAGCCCCATCCAACCTGGCCTTGGACACTGCCAGGGATGGGGAATCCACAGCTTCCCTGGGCATCCTGTGTCAGGGCCTCAGCCCCCTCACAGTAAAAGATTTCTTCCTAACATCTAACCTAAATTTCTCCTCTTTCATTTTGTGCCCAATTCTCTTTATCCTATCACTACAGTTCCTGACAGAATCCATCTCTGATTTCCCTGCAGCCCCTCAGATACTGGATGGCTCCAACTTTCTCAGGGTGGGATTTCATAGGGAAGTTGCTCCAATCATCTTATCAACCTCATGGCCTACTCTGGAATTGCTCCAACAATTCCATGTCCTTCTCATGTTGGGGACACCAGAATGTCCCAGCCAGTTCTTTATCCACCAAGTAGTCCTTCCGTCAAATCCACGTCTCTCCAATTTGGAGGCAAGGATGTCTGTCACACAGGACAGTATCATACAGTATCTCATATATATATATATATATATATGTATTTTTTTATATGTATATATATATATATATATTTGAAACCCTTAATTGGGTCAATTCTTGACACCAAGAATTGACACAATTAAGATTCTGAAATTTGATTAGAGCCTGGTGACATTCCAGATTCCTATCCCAAGTGCTGGTGGCCTTTGCTCATGCCAGAATGGAAGTGTGTAAGAATGGATGTACATTTCAGTGAGAGCCTAAATTGCTCAGGGCACTGTGCTTTAAAACTTCTGTACTACAAAGTCTGTTCTGCAATAACAGGAGTCCCTGAGACTCTCATTTGAGCTGTGTCACCTCTCTGTGCTCTCTGAAACATTTTGAGCAGCTTTGTGATGTGTGCATCAAATGAGGGGTTCTACTTTTACACCAGTGTGTGTTATTGTGTTAATCACCCAATACAGGCATCTGGTTGAGTTTAAAATCACTGCTAAAAACGTTTCTGTACCTGGTGCTCCAAAGGATGTCTTCTTATAAGCATCTTCTTTCTCCTTTCTTAAAGATGTCAGCTTCTTCATCATCCCTATGCAGTTAGCTGCAGTTCCTGGACAATTAATGTGGGAAGACATGTAGGATATTATCTCAATAAACCCATATTTGCTGTATTGTTTATCAGCTAGGGTCTACGTAGTTTCATGCATTTATTTTGGAGGCAGAAGGTGTTTACATGCAGCCTTCTTGCTGAAAATTATATTTTCCTGATCTGCTGTCTAAGCCAAACCTGATGTTTGCAGCAGAAAGATTGCAGGGAGGAGGAATCAAGCTTTTTAAAAAGGTGGAGAATGTAGAAGATTCTCTCTATTTTCATGTCCTAATCTTGAAAGAAGAAGATTCTCTCTATTTTCATGTCCTATTCTTGGTGAAAGGAAAACATCATCCGCCTGCTAAAACCCCATTTCAGTTTTTGCTCTCCTTGTCCCTTTCCATTTGAAGAGTTGCCTGTTCCTTTCCCACCACTGAGGGAGAGGTGTGATATGCTCTTTAATTTTGTCTCAGTCCTGTGAGTAAATCCTGCTGCTGGATCCTCTCAGTTCAGCTGTTCTCTGTTGCAGAGACTTTACAGAGTGTCTTTCAATTGTTGTCCCTATTATCCATCTGTGACATTTACTTTCTCTTGCTAAGATTCTTGTCCCTTCCCACTCTCAGCAGAGGTGGGTGGTGGGGAATAATTGCATCCCTTTTTATTTAGGTTTTGGTGCCTTTCACCAGCCTTTTATAGACCTCTTGATATTCTGAGGACCTGTCTTTGCCTTTCCCAAGTGTATAATTATTCTTGTTATCTTTAATTAGTATGTGCATGTAGGTACATCAAATTAATTCCTTCTCTTCCCTTGCCTTATTATAGCTCTGCAATAGGGGCAGTTTTGTTATTCTCTTATCTATATTTGTTATTCTTTCTCTATTTGGGGCCTCTCCATTATTGCTTAAGGGACAGTTTGTGCTGTGAGGAGGGTTTGCTGTTTTTTGGTAGGGTCAGCACCCCAGTTGGAGAGCCGTGGTCAGTATGGTTGGATGGCAGGTTGCAAGGAGATGCTGCTCCACCAAAAGCTGGCTAAGAGAATCAAAGGGAAATAATCACTTTTCAGCTCTATTTTTCTTGGAATGTAAGTTATATTCACCTCATGTATTCAGAGTATGATTAAGACCCCAATGGTTTTAGAGAACAAAGCAGATAAATACTTATCACAGAATGATGGAATGGTTTGGGTTGAAAGGGACCTCAGAGACCTTTTAGTTCCAGCTCCTCAGTCTTGGGCAAGGACAGCTTCCACTAGACCAGGTTGTGTATAAATGTATATTAGGCCCTCAATTCCAGGAGGCATCTGCAGTGCTGTGCTTCAGGGGACAGCCTATGGGATATATTGAACTGGAGCATTCTGAGCATGGTCAAACACAACAATAAATTGCAGAAGCCAGTGCTCATTAAAAAGCAGAAAACAACCCAGATTTCAGGAATGCATGTGTTCACATTTTTTGTGTCTTATTGGCAGACAAAGGAGCTGGACTGCAAAGATGTTTCTGTTGTGTCTATTTTGCTCCCCTTTACAGTTCTCCACAGGGTGTCAGGGAAGCTGCTGGTGAGAGAGCTCCAAGTGCTGCTGTTGCTGGGAGGGGATTCTGCTTTCCTCTCCCACCACAGAGATGCAGGCAGCACTCACTCATGGGCACAGGCACTGGCCAGAGAGGAGCACCCACAGCTTGGCTAATGACCACCAATTAAGAACCTGACCCCATCTAACCCAGCATGGGCAGGAAGGGTAGGAGCCACAGGTGAGGAGCAAAAGGACAAAAGATTTTGAAGTAGCCTCTTATGCAAATAATGCAAAAGCCTTTTTTCACTTGCCTATATTAATCTTGAAGAAATTAGCATTTAATTTCTATAATTAGCCTTTCATGCACTCCAAGGAAGCGAGCATACACTTACACGCTCATTCCTGTTTCTTTTAAATCTCGAAGGCTTTGCCACTCTGTTGCTAAGGGGAAGCAAAGATTGGAGTCGGAGAGAAACAAAAAGCAGAACTTGCTCCCAGGTGTTGGTGAATCATCAGGGAATGGAGGTTTTTAATAATGTCTAAAGGAAGGCATAGGGGAAGTGTGTGGGTGTAAATTTAGTTTTCCTGAAAGATGCAGAGCTGACAGAGCAGGGACTGCTGGCCAGTGAGGGCAGGGGACCAGAGGGGACAGGGCTGGTGTCCTCTCTGCCTGAGTCACCACCTGGACAGGATGGTCCTGAGCATCAGACCAGCACCCTTGGTGTTCCTTTGGGAAGTGATGGCCTGAAGAGAGTCTGTTCAGCACAGAGAATAGAGGGTTTAGCACAGTTTTTTAAGAAAAGAGAACACACTATGAAGGCATGAAGTCTTAAATCGTAAAAAAAATGATCAAGGTTTTCTGTTTCCTTAATTTCAAAACCAGGAAGATGCTAGGTGGACCAGTAAGGTAATGAATAAAAAGATGAGAATTGGAAGGAATTCTCCCACATATGTTGATGATAACTGAATCTGTGGAATAAACCTAGGGACTTTTATGCCATGAATTTCCAAAGTTAGTACTGTCTCTTAAATGTATATTTCAATATTTGCACCATAAATCTGATCCTGAGAGTTGCAGTTTTAGTCCTGTGGCTGAAATTCCCCTGTTAGCAATTGATGCAGATCAAATGTTGAATTTCAAATATGTGCAGCAATCCACAGATCAAAGATTGTGCATGGAAACCTTAGCAAACAGCTAAGAAAAAAATCCTGTACTCTGCTTGTAGGTAGCTGGCAAACAAGAAGAGCTGGGGGGTGGAGAATGACTGGAGCAGTTCACTATGAAATATCTACTGGGATGCAGTTTGTCATCTGTGGCTGAACATTATAAAATGCTGCTGCAGCCCTGCCAATAAAATACTGATAGTGGAACTGCTGCCCAGCTGGAGCTTTCTCAGAAAACAGATATAATTATTTAGATTCCGTAGTCTTTGGACATTGATCATGTCAACAAAGACATCCCACAATTATTAGGTGCCAGGTGATCTATGTTACTGTTCTGTAAGAGGTTCACACTTCCCCTGCTGTTCTCTCAGCAGCTTCTGCCATGAGTCTGGGATGTGCAGAGTGGTTTTATTCCAGATGAGAAGAGCTGAGCTGACTTGAGCCCTTGCCAGGGGTTGGGGGCATCACCTTCCAAGCTGTGTTCAGCCACCACTGCAGCCTCCTGCTCCATGCACTGTGCCATGCAGGCTCTTTTCCTCAGGAAGAGGTTTTCCTTCCATCCACTCAGTCCCTGTTTTGTGGAATCTGTGCCTTGACCCAGCTGGTGGTAGCACCCAACACATACATCCTGGGATACCTTCTCTGCACCAAGCTCCCCACAGAAAAGGCTGAAGGAAGATGAGAATGGTTAATTAGGAGAATTGGACCTCAAATGCTACTGAAAAATTAAATAATCAAGCAAGATAAAGGACAATAGGCAAATGAGAAGCTTTCAGGGTGGTTCTCTCTTCCTCAACCCACTGACCAAATAAAAAAAAAGTTCATATTCTATATTCTATTGACTGTGCCAAAGCATCACTTGGAGAGGGAAGTGATATTCCTTCATCTAGAAGAAACTGTAAGAATTAAACAGTAGCCAAATGTCAGCTTGGTTAGTCAATAATATTGCCTCTGACTTTCTCCTGAAACACAAATACTGCAAAATTTTACTGAGGAGATTATTTTCTGCCCTGTTTGTTTGGGGATTTTGGAGCCTTGTTCTTTCACTTGCACACAGCGGATGACCTTGTCTTTGTCCTTCTGTTCTGCAGCAGATAAACTTCACAGCTTTTAATACCTGTTAGGGTTTTAGTGTGGTGTGCAAGCTTTCCTCTTGTGGTATGACTGCTATAAAAAGTGTCTTCCATTTTGAAATATTCTGTTAGATTAAGGTTTTAAAAACAGACATTCACATTCTTCTCTTTTTAATGTTTTTGGTATGATTTCCTCACCCCACTGCTCCTATTCTCTCAACTGAGTCAAGATTTCCCTGAATATTTTACTTGTATTTCATCTTGGTTCTCTGAACGTCATTACTGAGTGTGATGCAAGCTCCAGAAGGTTGTTGATTATTTTTATTAATGTCTTGAAGCTCATCAGTGAGCTGCCAGGGTCAGAGCTGAAAATGGAGCCATTCCTTGTGAAAACTTTTTAGGAGGGTGAGGCGTAAGAGCAGAGTAATTCTTCCACATTCAGATATCAGAGATGAGAAGTTTTTATCTTGCTTGCTACTGCTTCTCACAGTCCTGCATATTCCAGAGAAGTCAGTAATTTAGGACTAGAAATGTTACCTGTTAATGCCATCTGAAGTCAATGAGGTTGATAAAACTGTATAATCCAGAAACACTGAAAGTACAAGAAAAGCACCAGGAAGTTACTGGTGCTTGAAATTTTGTTTTGCTATCCCCTGCAAACAAACACAAAGCTTGATGATTCAGTGCATCTGCAGTTTCAGAGACATATTGGAGATTAGTAAGGGAAAACAACATTATACTGCTATGCAAAGTTTGCAGTAGGCAGGAATATATTCTCACACTTTCTGTGGGACATAAAGAGGTAAAACCAAGCAATACCTCATCACCTTGGATGAATTTGGTTTGTTCAAAAGCATGGGCCAATTCAACAACAGGAAGAGATGTTTGAAGTTCATTATGATAAAGTTCTCAAAAAGAAAAAAAAGAGTTCATAACAAGACATTTTATTCACTTCTGTCTGTGACTCCTCCTAGAAAATCTAGGAATAGATTATCTAGAGAATGTGACTGGTATTTTTCCTGCTTCTTTCTTCCTTTGCCTTTTAAAAGCAAAGCATGTGGGAGTGCAGGAAGAATTCCTTCCAGTTTCTCAGGCATTATTTCCCTCAAGATTATTATGACAATACCCTGGCAGTATTTTTGTATATGTGTATATATATGCACCTTGAATTGAAAACACCAACAAAACCAAAACTAAAAACAGAATCTAAAACTCCAGGCACTTGTTAAATCTAAGCTAAATTCCCTGTGTTGGGAAGAGAAGCAGTGGAGCACTGCTTGGAGGGCAGCATGATAGGGAAGCCACTTGGAGCTGTCACCTCCACCTGGGCAGGGAGGGGGAGACCTGAGTATCTGCCTCTGCTTCGTGCTGGCAGAAGGAGCTGCTGCTAGGAACAGTTCCAACATGTTTCTTACAGAGCTCTGTGCTTTTAAAAGCCCTGAGAGAGCAGCAGTGACGTGTAGCACAAGCAAGTTGCTGTACACTTGCTGGTCATGCTCATGCTGTTCTGTCAAAAGGGCCCATCTGTGTCCTAAAAACCAAGATCTCTGGCTGTCTCTGTCATGGATCCTTTGGAATACCCTTCCAGGTGCTTCCCCTGGGAGGTTCAGGATATTCAGAGCATCGAGGAAAGGTCACACTTATGTTCTATATGATTTTTTTTCCCTTCAGTCTTGCTCTGGTCAAAGGTATTGTACCAATCCTTGTGTCTTGACCCTTGCTGCCACTGAGTACCACTCTAGCAGGTCTTTTATTGAAAAAGGCCTCTAAATCACACCTAGAGGCATTACTATTATTATTATTATTATTATTATTATTATTACTATTACTATTACTATTACTATTACTATTATTATTATCAGTCGCAATAGGACACAAACAACACGCACACGTTGAATCGCCCAAGGTAAAAAAGAGAGACTTTCTTTCCAAACTCCGATATTTATAGAATTTCAAAAGTGACAGTGGATTGGAGGATGAAATTGCCACCCCTCCAACCACACTGGTCAAATCAACAGTCCATCAATTCTCTCCCGCTCCAAAAGGAATGCAAAACAATCATTATTTACATGAAAAGGTGCTTGAGGAACTCCATTACAAAAATGTAAACATCAGAAAGCTTAGAAGAACTTAGAAGAACAGGGTGACAATAATATTATTATTAATAATAATCATAATCATAAAAATTAATGTGATGCCACCACATGCTCAAGCCCCAAGCTGGTAACCCTCAGTGCAGTGTGGGCACAGTACCTGCCCTTGACTCCTCCATGTCATTTTGGTCATTTTTAGGCACTGTGAGTTAGAAAGAAGCTCCTGGCAGCCCCAAGTCCAGGGCTGAGGGGCTGCAGGGACACGTTGCTGTTTCAGAGAGAGGAGAGGGCCCAGTTTGTGACCTCCCCACCCAGCATTTTGGGGGATTAGAGTTACTTGCTCTTTGGCAGTGCCCAACCACTGACTGTGAACATGGACAATCTTTTTTAAAGGTGTCCCCAGGCAGAAGAATTCCATAAGGAGCCAGCAGCTGTGAGCTTTTGCTGTGGTTTGTGTCAGTCCTGGAGCCAGATTAAATTAATATGGGTGAATTTACTCTCTTGCACAAGGGAGCTGGTTGCCTTCCTTAGCTTTGAAAGTCAGAGCTCAGACTGGCAGTGCTACTCTGAGAAGGAAATATGTAACAGAGAAATGAAAATATTGAGTAGGTAGCTGTTGGGTTGATTGCTAAAAGCTCTGTTTTACAGGCTCAGGTGCTTGGGTACAAAAGAGCCTTGGCTATTTGCCTGTCCCAAGGGTAAAAGTGTGGGGTCAGTTTAGTTAGAGCTAAGCTTTTTTAGCCATATAAGATTTCGTATCTGGCATTAGTGCACTGGCCCATACAGAAAAAGAACTGATTCTCATGCTGCTTTAAAATTCAGATCAATAAAAATTAAGCCCCTGCAGCAGTCTTCTGTTTTGTTTTCTTTTTACTTAGCTCTATTGAAAGGACTTAGAGGATTTATTTCTCATATGGCTTCTTTCTATTCAGGTGCAAATGAGCAGAACCAGTGACTGCATATCTTGAGTTCTTTATCATTTGAAGCTGAAGCATCAGAATTGGGAGTTTTTCTGGAAGCTGTGTGTTGGGACAGTCAGAAGCCTTGTGGTCATCATAAGAATGATGGGGAAACTGCTGTCACCCATGCAGTTACAAGTTTAGGCCAGGCCAAATGGCCAAAATTTTCTTTATCACGGGCACTCTCCAAGATGTAATGAGAAATTTTTTCAGTCCTATCTCCCTGCTTTGATTTCAGTGGTGGATTTGTAAATCTGCAGGACCAGAAGGAGAATTACTGACAGTCTGTTCTGACCTCCTCCTCAATAAAGTTGATAATGTTTCCCAATCAAAACACTTGCATGAACTAAGCCAAACCATTATTTTGAAAAATAAAACTAAATAATCCTGTTTTCAATTAGAAATTACCTAAAATGGCAAATCCACTAGTTTAAACTTGGGAAATGAGTAGTCAGTCCAAAAATTTAATATCCTTGGGATTTAACCACATTTTTAAAGCTACTTTTTACAAGCCTACTTTCAAGCTTTGATAAAAAAAGCCTCACAACTCCCACCACAAAGTTCTGCTAGACTTACTATCTACTTTCAGTCTTCAAAGCATGCGTGGGTGGTGATTGATGTAGATGTATGGCACAGTGAATATCATTGTCAAAAATGTTAAAGCTCTTCGAATTTTCTGTTTCTATAGAAAAATGAATCTACTCCTTTTCTTTGCCATGAAATGCTGAAGTCAGTGTTCAGTTGCATTGTTTATGGAGACTGAGAATCCACACGTTATTTTGTTAAGTTTGGGTCTGAGTCCCACACTAAACATGTTGTGGTTTGTCCAGAACTGGAATAATAGTGTTCCTTGCTGAAAACAAATATGGATTCATATCTTGTTCATATATGTAAGATCATTTATAGGCGCCTTACTCACACATTTTTAAATTTGTATTTTAAATGTAACATCCAGTGCACATTTAAAATATGTAAGTGCTAATTCACCAGGAGAAATCCTTACCCCATTTTATTCAGTAAGACTGAAATTTATTGTCATTATTTTCCCTTACACCAAGTGGTGGAAGTTTTTATTCTCTACAAAGCAGCGGTATGTGACACCTCATTTGAGGTGTTGCACCATTTTGTCACCTACTTTCATGGATATTGAGGCTTACAGCCCTGTTTGTGGTTAGACACCCACAGACACCTCCCAGGGACGTGGTCTGTGCCCTGATTACAGAGCAGACAGAACCAGTGCAGAGTGAAGCAGCTTGTCTGGGATCACACAGGAGATCAAGAAGGGAGCTGGGAACAGGAGACAGTCATCCTGCCATGCCAGGCCAGGCTGGGAGACTTCTTGTGATGTACAAATCTGAGACTTTCCAAAGAACTGAAGAGCACTCTACTAAGAACAAAACTTTGCTGGCAAATCAGTAAATCAGGTGGTCTCTGAGAGTGGCAGCTAAGCAACCATGTTATGATAATTAATTATTATCAAAGTGAAAAAACCCCAGTGTAAATTAATATTGTTTTAACTGTTTAAATGCTGACCTTGCAGCAGTGACTGTGGCAGTTTAGAGTCTGAAGGTATAATTTTCAGAATTATCTGCAGAGTTGTGTGGCTAATGATTATTTTTCTTGCAAACCATTTTCTGTGCATATATGAGAATATTGTTTGAGAAAATTTGGAGCAGCACTTTACCAATTTCTCTGTGTATCACAGGAAATATGTCAAAGCACAAAAATAGCTGCCACCAGAGCACTGCACTCATCCCTCCCTGTTTGGCTTGGGCTTGTGTGGGAAGTTAAGCTGCAACAGCAACAGGCTCCACCTGTGGTTATCACTGCAGCTCATTTACCTGCAGGGAGACTGATGAACTTGGAAGAGCTGCATCTTTTTGTGCTCTTTGTCTTGACCTGAATGAATCTGTACAACGAATTAGTGAATTACTACAGCTTCAAAAAGAGAATTTTACTTACCCTGAAATACACCCTTTTTGAGAAAGGTATTTAAAGATATCTTTTTCTTGAAGCAGTGAATAAATTGAGAGAACCAGTATTTTGCTTTATCAGGTTATAACTGGATAAAAAATGGAGGATTTTGCTAAACTTGGGATTCTAGAATCTGAATGGAAGTTACAAGAGAAACAACTGGATATGAGGCAGTCCTGGAGATTGCAGGTACTGGGGAAAAGAAAGTAGTAAAGGCCATAGACGTTTGGGAACAGAAATCACATAACTGTTAGGTTTGACCTTGTATATTAAGCTGTGGAGGCGAAGGCAAGAGATAGGCTTCTGAATTTCAATAGACCCAATTTCCCCAGAAGGAGGGAACTGATGGGCAGAAATAATTGGATGATGCTACTGCAGGGTCACCATGGAGGCGGGGAGGTCAGCCTGAAGGAAAGGCTGCAACTGCTAATGGCTCAGCAGAACCTGTTCTTGCTGGAAATAAATATTTAGAGGGGCTGCAATGACTCTGTCTAATAAAGAAATTATGCATGCAAACTATGAAAGAAAGCAAGGCTTATAAAGACTTTGGGAGGATTGCATGGAGATTGGTCAGAGACACAAAAGTGACTTAAAAGAAGGAGGAAAAGACAAAATTTTACATACAGTCCATAAAATCAGTTAAAAAAAATCATTTTGTACTCTGGAAAAACTGGTCAGAAGGGGTGGCATGTAGATTGGTTACTGCATATTTAAACACAGATTAAATGTGTTTGTTACAACCATACTTGCTAAGGAGTCTTTGAAACAAAGGGACAGGGAAATCCTGATTTTTTTTCTCCTATTTGGAGTAGACAGCAAAAATCCTGGGAAAATGATTGTACATTCACATCATGCCATCATATAAGTACATGCCAACATATAAGAAAATGTTTTATAGGATGCTGAAGATTTGCCACCAAACTACAAGGGCTTTACATCCCATCTCCAACCATCTTCAGCACTAACAAGGTACAGTTAAACTTTGGGGTTTCTCTGAAGCACCTTGTCTCCTTCCCTCTTTTCCTTCGTGATTTTTTTTCTTGTGTTTTCTCCTTTATTCTGGTGTTTCCTGCAATGTGGTGTCATTGGGGGTGCTTCAGTTTTAGTTTTGATCAACAAGCTGCTCCAAAGAAGGGTGTGTCCTCCATGAATATTGTAGTGTTTTGTTGTGTTACTCTACCAAACATTATCTGGGGGTTGTGGGGTGGATTTCAAAAGAATGAGATTTTAATGGTCACCAGAACTTGTTCTTCATGAAATAGTTCATGAGCTGATTTGTGATTTATTCTTGAAAGGACCTCTGGAAGTCCAACTCCCTCCTCTAATCAAGGATGGTTTACTTCAGGTTGCTCAGGGCCTTGTCAAATACAGTTCCAAACATCTCCAAGTATGGAGACTCCAGTTTGGGCAGCTCATTTCAGAGTTTCACTAAATTCACAGGGAAAAGGCGTTTTTCTTTTCTTAGTGATTTCTTTTCCTCTTTTTTCTTTTTTTTTTTTTTTTTTGTTTTGTTTTGGAAGAGGTGGAAGTTGTGGTTCATGCACCCAGTCTCTATCTGGAATTACTATCATGTCCATTTTTTCTTGTCCTATCTTTATGCACCTATAAGAAATATCTGACAGTAAATCATGCTAGTAACCAAACAAGATGTTTGTATTTCTGAACATTTTTACAGTGAGGAAATGGAGTCCTCTTTGAGGTCACCTGCAGCTTTAAGTGTGGAAACACCTAGAAATCTGGTCATGACCAGGCAGTTGTGGCAGTAACAACTTCTGCCTGGTTTATCTCTGTTTCACAGTATTTGGTATCACAGTTAAATTGTGTTATACCTCAAGAACTTAGGTTAGAGAAATGCTAAAACAAAGCAATGGTAAAATGTGTATGGAAAATTGGCCTTTCAAATGCATTTTTACTTCCCCCAGTGGTGGCAGCTGAGACATCAGGATTTTATTCTATTTCAAGTCCTTCTTAGGCTTGTCAAATAATCCAGTATTTTCCAGATTTAAAGCATTTCAATTTTAAATCCATCAAAGTCCTTTTGAGTAAGAGGGTGCCTAGGTACAATATCCAGTAGACATTGGTACATAATTCCAGTGTGCTCTTAAGAGTAAGTTATTAATTAGGCTAACATAATATGCATGATTTAGACTTGCTAAGCTCTAAATGCAGAGATTTTTTTTTTGTTTCTTAAAATTTCATTCTAGCTTTTAATTAGTGTCTTGAAGCAACTGAAGGATTTTCTGTTTTTCTCACCCTAAAATCATTTTTTTCCTTCCAGTCTATTTATTTATAAGTAAACCTTGATAAAAATGTGGCATTTGCAGCCAGATTCTTGGGAAGACATGGGAAATGAGATACACATTTGGAAAAATCTCAAGAATGATTGCAGGTGAACAGTTATTCACAGGGAGATGTTGGAAGGATTTTAAGGCAGAGAAATAGCATCTGTGTGGGAAATTGTGTATATCTGGATGCATTCACTGTGGAATTGACTGCAAAGATAAGAAATTAAGGCAATCACTCTATGTTCCTGGTGACAGCCATCATCAGTACCCTCCTTTCTCAAGCTGCTGAAGCAACAGTGCTATTAGCAAAGCTTTTGTATTCATTTATTTTCACCATCATTTATTTGACCTGGTCTGGTTTTATTATTAAGAAGAAATGAAGAAGATGGAATTTCAAAGATTCCTCTGTGATAAGTGAGGGATGAGGCTAGGATAAAAATAAAGAAAATAAACCAGGCAAGAGAGTGTCAGGTTTCTCCACTGCTGGTGTGTTTTCCTATCTGTTTCCCCCTTGCTTCGCACAGCAGCACAAGGGAATGCTGTTTTATTGACTTTGGTTTGTAGTATTCATGTTCAGCTTCAAGTCTTTGGTGAGGTTCAGCTATTCTCTTAGTGCTCTATAAGCAGAATCTTGAAAGTGAATTTCTTGAGTTTGTTCAGTGTGTTGCAACAGGCTGAAATATCCAAACATAGTCCACTTCAAATAGATTTATCTTCTTTTTGGTTAAAGCTGTACTAATCACAAGACAGGTGTACCCAGGCAGTTCAGTGCTTTTTGAACCAGTATGAAATCAGAAGATTTGGAGTCAAGACTTTGCTCTTTAGCCCTTTTGCAGACATCCCCAGTCACCTGGCTGACAACAAACTTTGCCTTCAAGTTTGCTGTGGGGGATGACTCCTTTGCTAGTGCCTGTGGCAGGAATCTTCCAGCTGTAAAATATTGTGTTTTGCCTTCAGGAGAAGGGAACCTCCAGGTCTAAGACTGCAGCCATCCTCAGGCCTTGAGAGGGACACTTTTCCTCTCTCAAAGTCTTTCTCTGTGCTGTCCCACCTGAGGGAGGTTTCACGTGGCCCTAAGCCCCGTATTGCTGGGGTACCTGTGGTCAATTCCCCGACTTCTGGGACTCAGGCCGGGCCTTCCCAGGGGGCTCCCCTGTTGGGGGAGACCCTCCTGGAGAGGTTTTGTGTCTGGAAACAGAGAGTCACTGGATTTTTTCGGTCTTCAGGTTCTTGTTTATTGTTATCTTATCTAGAGTTTTGCACACTGTCCACACCAGGCTCAGCACACTGGAAAAGCACTGCAAAAATGGCCAACAATCTTTTGTTACAAGGTCTTTTAAAGCTAAACTATCCAATTAAGAGCTGACACTTAGATTATTTCGCCTTTTAACCCAATAATTGATCCCCAAAAGCCTGCAATGTGGACTTTTCCACCCAATTACAAAATGCCACCCAAACCCATGAAGAAGAAGGAGGAAGAAGAAACCCAGGATGACACCCTGTGCCCTCCATCTTGCCTCCATCCACAACATACTAAAAATCCCAAACCCTAAATTTCCCACCTAAGTGATACACCTACACTACTCTCTACAAGCTATTTCACACCTTAGTGGATTCCAGTCTATATTGAAGTTTAGGAAACTTTCTCCATGACTGAGAAAGTCAGTGCTCCCCTGGGGGTCAGGGCACCCCAGAGCAGACAGAGAAATATCCCCAGTGCCCTGGGTTTCTGATGAGGTCTCTGGTGTCAAGATGATCCCAAGGTGTTAAAAAGTCTCTTTTTCCCAGCCCCAAAACCAAAGAAGAAGCCGAGATTCGTCAGTTCTGCTTTTCAAGGTTGTTTATTTTCTCTTATCAATTACATTCTTTCTCTGAACCACTGAAATCTGTCCAGCAGGTCAGGTTGAGGCACTCTGGCCACCCTCAGGGCAATGTTATCTTTTTATACTAAAAACTACGTGTACTTTATTTACAATAATTTTCCAATACCTATCACCTATGTTAGACAGTCTGTCTCTAAACCAATCCAGAAGTGTCACCATCACAGAGAAGATGGAGGACAAGAAGAAGAAGAAGAAGAAGAAGAGGACATGCCCAGATTCCTCCATCTTGCCTCTTGAGCCCCCATTCTAAATCCTCAAAATTCTACTTTTTCACCCTGTGACAAATTCAGTATCATTCTACTCAAACTCTTGTGGCTTGTAACTCTTCACACAAAGTTGGTAATTTTTTCCATGGACTAAAATCGAAGGCACAGGTGTTTCTGACTCCGTGCCAAGGTCTCTGAGCCCCCTGCCAGGATCTTGAGTCCTCCAGGGCAGCCAGAGGAATATCCTGGGTTCTGACAGGTTTCCACACCTTATGAATATCAGCACAGGCAGCTGGGGTGGTCTCACCCCACAGAGCTGTTTTGTAAAGCAGCACTGACCTGCACCAGCTGAGGATGTAACCAAGCTCTTCCAAAGCCTCACCTCGAAGCCTCCTTGTTAATGCAGCAGCAAATGCACCCATTGCGATGAAATCTCCTCCTTCTCAAGTAAACATATGCTGAGGTTTGTGCTTTATCACTTTGAAATAAGATTTTCCCAACTTTGCTAATTAGCAGCGTTGCCCAAACAGAAAGAAACATATGGCTCGTGCCGTGCTGACTTGAAGGCTTTGGAGTTTCACTGGAGAATAATTAAAGTGATTTTGATTTACTGGCATGATGAAGTACGAGCCACTCTCGTTTGGCCTTATGTCTAGAAGCTCTGAGACAGTGAGGCACCTTAGCAGGAGAGCTGTAATAATTAACATGAGCCAGATTGTTATTATTGGGAGAGCTTTGTTGCTGTTAACAATCATTTGTAATTATCAAGAGGCTTTACATAATTCATGCTAAAATCTCACGTTTACCTGTCACTGGAAGCTTGTGGTTGGTTCAACTTATTTTAGACTGAATGCTTGAGGGATTGCAAGGTTTCAATTCTACTTGGAATCATGTAGCTGGTTATAATGAAAAATCTCTCCTATCAAATGAACTTCTTTCTTTTGTTTTTACTGATAACACCAAGGAACATGCTGTCCACTGCAGATTTTGGGAGGTATATATTTATCTCCATGTTATCTTTTTGAAAACAGATGTGCATGGGAAGTGCATATTTCTTCACTGAACAAGTGAAAAAATTTAATACCAAAATTTTGACTAAGATATTCAAAACCAGGTCAGCATCTTCCCTGGAAATCAGAAAAGAAGAGATTCTGATGTACATAAAAACTCAGCTTCCTCCTAGGAACAAATTAAGGCAGAATTTTTGCCAGCATGGATGGTTCACTCTGTGCTCCTGATGCTCACCATGAACTGGAAATAAGTGAGCTTGTTTGCCCATTATTGTAAATTTTACTACTCAGATGGCTGTTTAACAAAAGGTGTGTCATCTCCTGCAGGTTACTTAATATGAACACAAATTCCTCTGAATAATTTGAAATTAAACTGTGTAATGTGGGTAGTGGATGTCGTAAATACACACTGCTTATAAATATACACCTCTTGGAAAATGCAGAATAAATAATTGATGCCAAAACCTTTGTTCAGAGGCAAAGGATGTGAAAACCACGAAACAGGAAGAGCTTGAGCTTCTTGATTGAGAGCCATGCCAATTAATTTTCAAAATAGGGTTCTCTGGACTCTCTTTAATGTAAGATGTTCCAAGATGTCTGCATATGAATCTGCACAAGTTGAAACTAAAGCCAAGCCATGGTTTGGTTTACATGCAGGTGGTTGGCAGGCTCTGGTGAAGCTGAGCAAGTGGAAGGATGCCTGGAACCAGACAAATTCATGAACACTTGGTCAGATACAGTCTGATGGGGACAACTCTTCTTGAAGGCTTCATCCTGCCCTGGAACTGAAATTGCTTTTTTAAAGTTTTGAATTTAAAATTGTTTGACTTTTTCTCTCAGGAAGTGCATCTGAATTGTGTCATCTGAGCTACAGGACTTGCTTAAGATGCTATAAATGGGACTTGTGGAGGATGCTGTAAGTTTTAAACAACTTAATCTTTAAACTCATTTCTCTTAATTAATAGTAGAAAGTTTCTTGGCTTTAGATACTGAATCTTCTAAACTGGTGTAAAAAATCTTACCTCATAAGTGGAAAACTGATTTTAGTTCTGTAAATCACTGAATATTTCATGTGTCCCTTTCAGAAAACAGATGGAAATATGCACTTTGGAAATGTTCCTCTCTAATGCAGATGAATGACTTCAAGTAATGTAGAACTGTCCTTTTTTATTTTTTATTTTTGAAGGTAGAGGAAATATATCTAAGGTTTTCTTGTTCTATTTTACCAGGGCCAAATTCTGTGTTGGAAAGAGTTCCTTCTCTTTTCCTTGGCATAACCTACCATGCACAGATGTCACCTTCCTGCTTTTGACCAGACCACAGAACCCAGGGAAGCAATTTCTTCCCCATCCTTGCTGGCATCCTCAGCAGGCAGGTTCCTTAGGACTCTGATGTAAGACAGCAATGGAACAGGATTTTGCTGGAGTGGGATGCTTTGTGTTTGAGGAAGGCAAAGTTGATCTGTGCCTGAAGAATCAAGAAAACTTGCATTTTGTATGGGCAGTTGCCATGCAGCTCCCTGGTCTGGTGGGAGGTACTATAAAAACTTTGGTGCCTAAGTAATTTATGATTAGTTGAAAACGGTTGTATTTCATTGCTCACACATGTTCTACTCAAGAAGAAACTGTAAAATTGATCTGAGGCCCATCCTAAGTGTGAATCTTTGTCTCTCTCTCTCAAAGAGCAAATCTCTCTTTCAAAAATGTAATGCTGTGTGTGACGCAGGAGTTGCCATGGAAAAATACATTGAGCCAATCATTCATGATTTATTTATAGCAATTAGAATGCACATCCCAAGATCCAATAGTAACTTTGATTAAAAAAAAAAAAATCCAGACAAAGGATTGAAGCATGTAAATTGTTGGGAACACTTGCGAGTCTGTATGGTTAATACATTATTTAAAAAATTGACTATGTATGTTCCTGGACAGGGCTTTGAAGTATAAGTGCTGCTGATATTTGCTTCTATATTTCTGCTGCTGATAATGTTACTGCTGCTGTCCTATACTTACCATCTGTTCAGTGCCTATTTAATGGATATAGTAAATAGCAGTTCAAAGTGAGATTTTTCTTCTAATCATCTCTTTTGGAAAACATTTGTGTGAAAGTGAATGCTTTGGAGAAATCTGTACACCTCTATTTTGCTGGAAACACAGTGCCCAAGATCCCTAGAGCTGGATACACTCGTCTGTGGTCCTTTAACTGCTACAGGCAGTGAATGCCTCCCTCCCGATTGCTTCAAATTGTATTCAGTGAGAAACCTTTTATTTGTCCGTTTTGATAAACATTAACTGTATTTTGTTGACTTTTTTGTAGGCAACTGCTAAAGTATCAAAAATTCTGATCTCCCACACATGGGGGCAATCTCAACACCCAAAAATGGGATGCCTCATCCCTCGAAGTGTTCAAGGCCAGCTTGGATGGGATCCTGAGCTACTTGGTCTAGTGGAAGGGGTCCCTGAACCAGGGGTGGTCTTTATGGTCCCTTTCAACCAAACCATTCTATGCTATCTGCTTTATTTTGGGGCAATTATAAAAATCAAACAACCAAAACAACAAGTTTTCAGGTTAAAGTATTTCTATTTCTCTAAAGAGTATGGACTTTTCAGGGTTTTCTTTTCTTATTTTTCTCCTCCAGGGACTTGTCTTATGGATACTTTGACTCTGTTAACTGCTAAGGAACTTCTCTGGAGTTTATTGCCCTTGTCCTTCTATGATTATGTGGCTTGCTTGCTGAGTTTCATTTCAATTTGGCAGTTCGTGGAACTGTCAGCTCTCTTTGATGTATGTCTCCCTCAGAGGTTAAATCAATAGTGTTTTAAGCTTATCTCTTGCTCTCCATGAGGGCAATGCTGGAGGAATTGTGATTTTTAAGCTTTCATATTTTGCACTGACCATGTAATGTTGAGGAACAAAATCCACCTGAATGAAAACCTAAAAGCAATTATTGTGTAGCTGGTTTTAATTGACCTGGAGTTGATGTGAGGAGTAAAAAGCCTCAGTTTTCAGTGCTGTAGAGCTGGGTAGGCAAGAGGTTTTTCTGATCATACCTGTGCCTGTCTCATTCTGCACCAGTTCCATGGATCAGTGGACTCCTGATGGGAAAGGCTGCCAAAAGCTGCTGGAGCTCTTAGGCTTGTGCTGCTGGCCTTGCAATCAGTCAGGATTCCTGGAAGAGGCTCCTTCATCTGCTCCCAACCGATCCTTCAGGTCTCCAGCTCCTCCTTCTAGAGGGCTCCACTGCAAGTGTGTGAGGGGTGAGGTGAGTTAGGGAACAAGAGAAGAGTTGTGGTGTTGTGAGGGTCCCCAGGATGAGGTGAGAGATGAGAATTTGACTCCATGTTCTCAGAAGGCTGATTTATTATTTTATGATATGATATGATATTATAATAAAAGAAATTATATACTAAAGCTATGCTAAACTATAAAGGATACATCAGAAGGCTAAACTAGAATGATAATGAAAGCTTGTGACTGACTCCTCAGAGTCTGACACAGCTGATGGTGATTGGTCATTAATTAAAAACAATTCACATGGAACCAATCAAATATGCACCTGTTGGTTAACGATCTCTAGACCACATTCCCAAGCAGTCATATAATTATTGTTTTCATTCTTTTCTGAGGCCTCTCAGCTTCCCAGGAGAAAATCTTGGGCAAAGAGGATTTTTCAGAAAATTTCATGGTGAAAAAGGGCTTGGGTACCCAAGACAGAGGCTTGGGTAGGGAGCCTGGGATTGTCAGGAAGCCCTTCCACAAAAGAGGGAGGCTGTCAGGACTGTGCTGGCCACAGCAGCAGCATGAGGCTTTGAGGATCTGCTCTGAGCTGCAGCTTGGGGCCGAATGATGCACTCAGCTGGGTGAGGATCTCATCCCTCAGCTGCCTCCATGTCCTTCCTTGATTTGGCCACAGGCCAGTAAAGAGCTGCTCCTGAAGGGGTTTTGCTGCGTCACTTTGTGTGCCCCAGGCTGTACCTCGCTGTGTGGGGGTTTCTCTGGTGTGAGCAATAATTTTGCAGCCACAGAGAGATTTAAAATAATTGTGGGGTTCTTCTGGAAGTAGCAATAGAGAGCTGTGTCTGTTGAGAGAACAAAACATCGACAGTGCTAAGCTGAGTAGAAGTTACACCCTATATCCTGTCTGCAAAACTCTGAAACTTCACAGAGAAACAAGCTGACAACCAAGAGATTGCTTTTCCTGCTTTGCCACTGGGAATTACAACTCCAGATGACTGGAAGTTTCCTTTGTCTGCAGGCTGCAAGTGTGGCAAACGCTCTCCCATCTTTATTAGTGCAGCTTTCACCTCCAGTAATGTAGAGAAATGCCTGGGGTTGGGATGGCATTTTGAGCTGGGATTCATCAGCTTCAGCTGGTAGACATCTGCACTTCAAACAGACTTGTTGTTGAGGCTCCCTTCAAAGCTGATGGAGAGAACTGGATATATTTAAGAAGCGATTTATTTCATACCATGACAGCTCTCCAAAATCAGTCAGATGTATTGAGCCTTAGAAGTTTCTCTTCCTTCATTGGTGAGAAAGGAGTCTGGACAAACAACTTTTTCTTTGTCTGTTTACATTTGGCTCAGTTAAATCCAAACCTTGCAAGTTGTATTATTTATATAAGCAATATTTCAGTGAAAGGAGGCTAACATCTCACAGAGGATAAGCTGTTCTCTGCTTGTCTCTTTTGTGACAAAATGTGTTGGCCACAGATTCTTGCCCTGAGTGAATTGCCCTTAACCTTTCTAGTGATACAGACACATGGCCTTGTGAATATTTGCAAGGATCAACTGGATGGCTGCTCAACTGTATTTCCTAGACAAAAGCTGACAGGTTTTTGTTTCATTTTTTTGCCCTAGAGTGAACACTTTCCAAGGTGTAGCTGTCAGCTACCTGCTAAAGCTGAAGAAACAAGAAATGTGTTGACCCAGCCATAGCACAGGCCTCACTTGCATGCCTGAAGGCTCTGTCTCCAAATCAGCTCTGAGACCTTCTGCAATTCCCATCCCTCCCATTTTAGGTTTATTAGGTTTTTTCCATGTGTCTTTCTAGTCATATATGACATGTTTAGGTTTAAAACTTCTGCAACCAAACATAAACAGCTGGATTCACATCCTGTGAGAGGATGTTCTTGTGCTGTGGACAGCTGAGGCCATTGCAGTGGCACTTTCTTGTCCTGGGGAGGGCACAGCCCAGTGCTGCAGCCACCACCTCAGGGGTAGTGATGCTTCTCTGCTGGTGTCCTGGTTTAGGGCAAATTTGGGAGAAAACCTCCAAAGGGGCCCCTCCAGAAAGCAAACCCACACAGCTGCTCCCCCCAACCGGTTCGGGAAGGATTCCTCGGAGAGAAGTGGAAAGAACCTGTTTATTTAACAGGCACAGCACCCCCCAGCACACAAAATGAACAATACTGGGTGACACCACTCTGTCACCGCTCTGAAAAAGATGACAAATTCAGAAAGTCTCTCTGGGGGTGGTGGCTCTGTTCTCAGTCCCTCCGGCCTGGGGCAGCTGCTGCCCAGAGCAGGCCCCGCCAGGCCCCAGGGTGCAAACTCTCGGTGTTTGCCAGGCCCCAGTCCGGAGCAGGCCCGAGTGGTTCCAAAAAGGGAAAGGAAAAACTGTCCAGGAAAAATTCGGACTGCTTAGCTAAACTACATAATGAGCAGAAGCAAAGAGCAAGAGCAAAGCAGGAGCAATGCAGAAGCAAGAGCAAAGTGAAAAGCCAAGCAAAAAGCAAAAGCAGCGCCATGTACTGCCCTGTCTGTGTGTCCCACCAGCTGTGGGGGAGCAGCTGATAACAAAAGCAAAACAAAACATTCACTCTTCAGAGCCAGTCTTGAAGGCACAGAACATAATATCCAGCATAAACAGAGCACATAAATGGGGATACAAACATCATAGCGTCACCCTAGGACAGCTAGTTATGGGCAGAGGAAGAAAAATGCAAACTTGAATTATGTTCTTACACTGGTGACATCAAGACAGCTCAGATGTTTAGTCTGGTGTAAATGGCAGGTTAAATTGATAAATACTGAGAGATGTGTGATGGAGAGGGACTGTTCATTTCCTGGCTGGATTGGAAAACGCTGGTCAGCACTAGGGATGTACCTACCCCAAGGGATGCCCTAGAGTGCAGTAAGTGATGCTGAAGAGGCCTCCTTTGTGACAGCAGTCAGACTTGTGCCCTCTGAATCTCCTCATAACTCATTTGCTCCACCCCTGCAAGACTATCCTTGAGGAGGTGAGACTGATGTAATTCTGTCTGTCCCAAATCAGTTTCTACTGATGGGACCTGGAACAGGAGAGGAGTTTCTGACAATGCTCAGTAGTGCCCCTCAGCATTTTTTTCCCCACCCTGACTGTGTTCTTTGAAAATTACTGGTATATGAATGGTGAAGGCATTTTACTTTGTGTGGGAGGACTGTGCATGCGAAAAGCAAATGTTAATAATTCATGAGGGGTTCATCTCCTAATGGCAGGAGGGTTTCCAAACCTGAGGCTAGCACAGGGGTGCCAGTGCTGATGGGAAATAGCAGATTTATGATCTTCCCTCACTGGCAAACAGGGAATCATCAGAAATTAAGGCAGAAGTCTTGCAAAAGCTGATGTGGGAGGCAGAAATAAAGCTGTTGAGGAGCTGAGCTCATCCACCTCTGTGTCTGCTGGGAGGACTCTCTAGTGAGCTGTGGCTAAGCAGGGATGGACAGATGCCAACCTCACACCCCCCATGGGCTGCACATGGAACACACTCCTGCAGCACCCACAGCAACAGCTCATATTCAAACAAACATGATTCTATCTGTGATTCTGATGTTCCCACAGCAGTTAGGAGACAAGATAGGCCTGATTTGATATGTTCTTGGAAGAGTTTCAGAGCCCAGTATTCACCTCTCCTGGCAGCAATGCAGTGTCTGGCCACTACCACATTCCTGCGCAGCTGCCAGGAGCTTTGGCAGGGTTCAGCTGCCCGTTGTGGATTGAGTGATTCAAGCCCTGGTGTTGGGAAGTGCTGCTGACTGTGTGCCTGCTGTCTGTCCTGGCTGGGCCAGTCTGCAGAGCTGAGCACATTTGCTTAGCTCATAATTCTTTGATGTTGGATTTTTTCTTCATCAGTGCTGGAGTGACTTGTGACTTTTATTTATGGCACTGTAATCTTTGCCCAGTTACCAGTGTGCAGATTTGGAAACATGCTCTGTTGGACAATTCTCTTCTCACTGCCAAAAGCCATCCCAAATCCTCCTCTGTGTCTGTTCTTAAAGATTTCTCCATCAGCAAGTGCCTGCTTCCTCCTCTTCTCTTTCTTCAGCTGGAGGGAAGAAATCCAGCTGAAGAAAGAGAAGAGGAGGAAGCAGGCACTTGCTGATGGAGAAATCCCTTTCATCCCTCCATCTTTCCAGATTCTAATGGGGCTTGGCTTAAAAGCAAATTTGGGGAAATTTTAGCTGAGTCTGGCCCAAGGGTTGAATTACTTTTGGAACATGCAGTGCTGTGGAGCCTAGAACAGCAGCAATGAATGCCACTTGCCACCTGACCAGGAGAGGAAACTAAAAGGCTCCAGCAAAAGAGCTGTTGCCACAATGTGTGCATTCCTCAAAATCACTGAGGGCAGACCAGTGCCCTGCTGAGTTTGATGTCTTCTCAAATTGGCAACTTCTTGCTATTTTTAAACAGTACAAGCATTTCAGGATGGTGTGAGCCAATGAGGTTGTCTGTATATATTAAGATATGAAACAGCTCAAATATCTCTTCTGAGCTCACCTAGGTTTGAGTTAAAAGATGAAAAGCTGGAAATAAACCCAGAGGCTTATTTTGTTTATTCAACAGTGGCCTTTAGATCTTGGTTTATGAGTCAGATTTCTATTCCATTCCATGCAAATCCCCAAGGCTGGCAGGAGTGTTGATCTGCTGGAGGGTAGGAAGGCTCTACAGAGGGATCTGGACAGGCTGGATCAATGGAGGGAGGCCAATTGTATGAGACTCAACAAAACCAAGTGCCAAGTCCTGCATTTGGATCACAACAACCCCAGGTACCACTGCAGACTGTGGGAAGGGTGCTCAGTTTTGTGCCAGGAGAGGTTTAGATTGGATATTTGGAAGAATTTCTTCACTGAAGGGTTGTCAAGCACTGGCACAGCCTGCCCAGGGGGAGTCACCACCCCTGGAAGTATTTAAAATAGTTTAGATGTGGCTCTTGGGAACCTGGTGAAGTGATGGGCTTGGCTGTGCTGATTCAACTGCTGATGATCTTAAAGGTCTTTTCCTACCCAAATGATTCTATGATTCTGTGAGAAGATAATCTCTTCTAAAAGAAGAATCTCTCTTTTTGAAACTGTCTACTATGCAGGATATGTATGAAACTTCCTTCTGAGCCAGGAGAATAAATATTCCCATATGCTATTAAAAAACCCCTCAGCATTTGCTAGATCACCCCAAAATCTATCCCAATTCTGGATATAAAACTGTGCAAGTTTCACTCTTAAAACCTGAAGTTTTAAGTAATCTCTAGGCTTGTAAAGAGTACAAAAGAGTAAGTGAAGCTGTTGCAGTCTCTATGAGCCGCTTCATTTTTGGTTGATGAGACAACCAAAAATAGAGAACCATGGGTTCTTTCTAGGAACCAATATTGACTCATGAGAATGTGAAACTGGAGAATCCCTGAGAGCCCAAACTGCAGCAAGTTCACATCACAAACAGTGTAAATTGCAAGCTTGAGCACAGCTCTCTGCTGGAGCATTAACTCTTCCCCCCAGATGCTTTTTGTGGGTTGAGGCTGAGTCACCAGCTGATGTGTGGGGCAGAAAGGAACAATGCACATCTAAAATCTCCTGCTAAACTGGAGAAGGAAATCTGTCTGCAAGTATAAATTCCTTTGTGTTGTTTTGCTGCATGGGGAGCAGGGGTGAAGGCTCATGGCCAGCCATGGGAGGAGCTGAGCTTGATGAAGGGGATCACTCACTGCTGTGACATGACACAAAAAGAGCATTTCTGCTCCAGATCCTCTGTGGACTGAGCTGGGGCACTGGCTTTGTAAATGTTTGTAAATTCTTGTGAATTCTTGTGGCTGCTTCCCGTAACCCTCACCAGGTGATGCAGCACAGGGAGAGGGGGAGAGGCCCAAAGTTGTTTTCTGGAAGGCCTTGGGGAGCTTCTCTTTGTGGGAAGGAGCACGGTAGAAGGTGGGGTTTGAAATAATAACCTGACTTCTGGGTAGGTCAGGTCTTTTGATTAATCTGAGAGATAAAAGGGAGAGCAATAATGTGAGTGGTATTGAAACTGAGGACATGATTTAGATTTGGTGAGAATGAGAAATTGACCTGCACCTAAACTTTTTGTATCAGGTTTTTCCTCAATAAACAAGCACAATAACACTTTTTTTTTTTTTGCTCTTGTCCACCTTTCACTTACCTTTATTTTAAAGTTTTATGTCAAAACTACCTCATATAAGCATTTCCACTTAGCATAATGGAACATGCATAGCAGTTGCATTTCCTATTGGTGCTGCAATACCATGAGTTTATTGCTCACAAGACCATTTTATTTTACGTCTCTATAACAGTATAGAAAAATCAATGAACTTCTAATTAAGACTTAAAAAGAAATGTAGGCTAGTACTTTAATCCTAGATCAATTTGCTGCTATTTCATAACAGCATAAAAATTTATCTGCTGAGACTATTATTAACTACATCAGCTTTTGGATACCCAGATACAACACTTTGGAAGAAGTGCAATTAAATTATTTATTTCACATCAAAAATTCATGAATAATAATAATATTAAGGGAGAGGACTTAAAACACTGGTTTTGTACTGAAGGAGGGAAAAAAGGCTCTAGATACAAAAGACATTTGTTGCATGAAGTTGTTTTCTCTGTGGAAATGTAAGTACCACATACTATTGGTGTGAGGTTTTGCTCAGGAATGTTGTGAACGTTTGTACAAGAACAAATAAATAGCAAAAGAGCACTTTTTTGGTCATTTAATTTTCAGAAGAAAAAAACAGAGATGTATCTAGTCAATATGGACTGATGATAGACAAAGCTCAGTGCTGGTGGTATTTACTCTGGGATGTTCTGCTACAGAAACCAAACTACTGCCTCTCCTCCACTGTACCAAGTTGAGCTCTCAAAAACATGATTGGAAACAATTGCAGTGTCGAAATAACACCAATCGTAGAGCTGAAAATAACCTTATCAAGCTTCAAAATACAGCACCTAAAACTGAAAGCAAAATCTTCACATCCCATTCCTGCCAAGTGTTTCTGTGTCTGGTCATTGGACAGAACACACCTTGCAGAAGGACCTAGAAGTCCCATCCTCTGGTTTCCACCTCTTGCAGATGCTCATTTCTTCCCCAACCAGAAGACATGATATGGGAGGGCATCTAGAGGGAAAACACCATTCAGTGAGTTTCTGTACTCAAGGGCAAGGTTTTGGAATCTTTCCCCTCTGTTAGTGAAACGTGTAATTATTAAAATGGTGGGACTCAATGTGTTTTGAGATATTTCACTCCTGCAACTAATCGACTGAGGGGCTTAAAACTTTTGGAGGAGCTATGTATGTATACACACTGCCAAGTGGCATCAATTGTGCAAGCTTAATTCTGTTTGAAAATGAAGGCAAGAATGGTAATGGTGACAGAAAGATGTTTTTCTTCCAAAAGAGATTGAATGAGGTTTGAATTTGACATAGGAAAATTAAATCGCTGCTGGACTAAAGAAGACCTTGCTGTCAAAAGCATAAGCTTTGGGACCATGTCTAGAGAAAAATTGGCAGTTTTTGTGAATTCCTGGTTTGTGTTAACAAAGCCAGTCTATTATAGTTGGATTGAACTCCTTTACAAGATGTGCTTTGTGGATGATATAAAACTCCTTGAGATCAGAGAAGGAACAGCACAGGATCCTTGTCCACTCACAAGCAGACAATGTGAGAGCTGCTGTATTCTTAAATTGATTTTCTGGCAAGGAAAAAGTAAAATGATTTATTTTCTTTTATTAGAAACCTATTGAATTATAAAAGAACATGTGCACTGCATTTAGAGGTGTAATAAGTTTAACTTCCATAGGTGAGAAATTTCCTCCCCTCTTGTTACCTGACATGTCTGGTGATAACCTCAAGTTCTGTGCTGTGTCAGGATGATGAAATCAGATACTGAACTGCCTGGATCTGCTGTTATTAGAACTGAGAGGATACAGAGTCAGTGAGTAACACAAAGCTTTCATTTGACCTCCCTAGGCAGAGGATCAGATTTAGGAAGGAATACAATGCTCTGCAAACAGGTCCCTTGCAGAGTTGGGGAGGGGATGAAATGGATTCACCTGTGTTTCCATGTTTGAGTATGGGAGGATCTGGGCTTAAATTCAGCTTTCAAAATCAAAGACTAGAGTTTTACCAGAAAGCTGCTCAGGATCTGATGTGAGCTCACAATAGGCTCTTTGGTTCACCCATTGCCTTAATGCAGGAATTGTATAATATTTAAGCCACTTTATATGGTTCACATAATAGCAACCATCTTGTCAATAATAAAGTCCCTCTGGAATCTACCAAACAAAAATGCTATACTATTTTTGTAGGAACTTTATGTTATAAATGATGGTTTATACGTCAGAAAAGTAGTTTGAGAGGACTGCTGTCTCCAGCTCTGCTTTAGAGTGCTGGATCTAGAGCTTTTCAAACAATTTATAGTCCATTTGGACTGACTGTGCTTCTGGAATGGCCTTTCTGGCATGCCTCAGCATGGGATTGAACAGAAGGAAAAACATCCTTTTTTTCCCCCCCACAGATTTCAAATGCCTCAGACTTGCTGATTGCAGCACAGCCTGGACAGCAGACATTTTTTCAGCATGTTGCTTCTGTGCAAGGTTTGTATTTGAAGTGCAAAGAGAAGACAGCAGCTTACACAGGTACAAAGAGCAGAAGTTTGCCCCTGTTTCTCTGCTGTGGAGGGCATTTATGTTTTATTTAACTGGTTCCCAGTAGCGCTTCTGACAGAGCCAGAAGTATAAAAAACAAGGTTCAGCAAGAGCAATGAGCTTTGCTTTGCTGTCTGCCTTGTGCTCCTGCCCAGAGGGTCTCCTGAGAGTCAGCAGAGGTGCCACTAAGGACATTCCAGGTGTTTCTGGGAGGAGCTGCAGCTCCTGGGGTAAGCCAGAGTTAAACAGGCAGAGGCAATCTGTAGGTGGCTTCAGGACAAGGGAAAGAGCAGTGAAGCTGGGCATTACCTGGAGCACCCACACATGTGTCAGGCCACAAACCTAACTCCTTGGGATACCCTGCATCCCCATGTTAGCTTTGTGTCTGGATTGCAGCTTAGCAGTCACGTGTGGTTATCTTCACTTGGGTGCTCGGTGGGGCTGGAAGAGCCGGAGGAGTGCTGCTGCCAGCCTGACTCAGACATTACTCCCCTGCAAGATGGCTCAGTCCTGTCAACCACTCCACTGGAGTCCTGCCTTTTCTCTGTGCACAGAGAGCAGGCAGAGGGACTGCAACTTGTCTGGGAGTGTCCCTGGGCCAGCTGAAAGCCCTGCAGCAAACCTTGGGGATGTATGTGCTGCTATCCAACGAGACCGGGCTGACCCATTTCTGTAAGCCCCATATAAAAAAACAGGTTGCTGAATGATGTTTCCTCCTCTCACCACTCTCTGCATGTCTGATCCAGAAAAGGGTGGTTTTGTTGAGACTTGAGTATTTCTGAAGGAAGAGGTGTGTGGTGTGTGTGTGGGGAATAAAAAAAGAAACATCAGCGCGTTCTGACAGAGTCGCGTCCCCACTTAACTTAATGACAGACACCCACCCACTTCACAGGGGTCAAGATTTCAGTATCCTGTGTGGGGGATCTGTCAGTAATGCTGTCCTTGTTACAGCAGTAGCTGAACTCCTGTTGGCATAGCAGGCTACAGGGAGCTGCCAGTTAGCAGCTCTGTCACTTACGCTCCCTTCATGCGAGCGTTCGTGTTTGATTGCTATCTTGATTAGCCAAGAAGGCTTCATGTTCCTGGAATGTCCCTGGAGTTATCTTAGTGCTGAAAGAAAATGAGGGAAGAGTCTCTCAAACTGGACAGTTAAAATCTCACCTCTCTGTCTTGGGTCTCATCTTACATGAAGTTCAGCCTTACCTCTGTCACCTCTGCTCTTCCCTCTCCTCTTAAACCCTGCAGGCACAGAGCCACCCCTGACTCACACTGAAATTCAAACCTTTCCACGCTTGTCTGTGTATTAGGTAGAAGTCTTCTGGGCTCTAGCACACCAGAGGAAAATAAGCATGGGCCGAGAAATTGCTGTTGTGACCTTTGGGAAAGAAAGAAAAAGATGGCAACAACCATTTAACACTGACTTCATACCCAAAGAACTGAAACTCCAGAGCTGTCAAGGCTCTCTGGACGCTTTACTTTGCTCAAATAATTTCCTGAAGATGTCTATTTAAACAAACCTCTGCAGAGGATGGTTTCACCTGTGCACAGGTGCTCTTTTATGACTGTACTGTTCAGAGCTTTGTTGGGTTTATTCCTTCCAGGACCTTCTTTTGCTTGGTGCTATACAGACAAAATTCCCTCTCTGAGAATTATCAGTAGGGACTGGATCTAGCTCAAGAACAGTTAATCCTCTAAGCAACTAGAAAATAAAACATTTTTAAAGCACTGCATCCACTATTAATTCCTCCAGCAGTGGCTCTCTAAATTATCTCTGCATCCCTGTTGTGGTGGGCTGAGTTTGCGTTCTCACAAAAACCAACAAAATCTCTCATATCTCTCAAATACCTGATCTGTGCACTTCCTTCTCAGCCTATTTTAAATATAATGCTGATTTCCTGAGACAATATGCGTCTATTTTCCTACTTTCTGCTCAAGGTCTTGATAAACTTCCAGATAAAATTATGCATGTTGGGACTCAAAGCTGTTCCTTTCCTGCTTACAGGGGTCTCTTGACTAAACTTGTGGCAGTGCAAACTTGACATGGACTCTATCTTTTTATTCTTCACACCTGTGCAACTTCTGGCATGGGTAAAATGTTCTCTATTTTACAGCTCCGGAGTGTTGCCAATAAAAAGGTTGTGATTCAAGCTAGAAATAGCAATTTGAAAACTTGCATTTCTTCAGTTAAAAAGTAATGCTGTTTTTTGTTGTGAATACTCTTCAGCTCTATAAATCTGTTTTTAAATCTGGGAAAACTGGAAAAGCTTTTCAGGCAGTGCTTTTTTAAGTCCTACATAGGTTACATTTTGTCTTCCATGTTCTTCTGCATTTCCTGTGGGTTTTAAAACTTTGTATACATAGCAATGCCCCATGTCACTAAATTTGCCAAACATGGTGTGCAAGTGTTGCAGATGTTCCTCACCTCCTCTGGCTTTAGAAGATTTAGAATCTGAGCTCTAAAGAATCTGAAGGCTCTAAAGAATCTGAAGAATCTAAAGAATCTCTTTAGAATCTGAAGCTTTAGATCTGTCCTTTAAAGTCACCCTTTTTAGACTCATACAGGCCATTTCCAGTTAAAATCCATTCCATGTTCTTTCCATTGGGCATCTCTGGCTGCACCTTGGACCAGGAGAGCACTTCAGATTTCCCCCATCCTTGAGATATCTGCATTGGCACTGCGTCTGTGTATATTTGTTGAAGGTTCTCCCTGATCCTCCGTTGTGATATCCAAATGATATGCAAATTATAGGTACTGATGGCAGTGTTTTAACCACAATAGTGTTGAAATTTGGGAGCATGTTCATATGAAGAAGGGACCAAAAGCTGATTTTCCAGTTGTGGCTTTGCTTAATGTTGGGAAGCATGTGAAGAAGAGATTGTTTCTTGAAATTCCATAATGTTAATCTTGCTCACTGGAGGTTAGGATTTGTAATTTAAAACTGGCAAAATATTAGATGAACAAACTATAGTTGTTTCACTCAGGAAAGAGATTGATTTATAAGGAGAAACAAGAAGTTGTTCATAGCTCATTATTTTACCTCAAAATCTTTTAGGTAAAGAAAAGCAGGGACTTTACACTGGTATGACATGGAATACATGGCAAAAGTAAGTCCCCCTTGATATAGCTAATGTCTGATAGATTAATTTATGTTAGATTGAGTAATTAGAGAACACAGTAAGAGAGAATATGAAGTGACAGGTCTGGAATTCAGGCATTTTTTCCAAAGGACTAACTTGTTTAATGTGGGATTTTTTTAGACTAAATGAAGGATCTTGGTAATATACAAGATATTTTTTCATTATAGAGTATTGCTGCAATTAAGTAAACATATTTTAATATTACTGTGACACAAACTAATGCACTAATCCTAACCAATTGACTACTCCATATCTGTCAGATTATATGCAAAATACATAGTTAATAAGTAAACATGAAGATGAAAACGGGATTTTGGAGCTGTTTCTGAAGATGATGTGGCATCTTGCCTGCTGCTAATCATGTTTCTAACACAATGGGGTTTGGGCTGGAGTTAGTTTAAACAAATTCTTGCGAGGCTGATTAACTCAGTTTGTTTTGTTTATGTGAACACACTTCTGTAACAGCTTTGGTCCTATTTAACAGGCAAGGGGTTATCAGTCTGAGAAATAAGCTAATAAACTGAAGCAATAATTAGATTTTTCTAAGCAGACAGATGGCAGGGTCATGTCCTTTGATACCAAGAATGCCAACAAGCTTCTCTAGTTTTGCAATTAGATTGTTTCATCTGATAATTAAAAAAAAAAATACAAAAACAAACCTAAAAATAATAGCTGAAAAAGCCCAAACAAAACAGATCATGGTATAAATCTTGGGGTTTTTTTCCTTTATAGGTGATTTTTACTGTAGCAACATTTTTACCATGATCGAAAGCCCAATAAAGCTATTGGTGGCATCCTCAGTACCAAGCCAGACAGAATACTGGCATGCTGTTAAAATAAATAAAAAAAACCCAAAAAACAACTTCAGGGTTATGAAAGCTTCCTTCAAAAGCTGAACTGTTTAAGCTTGTCACTTTTAGGAACTAGGTCTGGTGTTGGAAGGCAGGGAGGAGAATATGGACTGGTTGAGAAAACGTGCAAACCACTAGAATAGCAGCAGAAAGACATTTGCATTTGTGCTGGATTTGGGTGTGGGGAGTTCATAAGAGGACACTGGCTGGAAGGGGGGCACAGGAAAGTCCAGGGCAGCACTGCTATAAATGAGGAGGGGACAGGAAGGGTCCTGGCCACCTTGGTGTAATCAGAGTTGTGTACAAAGTGGGTTGGAAAGGTCTGAGCAGTACCAAGAAGTGTTACCCATTTGGTTATTGCTGAATGGGTAATATCTTAGCCTTTTAAACAGGATATTGGCCCTTTTCTTGCAAGTCATAGAACCATGGTGTAGAGGAAGAGTTAAATGAAAGAAGTCGCTCTCTGGTAATTAGCGGGCCTGAGAAGCAAAGGTAAACAAAGTTATTTCTCAGCCTTCTGATGGGAAAGAATTAGGCTGTCCTTGGGATACAGCTGTCAGGAGATTAGGTAGGTGGAAAACAGGAGCAGGGAGGTAGAAGGATCCCAGCTAATTAAACCAAAGGAATGCAGACCTGGGCGTGATAGACCGTTGACTGTGTGACCAATGATGAGCTCGCTTTTGGACTATTCATGAAGTTCATTATCCCTGTTATAAAAAGGATGTATCGATGATCAATAAACGGGATTTGCTGATCAATTACACTCGAGTGTGGCTTTTTCCCCCGCCGGCGCAACACCATGGAACAGTTTGTGTTGGAAGGGACACCTTAAAGACCCTCTAGTTCCACCCCTGCCATGGGCGGGGGCACCTTTCACTACACCAGGTTGCTCTAAGCCCCGTCCAACCAGCCTGGAACACAGAGATGGGGCATTCACAGCTTCTCTGGCAACCTCTTCCAGTATCTCACCACCCTCAAAGTCAAGAAGTTCTTCCTAATCTCTAATCAAACCCTGCCCTCTTTCAGTTTGAAGCCATTCCCCCTCATCCTGTCACTGCATGCCTTTGCCAAAGGTCCCTCTCCAGCTCTTGTATCCCCTTCAGGTACTCAAACATGCTCTAAGGTCTCCCTGGAGCCTTCTTTTATCCAGAAAAAAAAAAAAAATCAAAACAAAAACAAAAAACCATTAAAAAGGTTCGAAAGTGCTGCATCCCAAAGAGGAGGTTAAAACTGTGGTACTTAATTCACAGACACCTCTTGGTCATTGGATGAGGTTCAAAGGGGAGTAAAAGGCTGCCACTGAGAAAGAAACATGGGAATGTTTAATTCTTCATAGCTGCCGTTTATAGCCATAAGAAACAATATTTAGGAGACTTCAAGCTCTTACAGACATGCAATAATGTGATTTTAGAGCTTTATGTACGAAACTGCACCTATTCACAGTCTTTGCCATGCTTTGTTCCCTACATAGTAGTAAATTTCTGTTTGTAGAACAGTTTATCAAACCTTTCAATCATTAAAATAATTCCCTATGCACCTCAGAAATGTTCTGTAATGACTATAAAGAAGCAGAAAATCTTTACTTTCTTAAAATAACTTGGAGTGTAGGAGAAGGCTTTGAGTTCAGTATTGCAGTCTCTGCCTTACTTTCACTGATTCTGCTATTGACTGGGTGTAATGGATTCACTTGATACTCTATCCAAATAGATTCAAACAGCAGACTAGCTGAAGACTCAGTCTTTTTTTTTTACCAGGAATTACATAATTTGATCTCTCATTCTACTTATGAAATATGGGAAGTTATCTTTTTAATTGCTTTGGTCACTACTGTTCTATGGAAATTTAGCATTTCAGTGGATTTCACTCAGTTTAGCACAATGCCTCTTTCCATACTAGGTTTTGAAATATTAGTGGAGATCCTAAAATGTAAGTAGCTTTGGAGGGTTGTGGGTGACCACAAAGCCTATTCCCTTTCTGGAAAGGCAGCATTTTTAAGCTCAATTCAGAGTTGATGGTAAGAGATGTGATCCTCTGAGGCTGCACCAGGACATCTGAACTAGGTCTGTCTCTCTCTCTACAGGAATCTGTTTCTCTTCACTGAACTATGGATGAAGCTTGGCAACCTTTTCTCCTTGTGCTGACACGAGCCTTTGAGTTACTGCTGAAGACTTCATAACTTTTTTCCTCCTAATGAAGTCCATTAGTGCAATTTAAATCTCATTAAGCTAATTGTAGTCTGTTAGACTACACATCTCTGAAAATATGTTTAAAAAACATGAGGGATGTTTAACTCATCAGAGTGTTATATGAAGTACTCAATTAATATTCGAGTAAATTTCCCTTGCAGTTGTGCTTGTATCTGGAGCAGTTGGGCTGAGGGGATATTCACCATAAAACTTCAGCAAAGTATTGTGAAGTAATTGTCCTTTTCTATCAAATTTAGCAGCGCTCTTCCTAAAAAATGAACCCCTTAGAGTGGTGGGAAGATGAAATAATGTTCTTGGAATACGTTCATTCAGAGGATGGGTCTATATATCCAAGTTTTGCCTTCCATCAAAATACAAATCAAAGTGCCCTGGCTTCTGGGATCCCTCCCAGATGCACTGACATGAATGCTGCTGCCTACCTGTAAATGAAAGCTTTCCATTTCCATAAAATTGAATTTCTTTATGAGGTCTCCCAAAGCAGAGGCACCCCAAATCCCTGCTCAGCCTAGGAAAAATCTTGGCTAGGGTCTAAGGCTATAGGACAGAAATAGAAGCGCTGGCTCTCCTGCGTTAGAAGCTCTTTGACACATTCGTGTTACTGCAAAAACTTCTCAGATCTTTATTTCTCCAAAGACATGTCAGGCTCGAGCGTTGAATGAATTCCTGCTGGGAAAGGTTGGATTTGCTGCCTGCCTGCAGCCAGACATGGTGCAGGACCTATTTCTCACACCAGGGAAGGAAGTGGGGCCCTTCCAGAGATTTTTGCCAGCAATATGCTGGGTTTGGCAGGGCAACCTCAGCCAGCCCTGTTGTTTCTGGGGAATGTAGCAAGCTCTCAGATCTTATTTCATGCAGGTTTTTGTAGGTCAGAGCTCACATGGTTCTGACTGGGAATGTACTGGGGCTGGGTGTTCACAGCCTTCACCTGGTGAGGAACTGGTTTCTTCCTTCACCACCTTTTTCTTCTGGTGTGTGGCTGTGCTCTGTCCCACTGGGATCAGTACAAAAAATCAATGTCCTCTAGAAATGGCAGTGGGTGTAGATCAGGTTAACCAGAGACACAAATAAGAATTGATGGGATTTTTTTTCTCATATAAAACCAGATAGTCTTCAGATTTTCATGTTGAAGTTATCACTTCCCCATCCCAGCTCACCTGCATTGTCACAAACCTCTGCAAACACTCATGGAGAACTCAGACCTTAGAAACTTGACTTTCTTCTTTTCTTTTCTCCATGTTTTGTAGTCACTTGACTTCCCAGATCTGAATCTTGGTCAGGGGTACAAATCCTCCTTGGGATTGTACCCTACTGAGCTAGTGAAGTCTGTAATGAATGGAAGTGGTGAGTTACAGGGAAGGATTTTGACATCTGAGAAAGACCTGTGAGAGAAGGCTGTTCTAATTAGTAAAACTTGTGACTAAAGTAAGTACGGAGTAGGGAATGAGAGAAGAGAGGTTGCTGCAGCAACAAAAGCTGTGCTGGTGCTAAATGTGCTGATTATAAGCTTGAACTCTTTGGAGAAAATGAATCCTAATGGCTTATTGCTGACAAAAAGTGATTTAGATGGAAAATTGAAGTGTAACATGTTTGGGTATGTGGAAATGTTACTTGTGGCTTTCAAAGTAGAAGAGTCATTCTCCATTCTGCTTAGCAATGGGGGAAATTAATGTTGAATTTGGGGGTTGTAATAGGAGTAGAAATTGGAGAGCAATGCAATGAAGCTTCCAAAATCAGGATGATAGATTAGTGCAGTGCTTGGTATCAATTCTTGTAATGGCTGGTAAATTTCCAATAGAGAAATAGCTATAAAATAGAGTTGTGTGTTTCCTGTAATGACACAAGACATGTGCAGCTGCTCTCTGGGTTGTGGGAACACTGAGAAACAGGGGTGGGAGGTGACCCCCACCGCCACTGACGTGCCTGGAGACCAAAGAGCAGTAACAGGAGGGTTACTGTCAGCCAAAGCTGTTTTCATTTTTAACACTCCCTCTATTTCAAGAGCAAGGATTTTGTTGTTGTGGTTGTTTATTTAAACCATAAGATGCTCCTTGCATCATATTTTTCCAGACAGGAAAAGTGAGAATCAACTATTGACAAAGTCGGTCATGTTCCTTGGTATGGTACCAGAAAGCATCACAAATGAACTCCAATAAATGAAAAAAGCAATGAGGGGAAATATGGAGGGCATGGAGGAGAAACACCCTGAAAAGAAGGAGGAGAAACATCAAAGCAGTTCTAATCTGGGAAGACTCCACAACTTTAAGATCCAGTAAGGAGATCAGGCCAATGTTAGGGAGCTTTTTTTGCTCTTTGAATTTGTTTTCTTTTTTTCTTTTCTTCCAATGAGATGTTTCATCTGGACAAAAATGGTATGTTGATAACAATGAGGCTGGACTTAAGTCCAGGAGGTCAGGTCCTCATCAGATTTTCATCTTTCAGTCATAATTCCGAGGAGAACTGAATACAAAAGAAATCTTTGTGAAATCTGTTTGAGAACACACTGAGAGAAACATTAAACTATGTCCCTTATGATCCAATCAGGCATACCTTTGAAGCAACAATATTTCCCCATGGAGGTAGGAATTGGTATGCAGATCTGCCTGCTGTCTCTTGACTTCTGGCACTGAAGAGATGAGTCTCTGTCCTCATTGCTCTTCCTCCGACTTTACAACTCCTGGGTCATTCCCTAGAAAAGAGTTTTTAATTCGTGCACTCTTGTACAGAAGGCAGAAATCAGGATAGACATACCAGCTGCTAAGTACAGAAGGCTTCACCCTGAATTTTGATTTCCTTGATGCTCTTTTCTGCAATCCCAGGACAGACTTGTGTCCAAGAGTGTGGTAGTTTGACACATGTCCTCTTGACTTCAGCAATGGTTGGCTTTGAGCATCGCTCACTCAGCGGATCGAGGTGCGAACCTCGCGCAAAGTGTAACTGAGCAGTGAGAATTTTATCCTCTGAACAGCCTTTCCATGCACTTGCAGATCTTGCCATCACACTTGTGCCCTTTCAGCTTCTGGCCTCAAAATGCTGGAGCTCTGTCTGATGCAATGTTTGAGCTCAGCTGGGGCATTTCTGAGGCTTTGAAAAATGTGATTTGGGTTCTCTCTCAAATAACTTTTGTCTTTTACTGGTAGAGTTCTAAAAGAAAACATCTTCAGTAAAAGTTACCCCACCTTGATTGAAAGAACTCAAATGCAAGAGTGAGTTCTGGCATATTTTACCTTGAACTGTGGCTAAACTCACCATACCTTTTGCTCATTTCTTTTTGAATTTCAGCTTCCAGTCCTTCCATCTTATTTTGCTGCACTCTCAGGCACTCAGCTGTATCTGAAATCTTGCCCCCAGAAGCATAAGAATAGGTGCAAAGTGCCAGTCTCTAAAGCAGACACTACGTAATGTGGTAAAACACAATGAGCAACCCTTCATTAAAAAAAGAAAAAAAAGATATGTACATGTGCATCTCACTGCCTGATTTGAACATTCCAGGTGATAAAAGGACCTGGCACAATGAGGATGTAGTTTTGTTCCTCTATTCCTGTTCTTTAATAATATGAGAATTTGAAAGGCATAAATATGCAAGATTTTTTTCCCCCCGTTATTTTTGGCATGATAAGAAAAGATGCTTTAGGTGAGGTATTTTAATAATGGCCCTTTTTCAGTTGTTGATGATTGAAAAACAGCAGCAATAAGGTACAAAACCTGTCCATGAAGCAGCTTCTAAATAATTACTAGGCACAAGCTTGTCAATGCTATATTAAAACATTATTAAAGTTAGGTGAATAAAATCAGCAAGAGTTGTTTATCAGCTTGCTTATGTATCTGGAACAAGTTGAAACAGTCTGTTAAGGGGTTTTCACAGCATGTGGGGAAAGGCTACAATTCTTTCTTTGGGTGGATTGTCCATAGTGGAATTGCTTCAGCAGAACTGTGCAGAACTTTCCCTTCTCCTCTTCTTATGTGTCCTTGTCCCAAAAATCACAAGCAGAATGGGCAGGCTTTCACAAAAGGGAGAAGGCTTTCTGGTGGGACCAGCTTTAAAGCACCATTTTCCTGCAAAGGTTGCTTCTCTTCTAAGTAAATAAATAAATAATTTTGTCTGCTTGTTTGACTGCAGTAATCCAGACTATAATGGATGTGAAGAAGAGAAAGTTCAGCTGGAGAGTGAGGAAATACTGGGAGACAAGGTTTTGTGGTTTTTTGATGCATTTCTTATCCTATGAAGAATACTCTGTTTATTTAGGTTTAGAAAGCTGTACCACATTTAATATACCTGAACATGTAAGTCAAGCAATTCAAAGCTGAAATATTCGAGACAGAACTAGATATAATGTGTGATAGATTTTATGTATCTCAGTATGTCTTCAATATTTTGTTCCCCTAATTGTGCTAAATAATCCTTAGAGTGACAGAAATTATACTTCTCAGTTGACATACAGGTTTTGGAAAGTAAACTCCTGTTTCCCTCCATCTTCCTCCCTTTTCCTTTGGAAATCTGGACAGACAAAAGAATCTGGGAATGCTGCTGTAATTAAATATGGGGCATGTAGTGCAGTGGCCTTATCTCCTTGGTCTCTCCCACAAGGAAAGCTCTGGGGTGGGATGTGTTTTTACAGAAAAGACAATGGTTATCACCCTCATGACACAAATGAGGCACAGTTAGCTGCTTGGAGATGGCTGTAGGCAGCTGGTGCTCCCTCAAGAGAGATGGACTGATGTCTCTTATCTCATGTTATTTGCAAAATCAACACTGTCATTTGTTCATAATGATGTTTTTCTGATTGCTTAGCTGAGAACTAAGCCTTTCCCAATGGGAGCACATAGAATTGACTTGATCAACTGTTCGTTCTGAAATCCTGAGGAAGAGGAGAGGGTCAGTGCAGCACAGGCCAAGATGGGCCATCCTTATGTGAATGAGTGTTTGGACCTTGCATTATGGACACAAATGGGAAGCAAAATCTGTTTAAACATATGAAAATACTTTTGCTGCAAATGTGGTCAAAGAGTGAAACAGATTTCCCATGGGCGTGGTGTAATCTCCATCCTTGGAACTGTTCAAAACCTGACTGGGCACAGTCTGCTCTCCTTGGCTGTGTTCTGAGCATGGGATTTCAACCAGAGCTTCCTTCCAGCCCCTGCCATGCTGGGATCAGAAACTCCCCTAGACCAGGAGTGGCCAGGCTGCTCTGTGTGCTGTTTCCAGTCTAACGCCCTGTGGATAAAGAATGGTAGAGTGAGTCAAACACAGTGTGCACTGATAACCTGAAAAATTATAATTATAAAACATTTCTTTCTGCTGAATTCTCCTTTGTCTGTCCTTTAACTATCACTATTCAACCTTGAATCCTACTTCCCAACATTCCAGTATGTTCCATCCTTTACAGTGGCCAACTCCAAAGCCAGGTGAAGTTTCTATCCTTTTTCCTTCTGATTTTGGCAAACAAGGATTCAGATCCTAATCTAGCTTTGTTCTCTGCTGGTGGCAAATCTGGATTATAAAGAGGAGGCATTTTCCTCATTACTGACTGAGTCTCATGCTGCTGCCTGGCTATTCTAAGACAGGATCTGATGGAAACTGCTGTTCTGGGTCTCTATAAAGGAAAATCCCGCGGGGAAAACCTCAGTTTTGAGGCAATTGATGGTACTGCTTGGGATACACAAATTAATCGCCCTCCAAAGTGATTTGTCTGCAGAAAATACTGCTGTGCTGTGCTCCATGGAGCCTCACTGAGTGTGTGCATGCACACACACTTCCTGCCAGTCCATCCCCTCTGACTGACAGCTATTTTTGCAGAGTTGCCTTCTGTTTTGTCTCCTGCTTTGCTGCCTTTACTCACACGTCTCTCGCTGCTGCCATCCCTCCCTCTCATGGGCAGGGAGCTCTTCCCCCACTTGGAGCTGCTTTGCTTTTCATCCCACTCCACCATCTTCACCATCATGGGCGCTGCTCTGAGAACTCTTTGCCTTTTCATTTGGAAGGACAGATTTTCAGTTTATTATTGCCTATTTCTTTTAATTCATAACCATGTCTCTTTTTTTCCCCCACAGAAACTTCCTTTGCTACAGCCTTTGTCTTGCAGGCACCTGCAAGCTCTTTATTGATTTGTCTTGCCAGCTCTCCCTGCTCAAGTCTCCATGCTGTCAGGTCTCTGGCTCTGTTTACTTCCTGCAGCTTTTCTCTCCTCACACAAAAGTGAAGGCAGATATACCAGGGAGGCCTCTATTGTCAGCAGAAATGGACTTCCACTGAGGCCAGAAGTATAAATGTCTTTCCTGTGATCTCATACAAAAAAATAAATTTAAACAAAACCCTTTTATCTGTCTGCACCCACAAAAAGTGCAAAACCACTCTACTAGTGTATTTTCTATAGCTTTATAAATAGACTGTTCCTTTCCTTTCCCTTCTTGCTCAGGGCAGCTGAATGAATACCATCCAGGGACATTTAGTGCCCTCCACCCTCTCAGTAGGCATGGCATTAAAAAGAAAACAAAAAAGATGAAAGGGTTTGATGTAAAATGACCATTTGCTTCAAAAGAGCATTGACTGAATAATAGATCAAGCTTCACTTTGGTGCAGTGTTTTTAATAAAGGATGTGCCTTTGCCCACATGTTTCTGCTCAGCATTAACTTGAGAGACTGAGATGTTTGAGAATTCTCTCTAATTTAATAATCAGTGGTTAATTCTCCTCTGGCCTCTTCTGATCCTTTTGCTAGCATGTATTGGCCACTCAGAATAGGAAGCTGAGATTTAAATTGAGCTCAAGCCTCCAAAGCTTTGATCAGCAGACTAGCTTGGGTTTCTTAGGCAGAAACTAAATGGCGTTGGCATTCAAATTCCCATCTAGAGCAAAACCAGAAGGTGCTCCTGCAATCCCTGCAGTGACACTGCCTGGTTTTGGGGACACAGCTGAACTCTGTGGTAGGGGTAGGGCTGACTCAGCCACACTGAAGTTTTAACTTTAGACTGTTTCATACTTTCCAGGGAGTTTGCCAGCAGTTTAAAATAGAGAATTTGAGGTTGTGCATCTTGGATCCCAGTCCCATGTCATCACACGTGACGTGTGACTTGTCCCCAGCCCCCTTGCACTGCAGGAGTGCTGCTCCTCCTGTCAGTGCACACAGTGACACTTTGGCTTTTTCTCTTTGTTCCTATCCCATGGAAAATTCCTTCTTTCACCTTCCATGTGAGACTTGGTGAAATTCTCAAGCGCCCATCACATCACATTATGACCTCTTCTACTCCTGACACCATGAGCTGTGCTGTCCCATCTGAGGTGGATCAATGGCACTTGACCTTCTCAGGCTGAAGACTGACACTGGTGGCTGCTCTAAACTGAAATTGTACTTCCATGGGCTAATTTCATTTTAAACCTCACTCTGGCTTTGCTGAAAGGAAAAAAATAAGATCATTTGTAACCCATCTTGTGTTGATTTGCTGTGTGTTAGCCTTGAGTTTATCAATATTACCTCAAAGACACTGGGGACATTTGTTTGAAACTCTGTGAGATGAGAAAGGATAATTCCAGATTTCCATCTGGTTAATTAAAATCAATCCCTGCTCTTCTCAGGGAAAAAAAACCAAAACAAACCAAAACAAATAAAAAAACCCAAAAACAAGCAACAAAAAACCCCAAACCAAAACAAAAAACCAAACAAACCCAAAACACCAAACCCAACATTTATATTTTTGTAGTTTCCTTGTGGCAATCTTCTGTACTTGCTGAGACCCAGATTCTTTAGAACCTAAGGTCAGATTTATTTAAGCTCCCAGTTGCTCTCTATGGAAATGTTGCAATTTACATGAAGGACAGTAAATCTAAGTCACTACCATCAGTATAAATAGTTAAACCCCTATTGCTCTCATCCAAATTCAAATTCCTTGCTGATAATTTGAGCAGTACACTGGCTTTGATAAATTCCTTTCCCCACATTATTTTATCATCATAATTATTTGCTGTTCTGCTTTGAATCTGCAAATTATCTCATACAGTCATATTTACATATGCAATAAAACTGGGCACATGATTTATTGTCTTGTCAACAGCGAAATAAATAAAACAGTTTGTCAGAGATTATCCCTGACTTTTGGGCAGAGCTGTAATAAATAAATAAACAAATACCCAGATGATAGATTTTTAGAAGGGATAAGTATGAAACAAGCTTGAGGTGCAACACTTTAGCAAATACACAGCTGTGGGAATTTTGTCTGAAGTCTGACTCTGAGGTCCTATTCAGATTAGAGATGGAATTCCAATAGGTTTTTCATTTTGAAACATGTGTTGCTAAAATATTCCTCTGCAAAAGGAACACACACAGCCTTTGAGTTGGAGCATTTGTAGCTTAGTCAATAAACCTGTCTAAAAGACACAGTGAAAGAAGGTCCATCAATCACATTTTATGATTATGATAGCAATGTGGCAAAGGAGTAATGTACCAAATAAGTGTTGAAATTGATGTCTGTAGCTTTTATAGCTTATAAAGAATGAAAGCTTGGGAGATGTATTTTTAGTATTGTTGGTAAATTACTTGGGTATTTTGATTGCAAATATTATAAAATTAGATGTAGAATTATTGGCATGTATTTTTATTTCCAAGAATGTGTAAAAAATGCTGATTGAGAAGACCACCAACCACATGTAGAATAAAAATCCACACATAGGCATATTTATACAAAATAGTCTTAGAGCCGTCTCTCATGGTTTCTACAATTTTTAAATTATTATCCTACATTTACTGATAACCCAAACTTTTGGTTAAAAATATTTTTAATGAAATCAGTTAAGTATCTGAGAGGCTCATCTGAAATTACCAAGGCAAAAATTAACAAAACAAATTTTACTTGCTCTTCATTTTGAAGCTGACCCATGAACCTCCACAGCACCTTCAAGATTTGGTGACAAATCAGTACACTCTATTTACTGAACAATAAATAATGCATGAGCAGTCAGCACCCTGACAGAAGTTGAGAAAGACTGTTGCAGAAATGAAACTGTAAAAAAAAAAGAATTAAAATATGATGGTGGAAGTGATTTGTGAAACGGAAATGGGTCAACAATGTCAAATTACCAATTTCTTCTGAATGACTCACCCAGCCATAGTACTTATAGTAGTGTGCAGTCAGCAAGAAGGAACTGGGACAGAACTGTGGATTTCCTTCCTTTTTCCTTCACATTGACCTAAAATTCAAACTATCCCAAGTACTGCTAGGACAGGGTGCGTCTTAATACCTCTCCTAAATTTGTCCATCCTCTCTTCAGTCCCCTAAAATGTTTTCATCCCACCCTGCCATCTTCATCATCATAGGCACTGCTCTGAAAACTCCTTGCCTTTTCATTTGGAAGGACAGATTTCCAGTTTATTATTGCCTGACTATTTCTTTTAATGGCAGCTTTTCAGGTCAGCAACACCTTTTTTGTTACTTTATGTGAGAACATGAAGTTTTCCCTACCTGAGCAGAGCCAGGTTTGGTCCCTGCAGTGGTGAAAGTCTCTTGTGAGGAATTATGGAACAGGCAGGGCCTCTCCTTGCTGGGTTGGAGTTCTAGGTGTGCTAACCCCATGGCCAGGGTGTTTCTGAAGATGCCATCAAACATCAAATTGGCTGGGAAAGACCTCTGGGATCATTGAGTCCAACCTTTGACTGATCCCCAGCTTGCCAAGCAGAGAACAGCCAAGTGCCACATCCAGCCTCTCCTTAAACACCTCCAGGGATGGAAATCTTTGGTCATGGACCAAAGGAGGTGGTAAAACCATCATGACAAAAATCCTCCTCTAGACATGTCTCAAACAGACGTTAGATGACCCACCCTGGATAACCAACAGCCTGTGGATGTACCCAGGTGCAATCAAATCTCAGCTCACCTTTAGGACTGGCAGGAGCTTGGTGTCTGCAGAGAGGAAGCTGAGCTCTGTGGAGTCCTGCCTGGAATGGGAAGACCAGACAAAATATACAAATTATTAGTGCCCCTGGAGCCATCTGCTCCAGCCTGCACACTGCTTCCAGCCCAGAGCTGCCCTGTGGCTGAAAGGATGAGGAGATCTTGTTGGTGACACGCTGTGCTCTGCTGTCCCAATGTGCCCTCAGAGCTCCTCAGCTCCCCTCCAGCCTTCTGTGGAACACAAACATCCCTGTCTCTCCCAAACTTGTCAGGTGTTGCCCATGGGGATCTTGGCAGGTCCTGGAACCCTCTGCCTTCCAACCTGAATGAATGGTTCTCAGGTACCTGGAATATGGGTGGGTATGAGATTTTTCTCTGTGCTTCTTCTTCTTCTGCTAAGGGTCCTTTGATCTTTCAGGCTAGGAAGCCTTACTCTAATAAGCCAAGGTTTGTTTGTTTTGCTGAAGAAACATCAAAGAAGGTAAAGACCTCTTGGGTTGTGTAAGAACTAGACACGATCCTAACCTTGTATATGTGCAATGGCTGATCTGTTTGTCTGGAAGGAATCAACACAGACTCATCACACTTAGAGAAGTGAACAAAAGCAGAGCAGAGTTATTGAAAGCAGCAAACTCCAAGCTGTGTATCAGGTGAATCAATTCAAGGGGAGCTGCAGCGAGAAACTCAGCGTGGGGGGTTTTTTTAAGTCTTTATGTGCAAGTTGCTGCACTATAATGTCTTCTCCCAGCCTGCAATACTTAAAAAATTACTATAGATTTCTTGTAAATCAGCACTAATAACAGTCGTTGAAGGACTCATTGCCAGCCTTTTTGCTTGGTGTTGGAAATAATCAACTCTGTGTAAAGTAATGTGTGTGGAATGCAACATTCCCCTGGGGAATGATTTGTCTTGCCACATTGCTTTGCCCATACCCTGCAGGTATACTTCCCTTAGCTGTGATTGCTTTGCAAATAAGGATATTTGCTTTCATATAACTGCTTAAATGCTGCTGTAAATA
>NW_005054303.1:10449988-10498973 GCF_000277835.1 Geospiza fortis | reverse complement strand
GCACCAAGTGAGCTGCTGGAATAAGTCCTCCTAGCCCTTACCTGCAGTGGCAGATGTGGGAAAGGATTAGAGAATATTAACTGTTTGCTGTTTTAGCTTGCACATGGGGTGAGAGAGGATATCTGCTTTAGTTTTGAAATGCCTTTGCTGTTGAGCAGAGCTATTTGCACCCTGACTTGCTCTAGTGCACTTCTGGAAGGTATCCTGGAGAGTCATGCACCTTCCCACCTTTCCAGGCACAAGAATGGGCAGTAGTGAACTGAACTGAGCTCATGGTAAACACTTTTGCTTGCTGTGTAAAGGTGTGAATGTTCCATGGTATTTGTTTGAATGGCAGCACCTTGCAGTCACCACTGGAGCTGAGCCTTGCTGAGTTCTGCAAAGGAACAAAAGTGGAGTGATAATTTCCATTTACAGCTGAAGAAGCTGAGATCTCTGTCAGATCCAGGTAATTTCTGTGAGGTTGTGCAGCCCATACACAGCTGAACTGTGACTTGAACTAGAGATTCCAGCAGCCTCTAGTTCTCTTGACACAAGTGAAGGTCTCTCACTATTCTTGTCAGGGGATTTCCTAATGCACAGAGCAGACCTACCACACTGAAGACTCTTTCTCCTGGACCACCCACACCTTTTCCCAGGTGTGCATAGCCTTTTTCTGAGGAATATGGAGCACAGCTTCTGTCTGCTACCTCTGTGCTCTTCTCTCCCAGCTTGTGAAGGGGTGAGCCTCGAGCAGAGCCAAGTCAGTTCCTGGCTGCTCTTTCTCAATGTGGCCATCTGTGACGCTCAGTGCATGAACAAGGGGAAAACTTGGAGTCTGGTGGTGACTCCCAGAAAAAAAATGTGGTTTCTGTCCCATTTTTGAAGGGAAGGAACTTGAGGTCAGTCCTTATACAGGGTTTGTGCCCAAATTGCAGGATACCCCAGAGCCACCCCCTGCCCAAACTTTTTTCAAGTGTTCTGGGGTTGAACTGTGTATAACAGCATGTCCTGATAACTGTTACACTTAACAAAACTGCAGCTTGTGTTAGCCTGTGAATAACAACCCTTGTCATTATTGGCAATTAATTATCTCCTGCAGTCTTGCTGTGTGTCCTGTGTTTACCAGAATCCCTTTCAAATATTGCTCACCTACATTTGTCAATGCATGTACTGTGCTCTAAAAGCCCTGAGTGCACTGAGTTCAGAGGAGACTGGCTCACATTTCAAGGTAAGGAAATATGGGTTCTGCTCTTTAGAGTTAAAGCCTCCAGGGATCTGAAAACACTTCCCCTGAGTTTACAGAGCTTTATCATTCTATATCCTCAGCATCCATCCTGCACATACAATATTCAGAGACCTCTCTGCAAGAATGCCCAGCTCTGCCAGCATATTTGGCTGTTCCTTTCTCTTGGGAAGTTCTACTTTGCATGAAAAAATTAAATGCACCTGGAAGCATAAAATGAGAGCCATGGAAATGGACAGCATGAGCCAGTAACAGTTTTGTATTTTTTATATTATAGTATTTATATTCATACATATTTGTATATTCACATATACATTTACATATATATGTGAAAATATATTTTAATCAAAATCCAGAAAATGCACTCATTCCCAAAAGCCATTTAAATGCTGCCTGTTCCTGCTGCTGGAAAAGCACCCCTATGCTAATTTAGCAGGGATGAGATGGCTGTCTTCCAATTGGAAACAGCCATCTCATCCCTGCTGGAAATTCTGGGTCCTTAGTAAGAAACACAACCTTGTAGGACTTCTACTTTGAAAATGGTTGTAGGTTTTCAGTGAAATGTCTTTGTTTCTCCACAATACAGGAATTCCGCTTGGGGTTTTACCTGGTGTGGGGCTGTACCAGAGCAGGGCTGCACACACACACCAAGGGGTCAGGGCAGAGTGGGAAGGAGGGTTCAGCATGGAAATTTGGGGCATTTGTCACCTGAGTAGCAGAAACCCTCCAGCAGACCAAAATATCACAGCAGGCTATTGTTAAAAGTTCCAGCCACCAGCAAACTCATCAAAGCAGTGCAGAGGGGTACACACTATGTATCTGTTGTGTATCTCCATTGTATTAAAGATTGATTGAGCTGCACCAGCCTATCTTAGCAGTCATCTGACTTGGTGCACTCTAAAACCAATATAAGCCTGTAAACCTATTTAACCTTCCCATCTGGGAATGCATTTCGTTGAAGATGGCAACCTGATGTTCATTAAAATTAACAACAGAAAATAATATTAGATAATGCAGTGCTTTTCCCTTGGCAACCTCCTTGATGTTCCAGTTTGACCCTTTGTGTTGTTTTGTGAAGATTTGTTTTCATGTTATTTGGGATATTTTCTCTCATTGCTCCCCATACTACTTATGCTTTGCCTTCACCCAGTTTGTCTTTCCCCATTCAGACATTTTTAGGAGGACAGAATACCTAAACAGAAGAGGTTTCCAGCTATTGGCCTCTCTTTTAGCATATATCAATTGTCAGTAGAGACCACTGGACTTGCTGTAAGACAAAGAAGAAGAAAGGAGATGCAGCTGTCAAGGCATAAAAAAATGTTTCTTTCATGATGGGCATCACTGTGACTGTTTGGGTCTAAAACAACAACAATAATGCTAATTTTGTAGATATTATATGCTGGTTATAACTACAGAGATATCTTCCCAGTGTTGTGTGTATGAACTTGTTGAATCAGTAGCTACAGGATTTTTCAACCTAACACAAGTCTGGCTTACCTCAACTTCTGGAATTGGGCTGATTTCTCTTGAAAAGTAAGAACTGGAAATGAATAGCAGTTTTTAAAATGCTGAAGGTGGAAGACAGTGCTCACAAAGCTGTAGCTCCAGGTCTAGAGCAGCTACAGATTCAGAAAGGCAATATTTCAATATTAACATATAAAGACCCTGTGCAGAACAGCAGGATTATGATAATGGAACAAATGTGTGCTGGGTGTTCAGCTGTCTGAGGTCACTGCTGTTCCAGCAGTGCTGCTGATGTGCAACATAAAAGAAAGAGTGCCCTGGATTTTTTGTTCTTTGTGGAGAATTGTTGCTAAGCAATTGGGAAAACAGTAAGGCAAAAGATATGAAAGCATAATTCACTTTGTAAACAATAAAGATCCTTACAATTTTGGAAGAAACTGCAGCAATAATACATAACATCAGAAAGGAGAAGCTCTACAGAACATCAATAGAACATTATTCAGGCTCTATTTTTTTAAGAGTGCCAGAAGACTGACGACTTGATGCTGATGTAGAATTGAATTACCATCACTGATATCAATCATTTCCCTACCATGGTTCACAGAACCCAAAACCACAATGAAGTTAGAGAGGAATGCACATGCACACCCTCACAGGTGCAGATATATTTCACTAGTATAACTTTATCATATCAAAACTCATGACGAGTTTGAAGGTGGGGGAATTTTCTTCACATTAATATGACCTTGTACAGTTATTGCTTTACAGATAGTTTTGCATTGTTTTATTTTGTTTTTCAAGGGTGCCAATAAACATCTGTATTGCAGTGGATTTTGTGTGTGAATTAGTACAGGAATCACTGATTTCTCAAAGACTGCAGAAAATTTCCTGATCTTAGCAAAGGCAATTTCTTGTTTATCACTTTTCTAAAAGTGTTGGCTCCCTGGTTGGGCATTTCCAGGTCAGCACCTACCTGGGTGTTCTGCAGCATTATTCCCTGTATCAATCCTTGTCTGATTGAACTGATGCTGCCCTTTTGAAATCAATGAAGTGAAGTCATTTTACATTACCTGAGGATTTGTTCTAATGTGGAAATACTTCCTTTTCAGTCAGCTGGTGTTTTCATCTGGCTTGGAGGTGAGTTTGAAGGCTGCAATATACTTTTATCTTTTAAATCAACTGCCAATACTTTAAGGAAGGGTGGCATGATTTGTTCTCCTGTCATCTTTATGAAAAAGATCCAGTCTTTTCTTTGAAACTCCCAAAACTGGGAGTCCACAACTGCTCAGTGCTCCTGGGTACTTTCTGAGAGATTGCTCAAGCCAGCTTCATGTGTTTTGTACATAGAGATGAGGGAAGATCCCACATCTTTCATCTGGGCGTGTGAAATTTTGCACAGAAACTTTATTCCTGCCTGTGGTTGCTGTTTTTTACTAGAAATTATTCTCCTTCAGCAAATTTAGGGGAGAAAACCCCAACATTCCTTTTTAAGTGTGGATTCTGGCATCCTCGCCTGAGCCATCTGTGCTGCTGCCTTTGCTTTTGCCCAGTTCCTCTGCTGGTTTGCTCCAGCCTTTGGGATGGGATGGGATGGGATGGGATGGGATGGGATGGGATGGGATGGGATGGGATGGGATGCTGGACTTTTCCAAGCTGTGTTCCCTTTGTCTTCACCAGAAAGGAGACCTGCAAACACAATTGTAAATCCCAAAATGAGTGACAACATTTAATGCTGCCAGGAAAGCAGCATAAATGGGACTCTGTTGATAAACCTTTAATTAAAGGCCTGAAATTAAATTCTAACAAGTTGCCATGTAGCTTTATGATCCTTTGAAAGCAATGGCCCAAATCCTGTTGATTACAGTGGATCCAGGCTTTCTCCTGAGGTGTTTCTGCTGTACTCACACCCTCAGAAATGCTCAGGGTGTCACAGGGTCTGCTCATTTGGTGAAGAGCCTTCCAAGTTCACAAGGAGACAGAAAGAAAAAAATACTGTGGGTTTTGGCCACCTACAGACAATGTGAATGCTTGGTTTTTGAAATTTCACTTTGGGTTTTATATTTTCATTAAACAGCAGCAATTCAGATTTTTTTTTCCCACACAACTGTGGTAATTTAAAGAGTTCGATACATAGGTGAACTCATCCATAACAAATTACATGGAAACTATGGAAACACTCTGCTTAATGGAGTACAAGGTCAGGCTGTCTCATACTAAAAAATTAATCATTCCTCTGTTTTTTTTTTTTTTTTTTTCACAGGATTTCTTGGGAGGTGGAGAAAAGAAATTCAGATCAGTAGGACATGAGAAGACTAAATAGTGGAATTGATTAGACCTAGCTGGATTAATCATTGAGAACAAGTAACTTCCCAATTTTTTTTGTTTGTTTATTTCCCCTTGTGTGAGAGGAAGTGTTTATTTCTGCAAGTATTGATCAAATTATTTACCTGAACACATTCTGGAGCACTCATGTCACTCACAGACAAGCTTTTATGTCCTCTGGGTCCCTTTGGCCTTTCTTGCTCCTCAGTGGCTTTGCTGGTGGTGGTTCAAACAGGCACCTCTGCTATAGAGTGCCAAAATATTTTCAGGACATGAGACATGGATTTTTCCAGTTTCCATTCAGTTTGACTGCAGGAAGGTTGGTTCTGTACTGGGTGTTTTGATTAATCCCCAAATGATTTATATTGCTTTTGTGGCAGCAATGATCTCCTCTTTTCCACTTAGACCTCCTGTCCAAGACAGGTTTATCCAGCACTGTGAGTGCCCAGCAGAACAAAGATGACTTTTCATGGAATTTATCTTAGGATAAATTCCTTATCTTGAAATTTGGGGTTTGAGAATTTAATAAGATCTCCAGTTTTTCCTGCCCCCTTCCGTGTTTTCAGATTGTGATAGAAGTAGAACTATTCTTTTAAAACTGAGATAATTCATATGTTTGCAATTCCATTTAGTGTGTGAACCCTGTACATTTGGACTTATTTCTGAGGAGAAGTTGCATATCAGTCTGTCCCTGGAGCTGAATGTGATACAGCCAGGCCTGTGTAAAAGAGTGAATCCTGAATTCCAGATGGGGAGGGGTTTCATGGATTCCAGGAACAGGAGAGCTGCCAAATATGCAAGCCTGCCACCCTTAGTCTAATTTTATTTAATGGAAGTACTTCATGGAACTGAACCATCCCATGACCTCAATGGGATTTTAGCATATGCTTGAATTCTGCTGATTCTGAGATCACAAATCTAGTTAATCTTTATCATTCTGATGAAGCAGTGCATTCACAACTACAGTTTTCTATAGAGGTGAGCTGTTTATAAAGATATTTTCTTCAGAGAGGAGATAAGGGAAGAAGGGATGGAAACTCCACTGCCAGTATTTAGGACTCAGGCTGGGCTGGCAGGACAAAACTCTCCAGTGCTGTGCCCTGCCTGTGTCAGAGGCCTGATGTTTGAGGAGCTTGGCTGTGAGCCAGACAGGCTCAGGGTGCTGAACCTCAACTTTTTCCATCCTCCCCATCCATTTGTCCAGAGGAGGAGAAATCAAATCTCTATTTCTGTGGCTATGTTTCCATTCAGAAAATTTCCCTAAAAACCTTTTTGTGTTCTACCTTTCTTGGTGATTTTCAACTATTCTTCCTGTAAGATTTGAAGTATTCTGCTTCAAGTTCTTCTAAAACTTGACATTTTTTAGTTTGGGTTTTTTGTTTTTTTTTTTCTTTTAGCAGGTAGGAAAGACTCGCACAAACACAGCTGAGACCTCTGGGCTCCTCTCACACCACCACAAATCTGCTGACCAAGGCTGGTCATTTTTTGGTAGTGCTGTAGCTCTGGGATGTTTTGCTGCTTTTCCTGACACTGAATTCTCAGTTTTGTATCAGAACACTTGTTTACAGTTTAGTATTTTGAACAGCCACAGAAAATGCCACTTCCCTTATCAATTATTGCTTGAATTCACTTTCCTCTTCAAGCTGCTCTTGTTCCCATATGGTCCATAGCTCTGCTTTCCTCAAGTTTATGTAATAGTTGATATTCTGTGAGTGCTGCCTGGGTGAAGGCCCTCCCCTGTCATTTATCTGGGCTGGTATGAGCCAGGAATGCACATTCATTTTCATGAGCATCCCCTCTACTTTGTAAGGCCAGAAAACCTGAAAGGATTTGGTTTCTGCTGACTTTCCTATTTAGGGTTATAGACACAGGCACACCTGAAGATTTTCTCTCCAAAGGGGGGATGAATGATGCATGCAGGGAAAGGACAACTTAAACCTGGGAAGGAATCTTGGGTTGCCATTCAGATTCCTGTGATTAGACCCTCTGGCTTGTATCCTTAGAAGGAGCATGAATCACCCACTTGAAGCTTTTCTGTAGCTGAAATCAGCTTCCCTGCAGGTTGATTCAATATTGCCACAGCCTTGTCAGCTCCCCCAGGGTGAGTTCACCCACCTTTTATTCAAGGAAAATAAGCTCATATCTAGCATCATTAATAACTTCCCTGCATGTGGGACTGTGTCCACATCTGCTCCACTCCCAAACTTCAACCAAAAGTGTTTCTGAAGAGCAGTGCAGGCTTGTTCTCCTTCTGCCACCCCCTTTACCTCCATCTCAGCAACCTTCTTCTCCAGGCAGATGGCTCCCACCCCCTCCCAGCTCCCCTTGACGCCCTGCCAACACCATGCCCAACCACCCCTGTCATCTGCCTCTTGTCTCTAACCCAGTTCCCTCAGATATGACAGACTACAGTCTCCTCCTTCTCTCTAAAAAGAAACACTGCACCAGCACGCCAGCACCCAGGAGCCCTGGTCAAAGAAATGGGAATGGGGATCAGAGAGAGGGTGCAAGGCCTTCCTATGGACACTTTTTGACTTTTCAGCCAATATAACTGACTTTTTTAGGGTATTTCTATTGTATTTGTTGGGTATTTAAGTTTTTTAGGGTATTTCTATTGTATTTGTTGGGAACGCCCTGATGGAGGCAGGAATGATGCATCTGACTCCATGTTCTCAGAACGTTAATTTATTATTTTATAATACTATAATATATTGAAAAATACTATACTATACTATACTAAACTATACTAAAGAATACAGAAAGGATACTTACTGAATGCTAAAAAGATAATAATGAAAACTCAGGACTCTTTTCAGAATCCTCACACACCTTGGCCTCAGTTGGCCAGAGTCAAAACAACTCACACCAGAATCCAATCACACAATCACCTGTGGGTAAACAATCTCCAAACACATTCCACATAGGAGAAGAAAACGAGATAAGAATTGTTTTCCTTTTCTCTGAGGCTTCTCAGCTTCCCAGGAGAAAAATCCTGGGCAAAGGGATTTTTTCAGAGAATGTGAATGCTACAAATTTCTTTCTTCCTGTTCAAAAAGGAAAAAAAAAGAAAGCAAGCCCTCACTTCTTCCTCCCAGTCTGGTTGGAAATGCTGCTGCAGCACAAGGTGGGAGCTGTAACTCAACACTTGGTGCATCCATTCTCTCACGAGGCTTCCTGACCACCCCCCCAACCAGGGCACCTTGCCAGGCCTCCTGTATCCCATCTCCATGCTTCCCACAGGAAACCCAGACTGGAGAAATGGAAGGAGGAAGTGGCATTTCAATATCAAGTCACCTATAATTTCCTTGGCTTAAATCTGATAAATTTTCAGAATACAAATGCTTTGGTTTTCCATTTTCTCTAGTGCATTGATTTTTTTTTAAAAAGCAGAATCCCTCTTTTTATGGGAAAAAAAAATCCCTAACAATCTCAAGGTATTTTCATTCCCTCAATTTCTCTTCAAAATGTTTTTTATCAACTTTAGTAACAAACTGACTTCTGCAACAAGTAGCCTTAAATGTGACTTTTCTTGGGACATCTCTCTAAGATATGTTGGCTCCAACCTCAATAGGATTTTTTCTTTTGGTTTTTGGTACTCCTGAAGTCCCCTGATCACAGCATCCTAGTTAAGTTTTCTTTGTGTGTTAAACAATGTTGTGTTCTCATCTCCCAGCACTAGACTTGCACACAAACCTTTGCAAATTGGCCCCAGGAGAACCTGGGGAATCTATAATCAGGATCACAATATAATCTTCAATCAAGTGTCCTCATATAAGATTTCACGTTTGAAGTTAGACACGTTCCTTTCTCATTCAGGGAACGATTTGGGGCTTCTTCTGCCTTTAAACTCATGGCTATAAACTACACTTAATCCATTGCCTCCCACTGGCACACTGGGCTTCCAGTGATCTGTTAGGCAACATTTCATCCCTTCTCTTCATTGATCTCTTGTTTGTTTAACGTATTTTCCATCCCTCAGTCCTGCAGCAATGTGATTTCTCAGTTGTGTTTGGCTTAGTGGTACTGGAGAAGGCAAGTTTAAGAAACAATCCTCATTTTCTTACTTTTTTAATACCTCAACACAGAAGCTCTGTCAAGAGAATAGTGCTAGTACTGCAGAGGGGTTCTTAAGTACTTTTAGAGAGACTCTTCAACATTTCTCAGCACTTGATGTATATTTCAGAAGACACAACTCCAGGTAAGAGAACTAAGAAATCAAGGAAAATACTGCTATAATTTGTCACTATGAAATATACATACAAATTATCACACTAATTGATATTTATCTGTACCTTGAAAGGTGCCAAAAGGTGGATGTAGAGAGGTGTTCTCACGTTGCATTCCTTGGTGTTGTGGCATCTGGGGCAGGGGACAGCTGTTCTTTGTGTTCACATTTTGGTTTCATTTGATGCCCATAGAGTTATCAATGAGAAATGGCAGCTTAAATTTTCAAGTTTGAAACTGTGCTAACGTTTGAAAACCTCACTAATTCCATTTATAAACCTAACAGAGGCCAGGTTGGACAGGGCTTGGAGCAACCTGGTCTGGTGGAAGGTGTCCCTGCCCATAGCAGCAGGGTTGGAGCCGGATGATTTTTAAGGTCCCTTCCAAACCAAACAATTTTGTAGCTCTGTGATTAGAAGTGGTCACTGGCAGACTGAAGGAGCTGCTTTCTTCTGAGACACTGAGCTGTCATCAAAGAGTCTACAGGACTGAAAATCCCATCATAAAAACCATAAACAAGGACTTCATGACTTTCAAAATCAGCTTGGTGTCTTGGGTGACAGCTGATACACTGAAAAGCAGTGAGACTTTTGTTCTTTAGCAATCTAGCTAAAAAATCCCCTCCTTTACTTCATCTGAGGCTAAAGCTGAGATTGGCAAAATCCCAGAAGTGAGAGGTGAGTCAGGAAGACAACATCATTGCTTCCCCAAAACTGAAAAAATGATCAGGCTGTGGTTCCTACTTTCTCTAAAATTACTGAGGCTCTTGAGGAAAAAATTGCATGAAAGGCCTCAATATTTTTGCTTTTGTCAAATTGTCCCAGGAAGCCTTTATAATATGTTACTGATTTTCAGTGGTTTCTAGCATCAATTCTGCTTTTAGTTTCAGCTTGGACAATGTAAATTTCATTGACCTATTTTTAGCCACACAATATTTGTATTGTTATTATGCAGCAGCCTAGAAATAGCAGTGGAAATTGAAAAGAAATTTTAATTTACAGGACTCGATAAACCTTACCAAGCACAACTGTTTGTATTTTGTATTTCAATTTACTGAAGGTGCACCAAGCTGTCCTCTGTAGCTTTTACACAAAAAAGTCACATTCTTAACATAGATGTAAAATGCAGAAGAAAATGCAGAATAATAAATTTGGACCTGTGATCAGGGTGGTTTTTTTCCCCCTAAAACTCATTTCTGAAAAGTGATAATGCTATTAGAAAGAAAGTGAATAACTAAACACTATCTTCCAGAAACAGCTTTTTCTGGGATTCTATTTAACCAGCTTTGTTTAGAAAGCTTCAGACTGATGTAGTTTTAATGACATTTAAATTTAGCATTTGCAGGACAAGGAGATGGTTGCCCCTGTACAGCAGGGCCCCCAGTTTCCATACAGGCGTGAAGTCAATAAAGATTCTGCTCATGGTACCATGGGTAGTAACCATGGAAGGAAAGGAAAACAACACCCTGCTTGCCCCCTCGTTGCTAAAAAAGTGTTTGTGCATTAATAACTGCTCATTTTTTTAAGCATTTAGGTTAGCATAAAAAGGGAGAAAAATAATCACTTTGTGGCTGGGGCAGCAACCCTGCTGACTGCCTGAGTGTGACAAACAGCAAGGGTGGGAGAGGGAGCAGACAGAATATTCATTATTTTCCCACTGAGAAAGAAGGAGGGCAGGCTGGGAGCCGATATTTGGAGTCCATGTAAGCCATGATTGCTGCATATGATCCCCTTCAGCCCCACCCAGAGACCCACTCAGCAGCTCTCTGGGGAATTGGCGTGGCCAGTTCCCCATCCTGGGTCACTTATTTATTGCAAGGGGGAGCTCTGCCTACCCTGCTCACATTCCCATGGCCCAAATGTCATTCCCCATTCCCCTGATTTCAAGATGTGACCCTTGGGTGTCAAAGACCAGGAGCTGTTGGTTGGGAGGAGAGGAGAGGTGGCATTAGCAAGCCCATGGCTGGAAGATGTTGAGTTCTGGTAGCCATCCTGAAAACAGAGGCTTGAAAACTTAGAAAAGAGCTACAGAAATGTCTATAGATATGGGGCTGTGCCCTGGAGAGGCTGAGCTTGAAGGTGATTTAGTTTTCCATCTCTGATGATGGATGGCCTCTGAGACTGGGGAATGGTCTTCAAGCTAATGAAGACAGAATGTGGTCAAAGAAGTGGAACAGGAAACTCAGACTAATTCATGCTGAAAACAGAGAGTGTGATTTTGATAATGAGGATTATTGAGCACTGAAACTGCTTATGAGGAAATATATAGGAACATCATCATCCGAGACTTGATTATCAGCCTTCTAAAACATGGGCATTTTTTAAAGCAACTGGGTTTGATGGTGATTTTTGGGTGAAGGATCTTGGATCCCCAAGCTCTAGGATCTAAACAATTCCATGCACTTCTTTATAGGAAACACTTTCTGGGTCACAACATATTTTTCTTTACACACTTGGGGTATTTCTCTCTGTCCTGGAATGGATTAAATGCTAATCTTAATGTTCTCTTGTTTTTCATTTAAAATTGCAACATTTGAGGGAGATTTCTTTTAGAAACTTATGTCTTTTCTCAGTTTTTATGGCCTGGAGGTTTTCTCTCCCTTTTTTATTTATCATCTCATATTGCTATGGTTTGAAGATACCCAGCAGTGACGCAGGCTGCTGTAGGGTTTTGGTCCTTTGACTGGTTTCTATTTTTAGGGCGTTCTTAGTTGCACTGAAAACAGGCAGCAGCAGCAGCTGGATTGGCCCCAGTATCTGGCACACTTCTTGTCAGAAGCTGCACTGTGAATAACACATCTTGCCCTGTATTTAGGGACTATGAAGAACATGCTCCTTCTAAAGAACATATTCCACCTGTATAAGTAACAGGTCTTGTGGATCTGCCCCTGGACAAAGGAGACCAGAATTAACCTGGCTCACATCTCCCCTGAGGCAGGTGCTGTGCCCAGCTGTGTTATCCCACCTGCACAAAGCCAGGTGAGCTCTGCTGCTGCCCAGCTGTGTTATCCCACCTGCACAATGCCAGGTGAGCTCTGCTGCTGCCCAGCTGTGTCACCTCACCTGCACAAAGCCAGGTGAGCTCTGCTGCTGCCCAGCTGCCCCCCTGGAGCACAGAGGTACTGCCTGGCAGCCCAGAGCATCAGCCTGCCTGCTCCTTCTGCCCAAAGTCTGATTAAAAAGTGGAATTTCTCCTCCAAGAGCTGGAACAGCTCCTCATCTCAATCCTCAGAGCAATCAGAGATGACAGAAGAGCCAGGATTAGCTCTTGCTGGCAGAGCAGTGCCTGTCCTTCAGCTTGCCAGAGTCCAGCTGAGCATCCTTCATGCAATCAGCCATGGACTCTTCTCTTTGCCAAAGCAAAAATAAATTGAGGCATAATTTTATCCCAATGTATGGCAGGATCACCTGGGCATTCCGAAATTTTCACTGGTCAGAATAATTTATTTTTTAATCCCTGTTTAGTACCTGGTATAACTTTTTATCAGCTTGTGCTTTAGAGGAATGAGAAATTCCCAGTTCTACCCTTTCCTGCAGCCACCTTCTGTCTAAGTCAAACACCCCATAGGAGAAACATTCACTTGGGATAAATAAAATGAAGTAATTTTGTTAGCAGTTTCCTGAAGAAGAAGCTTTGCCTGTGAAAGATTTCTTGAAAGTGATTTTCCTGATATGTGGTTTCCTTTTTTTAACTTGAATTTCCTCTGAGGTTTTGTCTCTGTATTTTTCCCTGGATTACCTGAAGTAAGAAACTTTTAGCTGAGCTGCATTCGAAGAAGGAATACCAGTATTAAGAAAGAAAGATTCTGTTTGAGATTGTAATTTCTACCATTTAAAAAATCTTCTTAAGATTTGTATCAAAAAAAGCCCCAAGCTAATAAGAGTGAACAGGGCTAAGTGAAAGAAAATGCAGCCTGAGTGGTGGTGTGGGTTTTGACTTGATTAAAAAGGGTTCTTTTTCCCATCCAGTGTAAAAATATTATCCATGCCAGGCATTTAATGCTGTATAAATGCCCTGGCTGAGGAAAGAGGCTTGTACAGGTATTATTTCTCACATTTTCCTGTGACTCCTCTTCCCAGCCGTGTTCCCAGGCCCTGCCCGGTTCCTGTGAATATTTTGAGCAGTGATGGGCCCTGAGCAGACCATGACCATGTCCATGCTGCAAGGGCAGGTCCAGGCCCTTTCCTGGGCTCAGGCTGGTGGCCCAGGACAGCCTTGGAGGCACCAGTCAGGCACCAAGAGATTTCTCTGAGGAAAAGCCTCAGCCTGCACTCAGACTCCTTCCTGCCACATGGAGACATCAGACACAGTCCAGACAGTGAACTGACAGCTCTGTCCCCAGAAATGGCTGTCTTAAGTCAAACCTACTTAAGTCTGCCAAGAGACAATGATGTGCTCAGAATCTGCAGGGAGTGTGGCTCCCAATATGTTGAATTCCACTTTCTATCCTGGTTTTAGCACCCTTTCCCCATCACAGACCAAGCCCCTGGGTTGAGAAGTACAAGAGAGAACCTCACTGTCTCATTTCCCATCTTGGATCAGGTCTCATGGACCTTTGCCTTGTGACTACTCTTAAATAAATCTGTCTAGCATCTGATTTAAAAATATCTCCAAGTCAAGCTTTGTGCAATATCATCTGTTCAAAGCAACACCCAGACTGAACTGCAACTGTACACTCAGTGCCCCTGCTTGTTTCTGAGGAGGAGTGAATTTAGTCCAGGAATGGAAGGATTTCTGCAGCTTCAGTATCTCCTCTAGGATGAACTTTTACTTGGGACGTGTTCTGGACTTGCAAAAGGAATGAGGCCTCTTAAATTTTGCAATTTTTTTGTAATTGTCCTTATTTATGGCTACTTTTGCTTGCTCATCTTAAACCTAAATATCACATGGCAGTGTATTTTTACCTTAACTAAAGGCATAATAGGAAGTTATTGAAAATGGGTTGTTCGTGATTTTTAGCTTAATTAGAATTTTATTAATACTTAATAGGCTTAATTAAAATACCCTTCTCTGTATCAGTCCTATATCAGGCCTAAAAATTTTTCCCACTATCCAGTATTTTCCACCTTCACCTGAATTGCTGTTTTTACCCCTCCTGCTCCTTTCTGTGCATCCCTAGTGACTGAACATGATCCTATTACCAGTTCTAGGGCATGTTCCACTCTCTGCTGCCTGGTACCCCCTTCCCCAATGAAATTCGTTGTGAAACCCCAGGAGAGACCCCTGTTGCTGGTGTGTGTGATGAAGCAGGCAATGCATGGGGTTAGGTATGGTAGTACCTTGGTAATCAATGAATAATTTGGGTCAGAAAGGATGTCTGGAGATCTTCTAGTCCAGAGCAGGCAGAGCCCCCCAGATGTAGGGTCTGAATAGAAGGGAGGGATGGTTTCCCTTTTCTCAGTGGCTACACTGGGTTGTTCTTTTTTGAACATTAACTAAAGCCAAGTTTGCCCTGGAGCGAGGCTGCCATGAGAAGAAACACCAATATTCCTCTCTTCTCCAGAAATCTGCTGTTGCACAGAGCCCCAGGTGGGAGTGACAGCCAGGATGGGGTGTGAAAGCAGCAATGATGAGGGAGTTTATTTAATGTTTCCTCGGGTGTGGACTGGAGCTGTGGATGCAGCAGAACAGAAAGGGTAAAGGGTCACATCCAGTCTGTCCTCCCCACAGGCTGCAGCCCTTGAGAGCCCTCACATCCTCAGGGTGATGAGTTTTGTACTGCTCTGCCCCAGAAAGCCATAATGTCAATAAAAAGAGGCTGTTTAGTGCTTCATTCTAAACCTCTGCCTAAAACACTCAGAGAATTGCTCCCAATAATTCCTGCCCTGTGCGTTGCATCCCAGCCTCTGTTTCAGCTGGAACAGACTTCTCAGACACAGAGCTTTACTCATCTTTAGCAACACTATGAGCTGCAGAATTTGCAGCTTCCCTTGATAATATTTTTAATCTAAACAAGCCCCTGAGTGGGAGAATAGGCTTCAGACTATTCCAGAATAAACTGGAACTTTAAAATATTCTATGAAATATTTTAAAATAGATTTGGTAACTATTTGGAGCTTAATCGTAGAATTGTTTATCTGGAAACAGGTGTCTTGACATCAGCAGCAGACCTGGCAGGGGCTGTAAAACCATTTCATTTCACTAAGAAATGCTATAATTGCTCCACTATCTTAAGGTTATTCTTATAGACATTGCCTTTACAGTAATGCAAATATTTTACTGGTATAAGTTAATAATATTTATTAATTTAATCTCATTTGGTAACATGCTGACCCAGCATGCAGTTGCCAGTCAGGCAAAAAAAAATAAAAACATAAACCCAAATGACAAGATCTTGATGTTTTTGTCATGAGCACTCATTGCCTATGCAATTGTTGATAAATCCAATGTTTTTTCTGTATCATTGACCAGCAGCATGAGAGTCCTGCTCTTTCATGTCAGTAATTTATAAAATGGTATTTGAATTGGGTTTTTTTTTTTCCTAAATGCAGCCTGTAATCTGGGTGAGACCCAGATTCGGGCAGGACTTTGGGAATACCTGAGCAACCTGATCTAGTGTAAGGTTGGAATGAGATGGTTTTTAGGGTCCCTTCCAGCTGAAACCTTTCTATGATATTTGTGCATCTTTGCAGCCATTTGGAGACCAGCTGTTCAGCTAACTCTGGTTGCCTCAAAAATTTGAGGAAAACTATGCCCTGGACAATTTTTTTTCAAAATTGTTGTTGGTACACATTATAGGGATATTCCTCAGGGTCTCCAGCAATCAAATCAATCCCAGATCTCTTTCTGTCTCAGGGCTGAAGTTCCAGCTCCATGGGGCTGTGGTACAATGCAGGTGCAAAGTCTCAGAAGTGTCTGAGCTATGTAAGCAAACAAGAACAGGAGTAGAAGGAAATTAGGAAATTTCTGCACAAATATGTTTTGAGCCAGAGAAATAATTGTTCTTTTTGAGAGATTATTAAGATCTCTGCAGTGGAGTCATTGCTGTATTTCATTCCCATGAGTGGAGCTTCATCATGAACTCCTCTGTGTGGTGACTTCAGGGTGTTCTCTGAGCTGGGGCAACAACAAGAGACAAAATGAGAGCTGTGTCCTCCTGGCAGCAGAGGACTGGCTGGAGCACAGGCAGGATTCCATCTGGGAATGTGGTGTTAGTCCCTGCAAGGATCTTTCCACTTGAGTTCATTTATTTGTTATGAACTCCTGCCCTTTACTTCTGGGAATTGCTCACACAATTAAGAGATGCCCTACAAGATTGTTAGTGTACCCACAGCAGAAAAGATTTTAGGTACAAGAATAGGGTCTGAGATTATACCAGAAACTCTGCAGGATCTCCTTACAGTTTAAACTGGGGAGGTGATGGTGAGTGCACCTCATGTCCCTTTATTTTTATTTTTTTGTTCACCATTTTTAGAAAGTAAAACATGGAAGCACTTTTCCAGCACAGACAGGTGTCATACCTGGTTACAAAGCTCTGGCAAACTCCATGTGCAAACACATTTCTGGTCAGTCCCAAGGACAGCACAATCTCTGTTTTACAGTTAAGAGTCTCTAGTGATGGAGATACCAGGGCAAAAGGGTTTTTATGATGATAATCCAGAACTGGATTACAGTAGCAGAAATAGTTAAAAAGCCATGCCACAAGAGTTTCCCAGAGCCTCTGGCACTCCTGTGAGCCTGCTTTTTCCTCCAGGTTTTTACATTCTGCTCCACTGCTTAGTTATTGTCACCATTCAAAATGTCTTATTCTATACTTGGATTTTGCAGATTTAACCTCCAAGGATTGCTGCATTTGCTGGTTTGAAGTGTCCTTTGCATGAAGCCTGTTTCCACTCCTCCTGTCTCTTTAATTCATTTAGATCACACCTTAATTTTCTCTCTGATAAAGAAAATAGCATAAATGGAAGCCAAAAGTTCTGTTCCATGAAGGATAATGGGTTGGGATATTTACATTAATTGGGGCAGAGCACAACTTCTATTAAACTACTGCAAAATGCAGGTAACCTGTTGGAGCAACATTAAACTGCAATGCTTTAATGTGACTCAAATTTTTCAGTTGGTGTGTTTCTGAGGGAAATTTCATTTAAACAGATAACTTTTATATTAACAACTTCTCTTATGAAAAGATAGCTTCAGATGTGAGATCATGCTGTTGGCAAATTGCTGCTTTTCTTGGGCTTCTTTTTTCTTTCAAGATGTATCTTTAAGACAATGCAGTTTCTCAACATCCTTTTAGAAGATTTTCCCTCAATGGCTTTATTATTCCATATGTGAAGATATAAACAGAGTCTATGACACTCCTTTATGAAAACAAAGACCTTGTAGGAGCTCTTTATGTTTTGTTCCACTTAGTTAATTTTCCTCCAACAGCTTCTTTTTCAATAGTTTTCTGTATCTTCTTGGTCAATTACCCAAATGAATTGCCAGGGAAGTAATTTGCTGTCTGCTCGTGTCATTGCTGTGCATAGTTTGACTTGATTAGACTTGCCATGCCACCTTGCTTCGAGTCTTTCTGCCACTTACTCTGCCAAATGAGATGTTAATCCATCTTTCATAAATGCAGCTCAGTGGTTTCATTGTCAGTGATTTTATTAACCAACAAACCACCTCACAGCCACTTGTTGCCCTCAGCTTCATTACACGGCCCTCTTGGGATCCAAATAGCTGCTGCTTCATGAACAATTCTCCTTTCTTTTGCAAACTGTAGACATCTGTGTATCCTTGGTCTCTGCATGTTTTCACAAGTGCTTTTCTACCCTTATTGATTGTTTGGTACACAGCTGATTGTCAACACTCCTATAAATCCATGGAAGTTGTTGTGGATGTGCTCCACCCAGCATGGAACTGCTCAGAATTTGGCCCAAGACAACTTCTCCTCCAAATTTCATACATTTTCTTTTCTATTAGCCTGGCTTTAGCAGTGACTCCATCCCAAAAATGGCCAGGAATGAGTTTATTTTGTGGCTACCTTACTGATAAGACTCCCATGTGGATGGAGGAGCCCAGTGGGAATGGGATCCCTTACGAGGTGTGGGTATGATGGAAGATGGGGCCAATGCACAGTTTTGGGAAGCTGAGGTGCAGACCAAGTCACTGGGTTAGGGTTAGGGACCTAAGGCACCTTCCTGCCAAGGTCCCACAGCCACATTTCCCTTACACAGAGGCGCTGCTCTGATATCTTTGGTGAGAAAGTTTCAAAATTTCTTCTGATTGTCATGTTTTGCTTTTGTATTTATAACCCAGGGTCTGAAGGCTGGGACTGTGCTGCCCTAGTTAGTCTGTGATCCTTGTTCCCTGCTGGTTCTCATCCCAGACAGGGTGATGTGTGTCTTGTGGGGAAACTCCATTCTAAGGAGATCAGAAGTTTTTGATCTGCCATGGCAGATGGGAACTGTGAAATGTCTGATCAAAGGGGAAAGGATCTGAGATAAACCCATGCCCATGAGATGAGATTCAGTCCAAGTGTGCTTCCAGCTCCAGAATATATTTCTCTCTCTATTTTTATTCCTAGGGTGAATTTGTCCAGTTTCTAAGTGACAAATGGCCATTTCAGCATCATTTCTGGATTCTTTTGCATGTCTGCCGTTCTGCTGACACATAAACTCCTCCCTGTTCTTGAGGAGATTGTCCTGGATCTGTCTCCAGAATTGCTGCTTTCCCCACAATATTTTATGTACAATATAGAAGCTAACACCTCCAACAGGAGAATTGTGGAAAGGAGTCAGTCAGAAACCAGCCAAGTGCTTGGATGTAAGGACTTTTCCCCAGATTGCAGGAGGTCTGCAGGTTTTGAATCTTTACTGATAACTTCTTAACCTTAAACAGGCACACTCATATTGAGGAAGAATAATTTTCTGTTTGGGCTGAGCAAAACTTTGAATTCTGCACAAATGTTAACAAACCTTCCATCAAAATCAGTATATTTCCCTGAAAGGGTTTGGTTTCAGTCAGCCAGCAGGTTTTGATGAACAATCATAGTAATTTTATTTCCCTACCTCAGAAAATTTCCACTATGTTTCCTAATTACATGTCCAACAAAAGATTACACAAGATGGTTTAAGACCCAGTTGTAGCAGGTGTGGTTTGAATCTTCCAAAGATCATCTGTTCATCCAGGTATCAGGATGCATAACCCAGGATATTGCATAAGTATGTAGGCTATTGATGACAAAGACAGCACAAGATTGTGCCTAAAATAAACAGAAAAATATAGAAAATTTTCTGTCATCAAAATCACCTCCAAGCATGTTTCAGAATTTTCCATGAGGCATCAGGAAGGATCTTTGACCCGAGCTGAAAAAAAATTATTCTGCCTTTCGTTATGTATCTTAGTCACAGACTGACACTTTAGGTTCATTTCAGCAGTGTTTGTGCCATCAGAATCCAGTGTGAATTCTCCTGTGACAGCATTAGATCAATCATGTTTTAAAGAATGCAAGTAATTGCATCTACTCCATCTTCTGAGACAGTCCAAAACTGACACTTTGGGTTCACTGCAACCTGAGTTGCTAACACGGGTTGGAAGGTGAGAGTATCACAAAGCTGTATTTTTAATATTCTTATGTAAAACAAGCTGGTTTCAAGTAAAAAAAAAAAAAAAAAAAAAAAAAAAAAAAAAAAAAAAAAAGAGAGAGAGAATATGAGAAAAATGCCAAAAATCAGTTTTTGAAAAATGGGATTATAAAAGTTGTGGACTTCACTAAACTCAAAGCACTGTTAGTACTTATTGAACATACACTGAGGTTATCATTTTAATGGGTAGGTCAGGCCATTTGAAATACTGGTGTCTGCAATAACTTCTGTGATCAAGGTCTTTAAAGAGAATCTTTGCTACAGAGACAGACTTAAATGGAGAGTAGAAAATGCCACTTGGGTCTAATATCTTGGTGAAGGGCTGGTACTTGAGGTCTTTGAGAAAAATTGGTTACAAGCCCAGAAAAAAGAGCTTTTCCTCATGCTGTATGTGTTCTAAAAGGTTATCACATTCTCTGCATCTTTGCTAAACCTGCATTTCCTTTTCAGAGCCTTGAATGCAGGCACTGGGATTTACAGAAAAGCCAAAACTAGTCCAGGACCAGAGTGTGCTTTCCATGGCAGTGGCAGATAACCAGGGGAGCACTTGTGGAATATTCTTGTCAGCTGCTTGTTGGCATGTCTTAAAATGAGATTAAGTGTTTTTCAAAATGGAGCACAACTCCAAATGGGGAAAATTTTCAAGAAGTTCTCAGGTGTATATTACACAGAAAGTCAGTCTAGATAATTGCAGTATTTTCTCCTGACCTTGCCATCTGAAGATAAATTCTACACCACCCGGCAAGGCTGTGCCACCAGAGGGGAAGGGCAGTGGGAATTTAGAGATTTTCACTGTGATGAATTTGCATTCAGAGAGATTCCCTCTGGCTTTACTGCTGCAATCCTGCCATGAGAAAAGCCCTACCCATTTCTCCTGCCCTTCCCATGTGCCTCAAGGGGCCACCTTGGGTGGGAATGTTCTCTAAGGACATCCTGCACCTGCACCTCCTGAAGCCTTGGCTGAGGGGGATGAGAGACACTGGAAAAGCTATTCCCTTCATCTCCCTTTCCTCATATCTAGATGGAGCTTAGACCTGGCATTTTATTCAGGTGGAAGGAGGGTGAGCATTGAAAACAGCTGGGATTACATCTTTTCTATTTCTCAGGATTTCTTCCTGATGGAACAGTAAAATTCTTCCAGAATGGCACAGGAATTGCACAGGGATTAAACTTTTTCCTTCCCCCTTTAATGTTTTCATCAGTTCTTCCCAGGCTTCATTCACAGGTAAAAATGAGTATTTGATAGTCACTGGTTGTGTCTGAGCCATTAGTGTATAAGATCTGTGATGAGGCTCGAGGTAATGAGGACACATCAGGACAGTTTTGTCTCTCCTTGTTGCCTTAAGCTATTCAGTTTTCTACAAAGAAATGGGAATCAAAAGGTTTTATTGATTACCTTAATCATCTGAATCTGTTTATCATGTTCCCTTGATGCTGTGAAATCAAAGCACTGCACCCCTGCCAGGCACTCAAAGGTCAGGCTCGAGGGTCATTAAAAGCTTAATCAGGAGCCCTTGCAGAGCAGCACAAAGACACCCCTCCCTTCCTGCACACGATTTATTCTTTAATAACAACGGCCAAGATGGCAGCCCATGTAACACACAGCGCTGTGCTGGCTGCTCTGCAGCAGGGCAGACCCTGTGATTTGCAGACCCTCTCTGCAGTGGTAATGTCTGTGTGAGCAACCTGGAGCAGGCAGTGCTGCCTTATTGCTCTGAAAGCTCTCCCCAGCCTCGTGGGCCTGACTCACTCTGGGTACAGACAGCAGTTGCAGGACTCATTATGCAGATATGAATTTTTAAATGGTGTGGTTTTATTACCTTCTGGTTTTCCTACACAGACTCCGCTGCTGGGTAGCCCAAGGTACAAGAGCTCACTGCCTGGGTCTTTATGGGCTGTCCAGCCTTCAGCAGAAGATGCTGCCTGGCTGTTTTGGTAGATTTGGTTTATTAGCTTCAAACAGCAAGGAGGATGGATGTGTGTGACCATGTTCACAGGGGTCCAAGGATGAGGGAAGAGATGAGGATCTGACTCCATGCTTCAGAAGGCTTGATTTATTATTTTATGATATATATTATATTAAAACTAAAACAATAGAAGAAAGGATTTCACCAGAAGGCTGGCTAAGAATAGAAAAAGAAGGAATGATAACAAAGGCTTGTGTCTCGGACAGAGAGTCTGAGCCAGCTGGACTGTGATTGGCCATTAATTAGAAACAACCCCATGAGACCAATCACAGATCCACCTGTTGCATTGCACAGCAGCAGATAATCATTGTTTACATTTTGTTCCTGAGGCCTCTCAGCTTCTCAGGAGGAAAACTCCTGAGGAAAGGATTTTTCATAAAACATGTCTGTGACAGATGTGGGACTTGATGAACCTTCGGCTGAGTTCTTGAGAGTGTAAAATGCAACAAGGGGAGTTGGAAGCTAAGCTTTTGTCCCACTTTGTTGTAGCCCCAGGAATCCCCTTGTGTGGGATTCATCACTCAAGTTGAGCACAGGCCCTCCTTGATAAGTGGTGTGGCCCTCACAGCACCATTTTCCTCAGAGAAGTCGGGAAAGCAGAGTGCCTGCGCCAGCTATCCACACATTTTATACTGAGAGAACGTGGCCTTGTGTGCTCACACCCTGAAGAGGAGCAGCCACCCTGCCCTGCATGCTCTGCTGCCTCTCCCTCACCCTCTCAGATGAGATTCACTGCCCCATCTTCAGCCCCACAGCCACAGTGGCTCAGGGGCTGTGTGCACCTCACCCTCTCCTCTCTCCAGCTCTGCCAGCTCCACCTGGAGCTCCAGTCATGGAGCCAGCAGCAGCTTCTGGCTTGGCTGCAGCAGGCAGAGTCCCAGAGGTGAGGGACCAGTGGTTTGCAGTCACAGTCTGTCAGGGTCTCTCGCTGGTCACAGTGACCCCAAGAAATGTTAGAAAGTCTCTTTTCCCAGCCCGGAGCTTGAAGAAGGAGTCAGAGCTCTTTAGTTCTCGGTCTCAAGGCTGTTTATTGTATCTTATTTACAAAAAATTTTCTCCTGTCCAGCCGAGGTCCATCCAGCAGGACAGTTCCAGGCACTCTGCTCACCCCCGGGATGGTGTTATGTCTTTATACTAAAAACTACGTGTACAATGGTTACAGTTTCTTCCCAATCCCTATCACCTGTGTTAGACAGTGAGCTTCTACTCTAAACCAATCTGTAAGTGCCGCCATCACAGCAGAAGATGGAGGCCAAGAAGAAGGAGAAAGGCTGGACATGCCCAGATCCCTCCATCTTGCCTCCTGAACCCCCATTCTAAAAACCCCAAAATCTACTTTTCCACCCCGTGATAAATTCACTATCATTCTACCTAAACTGTTGTGGCTTGCTGATCTTCATCTAAGGCTGGTAACTTGCTCCACAGGTCATAATCAAACCCACAGGCATCTTGGGCTCTGTGCCAGGGTCTCTGAGCCCCCTGGCAGGGGTCTTGGCTGCTCAGGACAGCCAGAGGGATGTCCTGGGTCCTGACAACAGTCCTGGTAATGCAGGTGTGCACCCAGCTTGGCTCCTTCTCCTGTGGCACAAGAGCTGCAATCACACAGAACACGTCAGAGCACAGAGATCAGGCTGTGAAACAACAGCAGGTAGGACCAGAGGACTGCACCTCCTCTGTCCTCCCACCTTTCCCCCTTTGGGATACAAGACTATTATGGTATTTGTCATAAAAAGGAGAGGGTTTAAAGTGGGAGAGGGCAGGCAGAGGGTGATGACATGTGAACAATACACGAGTGACAGAGGCATCTGCTGTCCTAAAGCATTTTCAAATGTTAAAAACATATAATTGGGGGCAGCTGAAAGTTGAAAGAGTGCATGGGGAGCTTTTAAAGTGGAGGGCTGGTGCTTACATGAAGGATTGCCCTTTCATCTCCCTGATCCCTGCAGCCTCCAGGAGCAGTCATATTCAAATGGTGAAGGATTAGGAAAAGAAGTTCCATGTGGTGGACAAAATAAGAAATACATTTGCCCTTTGCTTTCAAGTCGTCCTTTTTCATTCTGAGACTTTGCTAAATAAATAAATCTTCACACTGAGAGCTACCACTTATTGTCTGCATTTCTGACATAAACCTGCCTTTTTCATGCTCTGTTTTGTGAGCCACAGAGACCATTCCAAGCCCTGGGGAAATGCAATTGTGCATCTAATTTCCTACAGGTGAAGGCAAAGGTTTTCAAGCAGATCTGATGACTGTGGGCAACCACTTTGTGAGAAATCCAAAGGGAACCTGCAACTCAGAAAATGCTGAGCCTTCTGAAAGCTGTCTGCTCAGACAGAATTTGACGGGGGGAGAAAAAAAGTTTGCTTGTTTTTTTTTTCCATTTTTAAGTTTGCAGATGGAGCTCAGCTCATATGGGAGCAAGGGATGAGTAGTGTGGAGATGAGGCAGACACAGGACTGTGGGCTGTGTTGAGACTGCCCCAGATAGACGTGTTGATCCCTTGGTGTGAAGCATCCTCTGCTGTTCCCATCCCAAGCAGCTCCTGATCACAGACTAACAGCTGAGCTGTGGTGCTGCTTATCAAAACTCTCAGGGAAGGTTATAGAGGAGCCTGCTTTTTATTGAAGACTGAATCGGGAGAGTTCATCTCCCTCTAATTAAACCAAAGTTTTCAGATCAGTTGGGTATATTTTACTGATCTTGTTGCACCAACTTATCCCACTTGTGTGGCCTTGAGATAGAAATATTTGAAGATTACACTGTGTTTGCTATGTGTGCACAAGCTGGTTCAAAGAGCAGTGAAGAGAGAAGCCTCAGATTTCTCTCTTTCATTATAAATACCCTACACCAGTGACGTGTCACCATTTTTAGTAGTGACACATGAGGTGTAGCTGTGGGTACATGGGTAAGTATCACAGAATCATGGAATGGTCTGGGTTGGAAGGGGCCTTAAAGATCATCCCATTCCACTCCCCTGCCATGGGCAGGGACACCCTCCACCACACCAGGCTGCTCCAAAGTCCCTCTAACCTGGCCTTGAACACTTCCTGAGATGGGGCATCCACAGCTTCTGTGGGTAACCTGTGCCAGGGCCCACCACCCTCACAGGGAAGAATTTCTTCCTAATATCCTGTCTAAATCCACTGTCTTTCAGTGTGAGGCCATTCCTCCTTGTCCATGCCCTTGTCAAAAGTCCCTCTCCAGCTCTCCTGCAGCCCCTTCAGGTACTGGAAGGTTCTCTAAGGGTCTTAACTGCCCCAGGTCCCTCTATCTTTGTAGGAGAGGTTCCAAATCATAATGAAATCACATCCTGAGAACACGATGTTCTGTGAACTTCCTTCAGCACAAGAAGGATTTTGCTCTCATCTGAAGGACCAAGGCTGGTTAAACACTTCCTCTGCATTCAAGAACCCTGAAGTGGTGGTTGAACTGTGCCAGGATTTGAACTTCTTCTAAAAGAATTGATTCACTTCAGACAAAGTGTTATGAAGACACCACGTGGTCTGCTGTGTGTGCCCTGATGTAACTGAGAGAAGGATCTCCTGATTGCAAACCACTGTAGTTCTTTACCTGCCTCTTGCTTTTAGAGAAGAAAGTGATTTTGGAAGGTTTGAAGCCCTTTGGAAGCTTTGGAGCCATTAATTTATCTGGAGTTGTCTATATTTTTATTATTATCCTGCATTGTTAATATTTCCAGGGAGTGGGGTTTTTTTCTTGTAAGCCATATTGGTAACATTTGACAAAATAATTTCAACCGACTGTGTCTCGGGTGGAAAATTTAAATTTTCTTTGGAATTATATTTTCATTTTGTGAACTGGACCACCCATCCTTGGAACAGGAACGCACATAAAAGCCAGCAGAGCTGTGATATGACCACAGAAAATATTTTCTTTGGATCAGAGCTTTGCATGGCCTGAAGCAACACAAGCTTTATGTGTGCTTGCATGCTTCAGACAGGAAGCATCAGCAGGGAATGCAGAGAGAGCAGAGTTTGACCTAATGGACATGGAAGATACACAAATTTCCTGCAAGAAAATCTCCCAGTAGGGTGTGGATGTGTATTACAAGTTCTGGCCTTTTGTACAATTGTTCATTTGTCCTAAAAGTAATGCTGATTTTTAAAGAGCCTTCTTCATGCTGCTGAGACCCTTCCAAACAGGAGCACACTAGCACTGGCTGGCCCACTTAATGAATATTCATCATTAATGCATAAACCATAATTTGTATTCAGGCAGCTATTGCTTCCCCCCTCTATGGTGGCATCAAAGTCCTTGCAGGGGTTTTAAATGTGAAGGGCTGATTAGGAGGAGAGGGGAAGGCAAATTTTACACTTCAATTAATGCTTTTGAGTCAGTCCCTCTGGCTGCAGACTGCCTGAACGCAGTCGGCTGCTCCCCACAGCTGCTGCGGAGGATGAGAAGCAATCCAACTTGCCCTGGAGTCGCTGGCTAACAGCAAAGGTCATGGGAAAGCAGTGTTGTGGCATTGGACAAGTTAGCACTGCAATTAAAAGAGGCTAGGAAACAAAACCCCGCTGATGGCTGCCTTGTCAGCATCACATCTCTGCATGCTGGCTGGTGCTCAGGCCAGCTGCCTATGGAAAGCAAATGAAATCCATCCCTACTGCACAGCCTGCAGCAGGAGTGGGTCTGTCACACCAGGAAAGGCACAGACAGGACTCAGAACTGCTCAGATGACCGCGTCCTGGCAGCATGCCCCTCTGCTAAAAGCGGTGTTTGGTGCAGTGCAGCCAGCTCTGCAACCTCTCCAGAAAGGCACTGGGCTGTGTGTTGGTTTCAAAGGCATTGGGCTGTGTGTTGGTGTCTGTTATCCCCAGGTTCATGCTTGTGGCCTCTTTCACACCCTTTACCTTTATACCCCCTCCTTTTCCTACCAATTTTAGCTGTTGTGGCTCAGGGAGGAGATGGAAAGAACTGGGCATGCTTTAGACAACCCACAGAATTTGCTCCCAGTGCAAGGATCTCCAGAAGATCAGGCTGAAGGAGCTGGATCCTTGCTGGATGGGAGGGATGGTTTGGTATGGAGGCAGACAGAAGGACATGTGTGTGCTGGTAAAGGTCCCTTTAGCAGCCTCTTGGTTGTTAAACACATCTCTGGTCACCCCCAAAATTAGTGTTTGGACTTCATGGCATACAGCCCACTTGAGGGGCCAGGCAGCAGATTGAGGGGTCTCTCCAGAGTGGCAAAAGTGACCCAGCAGTAGTTTTTGGCCTTTATACCATGTGGAAGCAGAAAAAGAGGAGCAGCAGCCTGGAGATCCCCTCCGTACCTCTCTCCCTGCTCAGGGCTGTGTGGAACACTGGGAGCATCCATTTGAGTCCCAGCCCAAATGAATCCAAGCTGGTTTCTCCATGGTGGCTGGGGTGGAACAGCATGCTGTGGTGCTGCCCCAGTGCAGAGCTGTGCATCACAGCCCGTGCATGGACCTGCTGCCTTCTCCCCTTTCTCTTGGGCAAACCTGCTCAAGACTTCTGTGGAATGCAATGCTCGTTGCTGTAACCCTCCATGCTATCCCTCACTATTTTGAGATGTGAAATACAGCAGTAAGTGAAAAAAAAAAGTAGAAGATTTAAATGTCTTCAAACTGCAAATCCTTGAGCATGTTGGATGGAAAGAGGTTCTTCAATTTAACTCCTCCCTATGGTTCCTTCAGGGAGCTTCATCTGCCCACCCATCCAGGTGTGGGGTCTGAGTATGTGCAGGACAGAAGGAACCACAGAAATACCTGTCTGGTCTGTTCTCCACAGAAAAAAAAGCCTTTCCAAGGGGCTTTTTCATGAGGCACTCACCATCCCAGAAAAGCACAGAGGTGCACACCAAGTATGTGGGAAAAGGAAATGCAAACTAGAATTCCTTAGGGCTGTCTCCCTCCACTCTTTCTCAGACACAAATAAGTATAAAAACATAAAATATTGGAAGGTCTGAGTCTGAGTTGTTTATCAAACCCAGAGATCAAACATTTGCACCCCATTCTATCTCTGCAAATTATGTGAGAGACCCACTGTCAATCCTGTGATGAGTAAATAGGTTCTTTTAACTCTATTTCCTCTCCTTTTCTTCCCTTCTAGTGCTCTCTAAAATGGGTTTCCTTTCCCTTGGTTTATTAGATTTGTCTGATTTTGGCTTTATAATATTTTAAAGTGATGAAGACCCCTCCTGGCTAGTTTTGCAGGCTGATGGGCTGTGTGCAGTTCACTGCTGGTGCCCATGAAATATTATTTGATACCCTGTGAGCAGAGGAGGAGGTTCTTGGCAGACCAAGAGACAACTGGAACAGTGTCCCATTGCAGTGTGTGGAAATAGACCCATTTTATTCCTCTAAATTACATTTGAAATATCTTTACTGAACGTGACAGGTCAGAAAATGAAATATTCATTCTGCAGGAAACTTACAATTTTATTTTCAAACAAGCACTAGAAGTCAAAATTAAATACCAAGTGAAGTTGGGGAATTTTTTTGTTCCTGAAACATTGAAATGTCTTGATTGAAATGCTTCATAATGGTAATTTAGAACATTTTGCTCTTATTTCTGCTTGTCACAATGGTAGCTGAAATTATTCTATTGAAACAAAATGATTGAATCTATCACAGTGAAATGTAATTTCTGGTGAAAGAACTGATGGAATTTGATACCTTCTTGCAGCATTTCCCAATTTTCACACTTCAGTCAAAAAAGCTCTTGTTGTTGTAAGACTTGGTCAAGCAGCCCTTTTGAATTCATTATTCCACTGTCACCTGTGATATTTTGTGTAAAAACAGTGCCAATGGATGCAAAGGCAGATCTTGATAACCAGCGTGGAGAAAGGCATCACAGAGATCTGGGTCTCTTTTCCATCTGACTTTCTGTTCAGCTGACCTAAATATTTAATCTCAGAGTTTCCTTCAGCCCTTCAAGTATTTGTCTTAGTTTGGGGATGAATGTCTGGCCTGTGATGACAGGAGAACCCATCAAAGCTCTGAGATGATCACCTTCCTTCTAACATGGAGTTTCTGCAGCACCAGGCAGGCGCCAGACCTGAGAAAATTTTCTCTCTCCATCCTGACAGGACTGCTAGCCATGTCTGCTAAACTCAGTGGGTTTTGGAGTCCCTTAGGGTCTGTCTTTGCACAGGATATGCTCCTGATGGAGGCTGTGACTTTATTTATTTCTTTGGAACTGAGCTCAGGGGGCTGTAACAGCCAGACAGGGTCGTGTGTAGGGGTGGAGGAGGCAACAGCTGTCAGATGCTGCTTCACAAAGTGCTTCTCTTGCTGCTTAACCTTCTTCTCATCCATTCTTTTCAAAGACCAGCAACTCCTTTGAACCACTTGGGAACTATAAATGTTGAGTTTTTGCATCAGGTAGGCAGAGGGGCACCCTGAGTGCTCACGGGGGCTCTTGGAGAGGAAGATCCCACAGGGAGCTGCTCACCCACCTTGGCAAGTGTGACAGCTCTCTGACACTAATGCTCCTATCACCTCTAATATCTCAGCTTTGCCAGGCAGGAGCATAAAGCCCATAATATTAGCACCCAAGACGTGTCTATTAATAGCTGCTCACCAGTTCTTAATTAGATTGACATACATTAAAGATATGTAGCTGAATTAAACCAGACTGAATGCAGAGCTGCTATCAGAATTTCTAGACTTTTAACCATATTTTCCATTGTTACCTTGTCTTTATGAGCACAGTGAAATTTTCCTTAGGATGCTGCCTGGGCAAAATGCAGGGCACCTGTAGAGAGATAATAAATAACCTGGTGTTCCTTCCCACCCCACTCCCCTCTGCATGATTGAATTCTTCAGCACCTAATAACAGTTCCTGCCAGCACAGCACCAATTCTAAATCTCAACACACAGGGAAATAAAGTAAGTTTAGACAATATTGAAGTGAAGCAACTGAAAGTTGGAATTGAAGTCTTGGCACTGAGTACAAAGTCTGAAATTTATTCTACTTCTGAAACATCCCAGTCTCCACTTCGGAAGAGCCTATTGTGGATATCTTAATTCAATGTCTGAGGACTTCATGACTTCATTCAGGGCTTTTAAAAAGTCTATTAAATGTTCCAATTGCTTTCTCAGAATTCACAATTGTCCTCTGTGACTGACTGGTTTTTTGTTACTGGGTTTGGGGTTTTTTTTTAATCTCCAGCCTCAATAATTCAGACCTGTTAAGTACTGGCTGATTTTTTCCAATGTCTTAAAGAACACTAAAATTTCAGCCAGGTGCTGTAGCTAACTGGTTCAGGCTATGAAAATTCAAAAGATTTCCAAAAGACCTGGCTTGTTCCCACTCATGATGCAGCTGTGCCAACCAATTCTAACATTTTTGACAGACATGCAGCGATTGATGAAGGCAGGCAAGGGAGAGCAATATATCACCAGAGTATAGGATCAGTCAGCTATAGCAACAACAAACAAAAACCAGCAACACTCTCTCCAAACTGAAATAGAAAGTAATGTCTTCAAACACAGACACTCACTCCTCCAGTGGGAGTCGCTTGCCCAGGTTGTCAGGCACCCACGCTTTATGTACCCTGTAGGGATATTGTAAAATAACTCCACAGCCATCAAGTATTTGTGCTTTTATAACACTTAATGTTATGCAAACTCTCTGCCAGACCATGCCTCAGAAATGCCTGTGTGGCCTCTAACTCTGCTGGTGTCTAAGGGGTATTTTTGCTTTTGTTACACAAGCCAGTAGTTAAATTCACCTAAATGTGTCAAATCAGAAATGCTGGGGTGAGTTTTCTGCAAGAATTTCTGATCTCTTCGAGAGGTGGCACAGCAAGTTGGGGTTAGCTTGGAGGTTTGATGCATCATCTACCTTAGTGAGGAGGGAAGTGAGTAATAAAATGAAATGACTCAATGAATTTACTGATGGATTTAAACACTGTGATCAGAAACTGAAAGTGCTGGAAGTGGAAAGACAGTTCAGGAAATGAGAAAAAGCGTGAAAAGAAAATTTGTCATTTGACCATGGGTATTAGCTTTGGGAGAGGCTGGCAAGGGGAGGTAAGGCATGCATTCTAATGATGGATCATCAGACACCTCAGGAGAAGTTCATCTCATACACAACCTCTTCACTCAAGTCTGCAGTGAAAAGTGGTTTAATTCCTGATGTTTTTCCTTAATAATGCAGCCTTCCAGAACCTGAAGTCAGCCTACAAAGGAAAGGGACTTGTTACAAAAGCATGTGGTGTCAGGGCATGGGGGAATGGCTTTGACCTGAGAGTAGATTTAGGTGAGATATTAAGAAAAGATTCTTTACTGTGAGTTTGGTGAGGTTCTGGCCCACACTGCCCAGAGCAGCCGTGGCTGCCCCATCCCTGGCAGTGTTCCGGGCCAGGTTGGATGGAGCTTGGAGCAACCTGGTCTGGTGGAAGATGTCCCTGCCCATGTCAGGGGATTGGGAATAGATGATATTTTAGGTCCCTTCCAACCAAACCCATTCTGTGATCTGTGTTTCTCTGGTAATACAGAGAGGTGGGATCCACAGTGCTGAGCAGAGGAGGCTTGGCTGTCCTTGTGCAGCTGGCAAACATGAGAGAGGCATGACTTGTTCTGAAAGCAGAGAGCAGACCTTCTGTTTGTGTCTCTAACCATTAGGAACTGATGTTTTCTTTCTCTGTTCATGTCTTGGGAGATTGCAAATGAAAACGCTACGAAATAATACCTCAACAAATTTACATGTTGCTATTATATGGAATTACACAATGAATATTTTAAGACAACAAAGATGATCATAATTAAAGTGGCATTATAAAGACATTCCATGGCTTTTGGGCTCTCGGTTGCTTTAGTGTCTGTCTGGGTTAATTGACCGTATGAGAGAATTGGCCTCCAATTTATCCTGTTTTAATCAAGATTGAGAACATTGCAGTAATGCTGCATCCTTGCCTGAGTCTGAAATACAGAGTTTACCCTGAAATGGACAGCTGCATGCTGGTGGAGATTTAGCAATTAATAAAAAAACCTGCACACTTTCAGTTGGTATGTGCTATCTTTTGAACAAGATACAAAACCAGGAGCTTTGATCTAGTTGTTGTTTTTTGTTAGTCATGCCTTGGTCCATATCCTGATGAAAAGAAAATAGCTCAGGCTGACTTCCCACTCAGGCTATCTCTGAGGACAGCTAACAAATGCTCTTCTTCAGCATCTTTTCTTCAAAATCACAGACATGCAATGGTGGAATTTTTTTTTTTTTTTGGGGGGGAGGGCATTTGTGCTTCTATTGTAATAATAAAATTTGTTCAGAAACTGCATTAACTTTGTCTAATAGGACCCTCTCTGCTAGGCAACATTTTGCTGATCTTTCAGAAGGATCCAAATATTAATCATAGACATCATATCAAGGTCCTTGGTTTGGTTGGACCTCAACCACTTGTTGTGATAGGACATCTATATTGAGGTAGTGATCAAATCCAGGAATGTACAAAACAGTGATGTGGGTGTAGTGGTGTTCATGCAGATTATAAACTTTGCAATCCAAATAAACTGGTGACTGTTTAAAGTGGAGTCAGTTTAAGAAAGGTTTTGTGTTATGCTTTACAGACACTAAAATGCCTCAATGTAGAGCATCATTATTAGATCACTAAGCTTTGAGATCTTTAGATCCTGAGATCTTTAAGGTCTTTAAATCTCATAGCACTGAGATACACTGATGGAAACTAGGAGTTTGCTAGAGGAAACCACATGGTGCTGAGGCCTTCACTGATTTTCTGCCTGTGCCAAAATAAAAAATTCTGCAGATGTTATTTCACAAGCAACAAGCAACACACAGAGGTCAGAATCTGCTGGTGAGGGCTGCTGGAGCTTCTTAATTTCTTTTCTCTGGCCTTTGATTTACAGACTGTCAAGGCTGCTCTTTGCTTGCAGCCCTGCAGCACTGGCAGGTGGAAGTGAGAAAAATGTTGTTTTGGATGAACTTGGCTGGGCCAGTGCAGTCAGTGGTGACCCCAAGGACAGAGTGGATGTGTCATTGTCAATGTAGTTGCTCAGAGCACCTCCATCCATCAGGGTGGTGGCCCATGCCTTGCCACAGGATATTTCCAAAGACTGGTGCTCAAATACTCTATTTCTTGCTCACTCTGTCTTTGAGACTGGTAATCCTTGAAAACACCTGAGATTTGTCACCAAGTGTGAGGCAAACAAGCTCCTTGCTGACCACAGGGCCAGAGGGTTGCAATGGTTTCTGGAGTTCTTCACAGCTGTTCAGCTTTGGTTGGAATTCTGTGTCATTTTTTAAAGGAACAAATAATGGACTCTGCTCAAACTGGATGGTCTGCTTGTAGGGCACAGCCTGTGCATGAAAAAATTGTGTTATTGTTGTATTATTTGTATTGTATCGTATTGTATCGTATTGTATTGTTTGTATTGTATGGGCACAGCCTGTGCATGAAAAAATTGTATTTTTGTTGTATTTTTTTGTATTGTATTGTATTGTACTGTATTATTTGCATTGTTGTATTATTGGGTTTATCCTTTCCACAGAGCTTGGTACTGCAGATCAGAAAGGCAGAGGGTGGGGAGAACAAAGGCAGGGAGAGCCCAGCTAGACACAAGGGCTGGTGAGGATGGCCCAAGTGAAAGGAGAAGAAGAAATGGTCTCCAGGAGTACCCAGGGGAAGTTCAGTTTAGATATTAGTAAAAAAAAAAATCACTGAAAGACTGTTTAGGAATTGGAATAAGTTTCCATGGGGGGTGGTGAAGTTACAACCTTTGGAAGTGTTCAGGAGCAATCCAGAGGCTCTTGGGGATATGGTTTAGGGGTGATTAGGCTGACAGCTGGACTAGATGAACTTGAAGGTCTCTTCCAACCTTGATTACTCTGTGATTCTGTGAATGTTCATGTCCTGCCCTTGTGGGTGCCACATCCTTCAAATATGAAACACAAGCAAATAAAAATGATCAGAATAGAAAGCCAGTATGCTCACTGCTGTGTCTCTTAGGGAAAAACAAGCAAGGTGTTTTTTCCATGCAATTTTTATTTTCAGAGACTGAAACTGAATTGCCTGTAAATTATGTTATATAAACTGGCACTGTAACATTAGCCATTGCTCTAGAGAATCTGCAAGGTGGGAGGTGGTAATCAGGATGAGTGGCAAATAAAATCCTCCTAGAAGACTGGGGCTCCTAAAAGACTGGCCTTTTTAACTGCATGGTTATAATGCTGCTTGAAAGAGCTCTTGTACTAAGGGAAGCTAAATGTTGCTGGCATAGCCTGAAGCAACCAATATCTGGATATTTTTAGCAAAAAGTTTGGCCCTCCTCCTCTTTTCTCAAGCCTTTGTGTTCATGACACTGTCAGAATAGAATGATTGCAGGAAATATTATGGAGCATTTTTTTAACCCTTAGAATCCAGTTTTTAGGTAGGTTCAGGTGATATTTTGGAACTTTTAGGCTCACATATAGCTATAGTACAATTTCAGCAGCCTGGTAATATTTCATTTCGTTCATGCAGCTTGTTGTATGTTTTGTATTTAATGAAAGGTAAATGAAATAAAAAGGCACAGGCTTGGAAGAGGGATCCCAGGGCATTGATTTTGGTCCTTTGCAAGTGCAGGAGACCAAGAAATACTCAAAAAAATCCACAGGCTTATCCTCACACCAAAAGGCATTGAAATCATGTCCCATTTGGGCCTGTAGTAAGAAATAAAATGCCTCAAATGTGTGACAGAAAGAGAACAGAAGAGATTGAGGGAATCAGCAATGTCTTTACACTCCTTTGATACCAGAGAACTCAATAAACAGATTTTCCTTGAGAGTATGGAAGAGGGAAAAGGCACATGAAGGGGGCAAGCCAGAAATGCCTCAAAATTCTTGCTTATCTTACCTAGGGAGGAAAATTCCCTCCTAGGGAGTTCCAAACCTGTTGGAGTGCAAGCCCTGCACACTTCAGAGAATAGAATTTGCTTGAGAGCCCCAGAAAATCATCCTCTCCCTCATGCTGAAATTTGGCTGCTCTTTGGTGTCCCCAGAAAGCAGGAAAAAGATCCACCAACCAGAAATTAAATTATGCAGGAAGATAAGAGAGAAATGTGAGATTCTTACTGTCTGCTGCATGTACCAGCAGCTGCCCTGAAGTCTGAGGTTTCTATCATGTGGCTAAAAAAAGAAGTCACTGGCTACTGTCTCCCCTTACAAACCTGCCTGGGTGTATAACAGATCATAAAAAATGCTTTATTCTCGTGGAAAATCTAGGATGATGAAAATAGAGCATGAGAGAGTCTTAGAGGGGGTGTAAGGCAGAGACATTCTGGTCAGTATCTCTACAATGACTCTGCAAATGAGTGCTGGTTTTGCTCACTAAGACAATCAGGTAATTGTCCTAATTGCTTTTAATTTTGTCAAGACCTTGACCCCCTCAGTGCATCTGTAATTATGTGGTTGTTATGCTGCCAGACCAGGAGTGCCTGTCATTTTTAAAGGCTTTTTTTGCACTTTCTTTGTTGAAGAAGAATGGCTCTAGGTCTTTTTTTGCTTTTACTACATATCCAAGCAAATTCTCTGCTGGACCTATTCTTTTTAAAAATAATTAGTAAAATTCTGGTGATGGTCAACCAGAGCTTCTGAAAAAAAATCCCTTAGATGGAGTGGAAGCCTTCAAGTAACTGCTTAGAGTTAATTTTAATCCAAGTATAGGGTTTTAAACATATCCTGGCAGCTTTGGCCAACAAATGCTGTTAAAATGTAGTCAGACTCCCTGGAGAGGATGTCTCCCTTTAGCTGCACTGCAAGAAGTGCTTCTTCTTTGTCTGAGGCTAATGTGGAAAACAGCACTGCAGCATGTGTCCCCTGGACACGCAGTTTCACTTTCGCACCAGAGCAATAAAACTGCAGCAGGACTTCTCTTTGAGCCAGGTTCTCCCACTCCTGCAGCAACCACTCCACAGGGAATGGCTTTGTTTTCTCACCCCTTTGGCCACAAGGGCTGTACACAGCTCCTGCTCCTTCAGCAGCTTCAGGCAGACCCGGGGCTTCATCTGCCCAGCTCCCAGATCCTCAGGGGCTTGGCAGGCGCTGTGTCAGATGATCCTTGGGTTTGGGAATAGGTGCCAACAACCCTCACTTTCTTCTGGTCTTCACACTGGTGCCTCAGGTTTTAGCTTTAATATTTTTCAGATTCTGTGCTGCTTTAGTGTTTACTTCTGAGCTTTATATTAGGGGATGGTGAGCTCTCTTCACAGAGTAGGGAGACAAAACAATTCCATCTCTAGCTGGGGACCAAGGACAAATGATCCAGATCTCAGGCCCAAGAAAACAAACAACATGGACTGAAGAGAGAATAACAAGAAGGATGGGACTTCATAAACTAAATCTGTAATTGGACAATTAACTACAATATGCAAATGAACTAGAATTTATAAAAATGTGAGACCTTGGGACCAGTTGTCCATTTTGTGACCATTTTGGGTGCAGCCCTGGCTCGGCTCTTGTGCTGCCCAAGGTGGACCCATTGAGGACTTTTAATAAATCCTAATAAATCCCTCCTTTATTCTTTAACTCTGTCTAGGCTCTGTTCTAGGTCAGCCTTCACAAGGCATCACCACCTGTAACAAACCTGTTTGAAGCCATTTTTGGTGGGCAGCTGTGGTTAAGTGGTCTGTTTCTCTTTTGGGCATCTGAGGTCACAAATGTTTCCTTCGAGTAAGGCATGTTTTGTGGAGAATGGGGCAAGAAGTGATCAAAGGGCATCCAGCAGAGCTCAGGAACCTGGCAGAGCCTCTGTCTCCAGTATTCCAGTTCTTTCTGTGGCCTCTCCACAGCCCCACAGGTGATTTCTCAGGGGAGCTTCCTTGACACCTCTCCCTCCTTGTTTCCCCACAGGAGCCCATAGTGCTGAGCCCTGTGAAGGATAACATCACTTCTGTCAGCTCTGCCTGTAAGAATAGAGCAAAAATGGGAACAAACCATCCCATTTGTGTGGCCTTGGCTCTTCCCATGTCAGAGACTGCAGCTGGCACGCTGAGGACCAGTCTTGCCAGAGCAGCAACTGAACACATGGAGTCTTCAGGACTCTCTTGCCTGCCACCTCCTCACCAGGAGGGTTGTGCAGTTATTCACTTTATTTAGCAAAGTGAAGCAGCTCCCCACTAAACAGGCTTGTCCTCTGCTCTCCAGCCCCTGGGAGCCTGGACTGTGGAGTTTTCAGCTGAGGAGACAGCCCATGGGTACCTCCCTTTTGGATACTGCCCAAGGAGATGCAGTGGATGGTGACCTTTACACACATTGATTTCAAAAATCCAATATCTAAAACTTGTTCCTAAGACTTTTTTTTTTCCTTCCAGTCCAGGATTAATCCCTGCTAAAATAGCCTGCTTGTTTTAAAATGAAAAATACATCTGCTGGCCTCACCTTATAGAAATTGCTTTGGAAAAGGCCTAAATTCAATGTGGAGGCCGCCAGCCAAACTCATCAGTGTCCAGCCTGACTGTGTGCCCACCACTGGCAGAGAGCCAAGGCAATACAAAAATACCTGTCCTCCTCATTTTGTGCAAGAGGCCTCAAAAAGGGGCTGATGCTGCACCAGGGACACTCAAACTGCTTTCATGTGAGGAGATGCAGCCTGTCAGTGGTGCTCCTACTCCACTGCCTTTCCTTCTCTCTCCCCTCCTCTCCCTGTACCTTGCTGTGAGATCTCACCTCCTCCCACCGTCTCTCTGGTGTCATAATGCACATTTGGCATCAGGCTGAGCCTCCAAAAGTGGCTGCTGGATCAGAGTTTTGCTTGCAAGGTGGATCCCCAGAAGGGAAGAGAGCAAGTGAATGGTGCAGGAGGTGGATTTTCCTTAATAAAAATCCAAGTTCTCCATGCTAAGATTTTTAAATGCCTTTTCCATTTACATAAGCAATGGATGAAGTCTTGCCAGTGAATGATTTTGCTGAAGGTAACAAGAAGAATCAACTAAAGTTTGGAAGTCAAGTTTGGCTACTGGAAAAGGGGTGTCTGGAAGAAAAATGAGGGATCAGGCCTTGGAGGTTCCATGCCCAGCTCTGATTTTGTTGGTAATGCATGAAAAGTTTCTTACCCTCTTTATGCCTTGGGTTATCATAGTGGTACACAGTCGTGCTTGGTTATCCCCAGGGCATTGAGGAGATTTATGAATATGAGGCTTGAAAAGTACATTGCCATCAGACAATGAGGGATATTACTGTCTACACATGCCAAAAAGCATTTGTAGCCTCAGCACTCCTGGTGAAGGCTGAACATAGAAAATGTTTAGAAATAATAATAACAATAATAATGAAAAAGGAAGCTGTTAGATTTTCCCAAACCTGCAAAAAGTTATGGTGCAGTTGTTTTTGAAAGCTTTGGCCATAGTTTAGAACAGTTTAACCACTGCAAATCTTATCCTTGGAGATTAATTTTGCTGCTCCTGGAGAAAAACAACCATATGCTATTCATGGCTTCTTATATGGCATTTAGAACAGAGTCACTGTACACAGAGAAGCAGTGCAAGGTGAGGTGTCAGGAAAATCCAGGTTTCAGCCCCCAGAAGGAGAAACTGGGGAGCAGCACAGCTTTCTTCATAAGACAAGCTGCTCCCTCAGCAAGCTGGGAGAAAAGTGTTCAAGTCTAAAAATCTTCAAGTGGAAAATCATCCCTTTAAATGCTGGAATTGTAGGCTCTAATTTTAGGATTTTTAGGTTTAACTGACTGACTGTAGTCATTACAATGCTCCATTTTTAGGCACTGCAGGTATTGTAAGTCTGATCCTCTTCTAACACCCTGTTGCTAGGAAAGGCTGTGTTTGATTCCTTTTCAGGCAGTTCAGATGGCAGGGAACAAAGTCAAGCAGGCTTACAAAGCAGAACTTATCTGTGAAACATTCCCCAAGTTGAACTTGTGCTCTCTGTCCCTTTTTTTGACTCACAGGAGTGGAGAACAAGCCTGGCTGGGGCTGTGATGGAGGAGTGAAGTGGCAAAGAATAGTTTGTGGCTTTGATTGCTGCTGGCTGAGTGCTACAGATGTTGAGGTCTGACTGTCTGCAGAGTGGCAGGCTGAAAACTGGGAGCAGTTTTTCCTCCAGAGTGAGCAGAAGGATTTACTCACAGGCTTGGAGGCAGGTGGAGGTGTACAGACAAATTCACTGCAGGTTTGGAAGTGTGGTGGTGTTTGCAGGGGTCCCAGGATGAGGGAAGAGATGAGAATATTGACTCCATGTTTCAGAAGGCTGATTTATTATTTTATGATATACATTATATTAAAAGAAAATTATATATCAGAACCATACTAAAAGAATAGAAGAAAGGATTTAATCAGAAGGCTAGCAAGGAATAAAAAGGAATGAATAATAAAATCTTGTGACTGACCAGAGAGTCTGAGACAGCTGGACTGTGATTGGTCATTAATTAAAAACAACCAACATGGACCAATCACAGATGCACCTGTTGCATTCCACAGCAGCAGATAATTAATGTTTTTCTTTTCCTCTGAGGCTTCTGAGCTTCTGAGGAGAAAAATCCTGGCAAAGGGATTTTTCAGAAAATATCATGGCAACAGGGAAGACAGGACTGCACATCCTGTTGGCATCAGTGACACAAGGTTTGGGGCAGTGGGGAAATGCCACAGCACAGTCTGTAATCTTCCCATCCTTCCTGATTATTCTTCATTTCTGGAAGGCCATCTGAGCTAATTATTCTCTTAATTACATTGACTGCCCAGTGAAAATTTGATGCAGTAGGATGGGAGCAGGCCAAGTGGAGGTACAGGAGATGTGAGACTTGCTGGGGTGTCCTCAGAAGGGACTGCAACAAGGAGGTTTCCATTTTGAGACACACACAGTTAAGACCAGACCCCTTCATGCTGCTGAGGACTCCCCAATTCCCACAGGGCTCCTCCTGAGGGAGGATTCTCCTGTCCAGGTTCAGGCAAGCATCCCAGGAAGCCTGGCTGGAAAACAGGCAGGATGCATGCTGCATGAGCTCAATAAGCATAGTGGAGCATCTGCTGGCACTAATAACATAATTCAGACTTGAAATTCAGAGTTAAGGGAAGCTTTTGACATATTCCTCCTTGTAGGTAGCCACCAGAGACTTGGAAATAAAAACACACATGGAAAAGTCAGAAACTTCATGTTACTTTAGGCTTATTTTAATTTGTCACTCAGTAGGGAATGTATCAGCCCATCACTTTGCTGATATAACTAAAATTATTACCTCTTCAGCTCTGAGTTTTGGGGTTTTTTGTGGTGGCTCTGGAGATAAGAAACTCAAAAGAATGAATGCACCACCTTCCAGCAAATTTAGCTATTATTGCTTGGTTTATAACCAATAAGTCCATGTGAAAAAAGGGATCAATCTTGCTAAAAAAAGAAGGAAAGAGAGGATTTGAGCAGTTTAACAAAAGGAAATGGGACACAGAATTTGAGGATCCTCTGAGCATGGGGAGATGCTGAAGGTTCCAAACAAATGCAGTTGTTTGCTTTCTTCATTTCTCATGGTGTGAGGAATTTGTCCCTGTCCTGTGTGATGGTTTCCTGCAGCTCCCTGTGTGTTGTAGCTCAATCAACATCCCCCTGTGCTTCTCTTTGCAGTCTGTGCAGGGCAAATCAGTGTCTGCATTTCTTCCTTGTGCCATTGGAGTGGGGGATTGCTTTGTGTGCTGCACCTGCAGAACATTTCTGGCTAAGTTGCAAAAGTCTGAGGTTGCCTTTCTACAGAGCAAGGTTCAGGCTTTGCCCCAAACTTTAGAATCAAAGATTAATTGGTGTTTGTGCAGCCTCCTGCCCTCCTGTGTCCCATCATGGTCAGGACAAGCAAGACATGGTGACACTGATGGAAAGGCCTGGATCAAAGTGTCCTTAGCATGTTGCTGGTGCTCAGGGTCATTCATGAGAACAAATTTGGTGGGAAGCAGGAATTTGGTGTCCAAATCACTGGATGGAAGTTTGGGACCACCTGTCCATGGTTTTTTTCCAAGAGTAACATCAGGGTCTCAATCCTCACAGCATCTTTGCAATAGGAAAGGGTGACTTGACCCTGATGCAATTCCATTTCACTGGTGATGTTTCACTTTCTGTAATCCTGGACCAAGAAATGTCTGGTCTGGCTGCTGTGTTCCACTCTTAAATGTGTCCCTGAGAAGCCTCATTCCTAAGAGTAGGGAATGTGAGTCTGGAATCAGAAATCAAACAAATCCTTGGCCTACTTTGGGCCTCCTGCTCAAAACCAGGCCTAGGCTTGTAATCTCTCCTGCATAACTTCCTGATTTGTAGAAGGAAAGATCAGGGAAATTTTATGTGTGCACTTCTCTGTTTATTCCTTGCTAAAGTCTTCCTCAAGTGACCATTTATTTTGTATTTGATGTGTTTGAGCATTTCCAGCACACTCACCATGGTTTCTCTTGTCTGAAAAGGGATTTTCAAATTCTTCTACTGCTGCAATGATCTTTTAGAGTAAAGGCAGGTTTTGTGTCAGTTTGGTGCATTAGGCAAAGAGTGCACAATATCCACTCTCCTTTCCTCCCCCCAGCAGTGGTCACCCTCTGTTTAGCCTCATGTGCTCCCTTCCCAGGCTGCTGGGGGTCTGCAGTTTTGTATCTGGTTCTGGATTTGTGCTGTCACTTCAACACACAGATTTTTCTTTTTTTATTTTTTTTCACTCCACCGATCTACTGATTTTAGTAGCGCTGGGAATCCATCAAAGGCAATTAATTCAGTTTAATATATTCGATGTGTTTGTTAGAAGACCCTTTGTTGAGTATGAATAATTGGAAATAGTTCATTTAATCACCACTGTCAGGTCCTGGCTCCATCATTTTGAGTCAGATATAGAGATCTAAAGGTAAGTTGAAGCCAGTAGTTTATTGGACTATATTCCTGATGGAGCCAAAGTGTGGTGATAAATTGTTCATAAACCACATCACAGAATGCTCCTTATTTTGTCTTTGAATCACATTGCTGTCTTCCTAATTGGCTTTGATACTGCTGTGCTTATTTTAGGACACTTCTGATGAGTAAAAATTTTCTTTCTTCCACTTCAATATAAATGTACTATCTGTAGTTCTGTTCACTCTGTTCAAATTTTATTCCAATGCTGTGGAGGACATTAAACCAATTTCATTGCATTAGTTTCTGCCTGTCTGATTTCAACCCCAATTCTGGGGGCATGAAGCAAATCATTAGTCAGAAGTAAACTGAAGAAACACAAAATAGCTATTAAAACACTTTCTAAAAAGTAAATGTCAGGTCCATGTGAGTGTTTTGCCCTCAGTGGGTTCATTGGGCTCATCTCTCCTGAGCAGTGGTGAAGTTTGTCCTCACACCAACCACAGATGTAGCTCAGCTGTCAGCATCTGACAGGAGGCCCTCACAGCCAGAAGAAAATCCAGCTGGATCAGCTCCAGGCCACACATCAGCATCTGACTGTCCAGACTTGGGAGTCATGGTCGCTTTCTCTCCATCCAGGTTGTTCTTCCACTGCCCTGCAATTCCTGTGCCTCTGGCTGCTCCATGTCCCAGGAAAGGCAGAGGGTCCCCATCCTCACCCACCCAGCATCCCCAACCCACAGTAGCCAGGTGTACAACCCACAGTAGCCAGTAACTGTCACAGACGTGTTTTATGAAAAATCCTTTCCTTAGGATTTTTTCTCTGTGATTGGTCTCATGCGGTTGTTTCTAATTAATGGCCAATCACAGTCCAGCTGTCTGGACTGTCTCAGTCACAAGCTTTTGTTATCATTCCTTTTGTATTCTTAGCTGGACTTCTGATGAAATCCTTTCTTCTATTCTTTTAATATAGTTTTAATCTAATATATAACATAAAATAATAAATCAAGCCTTCTGAAACAAGGAGTCAAATTCTCATCTGTTCCCTGGTCCTGGGACTCCTACAAACACCACCACAAGCAACCAAACACAATAGTTTAGTCAAGGAAGTGTTGCCTTTTATTTTGGATACACAAGGAACCCTCTGGCCACCTCGGAGCACACTGAGATTCAAGGGTTCAGTAGTGCTGGAGAGCAGAGAGGCTGCAGCAGTTCTGGGACCTGAGCAGAATTTAGGCTGCCTGGATGTCACCTGCAGGATCTGATCAAGGAGACAGAAGAAGTGTGTTCCACATCCATCCTCACTGCTTTCAGGATCAAGTACCCTCTGTTGGGTCTGGGAAGGGTTTGTCTGAATTCTCACTCAGTTTCTGCACATTTAGGGATGGACCCATCATGTGGCAAAAAGATGAAGTATTCAGTACAACTAATGTACCAAGTTGTAAGGAAACACAGTAATGAAACTATTGTGGCCAAAGAGAGACAGCTGCAGCCAACAACTCCTTAGAAAGTGGTGGTAAAGTCAGAAAATTCCCTTTGTGTCTGGCTGAAAATGGGGATACTGTGGGCTGACCTCATCCTGCTGAGCTTTGCTGACCAACAGAGAGCAAGGAGTCAGGAAACCACTGATCTCCTGAGTTTGTTAGGCATCTTCCTCTCTCATTGCTTTCACCCCCATTTCCCATGATTTCTGAAGGGCAGGATGCCTGACTTGAGTCTGTGTTGTTCACTGCCCTCACTCTTCCCTCTTCTGATTCACTGCAGGATTTTACATTTGCTTTATGCCTTTTAAGGCAACTTGAGTTCCTCATATGGGGAGCAGCCCTATTCTGAGCATGAGACTTCCTTGGCTCAGATGTTTTGTGGAAGGAAAGGAGCAGATTTTTCCATGGTTTCTCACTACCTTTACTGCTCTTGCACTGCAGATGTGGCAGCTCATGAAAGGCCTGAAGAAATGATCTGTCAAGTGTTTTTTAGGAACAAATACATAGCCCACACATGGTCTTGTGGGTATTAAACAAGGTTAAGGAAATCTGAGAAGTATTTGGAGTCCAAGAAGAGGAGCACTGGAAAGGTGAGGAGCAAAGCAGCTACAAAGCAGATTGTCTCCAGAGGGACCAGGAAGAATGTGTAATGCTTTTACAAAATAGCAGGTCTGTTACCTTCACAGTGCTTCACTTTAGAGTGGTATCCTGGCTTTCAAAAATCCTTTGTAAATTGAATCTGTGCAGATGTGTGCCCTGGGAAACCTCTCAGGAAAACAAATAGGCGGCTTTCTGTGCCTTCTGTCCTGTAAATACAGTCAGCCTGCATTTTCCTTCTGAAAATGATGCAGAGTTCAATAGTTCAAATGAATTAGAGTGGCACTCACATTATTTATTTCAGCCCTGTAAGATGAGCTTGACACAAGATATTAATTACTGATATCTGTCTCTGTGTCAAACACATAATCAACACAGAAATCTGATTCTGACAAGTGAAAAGGAAACCACCATTTGCAAATTCCTCTCAAAACCTACCTCTTTCAGGGGTCACTTCTGGATGTCACTTTCAGCCTGTGTTTGTGACAGAGTGCAGGGATTTATGGTCCAAAATTATTGATTATAAAGAGATTTTAGTAAAGCTGTACCTCAACCCAGGACAATTTGTGAGGAGCAGTGTCGCTCTGAGGATGGAAGAAGTCTTGGCTCACACAAAGCACGGTGAGAGCCACAGGCCATTTCAGGGAAGGACAAGGATGACAGACACCCCACTGCACTGTCAGGGTGTGCAGAACATCACACCACTCTCTGGTCCACCCATTCTTTCACAGACCCAACACACGACTCCTTCACATGTGATGAATATTGTGCAGGTCACCTCTTGAGCTGCAGAGATGGGAAGCACTTGAGTCTTGGGATCTTTTCGGGTCGCTGTGAGCCCGAGAATGTTAAAAGTCTCTTTTCCCAGCCTGGAGCTTGAAGAAGGAGTCAGACCTCTTCATTTCTCGGTCTCAAGGTTGTTTATTGTACCTTATCTATAAAAAAATTTTCTCCTGCCCTGCAGAGGTCCATCCAGCAGGACAGTTCCAGGCATTCTGCCTACCCCCAGGGCAGTGTTATGTCTTTATACTAAAAACTACGTGTACAATGTTTACAATTATTTTCCAATACCTAGCACCTGTGTTAGACAGTGAGCTTCTACTCTAAACCAATCTGTAAGTGCCAACATCACCCAGAAGATGGAGGCCAAGAAGAAGAAGGAGAAAGGCTGGACACACCCAGATCCCTCCATCTTGCCTCCTGAACCCCCATACCAGAAACCCCAAAATCTACTTTTCCACCCCGTGATAACTTCACTATTATTCTACCTAAACTGTTGTGGCTTGCTGATCTTCATATAAGGCTGGTGATTTGCTCCATGGGTCATAATCAAACCCACAGGTGTTTTGGGCTCTGTGCCAGGGTCTCTGAGCCCCCTGGCAGGGGTCCTGGCCATCCTGGACAGCCAGAGGGATGTCCTGGGTTCCCACACTTGAGTTAGCTATTTATTAAGTTTTCCTTTTTGAGCTCCCATGTCAAAGTAGAGGCAACCAAGAGATCTTTGACAAGCCCCTGGTGAGGCACCACCTCCAGCACCCTGCAGGTCTGTGCTGCGCCAGCCCAGGGTGATTAATGTGCCACATCCAATTCTGGAATTCCAGCAGAGTTTTGCTCACAGAGGGGGAATTGTGTGGAGCAACACTCAGTTGAGTTTGATCAGTGCAGGGAGAACTCTGGGCGGCATTTCCTGCTCTCCATCTCCAGTAATTGACTGTGTGTGTTGATATGAAGTTTTGGAAGGTTATAAGACGTTATAAGGTTAATGTCTGCAGCTGAGCTGCCATCTATCCTCAAGCCTAATGAGCTACCTGTGTGCCTTCCTGATGCCTTTGGGTGGAAAGCCAGAGTACATCCAGTAAATAAATTGCTTTCCACCACTGCCTTCAAGTCTGCTTCCTTGAAATGAGCACAGACATGAAACACAGCTGTGAACCTATGCCACAATCTTTCATTTCAATTTGTGATTTTAACCAAAGCAATAGTCTTCCCAAGGTTTGCTTCATCACAGTTCAAAGGTGTTCAATAGAACATTAACTATTGCTGGTGCAGTTCCTCGAATTTTTGGCTGGCTGGGAGAGCTGCCTGTGGCTGCTTTGCATTCAGAGCTTGCTGTGTGCTGCTTGGGCTCATTCCACTCCCTCACAGATTCATATTTAAGTGTGGTCATCTCTCAGAAGGAAGGCTAAGTTAACTTGCTGAAAAAGCAAAGAGCTTTCTCTGCACAGAGTGAAATTGCAAGTCTCTTCCAATCTCATTTTCGTGGCTGCTATACCACTCTGGACACCTGATTTACGATGCTGCCCTGATTTACAACTCTCCGAGACCAGACTTAGCCCTAAGAGTTTTTTGAATTAATGCAAGTGGAAACATAGCTGGGAGGAAAAAAAATGGGAAGGAAAATGCACTGTAATGGCTGCTAATGAGAGGAATAATTATGGGTAACTGGTGATCCAGTACACAGCATCACTGAGCTGAAGCAGTGACATTTGGATTTATGTTCAGGTTGTTAGGGCACTGCAGCACCTCTTATAGGGAAAGGCTGAGGGAGCTGAAAAACTCATCAGAAAAGTGCCAACGCCCTTCCTTTTGGGTTGCCAACCTGGTGGGAAGAAAGAGAACACTGACATGCTCTGGTTCTGCAGATGTTGGCTCCAGCAATACACTGCCTGGATGAGTCTTGCTTTTTATTTTATATTAAGATCACAGTGCATTGTCACCTAACCCATGAAGTCAGGAGTCCCAAGTTAAGTAAATAAATAAATTTCCACATCAACTTTTAACAAAAAATATCTGCAAATATGCTTTCCTATGGGAACAGATGGTTTGATAATTTCTGTGTCTGCAGAACATCTTGTTTTGGTAGGATATGGTCATTATCTCTGTTGTTTTATGTTAAGCTTTCGCTTTCTGTCAGTTTTCACCATTATCACATCTCGGGTTGCATTGGAAACCCAGCACTCTGACTGCAACAAAGTCGCTTTACCAATTATCTTCATGATTTCTTAAAATACTTGCAGTTTTCATTCCAATTTGCAATGAAATAGCAAAATTTCCTGGGCCTAGAAATTGTCAAAAGCTCTCATTTTAAAGCAATGGACCAAGGGACACAGTTTAAAGCAAAAGATAAATAACTTGCACGCGCTGCCTTCAGTGGAAGAAGATGGATTGCATGTGTTTCCTTGTCTCATCTTTGTCTTGTAGACCATCTTGCTTGATGGACTGCCAAGCAAGGGCTGAAATGTGCTTTGCCATCCTTCACTGGCGCTGCTTTTCTCCTTCCTGACCAGTGGGATTTAACTCGCAGTGTTTGGAACAGAACTGCACACTCCATTTGGTGCAGCTTCAAGAGCACAATAATTACAGGAATAAATCACCAATATCTGCACAGTGTTTGTGGAAACTGAGGTTATAAAGCACTAGAGAACTGCAAACACTGGCAGCTAGAGAGGATGGTGCTGGAAGGCAGACTGTGACTAAAGTTACCTCCCTAAGCAATAGGGTTAATTATGATAATTACAGAGTTATTATTTCATTTCTTTGGGGACCAGAACTTTGGAAACAGGTCTGAACTGGGGTATAGGCAGAAAAATCTAGAAATTACCCCAAATAGAAAAAGTGTGGTGTTCAAGACACCACCTTCCAGAGATGAGAGCATGGAGGATACCTTTCCTAATTCTCTCAAACAAAATTATGTCTTTGGAAATGCTCCGGCTCATTGTTCCTGTAGAAAGTAAAGGAGTTTAAGCTGTCCAAAAAGTGCTTATCTCTGCTATGTAAAGTTCATTTTTATGACCTTGGTCCTCTTGAAGGAGTCATAGCCAGTCCAAATTTGCAGACAGATTCAATATACAACAAATTTAGTTTGGATTGCTTGAAAACTTGCAAGCTTGGCTCTCTTGCTGACCATCCTCCCCTTGTCCAGCCATGTCAATACTCAGTATTATATTATACTCAGTATTATAGAGCAACACATATTTGTGGAAGGTGCCTCCAAGTTGTGGCTCCACTCAGCACCACCAAAGAGCTCTCCAGAAAACTTCATGGTGTGTGTACAGACATTCAGCTTCGGGGACTTTTTGGCTTGACATGCGTTAAAGAAAAGATAATTTCAGCTACTGAGTAGAGGTAAATTTGTTATGGACATTTATGGACATTACATGTATGTGTGACTGTATTCACAGGGGTCTTAGGATGAGGCAAGAGACAAGGATCTGACTCCATGTTTCAGAAAGCTTGATTTATTATTTTATTATATATTATATTAAAACTATACTAAAAGAATAAAAGAAAATATTTCATCAGAAGGCTAGCTAAGAATAGAAAAAGAATGATAACAAAAGCTTGTGGCTCAGAGAGTCTGAGCCAGCTGACTGTGATTGGCCATTAATTAGAAACATGCAACATGGGCCAATCAAAGATCCACCTGTTGCATTCCACAGCAGCAGATAACCATTGTTTACATTTTGTTCCTGATGCCTCTCAGCTTCTCAGGAAGAAAAATCCTAAAGAAAAGATTTTTCGTAAAAGATGTGTGTAACATGTATGACCTTGAAGATTTATGGAAGATTTATGGAAAGGTTTTGTATCTCCCTCATGTTTCATGAAGGAGTTATAGAATCATAGAAAACAAGAATGGTTTAAGTTGGGAGGGACTTTTTAAAGTCATCCAATTCCTCTCCCCTGTCTTAGAGGACATCTTCTACTATCCCAGGTTGCTCAAAGCCCCATCCAGCCTGGCCTGGAACACTCTCAGGGATGGAGCAGCCACAGCTTCTCTGAACAACGTGTGCCAGGGCTTCACCATCCTCACACCAAAGATTTTTTCCCAATATCTAATCCACTTACTTTCAATTTGAAGCCATTCCCCCTTGTCCTGTCTCTCCACATCTCTCTCGTAGGCTCCTTTCAGAATATGGAATTCTGTATTTCGGTCACCCCAAAGCATTTTCTTTTCCAGGCTGAGCAATCCCAATGCTCTCAGCCTCCCCTCATAGCAGAGCTGCTCCATTCCACCCATCCTTAGCTTCTTGGTGGCCTTATCTGGACTGGCTCCAGTGTCCCAGGGACCTTCCCGTGCTGGGGGTCCCAGAGCTGGGTGCAGCACTGCAGGTGGCTCTCAGCAGAGGGGCAGAATGCCCTCCCCAGCCCTGCTGCCCACGCTGCTGGGGGTCCAGCCCAGGATGAGTGTTCCAGATTGCAAAGCAAGATGTTTTCTATTACCATCTGTATGGCAGATTATCTTTTGTCAGTGGGCAGTTTTCCTTATCTCTCTCTCTGAGTGACCACAATCACTCCTCCCTCTGGGGAGACTTCTGCTGATAACAGCCATTGAATGTCACTGCATGGCTGATAAGAAC
>NW_005054303.1:10445300-10449654 GCF_000277835.1 Geospiza fortis | reverse complement strand
GGTGGGGAGGGTTTACATTCTCCATTTCAGGGGAGGCTCCTGCCTTCCTTAGCAGGCTCCTGTCTTTCCTAACCAAGACAATGGGATTGGCTTTCTGGGTTGAAAATGCCCTTTGCCAGCTCCTGGCCAGCCTCTCACCCAGCACAGTTCACAGCAGGATCTGCCACGGCTCATTCTGGGTCCAGCCAAGAGGGGAAGGGCAGAGCAGGAGGAGTGATAGCTGATAAGGCACAGCAAATCATAAATGAGATACCTGCAGGGGCTTAGGCAGCCCTCAAGCGTAAGGAGTGAATTTCTGCTCTTTTCAGCTGATTGCAGGGAATGAGGAGTGTCACTGGCCTGTTGGTACAGATTTAGGCTGCCTTGCCAAGGAAAAGCTTGTTACCTGGGAGAAATTGTGTAACCTCCAAATAAAACACATCATAAATGAGAACAAGTGCCCAACATTTATATGACCAGGCTGGCTATTTTCTTTTTGTGATAAATACCAATGTTGAAAGGCAAACAAGAAGCAGAATCTACTCTGTTCTCCAAAATTTAGGATAACAGAGTTTCCAAACTATTTAAATTTGGAACGACTCAAATACTAAAAAGACATCAAAACCAATGTAAAATATTTTTTAAATATAGTTCAATATGGCTTATTCATTGTGCTTTGATTAAAGTAAGAACAAATTTCTCGTGACATTTTCAAAACAAAATGGGACAACCTCAATAAGTCATTTACTTTTTTTTTTCTATCTAATAATAGTTCGAAAACAGTACCCAGAGAAACATTTCATTTGCAGCGAAACTTGCAGGGAAAGTTTCTTCTGGCTAAAATATTTCAACGAGCTTTGGGATTGAAAAAACTCTGGGTTAAGATTTATTTTACAGACAGATCTTTTTTTGTGCAAGACCACCTGGAAGGTGAATACCAGGAGATAAAACCAACATATACAAGTCTCAGGACAAAGGTTTCTGTCACAAATAAATCAATGTCTCAGCAGCACATAAATTGAAAGTGGAAAAGGAGAGACCTTAAGGCCCTGATCGCGCGACTCTTATTAGGATTCAGGTCATGCTGATGTATGAAAAATGTTGTCAGGGAACAATAATTCACTTTACTTTGGACTAGATAGATGAGGAAATATGGAATCTTGGATTAGTTTTCAGAGCTGGCATTTCACATGCATGGGAAATATGAAATTCTCAGTGCCAGTCAGGAATGAAGCTGTAGGGGAGAGAAAATCTGAGGCTTAGCCAAAACTTTTAAAGGGACTGGTGACACTGGATTGCCAACAGAATCTTATTTGTGCAAGGGTAATCCAGAAACACCTGTGTCTCTTTGATGCCTCTTCAGAACTGGGCATCCAAAAAGTGAGGAACACATCCCAGTTTAGTAAAATATTGTTTTAGTGATTAATTCTAAACCATTTCTGGAGGAGAAAGTGGGCACCAGTACCAAGGTGAGGGTTGGCCTCTTCTCTCAGGCAACTACCAACAGGAGGAGAAGAAATGGCCTCAAGCTGTGCCAGGGGAGGCTGAGCTTGGACATCAGGAAAAATTTATTCATGGAAAAGATTGCTGAGCATTGGAATGGGCTCTGGTGGAGTCACCATCCCTGGAGCTGTGCAAGAACCAGCTGTGGCACTTAGAGTCGTGGTTTAGTTGACAAGGTGGTGATCAATTAAATGTTCTTGGGAGGTCTTTCCCAATCTAAATGATTTTATGATTCTCTGGACAAAAGAAATCGTGGATTTGTAAGTAATTTGGCAATGGTCAGTACTGGTTTACAAAACATATGAGCAAAACAAATACAACCTTTTTATAGGACTTTTTAGCACTTTGCTTTCCCATTTTCAGACACCTTTTTCTAAGAACCTTTAGTTACTGCCCCGAAGTGGGCTTTAACAAGATTATTAGCACAGTGTCAAGTGACATCAAGTGGTCATTTGAAGAAATCTTCCCATCAAAGCAGTGGCCTTGGGCTGCCCTGCAGGCCCCCAGAGGCTGAGACTCACAGAGCTGTAGTAAAAGCTCAGCACTGACCCATGGGACTGAGATAAAAATGAACATTCATAAATGTGTCCATTCTGTACCTTGTGCAGTCCATCAAGGACCACCCACTCCCCATGATTCCACTGAGCCAAATATTTGGGAAACAAATCCTTAAAACTACCTAGGATTTCTCTACTCCCTCGTACAGCAGTTGGCTTCAGCCAATAAATTCCTAAATATATTGAAAAAGGTATTATATTGTTATGTTATATTTAATAAGTTATGTTTAATATTAGGTTTATTAGTGTTTATTATATTTAATAAGTTTAAGTTTATTGTTATATTGTTCAATAAGCCTCATACTGTAAAAATTCCATGGTTCTGACCATCAGTGCTTGCTTCAGAAACATCAGAGGAATTTTTGTAAAATGCAGGTGGGTCATTCTGGGGGAATGGATGAAAAACCCAGGCTTGTTGGATGAGCAGCCCTGAGCAGCCTGCCCCAGGAGACTTCTTGAGCATGGGAGTGTGGGACTAGGTGGCTTCCAGGGATATTTCCAGTCTCATCCATTCCATAAGCTGTGATTCTGTTCAGTTGCAACAATATTGAAATATTTGTTTTGAAAACACTTATGTGTGTTGGTTTGCTGTTGTATTTTTCCCCCTCAGTATGTCCTTATGTGGTTTCAATCTGCTACAGTGCAATCTTTCCTAGTGTAAAAGCACCTCCACAAAGCTTTCAGCTGCTGTAATTCCCAGAGTTGCTGTGTGAAAACTTCCACATCCTTAATAAACTGCCCAGCTCTGGAGGCAGAGACACCAGTACTTGAAACACTGCTGTCTACACCAATTCTAGATTCCTTCCAAGTCTGATGTACTCCTAACTAGATCCTGTGCATGTTTTTCATGGAAGTTTAGGACAAAATAAATGTTATAAGTTCATCTCAGTTACTCTCTATGGAGGTTGTTGTCTCAAGGCCTCCGAGTTCTGGTAACAATTAATTGCAGCAATTTTAAAATTTTCACCTCTATTTTTTTGCAAGTACTTTAGATTTAATAAACCCAGTAACTAGGCTAATGTCATCTCATCCATTTCCCTGGTTTCCCTTGTGATGCTTTGGTGGGATTATGCAGCTTCAGCCCTTTTTTCAGCTGTTAAGGTTTTATTCCTAAGTCTGTAACAGCACAGAAGTGAACAGCATCCTGAAAGTGCAGTTAAAAGTTGTGAATTTAGATCACTTACAGCATTTGTTGTGCTTGTATTCCTGCTTTGTTCATCGTGTTTTTCTTCAGCCTTTCAGCTAAACCACATTGAAATCATTTGAGGTACAAATATTAGACATGAGACATCTCTCTCTCTTTAGAGGTTTAAAAAAAAAAAGCTTGCTTGACTAGGAAGTAGGAATATTGGCACATTCTGGCAGCCTTTCTTATGCCACGGTGTTAATTTCTACCAAAGATTCCCTGTGCCACTGATAATTTAAAAGATAAGAGGTCACCAGCTTCCTACACATTTGGAAAAAAAATAGTGACAGGGTTTAGTGCTCTGTGGTGATGGGATGGCTTCAGATCCGTCTGAGAAATGTACCTCTGTGTTGTTAGACAAGATCTTCCATGGGATCTTGCTTCCAGGTCCTGTGAGTGGGACCTGCAAGTGTGAGGGGCTGGAGAGAAGCTCTGGTGCCCATACAGGACCCCAGGACAGAGCCTGTCCCCATCACATCAAGGGGTCTCCTGGATGCTCCCATCACCAGGTGATGGTTGAGTCCATCAAGACATGAAGGAACCTGTTTCTTCCTTTGTAGCGCAGAGTTGTGGCAGCTCTCCTGTCCCTTCTTGCTCCAAAAAGCAAAAACCCTGGGAAATGAATCCATTTTATTTTTAAACATTACCAGAAAAGATGTTGTAAGGCTGTTAGGTGCAGCTCTGAACTGAGCAGGCATTTCCAGAGAGAGCCACTGCCCTTCTCCCTGATTTCTAGACTTTTAGCCAGTCTTTGGTAGGAATGAGAGTCCTGGTATTGGGAAGGTAGTTTTGCTTTTGGGCAGAAGAAGAAATGTCAGGAGGGAGCTGGAAGAGAATGATAGCACAGGGTTGCTGTTGGGCAGAATTCCTCTGACTTTTAATTCTGAACTTTGGGTCAATTTTTGATTTGTCTCCTGCTCTGCTCACCTTCTCCCACAGCAATGAAGCAGCTGTAAATGCTACTGTAAAAGTAGCAAACTCACCTAGGAAAGGGTTCCCTTTGATACCGTGCAAATCCAGATTGTGGGAAGTTTTGGCTCAGTCCCTTTCTGTCATTTTTCAGGTATCAGTTCTTTTATTGCAACTCATCCCACTTCAGCTACGAATCCAGACTTTACAGAGGTTCAGC
>NW_005054303.1:10442197-10445274 GCF_000277835.1 Geospiza fortis | reverse complement strand
TTCCATGTGTAATTACATTTGTATCAGTCATTGATCAAAACGACTGATACAAATGACACTCAAAATGTCACTTTACCATTTTTGCAGTCGCCCTCCTGTGAATTTTCCCTTCCCACTTTGAATTTTTTCCAGACATTTCAGTCTCTTTGAAATCTCTCTTTTTACAGGAGCAGCAGTGCTTTTCCCAACAGGTAAAATCATTTCCATTGCAAGTATTTGTTGAGCAGTTAATAACTATGTCTTATAAATCAAATGACCCAGCACTTTCTGAAAAGCAATGGAAACTTTTCTATCAGTGGGAATGTGTCAGTATTTTAATTAAATGCAAAATAATACTCATTACTTCTAACAGTGCAAGTAGAATAGGCTTACCATTTATCCAAATAAATGAGCAAACAGTCCAAATCCCAAAGCAACAGAATGAAATGGAATTAGGCTGCCTGTGATGGTCTCCCCCCTAAAATAATCATTCCTGGTCACTGTATCACAGGTGCTTCCATTTTTCAATTTATTTCTTAATTACATTTTCCTTTCAGAGTTTTTTTCTCTGACTTCAAATGCCATAATTCATCTATCACTTTTTATTCCTTGGACTCAGGCAGAAATGGAAGAGGGGGAGCGAGCGGGGTCACTGATTGAAATGGAAAATGGCATCACTGTATTAAAGTCCAAAACAACAAATGTAAAAGTTTCCAAAAGGTAAAGAATTTTAAAAAAATAAATTAATTTTAAAAAACCCAAAAAACAGCCATGAGTAAAAAATGTCAGCAAAGTTCCCTCTGGTTGAGTCAATTTTGTCCTGCACGTTATTAAACTACTTGCAGAGAGGAGACCTGGAGTGTTTGGCTTGCAAAGCACAAAGGGACAGGTGACAAGGCGCTGCTGCAAGGGGGATTCAGGATCTCAGATGCAGCATTTGGGCACCTATGGGGAGCTGCAGGTGGGGGATCCACAGCCAGGAATTCTCTCCTGCCATGGAGTTTTGGAGTGGCTATGCTGGGTCACTGCCCTGTGCTCCTCTCCAGCATCAGTTTCAGTGCAGTCCAAGCACACAGTGACATCCCCCCCTCTGCCAGGATCCCAGGGAATTTCCATGCTGTTGAATGAGAGGCAAGGAACCAGCTTAAGTGCTGGACATCTATTGTCCACATTGCTTAGCTGATAATTCACTTTTCAACTCTGTTGTCAACCCATGCAACTCACTTCTAGACAAATTCAGGACAGAAGGGGTGAGCTGTAAACAACAGAGATGTGAGCCTGCTGCTTCCACCTGTGCTTGGTGTCTGAGGCTGTTTCCTCTAGAAGCACAAGCAGGGCTCAAGCAGCTTTCTGGAGGAATTGGGGTTGATGTTGTACCCCGAAATAACACTTGCCGTTCTTTAGGGTGGAAAGGTGCTGATGAAGCATTGACTTTGGGGTCACCGCTCATTCAGAGGCTTCACAAAGAGACATGTGGAGCAGATTCTAGAATCTCCTGAACTCTTTGAATGGAGTGGGAGAATTTGCCATGGCTCCAGGGGCCCCATAACTGACCATGGCTGCAGAAGAGCTCCAGGGACTGGGGCTGTGCATGGTCTTCTAGGAGAGTGTCCACACTAAGGTTTCTCCCCACCAGCAATATCTTTCTGCACATTGCCTGACTGTGTTCTGGCCAGCTGGAGGAGAGCAGAGTTTTTGAGCAGTCCCCCATCACGTGTCACTGCCTTTTCTGTCCTGTCTGCATCCCACAGGCACTGAGCTCTATTGAGGTGTATTTTTACTAACAGAATCTGAAAGCCTGATAGGAGTGACTTCTCTGTCTTTATCAGCAAAAAATGCATGTATAATCTGATATGAAAACTACTAATCCATTAGGACTTGGACATTTCATTAGCATGCAGAGAGGAGCTTTTATTGCCTGCTCAAGCTCATAAACTTGTCTCCAAGTGGAAGGAAGTGGGATGTAGTTTGAAATCCTGGGGTTGGGCAGTACATGTGCTCAGCTGCCAAGTCAATCTCGTTTGCCCCAGGGGGATGCTTCCAGCACTGTACCAAGCCCACACATAAAGGTCACACGAGGAGAGGCTACTCCTTGTCATGCTCTGCAGCAGCAGCTTTGCCTCTGCAGGCACTCTGCTGGGAGCTGAAGTCTTGCTTGGTAAAGCACTGCTTGGGTTGGGATGGTTTCTAAGGTGCTGATCAGCTAAGGTGTCCCCAAGAGCATGGAAATGGAGAAAGGAAAAGAAAAGTAATTCACTGAGAGTCACAGGTGAGAATTTACCTGGGCTTTCCACCTGACAGCATCAGTTCCTGCCTTAGAGTGATGAACAGTGTGTAATTCACTGGAGAAAACCTTGTGTCCTTTCTTCCCGCTGTCCGTCTGTGCTGTCCCAGTCAGGATCTGCTCTCAGTCACTTTGGCTCTGTTTCACCCTCACCAGTGCTCTGCCTCCCTGTCTTTTCCTTTCCCCTTCTCCTCACTGGCTCTGCATATGCCTAACTGGGCTTTCCTGCTTCACTACCCCTTCTCCTACATGGTTCAGCCAGATTTATCCTCCTTCTCCCATTCCCCAGGCTTAGGAAAGGTTCTTCTGTGCCAGCTCTTCTTCCTAAACTGGAGAGCACAGATTTGAGCCCTGAGTGAGGGCACTTCTTCAAAGTGCTCCTGGAGAGGAGAGGGAGGTTCTGTCTTGGTTTGGAAAGACAGGAGTCTGCTAAGGAAGGCAGGAGCCTCCCCTGAAATGGAGAATGTAAACCCTCCCCATCCCTCTGAATTGCTATAAATTTTAAATTAAGGGTCTCTCAGGCAAAAATATGGGAGCAGGAAATAACAGTTCTTTAATAGGGAAGAAAAAAATAAAAGGATAAAATAAACAATGCAGTACACCAGAACAACACTGACAGAGTCAGAACCCAACCTGACACCCTGTGGGTCAGGGTGTGGGTAGCAATCCAATTGGAAATGTGGCTGCAGTCTTCCTGAAGTTCTGTTGGAGCAAGGGGGTCCTGTAGAGAAGGATATATTCTCCCTCTGAAGATCCAGTGGAAGAAGAGGCAGCTGCTGTTCCTCTGGGGAATCCAGTGGAGAAAGCCGTGCTG
>NW_005054303.1:10423269-10442130 GCF_000277835.1 Geospiza fortis | reverse complement strand
ATGGTAGAAAAGCTGATGCAGAGTCTATTACTGTCAGAACCATGGTGTAGAACTACTGTAGGAAGGCTTTCCAGTACTGGGTTTTATAGAGGGTTTTCTTTTGTCCCTCATCTAACCCTAAAGTTGAAACTTGATCTTAAGTTTTACCTTTAACTTGTTCTGAGCAATGTGATAGCAGAAATATGCCAATGCCACTCAGTGAGCTGATAAAGCCAAAACCAGTCCTGATCCACAAGTACATGCTCCATTAGGAAAAAGGCAAAACCCTCAGTGTATTTCTCTGACCACTTCAGCTGTTACACAATAACTATATGCAAACCCAGGGTTATTCTCACAGCTGGCACAGCTTGGCTTAGATAAATATAAAACTTGCTTTAAGGGAATAGCTCGTAATTGGGTTAGGCCCAGGGTTTAATTAGATTTACGTAAATGCACACAAAGCATGGCAAAAATCAATAACCTGGAGAGCTTCTTTGGGCTTATTGTTTAAATCAGCAACACCACATCAGCTGAATTTAACAGGATATTTGCATACCCCATCCCTCCAAAAATGGCACGTTTTACATGGCATGTTTGAAATGTGCTGTGCTCTCCCATGTTTGTGTCCCTTTTTCATCTGTCTGGCCACTTGCAGTTTGGGTGTTTGCAGGCAGAACCCTGGCAGCATAGAAGAAGAAGGTAGGAAGCATTTTAATCAAGGAAAATTTTGAGATTTAAACTAAAAGCTGTGCTGTGCAAACAATTCAGGTTCACCTTGTAGGCTGATGTGAGGTTATCAGTTGCTGAAGTTAAAGCATGTGTACCATTGCAAGTGGTAGCAATGGTAAAGAGGGAAACAAGGTCTTCTTGTTGTGGTTAGAAGTAAAAGCCTGTGAGCTGCATGTATATTTCAGAGACAGAGTGTGCTGATTTTCTGTGAAGGACTCAAGAAAAAAATAATTGTTTCATTATTTATTTCAACTGAGAAATTGAAATTGTTAAAAAATAATTGCTTTATTATTTACTGATAAAGACTTCCTTGCCTCTATTCATCAACTAAGAGGAAAATGACAGATAGAAAATGGTATTATCAGCTAATTCTTAAATGGAACAAGTTTAAGTGCAGTGTGAAATGGATTTAAAATACCCTTAGAGTTCCAAATTGCTATACGTTGCATTTTCTAAGGAAAAAAAATGCAGATTTTCTCTTCTTTTCTGCTTTGTTTCCCACCTCAGGATGGTCTTGTTGACACTGCTGCTTTTCCACATCTTAAGGAGCCTTTCTTCCCTTAGGAAAATTTGCATAAAATGAGGGTGAGACTTAGCACAGCTTGGCATTGAGCTCACTTACAGCCAGTAGAAAACAACCACCATGAAGTGATCAAACCCTTAAACCATCCCTTGGCACAGGGAAAAATGTCACTTCCCAGGAGTACCATCAGGTGCAGAGTTATGCACTCACAGGTGACTGCCAGGGTTAAAGAATTCGTACAAAGTCCATTTCTGCAGACATTTTGTCATTTGGTTTTTAATTGACTGACCACCATTTAATCCTCCTGACTCTTCAGCACCTGAGTGGACACAATTTTTGTCTCCTCACTGGGCAAAGTGTGGCTTCAACCCTTTTTTACTGCTGCTCCAGAACCCCAGTACACTGTCCCTCACTAACTGGGATTATCACTGTAGTAACATAACCAGATTTTGGGGTGTCTGAAGATGTTCAGAGAGTTCTAATGGAAGTTTCCAAACTTTCATTGTTTTTCCTTGGAAATCCCAACTAGATCCTTCTGCTCTTCCGTCCACAAACCTGAGCTCTTCAGCTCTCCCCCTCCAACTTGTTTTTTGTTCTTTTTTTCTATTGTGTCATTCAATCTTGACTTAAACCCTTCTCCTTAACTCAGACCCTGTCTTGCCTCTTTGTTCTTTCTCCATTCTGTCGCTTTGATGGCTCCTCATCCCAAACTCATCTCCCCCTTTCTTCCCTGCCCAACTCCTGCCTCACCAGTGCTTCAAGTTTCATGTGCTTTTTGTTTTCTTCACCTTGTCCTTTCTGTCCCTCATTTCAGTGCTGCACAGTGAGACTCAGCAGTGGTGGAAGAGAAATTCCAGCTCCACATCCACCACCCCTGGCTGCAGCAGGTGCTGCCTCATGGACCGCACACATCAGAGATGCGCAAATCTTCTGAGGTGGAAAATGCCACCTTCAGAAGCATCAACAGCCAAATTCAGAAAAAAAAAACAACCCAAACATTAAACTGAGCCTTATAGCTTGGTGGATTTTCCCAGCAGCAGGGAAAGGCAGAGCTGTAGCCCCAAAGAACACACCTGCACTAAATCCAAGCGTGCTCACGGTTTCTATTGAAACCAAGCAAAGCAAAGCAAAACAAAACAGAAAGGCTTGCCAATATTATTTTAAGACAGAAAATGAAAATATGCTTCCTCTTCTCTTAAATTCTTGTTTCAAAGCTGTAATTTTTTTTCCTCAACCTTCTTTACCTAAAAAGAAATGAGAAAAAAACCCCACACCATAATAATCAAAACAGAAACAAAAAACCCAAGCAACCCCTCCTTATATGAATTCTCAGAGAGGAGAAGTTGGGGTCTCCTGTCCTGGCTGTGTCTCCTCCAAACCCCCCCTGCACTCCCAACTTCCTTTTCAGTGTGGCTGTAGGAAAAGCAGAAAAGGCTTTGTGTGAGCAATAACAAAAACATCTCTGTGTTTCCAGCCCTGTGTTCAGCACAAATCCAAGACACAGCCCCACACCAGCTGCTGTGAAGAAAATTAACTCTACCCAGCCAAAAGCAGCACACCTCAGCAATGTTGGATGCCAACACTGATTTATAACATCATAAAGGCGATGTCTAAATCTGATGAAACAATGGAAATTGCCATTGTTGAGGGCTTACATTTCCATTTTGTCTGCAAAGTAGATAGAGTGAACAGTAGTAGCATGTTTGTATTTACACAGGGTGAGAAATGGGCTATCTGAAACCTAGGAAGACAAGCACTTAATAGAAATAAAATCTTTGGACCAGCTAAGTTTTGAGTTTCCACGTTTGCTACTTACTTCAATTATTTTTCCTTCCTTATCTTTTTACATTTTTTTCTTGGTTTTTTTTTTGTTGTTCACAGCAACACTGTAGTTCCAAAGAAAATAGGGTGGACTGATGAGTCTATTGAGACCTGTCATCATGTGAAATTTGGACTGATGCTGTAGCCAGAAGCATCCATGTTAATATAAAAAACCCCCAATATTTATATCTTTACCCCAATGGTAAAGATAACTGGCACAGTTCTGTGCTTGAGCATCTTCATCAGACATTCCTGAAAATTATCTTGGTTGTCTCAGTGGGTTGAGAACTGGTGACCAAAGGATGGCTTGCAGGAAGGAAGATTTAAGGTGCCATTTGTACCAGTGCACAGTCTTGTGTTACCCAGGAAAACTGACAGCCACTGAGCTGTGCAGGCCAGACTTAGAACAGAACATTTCAGATTGAAATCAGGGGTTCCACAGCTAAAACACAAGGAGTCGTTTTGACTCCGTAAGGAAAAATCAAATCACAACTTGGCCACAGATGCAAAATTTGCACACCTCAAGAAACATGCAAATATATCAATAAAGTATTTCACATGAAAACAACAGCCACAGAATGAACAAAACAAAAAATGAAATTCTTTCCATTCAGCCTTTGAAAGAGCATGAAAGAAATTCCCTTGTAGAAATTTGAAAGTAAGCTCAGGCAAGATATATATGGAAAGAAATCTAAATTTGAGGTAGGAACATGCATCTCATATAAAAACATTGGGGGAAGGGGGGGGTTGCTTGTTTTTTGGTTGAGTTTGGGTGTTTTTCAGAATAAAACATTCTTCAATGAATTTTTTAAGACTCAGTTTATGCAGGGAAATGCTAATGTTACTGTGTAGAGGCAGCTGCTGGGCCAACTCAAATCAAGTTTGGACTGCATCCTATAAAGTCTGTCTAGAGGAAGCATATGCATTTCTGGTGCCTGGATTTGAAAAGTAGTCTCTGAAATAACTTGGTTCAATATTTGGCAGACAGGGAACACAGAAGAAAAGCTGAATCTTCAATAAAATTGTCACTCCTATTCACAAGAGTAATATAGACCAAAGTGAGGTGCTTTGAAACAGCACAAAGGAACAAACAGGAAGATGGAGCAAAAGGCACACAAAACCACAAGAAAAGATAAGTAAGGGTCAATTTTGTGGCAGAATTGACAAACTGCCTAAATGAAAAAGGAAATCAGTTCCACACGGCAGCTAGGAGCCAATAACAAATGATTGATAAGAACAGGAGACAGCAAAAGAAGATCTTGGGCTACGGAGTTGAAGAAATGGCACGAGGAAATGGTCCTGGACAATATTGTTTACCTTAAAAATAAAGCTGAGTGGCTGTGGCCTGGATCAGCACTCTGTTTGTAATTAGTTTTGTGGTGAGAAGACAATTTTGTGAGGCTGCAGGAGCCCATGTCCTCTGAGCCCTTGCTGGTGCACAGAGATGAGGTGAGCAGTGCAGGGTGAGCTGGGCTGAGCTGTCTCTCCCCCAGCTGGCCACACTGGTGAGCTCTGGTGGCCCTGGATTGTGGTGGTGACAACAGTCTGAGCACTTCAAAACTTCCAAACTCTCAAATAATATCCCTCTCAAATTTAATTACTCAGCCCTGGCTCACTGCAGCTGGAGCTGCTCTGACTGCACAGTAGGGCTGGATTTTTCCATTACATATCTCATGGAAATCCATAATGCAGAATTTTCAAATTGGACTATTGAGATGCTAAATTAATGGGATGGCAATATTTTTTCCTGTGAAATGCTGCAGAGAAAGGAACCTTGATTCCACTGGTTTCTTTTTTGCTCATTTTTCTCTGTTAAGAATTTGTACAGAAGGAGTCAGGCTCTCTGCAGGCATCTGTGTCCTAAGGTTACTCCTGGCACTGGTCAAGTCATCCTGCAATTCTCTCAGAAGATGTTTTCTCCTGGGTTATCACAACTCCTGACACTGGCCAGATCCTCCTGGAATACTTTCAGGAATGTTTTGTTCCATGTTACCCCAGGGCCACAGGCAATAGGAGCTGTTGGTGACCCTGTGGCTCATGGCACTTCCCAGGAGATGGTCTGAGCTGTGCCTGCTCAGTGGCTGCAAAGCACAAAGAGATCCAAAAAAGATGGTAGTCAGGGAGTAAAATTAAGAGATTCCTGGCCACAAGGAGTCACTCTGATCAACCAGCCTCACCATTTACATAATGGAACTCTTACTGAGGCAGAAATATATCTGTGAAGATCAGAGTCCTTCTTTGAGTTGCTTTGGAAATTTGGCCTTGCACAAATTTCAAGTAAGGTAAATCTTTTAAGTGTCCCACAGAAGAAAATTAGGTTGAACATGGTTTGAAAGTAAAATTCTTTAATTAATTTCTCCTCTATGTTCATGTAGCATTTTAAAGCAAGAATGAAATGTTAAACTTCAAAGGTTCTTGAAAAGATCCTTCAAAGATCCTATCTCACACTAGGGTGTGAGATAACCTGGCTTTTTCCTTTTGTTTTCTTCCAAAGACAAAATCCTTGCAGAAAAAAATCAACATGACTTTACTATTGTTTCATTATTTTCTTAAGCTATATTTAGTTACAATCAGGTAACATTTTTTCAGATAAACTCAAACTTTCCTGGATCTGTTGATGGACAAAGCTGACCACACATCTGGGGCTGGCATTTTTACTTAGCAAGAGAAAGAATCTACCATTGTTTCTCCCAAGGTTTGGTACTATACACTTTAATTATTGCCAGTCATATCAGTGAAGCTGTCTGTGTAGTAAGGTACTTGGAAATGTTCAGAAAAGTGATAGAATCCAGCCCCAGCTCATTACCATGGCTATAGTGAAATGGTAATGGTGGAATAAATTGCCTGGTATAATTATGTATATGCCAGATGCTCTTAATCATTCCACTTCAAGCCTCCTTTGCTAACTGCAATTTTGAGCCTTTTCTGAATCGAAAGGAATTGGTAAACATGAGTAATTAAAAAGAAATTAAATGGATTTTAGGAGTGAATTACTGCAGTTCCTGCAAGACTAATATAATTAGCACCTCTACAATCAGTCTGAGCTAGAAGATGTGTTTTATATGGCACAGAAGATGTTTCATTTGTGGGTTGCACTAAAATCATAGTCACTCTGTTAGTGTGGTTAAACAGCTTAATACAACCACGCCAGGCTAGCAAGGTGAAACTTATTCTCTCAGCTGATTTATTAAAACAGAAAGCCACATCTCAGCTGGTGTAAATCACAATATTTCCACTGACTGTGAGATGCTGAACTGGCTGAGCCTGTGGCCCATCCTCCATTTGGATTCATGCAAGCAAGGGTCTGTTGGTATCCCTGCCCATAATAAATGATTTCTGGCTCTCTAGCTAGAACTCTTCTTTCAAATGAGACAAAGTTCCTGTAGTGAAAGCAGAAGATACCCTACTATCAGTTAATTTTTTTTATTATGTTGATATTTGAAGTACTTTTCTCCATTTTCAATACTCAGGGGACGCGAAGGACAAAAACAGATTGCCACAAAGAAAACAAATTTGTGATCACAAGTTTTCCTCAGAGGCTCAAAGACACCTGTGCTTTGTCAGAACTTTGTGATATATCACAAAAGTTCCATTTATCTGGGAGAATGAAGGTTTTACCAGCAGAGGAAGGTGGGTAAGAATGACACATCTGCTGCAGGAATCACCCTGGAGATCTGTAGTCTGATTTAGCAGTCAGATGTGATTTTTGCTGTGTCCTGAAAGCCACCAAGAATGGACCTGAAATCACCTGCCTGTGCAGCTTGCTGTAGCATTGCAGTACCCCCCTGATGGAAGGTTTTCCCCTGAACCTCCAAAAGGGCAATTTGTGGGGATTTTCCCCTGCTGTATTGTCTGCTTCTACTCTACCTGCCTTTGTAATTCCAGCTGCAGGAATTAGCACATCTCTTCTTTGCCCTCCATGAGTTTTCTGTTGTCCCAGTCAGATTTCTCAAGATCCCCCACCCTGGACCAAAGTGAAGCATCAAGAGATAAAATTCCTTTTCTGTGTATTTCGTGCTAAATACAAGGCACCTCCTTGATTCAATCCCAGTAAATTCTTTATTTGCACCTAATTATCTTACCCCAAGGGTACTTCCTACAGACTGGGGTGGAAGAAACACTATTTGTGTTCTCAAATACAGATATATGGGTAGCTGGGGCACACAGCTAGCTTGCAGAAACAGAGATACCTGAGCACCAGAGCACCTTGGCTGCTGCCAGCCTTTGGCTGTGGCACCAAACAGGTGGGGACATAGCCATGGCAATGAGCTGGGGCTGGACTCTATCAGTTTTCTCTCCTTTCACCAGGCCGCAAGTTGAAAAGTGAAAAGTTGCTCCAGCCATCTCTATGTTCAGAAGTATGGAGAAAATGTGAAGCAAAGTTTTTCTGCTGAGATGCCTCTCTGCCTCCTTAGAAACACAGTGGACCAGATCTGCTGTTCCTGGGTTGGCTTTCACTCCATTGAAGATGTGGAGTTATTCCAGCTGACAGTAGGGCCTGAGCAACAGCACTTTAATGGTTTTTGCCTTATTTAACTATTAACATTTGTTACGGGATCATTCATTAGATGAGGCATAAAGTACAAGTATTTTTATTAGGTTTTCATCTCTCCTCTCCCATTAGGGAAAGGTTCCACTTTCGAATTAATGTTAGAAGGACTTTAAAGTCTTAGCTATCCCTAATCTTTATGGTTTCATTCGAGTTCCTAATACATCGTTTGGTTTATCCTGTGAGCTGGGAGCTATATATTTGAGGGACTTAGCCCAAAGATACAGTACAAGCAGATAGTTTGGCTAAGCTGATTTTTGCAGTTTAAGTGGGTCTAAAGCCCATCATGCCCAGGATTATATTTATACTTGTGGTTAAATTTGACAGAATTTGAGCATTCATTGGGTATTGCAGCGTACAGCTGGGAAAGTAGAAGGCAGCAGGTCAGTAGTTTGTATGTAAAGTAGAGCTTGAAGGAGCACGGAGACAATTTACATTTTCATTCTTTTGTACATCACTTGGGAGAAAGTAAATATTTTGGCAGCCCAGATCATGTGATAGCGAAACAAGAGACTTCATTAATTCAGGTATTTCAGATTCAGCAACAGCAGAAAGGAGGGATTATCAGTGCCCAATTTGAGCCAGCTGGAAAAAACTAAATCTAGACCAAGGTCAGGTACATCACAGATGAAGGAACAGTGTAAAATGCATTTAATTTCCTGAGAGCTGTGATAAAATTAAGATAAGAGCCCTGGGAAGAGAGTCTAATACACCACTCTGCCCTATCAAGCCTTGCAGGTTTGCTAGGTGTGTCATAGCTGATTCGAAAAGATGATTCCTAAAAAATAAAACTCAACCTGCAGAATGTTCTATTTTTGCTCTTTTAAGAGTTCTTGTCTTTCTGAGCGCTGCCATTCACAGAATTGAATGATATTTTTGTGCAATATTGCTTAGTGAAAACACTGGTGCTCTTTGTCAGTAACTAGGGACAAGAGCAGCCCTTCACTCCTGCAGCCAGCCCCTGGGGCTGTGAAAAGCTGTGAAAAATCCCCTCCTGTGGCACTGCAGACCCCAGCACTGCAGTGGGCTTGGCTGCCTTTAGCATTTGCCCTTCACAGGCTGGTGGTGGGAAAGGCTGCTCCTCCCAAGCAAAGCAAAGCCCTGGAGGAGCCCTGCATCACTGAGGCTGGGAAGCATTCCCTTAAGCTTAATTTATTTTGCAGAGGCCAAAAAAGAAGGGAGCAGCACCAGCTAGGGGAGAAAGGGACTGTGGGAACATCACTGCTGTCTCCTCAGCAGTTATTCTAAAACCAGTTTTTGTTCCAGAGGGTGAAAACTTGCCATCATCCTCTACTTTTTTTTCCCATTCTCTCTTCAGTCCATGTTTTCAATAATTTTATTTGCATGAGCATGGGAAAATGGGAGCACACAGGTATACATTCATGTGTATAGCACACATTTTTATAAAGGGGTGTGTGTACATTTTGATTTGAACTGAAATCATGTTGCTGTTTGTCTCTCACAGACTAAGGGCCCTGTTCTAAATGGTGAATTTTCATAAATATTCACTCCTGCTTGAAAATCACACCCAGCATTTTCTTATTAGACCAGATCTAGGGGGGTCTGGTCTTAACTAGACCAGATCTAAAGGGGGAAGGAATTTACATTGCCCCCTAACCCAAACCTGTTTTTAATTCCTGACATGGTGAAGGTTTGATGTGTCTGTGAAAGATTTCTCTCTGTGTTCTGCCCACTCCTTTGTTCACTCAGGTAACAAAAATCCCCTGACCTCATCCAGAGTGTAACAGCTGGCTCTGCAGCTCAACTAACAGCAGTCAGGAGCAGGAGCATTGAAAGCAACCAGCAGTGGAAGGAGAGGATGGCAAAATACCTGCAGGGCACTGAGCATCTCCCAGCACTCAGCAATGGCCAGCTGTGAGTGCTAATTAGAGACAGTGCATCACTGACCTGCTGCTAAAAGGGAAGGGAAATGGGGCTGTTTACCTTTGCTGTGCTCAGTTCTGCTTCCAAAGGAGTGGCTGCTGCTCCTGGCTTTGCCAAGTGTGCTGATGCTGTACCCAGAGCACAGCTCCAGCAGGGCTGAGAGGGTACAGCAGGGCAGGGGAGCAATGAGGGCTCAGCAGAGAACTGAAAATTCAGCTGGGCTCTGATAAAAAAAATCTGTATCACTGTGAATTTGGTTGCGCAGAGTCTCTCTCCATATCGCAGATTAAGTTTATGTTTAAACAGGAAAGAAATCAAAGGTGTTTCAGAGCACCAAGTTCAGTATCAGTCCATGGTAACCAGCATGGTGAGCGCTGCACAGCCCAAATCCATGAGCCTGGTTCCCCTCAGAGATCCAGGTGGTGCACGCAGCAGTTCGGGGTCATAATTCCTTCTGATGTTTGCACATTATTCCCAAGGGTTGGTGAGCATTCATTTACCTTGAAAACCTGTAAATGATGGCTCTGGTGTGCTCATATAGCTGTGGGGTCTAATGCTTGTACAGCTTCCATGTATCAAGAAATTTTCCATAAAAATAGTAATAAAACCCAAGATTATTACTTTCTGTAATGCCCAGCCTAAGCAGGCCTTGTGCTAGATTAAACCCCACCTCTCCTCTGAATACCTCTGTGCTACCTGCTTGTGCCTGGTGTGCTGCTCTCCTGATAAACAGCTCCTAGTTACAATTGTCTGCCACACTTCTCTGAAGCCAACCCTTTGCTTCATTTATTTGGGGTTTTATTGCTCAGCTTGAAAAGATGTGATTAGATAAAGGAAACATGAGCTGATTGTTGTAGCCCTGTACCAGCAGCTTGTTTTGGCTTGACACCAGGGTTTAAATGGAACGCACAAGTGCAAGCCTGAGGAAGCAAGGCACAGGTCTGGATACCCTCAGCACAGGGGCCACTGAGGTGATTCTGCAGGAAGGGAAATGTGTTCCCAGGAGCTGTGCCCAGCTGGGCAGGCAGCTGGAGTGGACCTTCAATTAGCAGAGCCAGCAGTGGTGGGCTATTGTATCCACATTCCTACCAGACAAAGGCAGCAATGATGCATCTGACTCCATGTTCTCAGAAGGCTAATTTATTACTATATTATATTAAAGAATACTATACTAAACTATACTAAAGAATACAGAAAGGATACTTACAGAATGCTAAAAAGATAATAATGAAAACCCGTGACTCTTTCCAGAGTCCTGACACAGCTTGGCCCTGATTGGCCAATGAATCAAACAACTCACAGCAGAATCCACTGAAACAATCACCTGTGGGTAAACAATCTTCAAACACATTCCACACAAGCAAAACAGAGGAGAAGCAAATGAGATAAGAGTTGTTTTCCTTTTTCTGAGGCTTCTCATCTTCCCAGGAGAAAAATCCTGGGCAAAGGAATTTTTTCAGAAAATGTGAATTTCACAGTGTGCAACTGGGTGTGCAGAAGAAGCTCCTCTGATGATGGAGAACCTCAGACTGGAAACCTGGGCTGCAATGTGGGCTGAATTTGCTTTCTCAGGATAAGGCTGGAGACTTCCACTGCAATAGAGGAATTACCAGAACACCTTAGTCATCTCAAAGGAGATGTTACACAAGTACTGAGCCCTCAGTGGTTTTGTAATTAGCAACCCAACAAGCTCATCTTCCTTTGGTGGATCCCTGCTCACAAAGGTGAAGAATTTGCTGTTTGCTACAGCTGAGCACACAACAACCTGCACCTCTTAGTAGTGCCAGAGTAATGCCGATTTATGCAGAAAGGATCAGCTGCATGTTGTGTGCTGCCTGTTTGGGAAGCAGGTTTACATATGTGCCACATGGGAAATGAACCCTGGGATTGCCCAGGACCTTGTAGGTGAGTTTTACCCTGCCCTAGGAGAAGAGGAGGGGCTGCACCACCGACCCAGGCTGGCACAGAGTTCTGGCAACATGGCAAACAAACTCCACAGAGACATTATGCAAACCACTTCAAGATGGGTTAGAAATAGGAGCTGCAGATGCCAAACCAGGGGCTAATTGTGTGAAACATGCAAAGGGAAGAGATACTCACAAAGCAGCAGCACTGAGAAAGCCCTACTGAGCACCCAGTTTAAACCCCAATGAGCCCAGGAAAGTTTCAAAGTGATAATCTGAGTAATAAAAATTCTTGTAGCCAAAATATGGAGCAAAAGCACGAAGGCAGTAGCCAGGTGCTGTAACCAGAGGCTGGGAGCCCTGCTGCACTCTGAGGGCCCTGGGACCAAAAGTTTGTAGTTATCTGCTGGTCACAGTGAGATCAGAGCCTCCAAGAACAGATGGGATTTGTCCATGCAAAAGCATGCACCTGCCTCTCTGTGAAGCCTAATTTAAAACGAGAGAGGAAGAGATGCTCATGCAGCATGGCTCATCTGACCTATCTAAATGTCTTATTTCAAGAAAAAGTTTTGCTTAAGGAAATTCCGGGATAGGATCATCTTCTTCTCTCTTTCTGTGGGTGTTGCACAAATCTTTTGTCTATTACCCTGGGCCTTCAGGTGCTCAGATGGGCAGTACCTGTGTTAATGAGCACTGCTGGGCTCCAGGTGAGCAGGTCAGGGCTGAAGAGCCCTGGGTGGAGCTGGGCATGGCCTTAAACAGAAATGGGAGCACAGCAGAGCCTTTTGGGGTGGAACCCCAGTGCAGCAGGTGACCAGGACAGCACCACTGGCAGCATGTTGGGCTTGGGTAGTGTCCTCTCTGTGACTCCAGCCCAAAGGCTTGGCATCGATTTTTGAAGTATTTGAAAGCCCTGAAAGGTTCTCTGCACCTTGCTGCTAATGAGATTTCAATGTAAAATAAAAGGAACATTGTCTAACCCAGATTAAACTTGCTCCTGAGTTATTTTTAGCTTGCCTAAACTCTTTCAACCCCTTTGGTAAAACTCATCAAAATTCATCTCTACTAAAAGGATGTAACTTCAAAGAAGGCATATGCATTAAATGTCAACATGCTTTACTCATTATAAATTACAGTATCATTAAATCTAACATGAGTTAAATGGGAAAGATTTAATTTCACTATCTTTAAAATGAAGGCATTTTAGCATGGGAATAAAATTTTCTTTTAAAAATATTTTTAAAGTAAAAGAGGGCACAGAAGGTTTGTTTTACATGTTATCATATTTGTATGTAAAACCAAAAGCAAAAATGCAACACCCCATTGTTCTGAGGAAGATGTGGCAATAGTAGCTGACTTCTGCTCATTTTACAACCCTCTTTTTGGATACACTTCTAATTTAAACTGTGGAAACTGAAAACGTTCCTTTAAAACTGGTTGTCATGGTTATAAAATCCCGAAAGAAATTATGTGCGTCTGCATCTGCTGAGGGAAACATTTATGGCATGATTTAGCAGAGGGGGGGCAAGCAGCCACCCACCACAACCCATTTTCAGACTCACTTATTACATTACTCAAATTAATTTATCACCCTCCCCAAAAAGGCACGGAAAGGATTCTCACACATTTTTCACTGCATGCAGTTCATTAGCAAATATCATATGGTGAGGGGCTAGCTCTGTCAAGTTCTAAGATGTTGGGGGGTTTTTGTTTGTTTTCTTTAGTTGTCTTTGTTTCAAGCAAGCTTATCTAGAAATATAGAGTGTGCTAGACTGCCAGCATACAGTTGCTGTCACAATTGATGTCTTGGATCTCTTCCATTCTTTTTCCTTTCCCCGGTACAGCTAGAAAGTCATCTGGCCAGAATAAAAAGCCAAGCTGAATGCTGCAGGTCAGACTGGCCTGAACAAATGTCTGCATTTCTGCATGGAGCTCAAAAGGATAAAGGAAAGGACAAGAGGAAAAGAAAGCTAAAGAGGAAAAAAAAAAAAGAAAAAAGGCAAGAATAAAGGGGAAGAGAAGAGAAAAGGGAAAGGGAAATGGAAAGAGGCATCACCTTACTGAAGGAAAACTAAATCTTCTGTGAAGCCATTGCACTTTCATATGCTCCCAGGACAAAGTTGACCAACCTGTTGAAACTGGAGGTTTATTAGAAATGAGTCCATGTTGAGTCAGGCCTCCTCTCTCACAGGGATGCTGAAGTCTGCTCATGGCTTAGGAACCATGGTTTGGCACATTTCATTTTTCATTAAGAAAAGCTGACTGCATAGACAATTAAAAAATTACACTGTGAAAGGCTGAGGTAGCATTTTTTAATCTTTAGGGTGAGTGATCTGTTGACTGCAGGAAATCTGTGCTGTTCCTGACCCTGTTCATGTAAATAGCAGATAAGGATGATGAGGGCATTTTAGATAAACAATACATTTTGTGTTATCAGATTGTGAGCCTCAAATGGGATTCAGAGTCTCCTTATACCCATTGACCCAGGGCTTTTCCCATTTGAAAACTTCTGCTGCAGAAGGAAGTCCCAAGCATGAAGCAGAACCCTTGTGAGAAAGTTTGGAATATAACAACAGGCTGAGCTACTTCTGAAAGGCTGTGGGTATTCTCAGACTCTTTGACTTTCTGCCACCCATGGAATCAGGGGTGTCATTCTTCACTGTTCTGTTTCTGTGGAAAATTATTTCAAGTGAATATTTTCTACACTCCCGATGGAAGCCCTTAATTTATGGCACCTGAATGGAAGAATATAAGAAACTGGAGAAGAGGAAAATCGTCAGCAACAGAATTATGCTTCTCCAATCCTCTTGCCTCCTTCCTTTACATCTCAACAAACAAAACCTTGCCATTGGTGTTGAATCCTTTATGTGACTTCTGAATGTTCATGTGCTGCATGATCACAGATTTGGATTTTCTCTTGTTAAATGAAATATCTGCTTTCCCATGTCTGCACTACCTAGCTCCTCACTCTGATGCTTCCTAATGGCTGGAATAAACCTGAGCACAGGCAGGGAGCAGAGCTGCATCCATCCAGCCCCCTGCAGCTCTCACCTGCAGGCTCTGGAGTGGTGGAGCTGAGGGCTTTGAATGTTACAACACACTCATATATATATATATATATGAAAAACAGATAAATCTGCCCAAATTCTCCTCCCATGTTGAATAGTGTCTGCTCTGCAGTCCTAGATCTCACACAGAGGTGTGCTTTTCTTTGAGTAGTGTCTATAGCACTGATCTATAATCCTATAAGTAGATTGCAAAACTGATTAATCCCTCATTTCTGTCTGTCCATCTATTTCTCATCTCAGTTCTTTTCTTTCCCGTGATTTATTTACCAAGCAGGAAATAAATTGATTCAATCTATTTCCTTATCTTATCTTTCTTATTTCTCTACTAATTATTAGGAGACAGACTCAGCACCCTCTGCCCTTTGGGTACCTTTGGAGCAGCAGTCTCACCTGCTCTCACTGGGATGGATCACACCCTTCTGCTCTCTCCAGGGGCTGATGACAGCCTGCTCCACTGCAATCAGATTAACTTGGAACCATGTTACTTTCCTGGAGAAAATGTCACAGGATTACCTAGGGGAGGGATGGAAGGTTCATTAAATTGGTCAGTCCATCTTCCTGCCAATCAGCGGCACTTCCTGGCAGGGCACGCTCCAGCTCTGCTCCAGCAATGTTTCCTGAGTGCCTGGTGATGTGCTGCCAGCCTTGATGATGTTCCCAGCCAGCCCCTTCCCAGGTCAGAGCACTCAGAGCCACTCCTGTGCTCTGCCCTGCTGCCTGATCACTTTTCCTCCTGATGTGTTCCCCTCTGTGGGCATCACAGACAGCTCTTGCTGAAGGAGGTGTTGAGCAGCAGTAATCCCTGCAGCAGCACTTGGGAAGGAATCCTCCCTGGGACAGCCTTGCTGCTCTTTGGGAATGTCACCTCAGTGCCTCTGTCCCACACAAACATCCCTCTCAGGCTTGCAGGACCAGCCTGCTCATGCTTGAAAGTAATGATTTATAAATTTCCTTTAGTGCAACCAAGTGAGCAAGAGGCTTTACTCAGACAGACCCGGATAGATGGAAATTATTGACCAGGACAGGGTCTCAAAGGGTCTAGAAAAACAGCTGACTCCAGTGGCACACCTCTCTTTATCCATTTCTGAGTTGTGCTTTACAAAAGTTCAGGTGGCTTTCAATGCCTGGCTCAATCTGTGCCCTGAACTGAGCAGCTGTTTTATTTCTATGCAGACAGAGAATTTCCAGTGCTGAAGAACTTGCTTGGTCCATCTTCATTACTGCACTTAATCAGATGTGCAAGATGATTGTTTTAGCCTCATTCTCTGCCAAATAACAGAATGACAGAATCACAGAATGGTTTGGGCTGGAAGGGACCTTAAGGCTCATTCAGTTCCACCTCCTTCCACGGGCAGGGACACCTCTTACCAGACCAGGCTGCTCCAAGCCCCATCCAGCCCAGCCAATGGACAATGTGGACAATGAGGAAAAACTTCTGTAGGAAAAGTGCCTGTAAAGGGTGCTCTGATGTGAGGAGGGAGCTGGACTGACCTAAACCTCTGTCTCTGCCCTGTGCTGGCCTGTACATGTTGTTTATATCTGGATCCTAAATCAGGAGTAGCATCAGCCATGGAGAATAAATCTTCATCCTGGTGTGTTGGATGATGCTCTCCTGAAGGGACTGAGATGTGCATATATTAACTTGTTTCTCTGGCTTCCACAGGGCCTGTTTAGGCAGAGGTTATGAGCACAGGCAAAGCAGTCTGCAAAGCAAAAAGGGTACCCCAGGGCCTCAGAAATTTTGGTGGCTGATCCAGCATTTTGGAGTGCATCCTTTCTACTGCAGGTTACAATGCAAACCCTGCCTGGGGTTGTGGAAGGAGTCTGGGATCTGGTGAGGGCTCATCCCATGGATAATGACAGGAGTTGCCAGCTTGCTCAGGCACAGCTGCAATGCCACACAAACCAGTGCTGTCAGCCAAACCAGCTCCTGCAAATAAATCCATTCTTGCTTCATACCCCATCCTGACAGTCCCCTTTCCAGCAAGGCTCCCAGGGTGGGATGTACAGCCTTGACACTCTCCCAAATGCTCACTTGGAAAAAGCTGCTGTGCTGATGCTGCCAGCTCCCAGTCTGGCAAAAGCCAACCCCAATTATAAAAGACAAGCAGCAGGAGCAGTCCCTGACACTGTTTTCTTCAGCAGTGGAAATTATGGCCTGTTCTACCAGGGTTTGAAGGCTTTAGCCTGTTCTCCCTCCTGTGCTGAGCCCAGGGTCTCCTCACCCCAGCTGAGGATGCTGGGAGGAGCCTCAGAGAGTCAAAAAATTAAAAGCTCCCCAATGAATATTTTACACCATAAATTAAAGAAATTTTCTGCACCTGTCCTTACAGGTGGCAAAGCCTATCTGTGGACACCTCGATTTGGATGCTTTATCCTCAAATTGAATTAATGCCACTCTGTCTCTCACAGCTGTGATTACTCCACACCCAGACACCCCATGCCTGGCTGGAACAAAACCTGTAGGGTCTGGCCAAAGCCACTTGCAAGGGAATAGAAAAAGCTCCACCAATTTACATGCTTTGGTTTCTGCACTGAAGGAGCCCCAGAGCAATGGTGGTTTCAAGAACAGGTCAGCAATGTTGTGTGTGTTTATGTCAAAAAATCTCTTGTACCTTGGCACAGGCAGTTCTTTTGGGAATGCATTTGAAACCAAGCTAATGATGCAAGAAGCAAAGGGAGCCATGTCTTAGAAATTATTTAAATTTCCAAGTGAAGCACTTCTGCCTCTATCCCACTGTCCTTCAAAATCTTCATTTTGTATCTGAAGTGTAATTTTTTTGAAGCAAGGTTACCCATTTGCAGCAAATAAAATGGAACATTTTATGAACAAAAGGTTGTAAGGAAATACTTATTTTCTACTTAGATAAAATATTCCCTCTTCAGCCTGATTTGCTTGGGAGAGGGAATTAGAGGCTACAGAAGTTTTATGGATGAGGTATCTGTGACCAGCTCAGCTTGATTTATTTCCTATTGTCTTCAGGCTAACAAGGAGGAGGGTCAAGAACTGTTCCTATTGTCCTGTAGAGAAGCTCCATTGTAACAAGAGATTTATGTATCTCCCTCATCCCCAAACCACCTAAAAATAAGATTATGTTTTGCTCATTAATCTCAACAAATTGTGTTCTGTTTTGGTCAGGAAAACAAGAGCTATGGCTTTTATGGTGTTCAAGAAAAGTAGGGACACAAGCACTCAAGGTCAATAAAATGCACTTTTTATTCTGTATCAATGAAAATATAGCCACATGTAAATAAAGACGTGTGGAAAAAAAAATCAACATTGATCCTCCCTGAAGAAGTACAGTTCATTGTGCTAAAACCCATTTTCCTTTGGGTTAGAAACAGTTGTCTGCCAATGCTTTAAAGTGACCCACGATTTTCCTTGTTGTTGAATTTCAGCAAACAGAAAAGTGCAACAAGAAGTTTCCAATTTCCAAATAAACCAATTTCCCCCGCACACACAGCAACATCCACGGGTGACAGGAGAGTCACAACCAACAAATGCATCCCCAGCTTCCTCCTGGGCAGCACACAGGTGGCCAAGGGAGCATCCACTCTGCACAAACTGATGTGTGATTTCCAGTAGAAAGATGGTCCTTCCTTGCTGCAATTCCTGATTGCTTTGCAGGTTTCAGATATGGTAGCAGAGATGCATTCCTTTCATTGCTGTTCGCTTTCAAATGCTTTTTTTTTTTTTCCCTCCTCTAGGTTTTTATAAGCTTCCTGCTGTCAAAACACAGTTCTCAATTGCTTTTGTAGAAATAATCCTGAAAGGCAGAGGCATTTAAAATCCTCCCAAATCCTCAGTATATTAACAACAGCAAAAAAGATAGCTGGGCTGTTCAAAAATATCGTTGGGAACATGAATGTCATTTGCATTGGCTAGTGTACAAAGAGCAGCAAGTAGTAACAAAAGAAACATCACCCCAGCAATAACCCTTTCCCCCAATTTCTTCCTTGCAAAAAAAAAAAAAAAGAGTTTTCTCAAAATACTTTTCCTCCCCACAGTCCCGTGTCTGTGAATCACATACATTCAAAAGCAGCAGTCACTCTGTAGATCAGGTTTTCCAACACGAGCTTTTAAAACCAGTTGTTTTGCCCAACTTCTCCACGAGGGTTGCACAAACACAATCATACCAGCTGGTGCTGTGCTTTTTCAGCTAATGGGACACCTTGAAACTTGAACACAGAAAGTAAGGACCTCAGGGTAAAAAAAAAAAAAAAAAAAAGGATTTAAAGCTCATCATGCTTTTAAAGTCCTGCTAATGTTCATGGGATTAGTCCCTGTTAGGTGCTGGAGGGTGCAGAGAGACACCACAGCACAAATGTGCCACAAATGTGGGGTGGGGAGTGCTGAGCTGGGGATACAAGGGAAGGAAAACAAAATGCACATTACAATTTCAG
>NW_005054303.1:10376546-10423259 GCF_000277835.1 Geospiza fortis | reverse complement strand
CAGCAGGAAAAAAAAAAATAAATAGAATAAATAGAAGGCAGGTTATGCCAAGGTGGGGTGCTCAGCACAGCCCCGTGGGTACCTTGTGAGGGCAGGCTGGTTTTTAGGTTAAAAATCTCTGTGCAGGCTTGTACAGCAGCTCCTGCTCAGTTTGGTTTTGTTGTCATTTTGGGTGAGGGGGGAAGCCTAAGAAAGAAAACCTAGAAAAACAGTGCAATGTTTTGACTGTAATGAGGTCCCCTGCGATGACAATTCATTAAAAAATAATCTCCCCCTGCCACTAATTGTGATTATTCTGTGAACATGCTCCTACCAGGATACTTCTACAAAGCTGAGGGTGCACAGATCATGCCCACAACTTGTAAATAAAATTTCTTCTCAGTATAAATTCCCTAGATTTTTCTTCATTTCGGAGCCTAGGATGACTCCTTGCCTAAATGTGTGGGAACTCATAAGCATATCAAAGGGATGGGGGAGGCAGGGGAGGCAGCCTAAAACCCATGTGTCCCTCCCAGAGCCAGGATTTCATCCTTCAAAGCCTGGTCTGGGGTGGGGATACACCTCAGTAACCCCCCACAAGCTGCCCCTTCCCTTCCCTGCTCTGCTCCAGGTGTGGACACGAACAGGACTCAAAAGCTGAGCACATCTGCCCACAGCTGGATAAGCAATGCTCAGCTGGAGGGCTGCATGGCAGGATTCAGCCTCACAGCACCTGGTGCTCAGCCCCTTGTCTTTGTCATCATCTCTCTCTGTGGTGGCAATAATAGCTTTATTTTTAACTGTGCTTCTCCCCAGAGAGAGTTCGCACAGCTTATGTACATATCTGGCTTGTGCAAGGATGTTCCAGACAGCCATGAATTTTGAGCAGTTACTTTGGATGGAAATTACTGACAGTTCAGACACCAAGAATGTGTCTTTTGGATTCCAATATGTGTTAATTAAAAAGTGCCCTTTCCCTGATCGGGTCAGCTGATTTTTATGGCAATCCACCTTGCTGTCCCAATCTTCAAAGACATCCTCTACATTTCTGCATGCAGCATGCAGCATTTAGTAGGGCATGAAATCTTGGACCCATTTGCATTAGACAAGGGCCTGAAATTAAAATTCTAGTACCCACAGTTCTCAGTTTTGAGAAAGCTCAGCCCATGCTGGGACTCAGTGTCCTGGTCCCTCTGCACAAACTGGCTTAGAGAAATTAATGGAAAGACTTCCACTGACCTTAGAAGGAATATTTACACAAGATCCTCAAAGCTTGAAAATATTTACCTCCAAAACAGAGAACACAATTTAGAAGATCTGCTGAGACCACTTTACTGAACCACTCAGTCACTGGCTGGTATTTAAGCAGGACATTAAAAAATCTGCTCTTGCTACAATTCTTATTAGCATATTATTTCTCCTGAACACAAACAACAAAACAGATCATTACCTCATTAAATCTGCTGATGCAACATCACTTAATCAATCTCCCCATTTCTACAATTTGCTAGCCTAATGATCTAGGCAAGAAAACATGGGAGGAAGGAAGGAGAGACAAAAAGATAGAAACAAACAAATAAGGAAGGAAAACACTGCATTTCATTGTGGAAAATATCCTGCTTCGTATTATGTAGCTTTCAAAGCACAAAAATTAACTTGAGATACTCAGCTACACCTGCACATAAAAGCCCAGGGAAGTCTCTGTGCAGAAGAACAGTCAGTGGGTATGTAAGGTTTATGAAGCATATCATGTCCTAATTCATGTGAGGGTGCTTGGCAGGACTAATGGGATTTTGTTACATAAACTGTGCTGATAAGGCATTGGAGCTTTAAACTGTTAGCAGGAGTATTTTTATGGCTGGCATGTTTTGCAGACAAGATATGGTGAACCTTTACCTCTGCTTGCAGCCCCACAAGCTGCCCCACATCCCTTACAGGGCTGGAGATCTCATAAAGGGCAAATAATCAACAATCAACAAGTAAGGGAGGGGGGAACAAAGCTGCCCTAGGAGAAATGCTGCAGCATTTCCAGCTTAGGAGCATCTCTGAATCTCTGTGAAACAGGGGCAGGGGGAGGCTGACACTGAGGTCAGCTGTGAAATGTGTCCATGGAAGGGAAATAGTGCCAACTATTACATTGGAGAAAACATGGTTTGTGTGCAAGTTTTCTGGGAAAGCTCATTAGCCAGTTGTGCCCTCCACAGAAATGAGCCACAGCTCCCCTTGTCTGAGTGCAGGGATTTTATTGGGACAGCTGAAAGGAACATTTACAGACCTGCTTCACACTTCAATGCTAATGAGCTTTTCCACTGGTATCAATAAATTCTCCTGCTCACAAGTTTAGCATTCCTTTGGCATGCATTGCCAGATAAATCCTTTATTGTCTTTCTGGTAGCCTGCCCAATTCCCACCAGGCAGATTTTTAAAATCCAAATCCTGCCTTATTGCTGGCTACTGCCTCTCTCACCCGATAAATTCAATTTACCACTTGATAGAATTAGGCAGGTGGTGGCCCTCAGCCCTTCCTTTAAATAGAAAAGGGATGTGTCTGGGAACCTACAGGACATCAACAGGCAGCAGGAAGGGTTGGGAGGTGCCACTGCATCCTTACACCCATAATCCTTTTCTAAAAGTCCCATTTTGGGAGGATCCTGCAGAATAAAACCCCTTTTGTGACTGATTTCAGGAGAAGGATGTTCACACTCGCCCACCGATGACCTCAAAGGGATGAACATGCACTGAATGCAGCAGGGTTGTTGGTATTCAAAAAGCTGGGTATAAACAACTAGTTGAGGTGGTATTTCAGCTCTGAAATTTTAAGGTACAACCTGACTGAGCTTGTTTGTAATGCCAGGACTCCTAATTATACCTAAAATAAAATTTAAAAAAATAAAGAAGCTGTTGCCAAATAGCATTTGATGATTCAAGTGAAGAAGGCAGTAATTAATCCTGCAGGGACAACAGAGGACTAATTAGAAGTAGAGCAGAAATTTTGTTTTCCTTTAGAAAAAAAAAGCCTTTTTCCATGAGAGCTCAGATAAGACACCCAATTTACAAACTGAACTGTGACCTCCAACTAATGGTCCTGGCAGCAGCCTTGGATGCAATTGAATTCCCAATGCTTAGTCAGAAAGTGCTTATTTTTTCCTTTTTCTAGGCAATAAAAGTGGTGACAGAGAAAAGAGGTGGAACATGTCAGGAAACTCTACTGAAACCAAGTCCAGAACAGGAAAGTGCCCACATGTCTTGGCATAGGACACATGGAGAAGCTGAGCAGAGCCTTAGGTTTGCCTGAGGAAATACAGAGAAATTTTTACTATCACTACATGGCACTGGTTCAATTTGCTGCTAGGGCTGAAGTTCACCCAAAGTGTAACTGGAGTAGGAATGGTCACACACATGGCAGAAGCTGGTGTCTCACTCCTCAAAGTGGTTCATTAAAAGCCACAAACACCCCAGTCCCTGCCATTCTGTGGAACACTGCGCTGCTCAAGAGTGTACAAAAGGGCCACAAATAAAAGTAAAATAAAATAAAATAAAATAAAATAAAATAAAATAAAATATTTTTTTAAACCCACTAAGGTTTGTTTAATAAAAAAATGCCCTGAGAGTGGCTCACCCTGTTATTCCTGTTTAATTTGCAGACTTGTTGCTAAACCACAGATTGGGAAGGATTTTGTGAGGAACCCTATGAAGCCATCACAGAGATTGAGGAGGTTACAGAGTCTGGGAAAATATCTACTGACAGAGCCAGGTGTAAACCTTTGCATGTGCCTTGACAAGCAGGGAATAAGCCTGGGAATGGGGCGTGGGCAGACCCTAGGCATGTGCCCAGACCCCATGGATGTGCCCAGACCCTTTGGACAAGCCCTGGTCTTTTCATCAATGGTGTGCACACATTATGAGAGGAGCAGGCTGAATCCAGAGGGATGAAAATCCAGAAGGATGAGAATCCAGAGGGATGAGAATCACCTCCAGATCCAGCCACTAACGAGAAACCTGCACATTTCCTACAGCCTTGGACGTGCACATCTGCCAGGGCAGCACTGAAAAGCAGCTCCAATGCTGTTGATATTTTGATGGCATTTTCAGACACTGTAATCACCTCGCACTGGACTGGGGAAGAGGCTGGAAGAGGGTGTGGGTGTTGTTGATGTATCCATATCAGCCCACTGCTTCCAGAAACTGCACAGTCACCGAGACATTATTCTCAGTGCTTGGCACCAAGTGTGGATTTTAGCTGATGCTCGACTAAATGCTTAATTTATTTCTATGCCATAGTTTTAGAATATGCCAGATTTCTCTGCTGTCTGTTTGATGAGTATTGGCTCTCACAACTATTATCTGGAAAATTGGCAACATGCTCCTCCACATGGTATTTGAACTGAAAACCAGAAAAAAATAGGATATAACTAAAAACCTTCAAATTTTACCTCCTGTTTGTGCTATTAAAATCTACAGAATCACTAAATGATAAAATAGAACTTGAGACTTTCTGGAAATCACTTGGTCCAACCCCCTCTGTTCATTGCAGGGCCAGCTGCAAACACAGTCCATACACTGATGCTGCATAATTTAGATACTCCATGCCCCTTTCCAACAGGATTTTGGGATACTGGAAGAGCTTTGGCTCTCCTGAAGCCCACATTTTCCCCTAACAGCAGATTTTTGAGTATCCTTTAATGGACTTTCCCTGTCCCTTAGGGGAAAAAAGTCTGCCAGCCTCATCCTGTCTTGGAGCAGGTAGGGCTGAACCCAACCTAGCACCAAATCCTCTTTATAGGGCTTTTAATTAAGGCTAATTGATGTATTCATGGCAGGCAGCCAGACACAGAGTTGGTGCACACCAGTAGTCTCAGATTGCGGGCCAAACAAGCTTGCACCTCCAAGAAGAAAATAACAAAGGAAAGAACATATCTGCTTTATAGAAAAGAGATTAAAATGTTTGTGAGAATACTGCCTCAGATTCCTGGTTCCACGTGCCATGCATCAGGGGGCTGATTAGCATAATATAAGAAATAAATACAATTTATTCAGCATGGCCTGGTCAAGCCCTTTTTAAATGCTTCTGCTATTTGAGTGTACAAAATCAATATGTGCCTTCTTGTCCCACTGTGCACTACAAGGTCAATTTTCTGCCTGGCTAAATGCACCCTCAGTAAGGATGATTTTAGTTTGTTTGTCATTTGTTAGACAAAGATCACAGCACTGATCTTTGCACAATATTCTTTATGTCAGTAAGAACATTCACTGCTTCTCTGCCAGAAGAAATGTGGACTTTTTGTCGGTTTTAGCTCCATTCAGCACTTGGCTTTAAGAACATATTTCATTTGAAAATGCACAATAGCATATTAAACCAAATAAAACATGTAGAGATTATGTTATCTGCTTGCACCAAAAAAATTAGGGGAGAGTTATAAAAAATATTCCCAGATGTGGAAATCTAGATGATCAAACTTTTCCTCCTACAGCCTATTAAGAGCAATGTTAACAAAACCCATTCAAACCCTCCTCTGCAGGAAAATGGTATTTGAAAACCTCTTTTTTAAAAAATAAACCAGGTATCACTTTGACACCACCTCTCTTAGGGAAAAAAGTATTTCTTTTAAAAGACAATCTGTTCAATTTTGACATCCAAAAAGATAGGCTTGAGTTTTCTAAATGCTCTAAATCCAAGTAAAAAAAGCGTAATTTTCTCACAATATATTCCTCTATGTCCTCACTCCCAAATTCCAAATTAACCTTTGGCTTTTTTTTTTTTTTTTCCTTCCAGTTCAGGACATCTTTTCCCCCCAAAAGCCTCTAAGCTATTTCATGAGCACAACATCTGTTTTCTGACCCAGGCAATGATGATGTCTGTGGAACGGTCTCAGTTACTTCCAGGGCAACTGCTCTTGGCTTTGCAAAGAGTACAAAATTATTTCTGCAGCTTCCAGTCCTCTGAAACTGTCCTGGGATCCAAAATACATATTCAAGTCTGATCTGACTATCAGATTCAACCTTCACACCTGTGCAACAGGGTTACTCTCCATGTGGTGGTAAATGAAGACTGAACTTGAGTCTAGCAATGAGCCCAAACTCTGGTGCAGCATCAAGGCCCTACAGTTGTGCTACTTCTGCAGAACACAGAAAAGAAAAACGGACAAAGCTTAAGTTTGTCACTTCCAGAATCAGCTCTGCTCTAACCCCCATGCCCTGGCAAAGACAGGAAAAAAAAAACCATTTACAAATACAAATTCAGAAGAACTGAATCCTTACTACAACAGTATTTTTTTCAGTAATTATCCTGAAGTGCTGTTCTATCTCTTATATGCAACATTACACAAAAAAAGCTATTAAAAGTACTCTAGTTCATTTGCTTTGGGGAGTGTTTACTTTTTGTACACATTTTCTGTACACATTTTATTTCTATTCCAGAGTCCAGAAAGATAAAATCCACTGGTGTGCAGGTAAAATGCTTTGGACACACAGAGCACAGGGTAGGTGCTAAGGATGCTATTCCCAGCATCTGGCAGGAACATCTGTACAGGTTTTGAGCTCTTACAGGAAAGGAAAGGAAAGCATGCAGCCAAGAGCTCCCTCCCCATGGTGTGTCACTGCTTGAGCACTGGCCTGGGTGGAAGTGACACCCTGGCGTCCTTATTGCACTTAATGACTACAGGTGGTTGCTTTCAGTCCAGCCTGAACTACAGGACTGTGAATCATGCTTTTTAACAGAGAAGGAAAGCCCCAGTCACTCATCACATCATGCACAATGACATCTCTATGAGGGGACAATGACAACCCCATGGGAGACGAACTGCTGACGACTCCATGAAGCAACATGTAATACTCCCAACACGGATTTTGGAGGCAAAGTCCTTCAGAATTGCACCAGCCATTGCCAACCCCACAATCTGGGCCTCCCCCAGCACACCGAGCCTGGGACAGCCCCGTCCATCACACACTCCACTGCTTTGTGCAAGGTGCAAGCTGGTTCCACTGAACTGGCAATGGACAGTGCTGGGATATCAGAGTCAAAGCACTAGAAACAGACCTGGAGACACTGTATTTGTTCCATGAACTTGGTATTTTACACTATTTAGCCACTCACTACATATTTGAACCACTCAAGCTGCACTTGAACTGTAATAGACATTCTGGGCCTGCCCAAATGATTTTCAAGGTCAGACTAATCCTGTTAACACATTCTCTCATTGTAAAGTGGCACAAAGTTACACCTGACTTGCAAGATAAACCTAAACAGAGATCCCTTTGCATGCCATGCAGCTCTACCTAGAATTAATATCAGTCATAGAGAAAGAAAAGCAGTCTGTCACAAAGGCAGAGGAATTAAGGCTAAAGCTTTCTAACAAAGCCAACCCCCATTATCCTGCTGTCTCTTTTACAGCATGACTTCATGGCAGGTTCATGCATTCCAGGAATTTTAACAAAGTCTGGCTCCCACACTGAGCCTGTGTGGCTCAGCTATTCACCAGGCAGCCCTGGGCAGTGGCTGTGTGTCTGTCTTCACCAGCAGACCAAGTCAGGCAAGAACATTCAACACTTGACATCTTGGCACTTAAACTGTACCCACAAGGTCTGTGCAGACTCCTGCAGCAACCCTGTAACTCCCTAACCCCATAACCCATAACGCCCCCATTCTTTCAGAGTCCCAGGGTGGGACTTGTGACAGGAATGGGAAGTCCTGTTGTTTTGCACGTGCAGGTTGTTCTTGCAGTCCAAACCATGGCTGCAGAGTCATGGATTTGCACTTGTGTCAGAACAGCATCTGCAAAATACAGCTGAAAATTCTGACAGAGGCAACTGCAGCTGCAGAGAACTGAGTGGGTGGCCTGACCACCAGTCCAGGCTTTGGGAAGAGCTGTCCCCTACTGTGGCTTTTTGTTCTTTCCCCTTGTTGGTTTTTTTTTTTTTTCCCTCTAATTTCCCTAAGAAAGGGGCAGAAACAGGACAGAAAAAGCTGTCATCTCCCAAAAAGCCTCCGTGAGTTGACACAACAGAAGCAATGACTTCTCTGGCTTTCTTATGAGCTTTTGGAGCTCTATGGGTTTGGATTTCACAGTCAAAGATATGTTCACCCTAAGATGTAGATTCCTAATTCCCACTACTGCAAATGCTGGTTTGTTTGGATTTTAGGGATTTTTTTAGTTTTTCAGGATGTGATTTTGTTTAGGCTAATTTCCTAATGTTAAAAAATGAATCTAATACTGGTGTGTGTTTAGAATGCTCACTAATTATACCCATGTATTTGATATACCTGATTCATAGTGATGCCTTGTGGTACATACATGTTTTACTCCAGGCACTTTTGAAAACACAGGATCTTGATACAAGAGGTCATTTAAGCCATAGCCAGGGGGAATCCTTCTCTGAAGGAGCCACTGTGCTCTGCTGGGCTGGCCTCAAACTACCCCAGGTAACATCTCTGAAGCTGCAATGGTAATTTCTGCTACGCATCTTGTGTACCTGGATTCAAACCAGTGCAAGCTGAGAGGCAAAAACCCTCACCACACTCAGGGGCAGAGTCTAAAAGTCCAGCTCCAAACAAGATCCAGTGCAAAGCCTGCCCTGCTGCAGCCCTGCAAAGCCAGCAGCTCCAGCCCAGGAGGTGGAGAGGGGGTCTGAGCACAGCCCAAGGCTGGGAGATGCTGATGGGAGTCAGCTAAGAGGAGGGACAGGGGCTCTGACACCAGCCTGAGGGACTCAGTGTGTGTGGGACCTGTGGGCACTGCAAGCCTGCTCCTGAAACATGGCCCCTCCATGCACTGAAACCTCCAGGAACCCCAGGCAGGAGCAGCACTCCAGGCAGGGCTCCATCCCCCAGCACACCCACCACTCTCCCAGCCACCCATTATCATCCAAACACCTTGGACTACACAGAACTACACCCTGACCAGTTATTGTCTCTCTTTCTAAAGGCAGCTGCAGACTGATAAATGTCCTCATGAAAGAGAGTGGAGGGGGATTTACTGCAGCCTTTTAACTTCAGGCTTTCAAACTTGCTCCTGTGGTTCCCAAGAAGCTGAACTATGAGTGTTCTCTCCCTTGCTCAGACCTCGTGCAAAGTCTTTCTGCCAGGGGCAATAGGGGGGGACAGGGGGAGAGCAACCTCAACCCCACAAAAATGGGACATGCTAATGAAGATACTGACAGAACTGGACACCACCACTGAGTGCTGCAAAGAGAATTTACATAATGTTACTCTAACAGTTCAGTAAAAATGGCATCAGTAAAAGGAGGCTTTCAAGAAAGAAGTTACCCCCAAACACTCAGGGAGTGCAACTGAGATAGTTTCTGTTAGTTTCACTTTGTTACATAAATCACCATTGTTATTATTCTTATTATTATTATTTCTTACTTACGATGTTAAAAGAGCAGGAGGATACTTGAAATAAAAGGCTGTGCATGCACAAAACCCACACAAATAAATTCCAGTGATCCACCCTAGCACCAGGCACGGTGCCCTTCCCTGCCCACTGAGCTGAGCCCTCCCTTTAGGAGGAGTAGGGGAATTCATCACCAAATATACAGTATATTGTCATGGAATGATACCAGGAAACAAACAATACTAACAGGAGTCTGAACGTGTCCTTCACGTCATATTAATCTACTGTTTAACTCGGCAGAAAAGACAGTCAGGAAATAAAAGCTCAATTCACCCAGCCTGAGATCAAAACTGTCATGGCAATATTGGCAGGTTAGACCCTGATTCTTTAAATAGTACATTGCCTTTGTTAAACAAAAGTCATTCTTTTATTACATAATAGAGATTATAAATAAATGTAAAGTGTGCATGCAGTCAACTGCATATTATACAAGCAATATCTATGTTAATAATTGCTTTCTTTGGCAGGCCAGAATCCAGCTGGACATGCAATATTTACATATCAAAATCCTCGGTGTGTTCAAGTCATATTGGATGCAAGTGAAAATATATATGTATATATATTTACCATATACACACACATTTATATATATATATGTATAAAGGTATATATACACCTCTGCATATATACTGTATACATATATACACATAGGTATATGCTAAAAGTGGATTTCATCTTTTTCAGATTCAGGTGATGCAGGCCTCGAAACACTAAAAATATCCTGACAGGGTATCTGGGGAGGAGATTGGGGTGATAAATGAGACTTGGGGGAAGAGAGCTGGGATGCGTTCTTTTCAGACAATATTTGTAAAATTTCTGCCACCTGCTTCTCAAGGGCAGCCATCCTACTGCTTAGCAGCTGGATATCTTCTTTGAGTTCGTGCTTGACTTCCTGCAGCGTGGTTTGTAAGGCCTGCTCAGGAATGGGGTAGAAAGGACACCTAGCATCCGCCTGGATGGGGCTGTGCTCCAGGGGGCTGCGAGTCTCACCAGCTTTATCCAAGCGAAGGTCACTTTTTGTGATTCCACTGTCACAAGAGTCTGTTTTCCTCAGTGGGTTTTTATTTACACCGTTCTCCGAGTCATTGGACTTGGGGTCATCAGACAGCAACCCCATGGACTCGGCCTTTGTGACGTTGTTCCAGTCCTCCTTCTTCTCCTCGTGGGCGCCCATGGTGTTCTTCAGCCGGAGCCAGCCCTTCCCGTTCCCGTTCTTCATCCTCATGGGGCTGTTCACCTTGAGGCATTTCTGCTCTCCATTCCCGTTCGGCTTCAGCTCCATCACGTCGCGGTTGTTCTGCTTCACGGCCTCGCTGCTTTTCATGTAGGCCAGGGTGGTCTGGATGGGCGTGATCTGGGACACGGTGACCACGCTGGTGCCCGTGATGGAGGCCCCGTTCTGCACGCTCCTGCTTTCCACCTGCAGCTGGTTCCTCTCGGGGTCGGCGTGGGTGGAGCCCTGGTTGCGCATCTCCTTCTGCTGCTTGAATTTCTGGAAGAGTTTCCGCACGGGGTGGTCCACGGGGATGCTCAGGGTCACCTCGTTCTTCTGGCGCAGGCGCTCCTCTTCCTCCTTCTTGACATCGCTGATCTTCCTGAAGATGATCTGTGGGGGGATAAATCCACGACAGAGTCAGGACTCAAAGGACATTGCATGAAAATATTAATTTGAGATGGGTTAAAAGTCTTGAGAACAGCCATTTCTCTCTCCTTATTCTTAATTCTGATCTTCCTTTCCATCTTAACTATTTGTAGCTATTTCAAATGGAGCCGATCAAGAGACAGCAACCTCAAGGTTAACCACTATAGATAGGGTACTTACACACACACACACACTTTCTTAACAGGATACATTAAAGGTGGGTTTCACCTTTTTCTTGATGCAGAAAATACTACTACTTGAAAAACTAAAAATATCCCAACACCAACAGAAGGAAAGAAACGGAACAAAGAGAAGAAAGCCCTTGACAAAGAACCCAAATACTGTGATGCCAACCTACCCATTACTCACACTCATACCTGCTCTGTCACTATCTTTAGTACAGATCAAAAGGAAACAGTAATTCAGCAGGGACTACACAGCTGCAAGACAAATTCAATGTACACACCCTTCCAGAGGCTGCAAAATCCCAGCTTGCTCAATACTTTTTGATTTTGCTGTTAGGTTTAGGGTTTTTTAGGAGTGTTGGAGGTTCCCCATGGGCCACATGTGTGGCTTCACACACTTTACAAGTGTTTACGGCAGAATTAGTATGTCTAATATGTGTAGGTGAACTGGAAGCACCACGGAGAAGCAGCATAACAGGGCTGTGTGTGGCTCTAAATCCCAGCAATATCCACCCTCTCATCGTGCCATGCCATCTAAAGCTGAGTTATTTCACCCAGCAGCATGTCTCAGGCTGCTACAGAAAAAGGAATTTGAGCCTTTCTGAGGAAGCTGAGAGACGATTCACAGAGCAAAATCTTTTTGTTGATTTTCTGCATGTTACTCATATGATTTTTTATTTTTATTTTTAGGTTCATCCAGTTTTCTTGAATGTGGGACTGGGAATCTGGGAAACTGGTTCTCTGTTTGACAACACTGTGAAAAGCAGCCTGTGATTAAATACAAATATGGACTGTGAAGGGATAGTGTGGTAAGAAAAGGAAAACAAAGCCCTTGAAATACACAAACAAAACCCTGTGTCAGTCAGCCGTAGGCTTTTGAAATATCAACTTGAGTATCCATATTTGAGAATCTATTTACTTTCAAGTCTCACATCTTCAGAAGTCAGCAGAGAAGTGCCACGATGGCAACAGATCCTTCACTGCATGAATCTAGGATGAGCTGGACTTCAAAGCTTCATTAGAGAGCTTTCAAATGCAGTTGGTATCTCCTTGCCTGCTGCTGATAGACACAGCTGCTTATAATAATTTGGTTAACTTGCTTATTAGAAGCCCAGTTAAAAAAAAATACAAACAAAACCAAGGGACAACCATGGAAGTTACTTTAATGTGACTACTCTGACCTAGATGCAGTGACACATTCCCTCATTTGGAGATTCCCCTTCATTAGCAGCTGCCCTCATGGAGCTTTTCTCTCTCTCTCTCTCTCTCTCTCTCTCTCTCTCCCCCAGGCCACTCTCAAGAGCAAATAATGGCAAAGGAAACTGCCCTTGATTCAAAACTGAGTGATCCCATTTAATTGAAGCCACGCTCTCTAAAGGCACATTTGGAAGGTGGGTTTTGTGTGATGTTTTGTTTGTGCCTCTCCTGCCCCAGAGGGCAGCGCAGCACCTCTGGCAGAAGATGCAGCAGTGAAAGCAACCAGCTGCAAGGGATGTGTCCCCAAGGAGTGTCTCAGGGGACATGGCTGGTTCCTCTCATGGTGTCCCCGTTTGGCTGTGCTGCTCTGCCTTGTGCTGAGTCCCTGAAAACATCTGCAGTGGGGGAAACATCCTCTCTACCCAATGCTTTACAAGGTTGTGTAGGGACAGGACAAAAGGAGAATGGCTTTAAAATGAGAGTAGGTTTAGACTGGATGCTAGCAAGAAATTATTTACTCTGAGAGTGGTGAGGCCCTGGCACAGGGTGGCCAGAGCAGCTGTGGCTGCCCCACACCTGGGAGTGTTCAAGGCCAGGTTGGATGGGGCTTGGAGCAACCTGGGATAGAGGAAGGTGTCCCCGCCTATGGCAGGGGGCTGGAAATGGATGATCTTTAAAGTCCCTTCCAACCCAAACCATTCTGTGTTTCCATGATTCCCCTGCTTTCTGGCCATGAATCTGTCTCACAGCTTGAGCCCCCTGCCCTCCTGCAGGCAGCCTGTGCCTGGCAGCTGCTGTCCAGAGGCAGTGGGGCATGCTGGAAGGGAAGGATGCTGGAAGGGAGGAAGCTCCAGCAGCCTGTCACAGGCCCACAGTGCTTCCCTGGCCAGTGCAGGACTGGATGTGCCCTTGGGAAAGGCAGGAGGCAACTCTGACAACTTCTGTCCTACTGCATGTTTACAATAACCAGAATGACAGCAACAAAGACCACAGCAGCAGTTTTTGATTCCTCTCCCAAAGCTTGCACTTCTCTGAAAATTACCCTCACCTCCCTCTCTCCCCCAGTCCAATCTTGGTTCTTTTATCCTTCTTCTAGACTAAGTTCAAACCTTCTGCAGACAGAGGTTATCTCCCTGCACAGAGTATAATTACCAGTGACTGCTGCTGCTGGGTTTGGCAGAAGAAAAGCCAAAACCTCTCTAATCTGACACCACCTGTACCTCACACTCCTGAAGTGTGTCCTTATAAAAGTCAGGAAATTACTGTGAAGCTTTTTGCCCCAGAACCACTTGCCCAGGTGTCATTTGGATGGGTTGATCCCAGTGGCAGAGGGGTCCAAGCCTGAGTGCTGCTGTGACTCAGAGCAGAGCAAACACTTTGGGAACAGCAGAAAGGGATGGTGGCCAAGGTGGCAAATGCCATCAGCTACACTATGTGAATCTAGTCTGCTGTGTGAGGCCAAGGACCCACTGACCACTCACAGCCATGAGCTTTACCCCTACTGTATGGCCATGCAGTGAAGACACACACCTAAAGCCCTGCTGTCACCTGCTCAGAACATGTTCTCTCAGCTTCCTGCAGGACACAGGCTGACAGAGCTCTTCAATGAATTATTTCCCTTTTCTTCTTTTGGGACAGAAAATGCTCCAGCCTGGAATGGTTCTGGGCAGCTCCTCTGAAGAAGCAGACCTGCCACATGCTGATTAGTGCAGAAAATGCCTAGGGACTCAGAAATCCAGGGGTTAGCTGAGAGTCAAGGATTCAGGACTGATCTATCTCAGAGGAGCCCTATTTCCAATGGAGCAAACGTGGGCTGGAGCACAGCCCTGGGCCTACTCCCCCCTTGGCTTTCTCATGTAACCTGTAGGTGTTCATAACTGTTATTTTCTTTTTCACTCTGAAATGCATAACCAAGCAGACCCTCACATCCCAGCTGACCCTGTGGGATAATGGCACTTTGGATGGAGACTGAGGTCTTGGTCCTCACTCTCCCACTGAACTACTCTGCCAAGGAAATCATTTCACCCCATGGAGAACTTCCCCCTCTTCCTTCCCCTCAACCAAGGAAGATGCACCCCTAGCACAGCAAGGATCCAGTTTTGGTCAGGAGTACTTGAGAGCAGTAGAATATGTACAAGTAAAAGAAAAGAAAGTTCCTACACAAAGAACTGAAGAAAGAAACCCAAGATGTGAATTCTAGCACTAACAGAGCAATAGTTATTTTTCATTACCAATTTTTTCCATATTAGGAGATTTTTCATGTGGCTGGATTTAATCTGCTTCCACAGAGGTTTAAACTAAACCAGAATAGTTAAAATGTGTTTATATTTACAAATGTTTACATGGAAACTTAATTCTATTAATGTCTAATAAATTTAACCAGCTTTTTTTCTTCAAAAATAAGAATTGAAAAACATTTCATGCAGTCTGACATTTCTCTGCAGATTGGGAGAGCATTATTTTGAAATCTTAAATTGGATGAGCTATTTAATTTGTCCCTGACCCTTCTCAGAGATGTTACACATAGGCCTGCCCAAATGTGTGTTCCAGGAATAGTCACAGTCTTTAAAGAAGAAGCTGAATTAAGAGTGTATAGAGTTTATTTCAAGGAGTAAAGAGCCACACTCCTGTCTCACACCAAGTTCTAAATTCATTAATGCAACAGACATCAAGTGCAGGACTCAACTTCCTTTATGGATCAGATTGTGAAAGACAGTTCCATGTGGTACGAATTTTGTCCCAGGGGTCCAGGTTCCTGGGTTTCTCTTAGTGTATTTATTTTGGGTAGAAGGGGCAACAGAGATGAGATTAATTACTGAGCTGGCAAAGATGAAGCAGAAGTTAACTGACATTCAGCCATGGGGACTGAAATACTCAAGTTACCTATGAGGCAGGTATGGAGGAGAAACCAGCATTTTGAGATTCTCCATCTGATCTCAACCTCAGGCTCCTTTCCCTCCCTTCCACACCAAGAGGTAACTGATGTGAGTGTAAACTCTGTCCCTTCCAAAGGGGGACCTTACCCCAGGTCCTGGCAATGGATATGTCACTGCTGGAGCAGCTCCTGTGAGGTGCCAGCTTGTATAACCAGCCCCAAAGCCAAGTGCAGATGAGGGCACCAGCAATGAGGAGTCAAAGCTGAGACACACACACTGAATTAAAGAGTAAAGCTGTGGCCTTTTCAGGTGCTTTGAAATGCATCCCTTGTCTGCTGTCTTTTTCTGTAGCAGTACTGTGGAAATCATCCCTCCATGACCTTGCTCCATCCAGGAGATCTGCACAAAGATCCCTTAATAAGTGACTCCAAGGCAGGTATGTGAAGGGATTACAGAGCTGGTAAAAGTCTGGAAGAATTACAGTGAGTTCATAAAAAGTGGCAGCTGTTTGACCAGAGATCATCCTGTCCTGTGCCTGAACATCCCATGCTGTTGTTAGTGGTGTTCAAGGTGTGCCTGCTCCTCTCCACAGAAATGCACAGAAAGGGACAGCCACGGATCCAAAGGGAGCACAGTTGTCATGGTGATGGATGCAGTGTGTGTGCACTGACTGGGAGGGAGAGAGGGAAGGAGGGAGGGAGAGCCACACAGAGCCACCAAAAAGCAAAGATTTTTCCAGTGTGAAGACCTTGTCCTGGGAGAATTGGTTTGACTTAGCTCACTGGACATTTCTGCAGCAGAAACATCACACTTCAGTCCCCAGAGCTACATCCACTCAGTAACCACAGGTCACTCTCATTAAAGCACAGACCAGGCTGATGTCAGTGCTGATCATCTCTCAAAAGTTTGTTTCAGGGATAATTATATTGTCTGATTCAATGCCTTGTAAGAGCCCCATCTCCCTTGCATCTGATTGTTCACAACCCAATGTATTTGTCCAGATGCCTGTATTTTTGTTCCTATTTATTACAGCAACTTCTTAGAAGGCATCTGAGATCAGTGAATAAGAATCAGAGAATTACAGAATCATGAAGGTTGGAATCAAGATCATCAAGTTAATGGTTGATGATCTTGATTCATTCCTCAGGTTAATAAATTTGAAGAAACAGAGGGCTCTTTTTAACCTGCACCCACCTGGCAGCACAGGTCCAGAGCTGTACTTGAAAATACTGCAGATGGAGCAAGTGGGATGAGCAGACAAAGTGAGTTGGAGCTCCCCAAGTGATGGAGGCAGGATTTCAAGGAAATGCACCCTTCCTTGAACCACACTGCAGAGCTGGCAGCTGGATTGCAGTTGGCTGAGACCTACCCAGCAGCTCCTTCACCAGCTTTCAGATCCCACCAGAAGGATTTGGACTGGTCCACCTCCTCCAGGAATGTCTAATTCCCAACCAAAAAGGGAATTAGAGTGTCCTCACAAGGTGTGTTGGTCTTGGCTCCCTTTTATATAAGCTTTTTTTTTTTATTTTGGAAATAGGAGAGCTGCCTTCCCTTGCCTCCTTAGCCTGAAATTACACAAGCTGAGTCGAAGCTGGCAAATGGAATTTAAAAGTTTTAAGTGGTATAACCAATATCCAATACTGCAATAACACAGATCTCATTTCCTTTGGAAATAATGCTACAAGGCTGTACAACATAAATTTCCATAAAGATGTCTGCAAAAAAATACTATTAATTTTCACATCTTGGAGTGCACTGTACAAAAGTAATTTACATTTTTGTCATGCTAATGTGGAAGGCAGATTTATGTCAGATCCAGGATTTAGACACAGAATACTCCAGCACAGACATGTGTGCTATTTCCTGCTCCTGAAAATACTTAATACATAAATACAGAAATACATTTCCTGCCCCATAAAATACACCCAATTTCCAGAGCACAGACACTCAGAACAGGGCTCACCTACGAAGCCTCTGTCTGCATCTGAACTCACCCTCCAGGAGCCCTGCGCAGCAGAGGGAGGAAGACAAAGGCACTTGGAAGGTGTGAGTCATTTCTTTCACCTGCAGCTGGATGTTAAAGCAGGTCAGACAAGCTGTACCCTGAGCTGCCTGCTTGTCTCTGGTGTCTGCACAGCGAGCTCCGTGCCTGTCACCTCTGAGCAGACACCCTCCATGGATGGGGGGGATGGAGGATTCAAATCCCCACCTCTGGCAGTGCAAATGTCAGGGTTTGGTGCAGAGTGTGTAAAAAAGCCTCCTGTTTCTATTCTCTATGTATGTGTGTGTGTGTTTTGCACCTTTCATCTGATGCTGGTTTTATTTCCACCCCAGCATGTTGGGAATTGCCAGCTCCTGGCTGGGATGAATTCCCCACAGCCTCAGGGCCCAGCCAGTCCTTACAGACAAACTTTATTCTTTCAAAAGCTGCAGAGGGAGGACAAGCCATGACTGCCTGAGAGACCCTGCCAGCCTGGTGGGTCTCAGTGAGAGCTTGAGGAAAATCAGAAGGAGCATCCCATCATGCGAGCAATGGCCTGGGAAGGGTTTGCAGTGCCAGGGGTGGGAGTGATCCCAGCAGGATCTGTCCTACAACACCTGGAGTGGGATGAGCTTTGCAGTGCAAAAGGGTGGGTGTGCCGAACAGACACATCTCAGGTGGTCTCCAATCTCCTGGATGAACCACCAGCAGGGAAAGGAAACCCACCCCTTCCTCCTTATTCTCGCTACACTTCCAAAGAAAACCTTCCAGCAGGGGAATGGAGATGCCCTTCCCACAGCCCCTGGGACATTGGAAACCACCTGAGATGTGAAACCCACCCTTTTGCACTGCAAAGCTCATCCCACCCCAGGTGTTGTAGGACAGATCCTGCTTGGATCACTCCCCTTGGATCACTCCCCTTGGATCATTCCCAGCACTGGCACTGCCAAACCCTGCAAACCCTTCCCAGGCCATTGCTCTGATGGGCTCAGGGGGCTCTGGGATGCTGCATCCCTCAGTCCTTGAGGACTGGTCCCCTCTAGGAGCCTTTAACTATCAAAACAGGACATATTTGGGATCCTCTTTTCTGATATTCTGAAAACTAGGCCAGTACAACCTAATTCCTAATGTATAACCCATGGTGAAAAGGCTTGCTCCAAAATGAACGTGTTTTTAAAATCTAGGCAGGTCCCAGAGAACTAGACTCACTATTAATACTTGATGTTAAAATGCTTTTAAATCTTATTTTTCAGATTCTCTTTTTCAGAAAGTTCCCAAGACATTACTAATACCTGATACTAAAATGCTTTTAAATCTTATTTTACAGATATTATCTTTTTAAAAAAACAAAAAATTATATTAAAAAAACCTTCCTTTTTTGTTTACATTAATTAAAAAGTGAATTTAAAAAGTCAAGCTATGAAAGACTAGACAGAAATGGATTAATAGGAAATGACCCCACACAAGCCTTTAGGCTGCTTCTCCTAATTCACTCCTGCAAATCTCCATAAACTCTTTGCTCACTTTATTAATCTGCACTCCAAGGATGCAGAGTAGATGGTTTGAAATGATGGCTTTATTGTTCTTCTGCTCTGTACACTCCTCAGCTAGCTTCACTTTGATGTGAAATTCAGCCTCAAAAACAAACTGCTCTAACAACTCTTCTAATTGCTCTCCAGTAAATTCCCCTTAATCCTCCTGTCCCAGGAACTGTTTTGTGTTAAACCACTGCTCCATCTGCGTGTGAGAAAGGAATCACTGTCCTTGGCTGTGCAGTGAAAATGACTGACTGCTGAGCAATTAGTTAATCTCCAGGATAGGGATGTCTCACTAAACAGTCTTTCATGCTGGATTTTGGAGGAAAAGAAGATTTCTGCAGGTTAGTCTTCCAGCTGCTTGAAAGAAACAGTAAATAATAGCCTTTCTGCAAATTTCCATTGATCCTCACTTCACAGACACAGTAACATGCTACAGCAAAAGCTTCCTACCAAGCACATTTTAATTTTGCTTTGGAGAAACTGTATTCACACACATTCTTCCTCAGCAACTATTGAATTGACCTGCAAAAGATGTGAAGATTTCCAATCCAAGTAACAAAGTGATGTTGCTTCAAGGAAATGAGAATTATTTCCATGATGCTGAAAAAGCCCTTTTAAGGGATATTTAGTGGCTTTTTATGTGCAAGGAAGAGGTTCATTCTTTTATGATGACTTAATAAAGATCTTTGTCTCCCAAGCTGCTCATCTAAAGAAAAATCAGGACATGTAATGAGGGAGACACCTTTAGAAAAGCACAACAACAGCCAATTACAGATTTCCAAAGTCCAGAAATTCCATCATCTCTTTACTGCTTGTCCTGCTGTTTAGAAATTGATTACTGTAGGTCAAATTTTAATCTGGTTCCATTTCATGTTCACAATGAATTCTCACAGCACCTGAGTACTCTTGCAGAGAGACATCTGTGCACGCCGGCAGCCAATTAGGCTGATCTGCATTTATGAAAAAACATGAATATTAAGAAGAAAGTGGTTGAGAGCTTGACCCATCCTCTTCATACTTAGTATGGATCTGAAGTCATCCTGGTTTCATTTAAAATATGTCTGGATGGAAGAAGAAAGAGGAGAGAAGCGGGCAGAGATCCAAGTCTCATTTGTCACATCCCTGGAGCACCGTGGCCAAACACTCAGAGCATCAGGCTGGGATTCACAGGGATGGATTATCCTGCTGGCCTGACCTTCAGCCAAGTGGGAAGTCCTCGACAAATCACTCTTCATGTCTCCATCTCCCCCAGTGTAAGAAAGGATAATAACACTGCCCTCATTTCCCCAATTAACTGGAAATCCCTCTGTCACTGGTAACTATTTACAACTGAGAGGCTAAAACCCATGGCTGACAGCAGAGAGAGGTCACTGTGCTGGCCTGTTGCCAAAATTGAGGCAGTTCATAAAAAAAAAACAAAACAAAACACAGGCACAAAAGAATGCATATAGGCGTCCTCAGGGTTTCAGCTGGACATCAAGGGCCCAGGGCAGTGGTGCCCTGAGATGTTTAGGGCAGTGCACAATGGATGTACAGTGCTACATGAAGTCCTGTCCTCAACCCCTGAGACAACAATCTCAGATAGATTAAAGGTACTGACACCTACTGACACCTGCTCTGCAAGGAAGGATCAGTCAGATCACTCAGCTGGCCTGATGGATTCTTTAAATGTGTGATTACATGTTCAGCCAAAAGTGGGCTGAGCTATGGAGTCAGATTTCCAAAAGAAATGCCAAAACCTTCTCCTCCCTTGGCAAAATTATACAATTTTCCACCAACTACAAGAGCATTATCTGAGAGCAGCTCAGTTTCCTCTTCTGTTCTTTCAGTCACTCAGGCCTGAGCACCTCCTGCCCAGAGATGCCTCCACCTTTTCATATCCCAGCAGAAAACAACTCATGGATTTCTTGTGGCTGCAGGTTCAGCTGTTGTCTCTGATGTCTGCTGGGCTCTGTCTGCTTGGAAAGGGATGCTGAAGAAGGGCACTGTGCTCCTTTGGAAGTGGGGAGCTTTGCCACTGATTTTAAATGAGACTCTGGAATTAGAATTGATTGCTTATCTTTGCTGCTTTCTCACTCACTATTTTCTGTTTTCTTTGCTGTAACCAAACAGCAGATGCTTTAGCATGTTGCAGAGCAGACAGATTCAGAATGATTTCTGCAATACTATCCAAGTGAGCAAAATGCTCCTTCCACATACAAAATCATTTCAATCAATAAACCAGAAAGGCTACTTTGTTTATGAGTTTATGGTGGCTTTCAACCAGGGTCTGCTGCTGCTTGGCCTTGTAAGATCAGTCTGTTGCAGAGTGAAGTATTGATCTGTGTGGCCTCAGAAGGATTGTGACCATGGTCACAGCTCCTCTTGGGCTCCTGTCACAACTGGGAGCAAAGAAGCCCAGCTTCAGCCTCCTAACTCCTTTTCAGGACCCTAAATCCTACACTGAACTCAATAAAAAGACAAAACTGGATTAGAGAGTTGAAATAATGCATTGAATCAGAGTCTATTCTGTTTTTTGTATATCACATCGAGTTGGTTAAACATGGGGAAATTGAGCAGAGGACAATTTGAGTATGACTGCTGCAGTGTAACTATTACTGAGCAGTGTCTTATGGGCACCCCTGTTCCCTCTCACTGGTTAGGTTTATCCACTTTGGGATTTAAATTCACACCTTCCTTCACTCCCTAACAACCCTCCCATGTAAACAAGTCTAATCTGGACTGGTCCTTTTGTGGGTGAGTAAACTACTTGCAGATGTGCTCTTGATGCAGAGTATCCCATATTCATCTCTCCTTCCCCTTTCTCTGTTCTTCCTTGTGGATGCAATTATTAGAGAGCAAAGGGCAAGGGAGATATTTCTCCTATTTCTTTGTCTGGCATTAAAACAGAGGGAAAAGCAGATTTCTCTTGACAGGATTTCTTGGGTTTTTTTTCCATTTTGCAGATGTTTCTTTCTCCTGCAAGAAGGGAAGCTGAGGTACTTACAGAGGGGGAAAGAGGAGCCCTGCAGATGGCTAAAAACCCAAGCCTATTAGACCCAAGATTTTTCACTGCATGTGGAAGTGAATCCCAGCAAAGACAGCCTCCACCCACCCCAACCAGACCATCTCATGGCTTTCAGAGAACCACACAGATGTAAGGAGATGGTGACATGTGGCACCACGTGGCGCGCCACAACCACGCTGTCACCACCAACCCTGCCAGCACATCACCATCAGGTACTCCAGGGTTTAGGAGCCAGAGGGAGCTTCCCACTGCCTCCCAGCCCAGCTGAGGGATGCTGTGCTCACTGCCAGACAGTTTCCTCTTCCACAGGACAGCTCCCAACTCCATCAGGCAGGCTGGGTCCTTGCAAACTTATATTGACTGGCTGCTGGATCAATATCTGCTATTGGCACTGGCCTAATGAAATGTCAGTCAGCAGCACTGCCAATTGATCCACACTCATCTGTGCTGCAGATTAGTCGCTGTCTCTGCATTGTACCAGAGATGATTAAAAGAAGAAAACAGCCTTCAGTTCTCCCAGGATCTCCTAAGGGCGCCACGCTCCTGGGCAGGGAGAGGGAAACACAGTTCAAAGCCTGCAGATGACAGCAGGGTGGTTTGAGCTTGGGGCACACTGCAGAAACAGGGGAAAAGTGCCAAAAGACTTTGCAAGTTGCTCTTCAGCCTGATTTAACTTGGAGCAGAAAATCAATCACCAATAATAATGTGCAGCACTAATCCAGCCCTCCCCTCTCCCTGCACTGGAGGAAGTTGGATTTACGTAGCTGCCATTGGTGCCAGAGGCCAGCACCAGGGCACAGAGAGGTCGTGCATCGCTGGCCCAGGGTCACTGAGCTGCTCCGTGGATAAGCTGGGGGGATGGAGGCAAGGTTTCCAACCTAAAGCCTCTAAAGTAGGGAAATCCATACTGCAAAAAGATTAAACATACAAACATATATTTTTAGAAATAAAAAAACCCAAAATGTATTAGTATAATAAGAATCTTTCTTTTCACCACTGTCCTGTCTAGTATGTAAAGTTCTGGATTTGAAATAATTGAAAGGGCTCACCTTTAATTGCAGTTAATTGCTGAAATTAAATCCAGACCAGGACAATTTACTGCTTCTTAGGTTTTTGTTGGAAGAGGGGTGAGGAGTGAGGCAGAACTATTTCTGTTTATTTAGTAACAAAGGTTGTGCTTTTATTCCAATGAAAAAATATCAAAATCCTCATGTTTGGCATCTGGCCAGCCCTGTTTGTGCAGTGTTCCTGCACATCCCCAGCACAAAGCCACTCAGAACATGGGCACAGAGGATTTGCAGAATTTGTGTTTTCTTCTCTGCATTTTTGCCTCTTATTGCTTTTTGCCTGAAGACTAAATGGTCTCACTAAATGCCTAAGAGAGTCTCTCCATTTACAAAGTAATACATCAGCAAAAGAATTGCAAATTGTTCCCCAAATATACTACTCTCTGTTGTCTGCTTTAAGTGGAAATTTAAATTAATTGGAATCATTATGGCTTTCTTTTTTAACTTAAATATTACTGTACCAGACTATAAAGTGCCTGAAATTTCATCTGAAGTCTTCAGACCTGAAAAATCATTTTGCAACTGAAAGATTTTTCATTTTTTTCCAGCTATATCCACTAGCCCAATAAAAAATAACACCCGTTGCTATCAGCCTTGCTTCTGACATTGAGAACATTCCACCTGGCTTTCAGAAACCTTGGTTTTATATGGAATGTGCCACCAGCTACTGTGTTGACTTCATCACTTTCAAGGTTTTGTTAATTTATTGAAAAGCTTTTACAGCAGGAGCTTCAATTAGAACAATGCACTTCCATTGCCATGCAAGGTAGAACACCCACCATCAGTTTTGTTTGTAAGTGCTAAGTCAGAAATGAAGAAATAATTTAAAAAACCCAAATGCAAGGGACAAGGGGCAGCCTCTACCTAGAAGAGCCAAGACTCCAGCTTGTATTACAAAACAGGGAGGTAAAAAATGCTGCTCAGTCACTGTCAGATATCCCTGACCTCAACCAGGGCTACTAACAGAGACCAGTTTAGGGGAGAGAGTCACTGACTCCAGACCCAAGCTAACTGAAAAACATTCCAGCATTCCTGACCAGAGCAGATTTACACTGCTGGATGGGCAGTCATTGGCTTCTTTCCCATTTGCTTCTAGATTCCAGTCAAGGACCTGACCTTTTGGGGCTAAAAGTGAAGGCCTGCCTTTGTCACACCACAAGGAAGGGCACCAGGACCCCTTTTGTCCCACAGCAGTGTCCCCCTGCAGAAAGGCAGGACCCAGGAGGATGAAGCCAGGCTCTTCTCAGTGGGGCCAAGCAGGAGAAAATGAGCAGAAACTGATGCACAGGAGTTCCACCTGAACATGAGGGAAAACTTTCCTATGCAGTGACTGAGCACAGGAACAGGTTGCCCAGAGAGGATGTGGGGTCTCCCTCACTGGAAATATTCCAGAACCATCTGGACACAATCCTGTGCCCTGTGCTCTGGGATGGCCCTGCTGGAGCAGGGAGGTGGGACCACATGATCCACAGAGGTCCCTTCCAACCTGACCCATCCAGGGATTCTGTGACTCTCTGATCAGGCTGCACTCAGATCTGCTCTCATCTCTCTCTGTTTTCAAGCCTGAAGCTCACACTGCACCATGGTTTTGCTCTCAGCCAGCCAATCATGCCAAAATTACCTCAGTTATTTCTTTACAGCCTATTGCCAAATCAGAGAGGACTGAAGCTGTCTAAACCAAACTCAGGACATTTCTGCCAGTGCTCACTCCCTTTCAACAGATCTTTTGGATGAAACCTAAGTTCAAATGACCACTGATCATATCCCAGTGCCCACCTTACCCATGGGATGCCCTGCAAGGAAGCCACAGGGATGCTGCCAGGGAGAATGAGCTGGGGCAATTCAGCAACATCTCTGCTTCTCAACTCAGAGACCCAGCACAAAATCCACTGGCAGGGTGACCTGACAATTCTTTTAATTTGAAATCAAGACTTGGAAAGGATTAACACCTCTGAAAGACAGGGTCAGCCCACTGCGCAATAGATCTGAAATAACTCAGTTGAACCATTGGGAAATCCAAATTTGATAGGAAAAGAAGACCAAAAGGTTATTTAAACTTTTAATATCTACTTCATTTAACTACAGAAAGCTTGGTGAAATAACTTTAAAAAGTATCCCAGGGATTCTTCAAGTGAAACATCTCACCCAGCAAGAGCAAAGCTTTTCCCAGTTGGGAGCTCTCAGTTGGCACTGTGTGATTAAGGAGTGCTGGCTGTTGGAACATGCTGAAATTGCCTTTAATATGATGACAGTCACTGCTTCAGTGGGGAGGAACCACTTGGGGAGAAAAAAAAAAGGCCCAAGACACAAGCATGCAAACATTAAGGAGTATGCAGTCAAGAAGAAATATACCATGAAGAGGATGTGCTACTTTCACCTAAAACTTTTCCCTTTAGCCTTAAGTGTCTGGCATAGCTCTGCCACTGAGGGTGCTTTAGCTCAGGAGACTGAAGGAATTACAGCTTTTTAGAGACATCTGTAATTGTCAGCAGAGCAGGGGCTTTCTATTTAAGGCAGGATGAAATTAAACTAATTTTTAGAGAGCAAAGACCCCATTTCAAAGATTTTGCTAATGTTTCCTCATACTTGAATGTGCACCAAAGAAGAGCTCTTCCTTTCTGGTGCAGAGTCAAGGGAAATCACCCACAGCTGGGAAAGCCAGGAGGAGAGCTACCCACCAGCTAGAGAGCTCTCTACCACAGCACAGAAGCACAGCACCAGCCATGTGAAAATTCAGAATGCTGCTCCCTAAAGCCACTTGTGCAGAGATGGAGCTGCTGATGACAGTCATGGCAGAGCACTCCTGGACAGCACCACGGGGCTGCCTCTGTGACACACACCCCAGGATGAATGCTCTCCCTGTCCCCAAAGGGAGCACTGCCTGTTTTCCCAGCTCAGGAGATGTCACTTGAGGCACTTGGCAAGTGGTAACTCTGCAGAGCCTTGCATTTATTTCTGAAGGGCACCCACAGGAGGAAGAGGCAGCACAGGAGAGTTAGCTGGTGGGGTTATGGGGATGGCATGAGCAGATGGTGTGGTGAAGAGCCATTTCCTTCCCACTTGCACACTGACTGCATTAAATCAATCCCTGGGCTTTCATGGCAATGAGCTGAGGCTGTGCTGTGAAGGATTTTAACAATCTGACCATATCCTGCTTGTGGGATCATTCTATTGGGTCTCCACACTTTATTTACTCTCAGGGAAGCTCCTGCCATTTTTCTCATGTGCTTCTTGGTGATCTTCCCTGCTATCTGTATGGCAGCCATTGCCTCTTTGCCAGCTGTGGATCTCTGCAAAGCTCACCAGCAGTGTTTTTGTTCCCATCCATGCACTCAGGCACTGACACAGGATGCTCCATAGGGGCTGAGCCTGCTGGTTCTGCAGCCTTCACTTATCTCACTGCTCCAGACCTAAACAAATTAGTTTGTAATCCTCAGTATTGTATGCTCTGGAAAACCTGGCTTTAAAACTGATCAGAAATTACTTCATGTATAACTGCAGTCAATCTCCTCTTCCTGATTGGGGCTAGAAAAAAACCCTGTACCTGCACAAATAACAGGTCTTTGCAATCAATAATATTGACTAGTCTGTATTTCCCTATTTTTGGCCATGCTTCACCCTGTTTACACACAGTTTGTATTGCTTTCTACCACTCCCTGTGCACACACAATTAATGAAACACCAGCTGGTGCAAGATAAACACTGCTGCAGGGATGTAAGAAGACACTACACAAAAGTACAGATCTCTACCTCTGTTATTTTCCATCTCAGATGCTGTGTTTGCCTCCCAGAGCTCCTTCTGAGCTCAGAAACTTTGTCTAAAGCATCTCCCTGGTTTTCTCTTTGAATTTTTGTTTTTTGTTTTTTCTCCTGAGGTCCAAAAAATCCAGCTAACCCCAAGCCTCTCACACAAGTTCTTCAGTCACCTTCTCCCAGGAATGTCTTGTCCAGGAGGCTGACTCTTCTCAGTGGGGTTTGTCACTCACCTTAGATGCTGGGGTGTTGGGAAGGATGAAAGTTTGATAAGAAAGTCTCACAGATATGTGTGTTTAGCAGAAAGATTTTTAAATGTGGAGTCTGATGAAGGAATAGAGATGGAAGCAAGTTTTGATATAGAAGGAAAGAATTGCTGAGCCAGTCTTACTGGATAACCAAGGCAAAGGCTATGTTAGTTAGAGGGGATTTTATGACTTAGAGCAAAGGATAAACCCACCTCAAACAAGAAGATGTTTTTGCCAAGCAGAAAGGTAGCACAGGCAAACAAGTCAGCAAATGTTGCAAGCAGAAAAAAGGTCTCAGAATTTTCCACTGCAAGAAAACTGAAAAACAACTTCTAGCTTAAACTGTAATGTACTAACTTTTAGTGATTGGAGAATAGTAACATGAATATGGTAATTATAGTAGTTATGATAGGCTATAGGTAAAAGTTAAGGTGTAGATTGGTTCTACTGTATTAAGATGCTCAGCAAAGAAAAGTATATAATGCATTTGTAACCTAAACTCAGGGTCTCCAGGCCTGCAGCTGGAGCTGACAGCTGTAGGCACAGTTCTGTCACCCACCACCCTGGACTGCTGTAACTCTTGGATGGAATAAACTGCATTTTGAAGAGCCGCCTGGGGTCCCACATTTCTCATTCAGGCTCTTACACTGGGGGACAAATGTGCAACTCTGTTGGATGTTTGGACCATGAAGGTGCTCAGAGGGCTGGAGCACCTCACCTGTGATGACAGGCAGAGAGAGCTGGGCTTGTTCAGCCTGGGTAAGGCTCCAGGCAGACAGACCTGAGAGCCCCTTCCAGCATCCAGAGGGGCTACAAGTGAGCTGGAGAAGGAATATTGATGAGGGCATGCAGTAATAGGACAAGGGGAAATTGCTTTATGCTGCCAGAGGGCAGGTTTAGATTCAATTTAAGGAAGAAATCTTCCCTGTGAGGAGGATTTGCACATGGTTGCCCAGAGAAGCTGTGGATGTTCCATCCCTGGAAGTGTTCAAGGCCTCACTGGATGGGACTCAGAACAACCTGCTATAGTGGAAGGTGTCCCTGCCCATGGCAGGGGCTGTGGAAATGATCTTTAAAGCCAAACTGACCCAAACTATTCAGTGATCCTGTAACTCTGTGTTCCACATGGGGCAGGGCTGATCCATGAGGCCAGAGCATCTTGCCGTCAAGAAGGCCAGCAAGGCCAAAGAAGGCTGTTGGGGTTTTGCAAGCCCAGTCTCTGTCCTGGCAGATTCCTGACCATCCCCATTAGCAGCTGCCTGACATGTTGGACTGAATTTGAGCCCAACTGGTCTGGCAGGAAGCTCTTCATGGGACACATACTACAGAATTTCTAACAAATGCTTAAAGTTACAGCTGATGGTTCATCAGGCTCAGCCAGGCATCTGTTTGGGACATGGCTGCACTGAGCCTGTAAATTATTATTCATGTACTTTTGTAGAACATCTTGAGGTTGTTGGCTGAGTCCTTCACGAAATGGGACCAGGGACAATTATCCACACATGAAAAACATGCATGATTCAGTTCATCCATTTACATTTCTAGTGTGGCCTTGCTTGGCAGGATGGCCAGTACAGCCTGGGAGAAGGATGGTCATTCATAGCTGAGCTGCTCTGACCAAAAACTGCCCCTTTTAAAATGGATTTACCTCAGACAAACGATGGAGATGGAAATTCTCTACAGTGGCATGGAGTCAAGGAAGGCAGAATTGGTGAAAATAGTGAGGTTAGACAAGAAATTAATTATGGAGATGACAGGATGCTCTGTTAAGGTCAGGGATATGGACAAGGAAAAGTGGATGTCTGTGCACTGAAGGAAGCAGTGAGCATGAATGGAAAAGCAAATTTAATCATAATAAAAAGGCTTCATTTCATCTGATCAGTTAGAAATATCCTGATTAGAAATGGCTGTTCTTTGCTGCTGTCATGGACTGGTTGCTTAGGTCTCCATTTTCACATTTTAAAGGGAGTGTGAAGTGTTTTAGGCTCTCAGAAGAAGCCAGAGCCTGTTCCTGAGGTAACTGGAGTGCTGCTCATAATAAAAAGAGGACAATGGACTGCTTCCAAAGGGATATGTACTCAGAGAGCACGGAGAGGTAAAGCCCCCCCTGCTCTGCAGGTACATGACTGATGGAAATTTAATACAGGAAACAGTTATAGAACCTTTTTGGCAGCTGAGACAGCTTTGTGGAGTACTAATAAAAATCTGATATTCACCCAGAAGTCAGAGGGGAGGTCCCAAAGTTCAAAATATCAAAAGATCACTGACAGTTTAATTAAGGAGTTGAGAGAATCAGAGTCTTTTATAACTGCTCACACTGTGCTCCTTTTTTTAACAGTAACCTACAGCTAAAACCTATATTATGGTTTTGCTATCTTCAGGAAGGGAAACAAATTAAGAGCCAGGGCTGTAAGCTCTGAGAAATAAAAATATTGGGGGAAAAAAACAAATGAATAATATATATTCCTTCCTAAAAGCACAGAATATTTTTTGCTTTCAGTAAGTTGCTCAGAAGTGCAATAATAGGGGACTCAGATTATTTCAGGTGCTTCCCAGAATGTCCCTATCCCTCCTGACAGCTATGCCCACCTCTGGAATACATTTAAGCATCTCCTGAATTTGTTCTTCCAGAGCTTCTTTTCATGTGACCTAAACTGAGCCAGCTTGCTAATCACAGCCACTGGCAGACAATTAAAAAAGGCACAGTCAATCAGCCATCATCAAGTTGGAAGTGACAGGCTGGGTTTTATTTTTAACTAAAACTAGTGGGATTTATGCAAACTCCCACAAAGTTCTTCTTGCACTTTGTTTACAATTTAATACTTTCCTACATGCACTGTAGGAAGCACTGACAGCAAGGTAAATCTGGGATTTGCAGGACTGCAATGATTTTTGTGTGCTGAACCAGCACATTTGGGTATTATTGCATCTGTGTAGTGTGAGCTGAAAAATAATAGATTAATGGATTTAAACTTGCATTGAAAAGAAAGGTCTTACACAGGGAGTTTTATTTAGCATTTGAGAAGCTATTTATTTATTTCTTTATTTATCTGAGGGGCCTTTTTGTTCAAGCCAAGGCAAAAACCTAATAAATAAAATCAGAGCTGTCTCCATTGCAAAACTGCTGTGAAATTATTATTGATCATTTCTAGATGGGTCCAAATGGATCCCATTTTGGGCAGAGCCAGACAATTCCCACTTGGATGAATGCTCAAGCTCTGCCTGTGCCTTGTGAACCCATGAGGATCCACTGATATGATCCCCATGAACAGGCAGAGGTTCTCTTTCCCCAGCCATGGCTTTGGGTGCATTTCTACCTGCATTCCCAGTCTGGCAGAAATAAGGTTTAGGGAATGAGAAGTCTGAGTAGAAGCTCATTTTATACCTTCAAGTCATGTTTTGCTGTTGCTCAAATGTGTGGTGTTCAGCTCCAGGAAGCAATGACAGAATTAATAATCTCAGTTTTTTAACATCTCCCTGTTTTCTTGAAATTATCAGGTTGAAAAAAAATCATAGATCTACACAGGAATTAGACTGAGCAGCACCTGTAAGAAGAAATCCATTGCTCTGGAAAAATTGTTTGGAGGGGTGTGAGGTAACACAACACACCTCTGTCCTCACTTTCTGTGTGAATCCTGCCTGCTGGTAAAAACTTCCTTAACTGGAAATCAAAAATGAAATGGCAATGTTCCTTCCCATTGCACCATACACATTCCCTCCCCTTCCTTTGCAGTGGGAAGAGATTAAAAGCATCAATTTTAAGTGATGAGGGGAGGTAAACACAAAATGTTTATTTTTTAATATTTAGAAGATTAAAAATAGCAAACCTTTGATTTATTTTTTTATTAGCAGTCATGTCCTGTGCAAGCAATGCTGCCTTGAACTGGTATCAGCAGACAGCCTGCAGAATGCTTTCTGTGTCAACCAAGGAGAATATCTTAATTAAGAGAGCTTTCTAAACAAGAAAATAGTATTAATTCACAGAAAGCACAATAGCAAATAATCATCAATCTGGATCTTCACTCTAACACAGCCAGTCACATTTTTGTCTCCCTATGGACCTGCCCATCCCTGACATTCCTGTTTAATGATCTTCCCACACACAAACAAATCACCCAGACTGCACTGCCTGCCTGAGGAGGGGATGCTCACACCTTTCACTGGGGTCCATCAGCTGAGTGCCTTCAGCATCAGCTGCAGAGTCTCTGAGTGCAGAAAGCATCACACCAGCACACAGGATTCTTTTTTCTGCAGCCAGACAATGCTGTTCCAAGATCCTTGAATGAGAAGCATGCTAAATTGCCTTGCATTTCTCAATAAAGACCAGCAGAAAAACAACATAAAACGACCTTTTGATTTAGATTTAGACAGGGAAGTTCCACATACAGGAAAAATAATAACTCTACCTCTGTAATGCCAAAGGATTATCAGAATTGGGTTCAGTCCTGCTTTTAACAGAGCTGGTGATTTGTCTCCTGCTCCTACAGCAGCACGGTCAGGATGTCTGAGGAAGGTATTTAACTCAGATATTATATCCAGAATAGAATATTGGCCTGCTGGTACCCTGGGGGATTTATGTGGCTCTGAAACACTACTAGAGATGATAGTGCACTGGCTGCTCTCTGCATCTGCCTGCAGTCTGAAGGCAAAATGTGCTAATCCAGACTGTGCTGTGAATCCATAGCACCCCAAACCTCCCAAAGATCCCACAGGATATTCAGGGCCCTGGGTTTGAGGTGAGTATTGAAAGTGGAGAGGAGAGGAGAGGAGAGGAGAGGAGAGTCTACAACCATCATGTAATTCAGCTGCCTGACCATTTCAGGGCTGATCAACACTTACAGCATGATCTTAAGGGCAATGTCCAAATGCCTTTTAAACACTGACAGGCTGAGGGTATCGACCCTCTCTCTAGGAAGCCCATTCCAGTGTTTGACCACCCTCTCAGTAAACAAATGCTTCCTAATTTCCAGTAAACCTTTCCTGCAGTAGCTCTGAACCATCCCCACACATCCTGCCACTGGACCCCAGGGAGAAGAGATCAGCAGTTCTCTCTCTGCCCTTCCCCTCCTCAGGCAGCTGCAGGGGGAAATGAGGCCACCCTCAACCTCCTTTTCTCCACACCAGACAAGCCCAAAGTGTTCAGCTGCTCCCCACACTCCTTCCAGCCCTTTCACCAGCTTTGCTGCCCTGGTGCATTCAGGAGTTTCACACTTAGCACCAAGTTCTGCACAGCCAAGCCAGAGAAAACCCCTGTGCTCCCTCTGCTCCTCCAGGGTGGGGATTCAGAGGGGATTCTCTGCACCTCATTTCCCACGGTCAGAATGACCTGAAGAGCACCCAGAGGAGATGACCTGAAGAAGAGATGAGTGTAAAGGAGATGAAGCAGTGGCAGAAAGGAGAGGGAAAGGAGTGAGGCTCAGGGAAATGAGTCCAGCTCTGTCACAGCTACAGAAGTGAGACAGCAAACCCACAGCAGCTCCTGCAGCACTCACTCTGCTCCAGCTGTCCCACCCCATCTGCCAGGGGCTGAACTTGAAGCTGCTGCAGTTCTCCCTTTCAATTTTTATGCTGCTCTTCTACCTAGCAAAGTCACACACAGTCCTCCAAGGACTCACTGCCTTGCTTTGAATGCCTTAAATTCAAATCCCCATGTCCCTGAAGAGGGGCAAAGACACAAGGAATTGCTCAGGGGAGCAGGAGATGGGAAGGAAGAGCTGCAGAAAAAACTCTGGCCTCAGACCTGTAATTCTCACTTGGAAGGATCCTTGGGGCTCTCAGTGGCAGAAGGAGGAGAATGGCCTTTGCTGGGCTGTCTGCAACCACACAGCTACAAATACACAAGGAATTGCTGCACTACCTGTACTGATAAATTCCTCACATGAGTTTGGATTGCTCAGATTACTCAGATTCCTGAGCAGTTTCTCGAGAAATTTCTAGCCCAAGAGCACCAATCAGCAATTTGGTTAGGTTTATTTGAAGGTCAGTTTATTTGAAGGCTTGGAGTGGGCTCTTCCCACCCTAGCCCAATTGACATACAACTGTAGACACCATCAGAGGTGGTGTTAGATATAAATCAGTGCAACAGTCCTTTAGGAAATATTGCAATTGAGTAGTAACATACCTGGAGAGAGCGGTGAATGTAATAAAGCTAAACAATAAAAATCTTCAAACAATAAAAATTTTGAAATAAAAATATTTCAAAAATTTTCCAAAGTGAAAGTCTTTCCAAGCATAATGGCAGCTGCAAAGTCACCTAAGATGTGAACAAAACAAAACCAAATTGACTTTTGAGGGTGCAACTTACTTGCTTGGTAATCACACTAAACAGTCACTAAAGATAAACTATCCCTGTAGGACTTCATTTTTGGGATAACATGTTCATAGAAAAGAAAAACAACCCAGACAACTTAAAACCAGAGAGGGAGAGAAAAGGCCTGGGACAAGGACAATGCTCTGACCCCTTTCCATGTAAGCAAGTCACTCCCCAGGACTGGTGGGGACTGTGTGTAAGCACCAGCTGGTGAAGTGCTAACAGTCTGAACTCAGCTCCTGCAATTGTGAGTAGCTCAATTCAGAGCTCAAAACGTGTGGGAGCCCTCAGGGTCACCAGAACACAAGTGACCTTCAGGGGCAAGGGCTGATACCTGAACAATGCTCTCTGCCATTCTGCATCAGGACTGTCACTAATGCAGCAAACCATTGGGAGGGTCTGGAAAATGAAAATAGGGATGGTGAATGAACCTTGGGACAACCTTCACTTTTAGGACACGTGAATGCAGAATTCAACTTAAAATAACGCTTTTCTAAAAACCACATGACACAGAACTGATGAGTGATTCAGTCAAGAAACCATATGTGATGCATTAAAACCTCAAGCAAGAAGAGGAAGGCAATTTAAAAAGAAATTATTCTAATCTGAAGGAAAAAAGGAAAATAGGACGTGTGTGTTAACACAGTCTGATGGCTCACCCACTAAAAAGCCCCAGAGATTCCGTGTGCTGGAGGTATTAGATAACATCAGCTGCTCACAGTGTTGTCCCTGGCTTTAAGAGCATCACAGGGAAAAAAACCTGAGCTCCCCAAATGGGATTTCACTGCCTTAAAGGCACTCATCTCTCCTCACATCTCCTGGCTCGCTCTCAGCACACCTTCCAGGAGCAAACGCACCAGGGGTCAGACAGGAACAATTGTCCTCTTCCCCTGACTCATTCCTTTAACACAGCTCATTCTGGCCTCAGCAGAAAGCAGCAGGATGTGACTGTGTGCCTTAAAAGCTGTGGCTGAAATCTTTGCTGTATGGAAGCACAGGAGAATTTTAGCTGTGATGGTTTTGTCTGGATTTTCCCCCGCACTTGCACAGGCTGTGCTGGGCTGGCAGTTCAGCAGAGGTGGTACATTAGCAAATGGAAGCAATGATGAGAAAAGGAAAAAGAAAACTCAGAATGTGGCTGGAGCAGGGGCTGTGTGGAGGTAGGTAGGGCAGCACTTTTCCAGGACAAACATTCTTGTTCTGGCTCCTGGAAATAAAAACAGCACAGCACAAGTGCAGGAATGAGGTTGAGATGTGGGCATGGACAGTAGCAGGGGATCAAGACTACCCAAGACCCTCAAAGCCTTCCACTCTAATGCCAGGAAGGTCTGGAAGAATTGACTGTGCATGATTACAAATTTAGAAAATTAGTTAGAAAATAAGAAACTTATCTCCAGGATGGGAAAACCTATTTACAAACAGGTACCCCCACAAAACCTGGGCATGTGTGCACCCCACAACCCAGGACCCCCCAGTTGGAACAACTGGAGCCAGGACTGGTGATCCCTCTTCCTCACCCTTCTTTTGCTTGTTTGTTTGCCTTCTTTCATCTCTCTCCTTCTCTGCTCCCTTTCACCCCACTCCTTTATCCAAAATCCACTGCTGTGTGCTTACACAAGGACAGCAGGGAGTAACTCATAAAAATTCCCATGCCAAGTGTGTAATTTACTAATGAAACTTTGCAAACATCTGCAGACCCCCTGACTTCTGTTGTTCCTTTCAACCCAAGATTTCCACCCCGGTTGCTCACTTCCCTTTGATGTTTGTATGCCACAGAGCCTCCTAAAAATCAGTCATGACTCCCCTCCTCAGACCAAGCTCCATGGCTCAAGCTTACAGAGAGGGCTCCCTCCAGCTGTGTGAAATCTTGAGAGGCACTTAATGAATTAGATATTATTAATATTCCCTTCCAGCATCAGAAGGCAGTAATTAACTCTTTGAAGACTCATCCCAAACCCTGCTTTATTACTCAATCCTCAGAGGCAGCTATGTAATCTCATTGTGATTTTAAAGAATATCTTTTCAGAATAATTATTTTCCTTGATTGAAAAAAGAAAAAAAAAGTTCAAAGTCCTGGTACTGCCTTGGAGTGTGCATTAGTGATGTCAGACATGCTGTAAAGATATCAGAGCACTCAACATGATATGCTGCAATACTTTTGCTGAGCAGATGCCTTAAGGAGGTCATTCAACATGCCAGGCTCTAAATGCTATTTGGGAGTGAGAAAACATTATTTTCCCACTTCAACAAGACTTTAGCTTCCCTGTCATGTGGAAATAACCTTTTGTGCTCAGTGCTATTATTAATTTATTAGCCTTTTGAACGTCTAAATGTTTTGCAGTCTGTGGACTGCATCAAAGTGCTGGCTGAGGGACAGGGCAGCACAAACACATGGTGTGTGCATCCAAATCCATGGATATGTGTTTCAAAGAGCAGACCTGGTGCAAGAACACTTCTGCCTATGTATTTTTGACAGTGAGAACAGCCATTTTCTCAGGCACATACCCCCAAGGAGTTTATTTAAGTTATAATTAAATGTCAAATGTTGTGAGTGATGACTATGTAGAAAAAGTGCTAAGTATATATTTCTATAGAAATCAATTAAAGGAGACAATGATTTTCTTTCCATTTAGGCTCCATGACTCCAGCACAAGCTGCTGCAGCACAGTGCAGCTGTCAGCCCTGCCTCAGTGCCTGAACAATTGCTTTCTGTTCACCTGATGGACCTGTCCTGAATGGCACCGATTTTCCTCTGGGGTGAATTCACCGCCAAACGCTTCTGTGATTCCCAACAGGGAATCACATATCCTTCCAGCAGATAGGAGGTTTGAAACAATCCCCTGAATATATTTATGTAACAGGACTTGGGTTGTGTCCCTGGTGTTGAATGTAGCATGATCTATTTTGTGCCCAGGAACAAAACACAGAATTTCTGCAAAGCAGGCTCTGGCTGAGCGCATCTGACTGCAATGCCAGGCTGCTTCTCAAAGTTACTGACTGCAACTGCAGGAGAGGGGTGGAGTTCAGCTGATGGACGTGAGGTATTTAGTTAGTTAGACTCTGTGAAATCAAAAGGGGATGGTTTTCCAATCCCAAACTGGGAACCCAAACTGGTTCCTCCCAGAGGAACCATCCTTCATGGACTATGGAGGTGATTGGTGACTACCCTGGACACCATCACCCAATTTTTAATGAAATGAACTCTAATCTCCAAGTTCCACATTGACATGACCCTTCTTTGACTCTCCATCCACTCTCACATACTGCCCACACATTCCCCCAAACAGCATTTCCTCTCCTTCTGCAAAATCCAACATTTCTTTAGGAATGCTGTTCCTTCTCACTGGGAGTCACTGCCTCCATGTCAAAGTCCATGTACCTGACACTGAGCTAAACAGTAGCTATACTGGCAACTGGAATTCCAGGAGTTTCTCCTGGGTGATTCCCCATGCCAGGGCCCTGCAGGGAAACCAACTTTCCTTAAAAAAATGAGGAACAAATTCTGAGAAGAAAGAGAGAAAATGAGAATAAATTCTGTGACAACTCAGCCAGGAGGCTACTCCCCATACACAGCCCTGGACTGCAGAGCTGAACTCCAGCACAATGCCCTGTCAGGAATAGACATGTCCATGTTTTTCTCAGGAAGCCAGCTGGAGTGACAGGTTCACAGTTCTAAGAAGGAAAGAATACATTTTGGTACAATATAGTGGCATTATCTTGTCCCATGAAATCACCATCAGCAATGCCTGAGCAGAGTTGTCATTGCAGGGCTGTAGCTGGTGAGATGGCAAGGGAGGGAATGCTGAAGTCAAATCTTGGAGCATTTCTTATCAACAGAGAAGTGATAAGCTAGAATTCATGAACCAGCTTCCAAGCCCCAAAGCACTCCTTCAGGTCTGAAGTGGAGCTAACAACCTCGAGTCAGAAGTAAGCTGACAAGCTGGAACCAAACCTGACTATAACTCAGCTCCTTCAGGCTCCAGCACGGACAGAGGGGCACTGTAATCCCATTGCATCTGCTTCTTGCCTTGGGTATTTTGTGCCACACTTGGGGTATTAATGAGCACAAGTGATGCACAGAAATTGAAACCTCCTCTGAAAGCAGCTCCAGTGGCTAGAGAGAAACTAGACTTAAGAAAGTAAAATTGTAGTTGTGTTGAAGTCGTCTTACTGCAGAGGCTGAAATGGTCTTGTGAAATACTGAGGTAGCCTTGGTACATTATCAGGTGAGATGCCCAAGGTACAGCTGCAGAAAAACGTGTTTCAGCAGCTAGAGGATCACAGCTAATGCTCAGCAATCTATAAATCATTGTTATGAGATTTCTCTATGCAAATGAAATTTATATAACCCTCATCAATCATAAAAAAAAATCATAAAGATGAAATTTTGCAGCCGCAATGTGAATTAAAGGATCCCTTAACCTGTTTTCAAGATACGTCTTTATAGCTAATTAATTTTCAGATGGAGTGTTCTTTGAAAGGACTAATGGATAGTGAGCATTGCTGATTGATTATAAAATGAGCAGGAGGGTTTAAGAAGTGAGCTGTGAATGTAAAATCACTACCCAGCTTTATTAACTTTGCCATATTAAAATTCTAGACTATGGAACTGCGAGAAGCAGGTATTAATAGAGTACCTTTGATGAGTGTATTTTATTTATTTAACATCAACAGATTTCTCTTAGTTGGTTTATAACATGGGGATCTATCAGACTGTTCTCTGAACTGTATCTTAGAGACTTCAACTTTGAGAAATCCAGAATCTGGATTCTATAAAATATAACTTTATACATTTATGCGACGGGGTGGAAAAAAACCCAACAAAATGAAAACCAGCAACTATGAAGAAAACAAAAAGAAATGCAATCCATATGTCATCCTGCTAGGACTGCTCTCCAGAGCTGCAAATCTACAGGTAACTTTTACTGAGCCATCATTACCAACAGTGACAAGAGCATTTATCGAAAGGCCACTCAATCTGCCATGACCTGAAAACATCAGGAGGAAATGGGGGGGTTGTTGAACACTGCAAACACCTGGTGAGAGGAAAGGGAAAATAAGGAGCTTACCCTCTTCCTCAGATTGCAGGTGAGCGTGAGGTTCCTCGAGAAGGAGTTGGCAAAAGCAGTGTAAAAGTCCAGCACTTTCAGCAAGGCTTCTCGCTTAATTATGTGCAAATCGCAGTAGGTCAGAGCCCGAACGTTGGCACAGGCATGGGCCAGGCTGGTTTCCTTCCAGAAGATATCACCAAACACATCACCTTTACCTGAAAAACAGCAGGGCAGATTTGTTAAAAGGTAATGCTTAGGCAGAGTTTCTCAGCACACAGATTATTTTTTCACAACCTGTCTTATGCTCCCAATTATCCCAACGCAAGCTCCCAGCCATGAAAACTAACAAGGGTACGAGTTTTAAAATTAGCTGAGGTACTTGAGCATCCTTAGCAGTAGCCCCAGGTTTTTAAGGTATTTATAGATTGCTCTGTGAAGTGTCACAAAGCATAAGAGCAGATTGTAAAGGTCTCATTGTAGCTGAGGATTCAAGTAATGGATTTTTCAAAGGCTACCAAATATAATGAGCACTTAACTAATGTTCAGGTGATTGAATATTTCAGGTGTCTGTTCCCAAGTGATTTAGGAGTCCTGGTCTTACAAAAACCTTCTGACATCTAGGTTCTTTCATCCTCATGGCTCTACAGTGAGAGGTGCGAGCCAGCTTCCAGGGCCCAAGGACCACATTTTAAAGGACGTTTTACATTCTTAATTCAGTGTCAGTGGTAACACTCCTGGAAAACCCACCAAAAGCCTCACTGAGACTTTTAACTTTAAAATAACCACTTCTAAATCTTAAACACCTCCAAAAGTATAGTTCTAAACCAAAATTCATCCATTTAAGTAGAAGCTTAGGCTTAAGTCTCTTATTTCAGTGTTTGCTGAGTAAGAGAGGGTTTGACACCTGAGACACCTACATGTATAAATACCTCAACCAGAGGGGAAAATTACATCTAAGGCTACTTCTGCAGTGTAGCAGAACAGCTGACTGAGGACCTGGGACTAGTCCAGTGCCATGGACAGAAGAGCTCCAGGGACTGGGAGGGAGTTCTCTGACAGCCCAGTTTTCTTTCCTCTGCAAGGAATCCACACCCCCACACCTGTGCTAGACACCCAAGCAGGAGAAGAGGATGAGGACACCAGATTCAAAATCACATTTCTGACCCAACAAGAAGCCCAGCATGGGTGTAGGTTGGAGATAACCTTTCAGGTTTGGACCTTCTGGTTGTTCTGAGAAGAGCAACAGAAAACACACTGAAACATTCCAAAGCTGCCTCTTGCTGCCTGGGTTTGGCCAGGACCATGGTGTGTGGTTTGTGGCTGACACCTCAAATCCTGAAGCAGAAACCGTGGTACAAAGGGTATTTTTTGTTTCAGATCCCCAGAGTTATCCCAGCTCTGTATTTTAGCAGTTATTTAAAGGGAACTCAGATCAGTCAGCCAGTGGCTATTGATTTCAGGCACCTCAAGCAGCCCCTTGGTGAAGGTTAGGGATGTTACAGTTTTGGCATAAAAAAGGTAATGGATTTTAGTATTTCCTCTTTTAAGAGCTTTTAACATTTTGCTCCACTCTATTGTGGAAACACAGACCAGAGGGGTAATCTATCCAACATTATTACTTTTAGAGGTCAGAGGCTCTATTTCTCTATTTCCATTTCTGCTTTTGGTATTGTATCCAGTAAAACATATCTAACATCTCTCAGGCAGAGTGAAATAAAATGTGCAAGTCTTTATCTTCCCTTCTCTGTTTTTATTTTCCAAAAAACGTCTCTATAACAGAATCATCCCTTAGAAAGGTTATAACTGCATCTCATTGAGCTGCTTTTGATTCTTCATATTTTTATGTAATTAAATTTAACTACAATACATAACACAGCTGGTATAATTTATAAAACAAGGTGCTTTAAAATGTTTTCCTTAATACAGAGCATTTTATAGTAACATTATAATTTATCCAATGTACTGCTTTGAAATTACCTTTTGCAGTTAATTGTCCTTGTCTCTACTTAGAGTTCAAAACCCAGTTTGCAGACATGCTCAACAGAGTTACATAATTTATAGAAAACAGTCCATCTCTGAAATGCAGAAAATTGCTTAATGGATTTGCTCTCTGAGGTGGACACGGGACAGAGCTGAGTCCTACTTTCAGTGCAGAGTGCAGTTAAAAGACAGTGGTTTTACCACTGAAATGCGAGCAAACCACTTGTTCTCTTTTCAAATTCAGGCTAAAATGTAGTTAATTTAACGAAGAGGTTGAAAGCAGTGGATGCGCACCCCAAAACTCAGGACAACAGTGTGTTACAGAATCTGTATATGTACCATAGAAAAATTAAATAATATTCATAAGCTTGAGAAGATCTTGAGCCCTTCAGTGTGGCAGGAATGTGGGACTGCACTGGTTGGGACTGAAAGGTTGGGACACAATGAACTGAATTTATTCACTCTTCCATGAGCCATCACTCACTGGATTTGAAGGGTGAAACTCTAAACTCCTCTTACATCGTGGTTTATACTCTTCAGAAAGTACAAAATCTTGGAAGCCTTTAAGGGATCTCGAATTTGACATTTCCCACACACACTTCTGAGCTTGTCTGCTGGTTATAAATGTGCTAAGGAATGTACAGAATGAAAACAAAACCTACCAGATTCTCCAAAACAACACCTCTTTTCTCATAAATACAGAGATTAATGCACTGTACTTTATCCCTATTAACTGCAGTTCACTGTGCAAAGAGGTAATTTCTCACTCAGGACAAGATCAGAAGTTAGGAAAGGATTCTCTGCTCAGTGGGTGGTGAGGCATTGAACAGGATGCTCAGAGAAGCTGTGGGTGCCCCATCCCTGAAATGCTCAGGGCCTGGCTGGAAGAGGCTTTGAGCAACTTGGTCTAGTGGAAGGTGTCGTTGAGACCATTCCATGATTCTGAGGGTAATTTTACACATTGCAACTAAATAGAAACAAAATTTTCACGGTTGCAACCCAGAAAATTTAACTGGCTAGGTCTGACACAGCCACCCAGAGACACAGACAGGAATTTTTCACTTGCAGAGACGTTCAGAGCTCCAGGGGAAGTGCTGCTGGGGCTGAGCTGGGAATGCAGAGGTGCTGATGCAGCCTGCATAATATCCAAAGATTCTCTGCAGATTTATTGAGACCTTAGTACATTCCCTCCCAAATGTGCCCTGCCCTGAGTCCTGAGGACCTCCTGAATGGAGGCAAAGCTCTGGAAAACCCTCCTGCCCCTGCTCCCAGTGCCCAAAGCATCGCTGGAAGAAGGATTGCTATAAATTAGACTGCAAGGGAACTACTTGCATACATTTTACACACCATAGAATCATAAAATGCTTTGGGTTGGAAAAGACCTCTAAGATTATCAAGTCCAACCCTTAACTCAGCAATGCCAAATCCACACTAAAACATGCCTCTAAATGCCACATCTACAGAATTATGGAATCATTGGGTTGGAAAAGACCACTAAGATCATAAAAATTCAGATTTTTGCAAAAACAGGACATGTGAAGGGTGTGGGTGGCAGGATAATTTTTGCTGAAATACCAACATTTCTATCATTCTAAATACTATGTATTTGTGCCTGTACATAAAATATACGTATATATTCATGCATATTCACATAAATATATTCAGGGACAATCAGATGGTATGCAGCTGTCAGGATATTTCTATGCACTGTTCTATCTTCTATATTCTGATGACCTTGCCAAACAGATTTGTGGGGACAGATGTTCTCTGCAGCCTTACACCATGGACTGACCTGCCAATTTGCCAGACAGGAGTTCATGCCTGGACCTTTCAGGTAGAAACATTCTTAAAGGCTTTATGGAACCCCCCCAGAGCTTGCAGATGGAATGAAACACTCAGAAACACTCTGTTTAAACAACATCTCAGAATCCACATGTGTATTTATGCAGAGACAAAATTTATCCTCCTTCAGATGGGGACAGAAACTGAGCTAATAAATATCCTAGCAGAAATAAGAGCTTGATGGATTCTTTGGAAGAAAGTTTAGGCAGGTAGTTAAAGAATAAATTCTTGGTGGGAAATAGCACTGGGTAAAAACACATAAAGGGGACCAAGTCTTCTTAAGGAGGTGGTTTTTTTTGTGCAGTCTTAGCTAATAAACCAGTTACCCTTTAACCATTTGAAAATATCTCCAAAGCCTCATCAGTCATACTAGCACGAGCCAGACATGATGAATGATGTTGGCTTTCCATCAGGATGCACTCAAATCTTACACTGCTCATGAAAAGCAAAGCCTGATGTTGTTTGAAGATCAGGAAAACTGTACCTCAGAGAGAAAATGTTCATCCAATCAGCTCAAGTGCCAAATACCATGAAGTGATGGCAGCATGCACACAAGTGGAGGTCATAATTACATATATTGGTGTCAATATTCATACAAATTCATATTTCTGTGTATCTGTAGTCAAACCTTCTGCTGCAGGACAGACATGTCCCAAACTGATGTAGAAACTCAATGAGCAGGGAGTGAATCAGCTCCTGTCACCCAGAGCAGCTCTGAGATGGGTCAGTGAGCAGTTCTGCATCTCCTCACCATGGCACACTGGGACTGGTAGCACAGCTTTACAAAATGATGCAATATATTCATGGAATAAAATCCATCTGTGGCTACTAAACACAAAAGATTTCCCTCTGAGTAAAATACTGTCCAGTGGAGGGGTGTAAACATTCTGGGGAAGCGTCACAGTTTCCTTACTTCACCTTCCTACTTTCTCCTGCACTTCTGCTATTGACCACTTTTGGAGACAGGCTGCTGGACTGGCTGGATTTCTGGGTGTCCTGGCTGGAAACAAATTTGGGAGGAAACAAATTTGGGAAAAATAGGGGATACCAGACCATAAAGTCACCCCAAGACATTTGTCTTAGCTGAAATGGTAGTTTCTGCCTAAAGAGGGTGTCTGGAGAAGATGATGCAGTGGTGCAAATCCATCAGGTGCACTCCCCATCTGGGACAGCACTGCCAGCACAGCCCAAGATGTGCAGAGATGATTCTAAACTGTGAGAGAGGTCTTCTTGCCCCTGTGAATGTTCTAGCCTCAACTTCTTCTGGGACATGCAGAAGGGCCAGAACTTCCTTGAAAATCAGACCAGAGCTGATCACTGAGCTGCACATAAACCCACCTCCGTGGGGCTGCATGTGAAAGGGCAGAATGACAGGAGAAAACAGCATATTCAGCCTCTGAGGCATTATCAAACAGTCAGTAAAGCAGCAATGACAAGAGACTGTGCCAAAACCCTGGTCCATGCTGGCAAAGGTACTTTGCATTATTTAACACAATGCAACCTTCCCCATCTGCGCCTGGAAACACAAAGGAATTACCTTTCTTCCAGCATTCAGGACTGCTGCAAGCAGGGCCCAAAGTCCAGAAAGATTTTGTGCAAGTATCATCCCTGCCTCACATCCTTCTAGAAGCCCCAGCTCCTAGAGACAGGTTATTTCCATTTTGATTTTATATAAAAATATGTTTCTATCCTTCCTGACTGAGGAAATAAACCTGAAAGCATGACCATTCCTACCACCTTGAAAACTCATAGGGCAAATCAGATTGCCTCAAACTGTTAGTCTGATTTAAAAGAACTGTATCACACAATTTTTAAATAATTTTCCTATTCTTGTGCTGGCAAGTCTTTCAATTTTTGGCAGTGAAGCATGCAGGTCTAATTCAAAAACATATCAATTCAGAGAAATGAATCTTTCAGACTCTGGAGGCTGTGGATCAAATCTGTAACACACTAGCTGGCACTAAATTAAGACTGATGTTTCTTATCATAATTAACCATCATGCAGAGACACAAAAATATATTAAATTTACAAAACAATATGAAAAATTCAGGTTTGTCAGCAAGAACTAATGACACTTTTGAACAAGCATCAGTAGGACTAAATCTTAATACGGGACTGCAGATGTCAATCCAGACCTGCAAGATCTGACTGATCCCAAGGCACTTAAGGGGAACTGCACAGTGCAGACCAGCAAATCACACTCATTTTCACACCAGTAACCCTTCAAGTATTTTGCAAAATACTTTCAGATTCAGCACTTAAAACCCAGCCTAAATCACATTAATTATTTCAGTTCTGCTAGCTGAATAAACCCCCAACCCTTTCCTCTATGAATCATTTTCCTCTTAGTTAATTTGGAGGTTTAACTCATTGGAACACAGGGGACTTTTCCTGTGATGAAATAGGACACAGCCTGTTCTGTAAATTGCTACCAGGTGCATGCTACTAACCTGGGGAAATGTTCACAATTATTCTGTCTTGGTCGACTTCACATGGAAAACAACACAAAAGTTCAGTATAAATTAACAAGAGCTGATTTGACACAGGGGCCAATTCTGCCACCCTCATTCCACTTGAGAAGAAACCCAAGCTGCAACTAAACAAATTAAAATCAGGCAATTAGCCACTAATACTGTGAGATGGAACTGGACTAGCAGGTTTTCCTGTTACAAAGTGCACCACACGTACACTCAGTCCTGTCCTGCACAGAGCACATGCCCAGCTGCCCAGGCATGGAAATTCAAAGTGCTGATGCATGGATACCAAATATCATCTTGCTAATGCCATGGATGAGAGCCATGGAGCTACTGGGATTCCTGCTCATCCAAATGGGACCTGCTACTTGCTCTTCTTCTAAAGAACTCTTCTCTGTGTGATTTGGTGGGAGATCTTCAATTCTTTGATCTCCAAACACAAGTTTCATTAAGAGCAGAAAAACACTCAACCTGATTTTCACCCGCCATACCAAACTCAAGAAACTTGCTTTACTCCTCTCATACTGCATCATATCCCTTTCCCAGATAAAAAAATGGGAAATAATTAATGAAGCAGACCTTTAATAAGGTCTGGTTTGTCTAATAAAAATTAACAATGGGTTACTCTGGAATTATATGCAGAACATGCTGTGAATTAACATGCAATACATAAAGGCAAAAAACTGAGTACTATGGGATCAGGACCCTAAGCGTGGCTGAAACATCTACATTTATATTTATTTTGACTTGACTATCATACTGAGTTCACTCAGCAGCAACCCCCACCAGGATTTCACTGCTCAATATATTTTTATCGCTATGCAGCTCAAGCAATATTTTTGATCAATTCCTACAATCAACATCTGAATGCAGCAGACCATTATTTTTCTGCTGAAAAAACAACTTCTTTAAACCTTGTTAATCAATATGCCCAGTTTAAGTTACTGCACAACTTAAACAGCCAGCTGTGCAAATAGCAGGAGCTGGAAAGCAACTTTCAGAGCCACTTGGATGGCACTGCCACCGATGTGTAACTCCTCATCAGGAGCAAATTCAGGTTAATTGCAGCAGGGTGAATTATGAGGCGCCCTCTGGTAGCTGATGCCTCTTTTCATTAGCCTGGGGACTCCAAACTCCTGGTCCTCCCTGAGATGCTTTGCTGGTAACACCTCCCTGTGCAGAGCAGTGGCAGTTAAATTGTTTACTCCTGCCTGAGATGGAGGAAAATTACTGATGTGCCTTCTCAGGGTCACCTCGCTTGCTAGGAAAGTTTGGATAATTAGAGACAAGACTGTTTGCCTTTCTCCATTCTCCTGGTAGCTGCAGATGAGTTATGTTAAAATGTCCGTGTCTCCTTTTCCCCAGTGTAGCAGCACCCCAGCTCTGCACATGGAGAGCTCCCTGCTACAGCCAGGACCTGCAAAAGGTGGGACACTGCCCTTAGAAAGGGAGGTAACTAATGAGGAGAACATAATGGGGCACCTGGATAGCTCCTTTAATGAGTCCTAAAAACTGCAGGTCTACAATTGTATTCATTCTCTTACTGTTAGTGTTTTCTGTAGTGCTGATTACTGCAGTGGCTGGGCCTTTAATTATCCACAAATTAGAACAAAATCAAACTGGGGGGAACGAAATGTCACAGTGCTGCAAATTGCCCTGTCAATCACCAGGCTCCACCTGATTTCAAGCACAGGGAACACCAAAGCTGCCACAGTTGAGGCAGGAAGAAAGCTGCTGAAAGAAAGGATGGCTGTTCCATGAAGGTGGAAAAAAAGAAAAGCACCTGGACAGGATGCCAAGTCTCCTGAGGACACTGCTTCTGCAGGCAGGGAGGCTGGATGTGCCAACTCACCCTGGCTAGGGGCAAGGGAACACGGTAAGGGAAGATGGACAAAGGGAAAAAGCAGCAAAATGCATGGAGTGATTCATGCCAGGACCTGAGGGAGGATGAAGCCCTGCACTTCGAACGGAAGCACGAATGTCAGAGACGGGATATGATGGTTCTTAACCTGTTTTAATGTCCCTACCTGACTCACTTCTCTTGGATATTCCACATGTAAAAATACATCAGACCATCCATCTGTGGGTGAGCATGGTTGAAAAATAAACCAAACACCCCTTCTCCCTCTCTCTTTCCTTAAGTAAGGCAAATCACACACTACTGTATTAAACCACATTGCACTATTATTTCCT
>NW_005054303.1:10314678-10376529 GCF_000277835.1 Geospiza fortis | reverse complement strand
GGAAATTAATGAACACAAGTTTCCAAAGGATACTTATTGCATTTCCTCTACTCTAGGCCACTGCTGGGAGGTGGAGAAGATGGACAGACTGACAGCACATCCTGCAAGTTGACTTTTCCTGGGAAAACCAGAGTGGCAGCAGATGCTTGGAGCATTCAAAGCAGGTACTGAGGTTTTCCCATTAGTCAGTTTTTTTAACCCTGGTCTCCCCCTTAGGCAGATTCATGTTCCTTGTGCTTGAGCTTCTCAAGGAAGAAAAGATCAATAAATATTATGCTTTTCACTGTCTGATCTGTAGTTGCTGTTTCAGGTGCCACAGCTGCCACTAGAAAGACCTTTGCAGCTACATCTGGGAGAGATTTTCTTCCACAGGTGAATTTTTAGGACAAAATATCCCATAATTACTCAGTTCACTATTCTGCTAAATAATCTGTCAGAGCATGAAAAAACACTTCAGTGTGTTCTAGGACTAGAGCAAGCAGTTTATCTTGCTTTAAGTTACATTTACACGTTCTGCCAATCCCTGTAGAACATGATGAACACAGCTGTGAGTCATGGAAGAACTGAAGGCACTTTTGGCAATTAAAGGTAATTCATTTAACCAGATATGTTTAAAATTCTCTCTGGTCAAATGGGGATTAACATAGATACTAGATTTAATACATCTAAAAGGTAGAAACAAAAAGTTCTTACTGTCTTGTCATTCCAAACACACAGTATTCAGTAATAACTGCAATCAAGTTTTGCATATAATCCAAGAGTGATAGCTCTTAGTTCAGTAAATTACAAACTTATTGTTTTCATTGTAAAAACCATTTATTTGTTTAAATACTGCTACTTCCTCTTAAGCCTTTTGTTTTTTAAATAACTGTAAGCAAATATAAGATATCATCACTGAGATTAATTACAAAAATGAAATGGTCCAGTGAGCTGGAATACAAGGAATAATTTCCTATGGAAATTGTTGATTTAGGAGCTTTCATCATAATGACTTCACGTCTAAATATGGAAACAGATTCATTCTTACACTAAATCTCTCTTTTTTAAAACCTTAATGTACACTAGAATACAGAAAGGTGCAGCATGTATTTCCAAAGAGCATGGATGAGAGTTTTCCTGAGATCCTACTCCAGCTGGGAGAATCCAAGTGATGCCCTGGGGGAGCTGTTCCCATGCAGCCCATCCACACTCTGCCCAGTCCCACCCCAGTCCCAGGCACATACACATTTTTAGAGAAATTCAGGAGCCCACTGGAGCCACCCTTAGAGAGAAGAAGCAGCACAGAGTTTCAGTGGGGTCTGACAGCCGCCCTAGGACCAGGAACCTGATGGATTTGCCCTCAGGGAGTGACAACTCCACTGTAAGAGAAGGCAAATATTCAAGAGGATATGAGTTCTGCAATAAATGGGCCTATTTGAAACAAGCAAGACAGGCTCTGGGTAGTTTTTTCTGCAGAGCCACCAGTTTTTCCTCCACATAGTTCTGCCTCTGAGGAGGATTCCTGCCTCCACACTGGTGCTGACCACTCAGTCCCACCACATGGCACACCTTTCCCAGTCCCATACAAGCTAACGAGGATCTGCACTGGGCTCTTTCCCAAAACCAGATAGGACGGTGGAGTGACAGGGTGATTTACCTGAATTCCCCCATTACTCAGAGTTCTCATGACTGTGGTTTGATACATGGTGTAACCCCATCCCTTTGCAAAGTCAGATCAGACTCTTTATTTTCTGTAAAGCCAGTTCACTACAAGCAAAAATTGTCCTTATTTGCAGAGACTGTTTGCAGGTGTTATTCTGGGCTAGAATACAAAAGAATTAGAATCCCAGTGTGAAGGTTAATGTGGAAATCCTCCAGAGGGAGTAAGATAAAACAATGTGCATTTCCTCCATTTAAAACATATCAAGCACACAGATGCCATTCTCCTCTGCTCAGAGACACTGTAGCTGTGATCGGTGAGTCATACTGGGCAGAAAGAGCACCCCCAATGGCACAAAACATGAAGGATTTGCTTCTAGAGAAGGATCTCTGGAGGCACAGCATCTCCATCTTATGACAACTGCTACCTTCCCATAGTCCCAGCTGATGTTAGGCAAAACTCGTTAATATTCAAACCTCAGCAAAAGAAAAACACACAGAGACCACAGCAGAGATCACAGTACCTAAAATAGCCACCACCTCGTCGTCCTGGATGACTTCCAAGGATCCTGAGACTACAAAGCAGAGAGCATCCACGCTTTCCCCAGCGTGGTAGATGAGGTCCCCCGGGGCACAATGGATGGTCTGGAACTCCACAGCCAGGGCTCGCAGGCAGCCGTCGCTGGCCAGACGGAAGGCAGGGTGCTCGTTGAAAACCTTCCTGTTCAGGTGCACGCAGATGTCTGCTCTCATGTCCTTGGGGCAGATCGACAGGACCTGGGTGAAAGAAAAGATGGAAAAATAATCAGCTGGGCATGCAACACCAAGGCCACCACTGTTTGAAATAAACTGGATGGGTGGGTCTGAAGATGTGCCTGGGGGGGATCTTGAAATCCATGCATCCATGCATGCATGCATCCATCCATCCATCCATCCATCCATCCATCCATCCATCCATCCATCCATCCATCCATCCATCCATCCATCCATCCATCCATCCATCCATCCATCCATCCATCCATCCATCCATCCATCCATCCATCCATCCATCCATCCATCCATCCATCCATCCATCCATCCATCCATCCATCCATCCATCCATCCATCCATCCATCCATCCATCCATCCATCCATCCATCCATCCATCCATCCATCCATCCATCCATCCATCCATCCATCCATCCATCCATCCATCCATCCATCCATCCATCCATCCATCCATCCATCCATCCATCCATCCATCCATCCATCCATCCATCCATCCATCCATCCATCCATCCATCCATCCATCCATCCATCCATCCATCCATCCATCCATCCATCCATCCCATACAGCTTGTGGTGGGAGTTTTATCCTGATTTGAGGCAGTCTTTTCCCACCCATCTACTGCTTTCACTTCGTCTGAAAGGGTGATGTGGAAGACAGGAGTGTTCTGTTACACTCTGCTCACTCCTCACTGCTCTCACACTCATTTCCAGAATCTCACATTCATTTCCAGAGGTGGAAATGCTCTGCCCTGTCTGTGGGTGTCCCTCCAGACCTGATGCCCAGTCTATCTGCCTGCTGCTATGCTCAGTCCCTGCAGGAGCACAGAGCAGACACACAGAGCTGAAGGAGCTCGAGGACATGCAAAGACAGATCATCCACAACAGAAAACCACCACATTTTGTTCACACTCAGAAAACCCAACTTTCAGAAGTCTTGATGTAGTGACCACTTACCAACACATGTCCAAACACACCCAGGGCTCAGCTCAGTGAGATATACAGGAATTACCTGCTCAGGAGGGCCTACTAGACTACAAAATCCAAAGAGATCGGAGGAAAAAGGAAGTATATTGAAACCTCATGGAATGTAAAGTAAAGGTGAGTGAAGAACTGTCCACTATGAAGACATCTTCATTGTAGATCAATTAAATAAGACCTTCAACTAGTTTCTTACCTTAAATTGCTTTCCCTATTGAAACAGTAACACAAATACACCTGAAGAAAGAAAGTGGAAACCTGTGGGTTTTGTTTGGTTTGTAAACTGTGTGTTTAATATCTGCACAGCCTCCTAAACACACTAACATTCTCATAGCCCCAAAATGCACAGTAGCTAATTGCACTAAGAAACATATAAAGCCTCTTAATGTTTTTCTAGTTTAAATGATAGAAAAGAGCATGAGACTAAGAGCACCCTGGAAGTCTCATATCAAGAAGACTGCAGATCAATAGTACTGATTAATTTCCCATCATATGGAATTAATCTGGCAGCTTGCTCTGCAGGCAGTGCAGGAGACAGGGACACTGGGTTAATGAGTTGACTATCATGGAATAATAGCAGAGGGAGACTCTGGTAACCCTGACTAAGCTTTGAGGTAAATGGTCATGTTAATGAACTCAAGCCACGATTTTAATTTCTGTTTAATGCAGGAGAGGTATAAAACAAATTACTGCAAAGCATTACTAAAGCTCCTAAAGCACAGAATGTGAAAAGAATAAATAACTTCTATTTTAATAATAATAATTAGTCCTTTTCTTATTCAGATAGATCAAAGTGCCTTTGGGATCAAAGACATAATGAATGCAGAAAGGTGAAACAGAAGTTATTCTCCCATTCTCTCTACTATGACAGTGTGTGGTGAGAAGGGGCTGCTGTACCCATCTGCACTTACCTCTTCCACTCCAAATATTCCCATCAATCCCAGAATACCTGGTAAAATTACAGTCTGGAAGTTTGCAAATGCTACAGGGTATTTGTTCCAATGGACAGCTACTCTCTCTTTCAAAACATGTGTTGTTTCTGAACGGATACTTTTTTAATTTTCAGCCAACAGCCAGAGAATCTATGATCTTGTTGAGATAAAAGACCTGCAATACACATAAATCTCTCCCACATGCAGGTGTTCATAGAATATGACCAGGTCACCTCTCAATTTTGAAAAAACAAGAGAGATAGAAGATGCTTTTTCTGCCTAACACTATGAAGCACAGGCTCTCTTTGGAAACTTCCCTCTGTGTGAGGTTTTCTCACTTACAAGCAATTTCCCAGAGCTACCAGATCATTAGTTTTTATTTTAGTTAACACAGAGTAAGTCAATTTGAGTTAATGGTATTTTTCTGTAACAAAATGCTGTACAGAACACATTAAAATCCCCTGCATAAGTATGTTTTATCATGAAAAATAGTAATAAACACATTTGACAAGGCATAATCTCTATAAGCCATCATTTGCATTAGTAATAGTATCTTGTCTGAGTCACTGTAGACCATGTTCTGTATCACATTTCCATAATTTAGCAGGGGCAAATGTCAATTTTACAAAAGTCTATTTACCTGAGTCATTCCATTTACCAGTAGAAATATGGGCACACCTTAGTCTCTCAGTAAAAAAAAAAAAAAAACAAAATTACTTTTGAGAGTGATTGTTTCACCTCAGCCTTACTTGAGGATCAAACAGAAAGTTTGTCTTTATTACAATAAAACAGAAACATGCCATCTTTCTTCATCTCAATAGTAACTTAATGAAAATTCTGCTTTCTTTTCTACCATGATTGATGATTTTGAACATTTTTATCTACTCTTGGGCCTGAATCATGGTTATAAGTTTTTTATGTCCCTTTAATACTTTCAGAAATTTAAGTGCTTTTGACTTAACAAGGCCATGAGATAGGAATTCTCAAACATTGCTCTTAAGAAAAATGTCTGTGTTCATACATGATTGATTACCAAACTTTAGCTTTTGAGCTTCCAAACTGCAGAAAAAATTGGTTAAACTGATGCAGAGGTTGTTCCTGTAAGATTCTGAGATGTTCCAAGACCCTTTGCTTGTTTGGACTGTAAAATAATTGTGTCCCTCAAGAATAAAAAACACTTGGGTGCAAAGCAGCATACCATTTCCTCACAAATACGACTTAAATACAGAGCATTAAAAGTGAACACTCAAAGAATTATTCTTTTTATAGACACAAGCAGCATATCTATCATTACACACTGTAATATGAAGAGAGAGAAAAAAATCCATTGCACAGAGAAAAGCCAGTCTTAGAAAGCATAATTCAGGAATTTTCTGATGTCATGATAAAGTGATTCTCCTAAAGATAAATCACTGTACAGAGATATATGGAGATATCAGTTATCAGCATCAGCAGTGAATGAGTAATGATCTAAGAGTTAGCCAGGAACAAATATGCTTAATTTGATTTTTCTTGCCTGCTACATAGGCATTGAGAACAGAGAATGAAACAGATGACAAGCAAAACAAATATTTAATACTAGAAGATTTGGCAAGACATTTTTGACTGCCCTAGATAAAGGTAGATACATGTAGGGGAAAAAAGAGAGCAAAGATAGACAATTGCAACATTCTGCTACGTGTTTGCTGCATGCTCTTCAAATGAGCACTTCAAATTCAGATGAATATTCATGAAACTGACCCCTTACTGACAATACAAGACTCTGGACATTCTTATAGTGAATTGCTCTCCCTGAGATCTCAGCATTTTTAAGGCAGCATGCAGCCAAAGAAATACAAACTAGTAGCACCATGGCTGTCCCTGAGTCTATATTGTGTACAAATGCACACATGTGGGTGCAAATAAAAAAAATTAGGTTAAGGGATAGGATATCCTGCAATGCTCAGTCAGTCTTTTCACTGTGAGGGAAATACCCCCAACACATCCTGGCAAAAGAACCAAAGCTCAGCTGGGACATTGGTTCTGCCCTGTGTGTTCTTTCAACAGTGCAGCAAAAACCATCAGGACAAATTTCTTAAGAGGAAATTTCCTTGGAGATTCAGTGGTCTTTTGCAGTGAAACATTCAGTTTGTAAGGCAGGCAGGGGATTCAGGTGGCTGATGGCAATGCTTTGCTAAGTGAGGGCTTTGGAGCACTTGGAGGGACAGGTGCTTGTGCTGCTACAGAACTTGCTCCGTAATAAATCTGCAGCCACAGACTTTGCAGCCAGCTCCCCCCTACGTGTCCAAGCAGCATGAAAGAACAGAACCTGCTACATATCAGTGCAAAATCAGAGGAGAAAGCTGAATTCTACCCAGAGGAGAATCTTTGCTGGCTGTACCAAGTCTGATTTCACCAGGAAAGAAGCAAGGCTCCCTGAACAGCACACAGGTGTCCACAAAGACCTGACCCACTCCAAAGCTGAGGGAGGAGAAAGGAAAGCACAGAATAATATTTATCACTTTCCCTCTTTGCACAGGAAACTGAACCTCCTCCAAGTCAGTGTAAGACAATTGCTGAGCTCTGCCATCCCCACCTGGCACCCAGCTCATACAGACCCCAACACGACGACTCCCAGAGCAAAGACTCAACAGCACCATCATCTCCAGATCATCTCATATGGAAAATGCTGACAGTGAGAGAATGGCTTGTGGTTGCTGCTAGAGTTTGGGAAAGGCAGGAACTAGCTCTGGAAGACTCACATGGAATTAACACAAAAGGTCTCACAGTCTTTTCAGCTCAAGATCTGTAGGGGTGGGGAATTAAAACTCCCCAGGAGGTTCCATCTGATTTTTTAACTCTCTCATCCATTTCCTCAGCATGTGCATGCAGTTCAAGATAAGCTTCCTGAACAGCTCAAAGAGCTCTACAGGGAGCAGAGATTATAAAAAATTCAAACAAAAGCAAATGAATCAAAACAAAAACTGCACAGATTAAGAGCACGTCCAAACAATAACTTTTAGGATGGGTTTACAGGCTTAAGTATTTGTTAAAAAAATCTTTCCCAGCTGGAAAACACTACAGGATGACTTAGCAGGTGTTACAGAATCTGTTAAGACTTGTCAACAAAAAGCCAGAGTCCAATGAATAATGAACATTAGCTATCAATCCTCTTTCAGCACACAGGATTCCCACATTTTGGGGGTTGTATGTTGGGAATATATTGACTGATAACCAAGCCAAGAGCTTTGACATTCTATGGTGCAATAACTAGGACTGTTTCCTGAATGAATAACTGTAACAAATATCAGAGATACTAAAAATGCCAGCTTCGAAAATAAAGAAAATAAACTCCAACCTCAAACCCATTTGAGGCCACAGAGAGGTCTTTTTATTTTGTGGAGAAAGGCCACTCTGGGTTTTCAGACATATTCAGCAGTCAGAATCAAGGTCAGCTCTTCACAAAAAACCTACAATATTCACTAGGCAGCTGGCCAAGTTACTCAGATTTTTTAGAAAGATTTGGCTCATATGAGTATGGGATTCTATTACAGACCTGGCCAAAACATTCAGCACTGGATGGAGGCCAAAGAGACAAAGGTAAGAAAACATCTGATTGGCAAATCATAGCATTTTTCTGTAATAATAAGGAAGTTTTGTAAGGATCTCAAAGATGATGTATGGAGCTGAGCAGTAATTAACCCTGCATGCATTAGGGTAGTCTTTAGCACATCACTGAGTATCTTGGCCCTAAGAACTGAATGTCAGCAGCAATGCTGTGTCCTGTTTTAATTGCACTAAGATCCAAGGTCACTTGGATTTAAATGCTCTGAAATTGAGATCTGAAAATCACATCTAAGTTGAGTTTGGCTTGTTTTCTTATTAATAATATATGAGCTGAAGCAGTGATTCAAATTGATAGATTTAGTGGTATCATAACAAAGTTAACTTGTTTTTTTAACCAACAGGTTAGAGACATTTTAAAAATCACTAGAAATTGGCCGTAGAGTCCATTAAATTCAGTTTTGTCAACACAGACAGAATCTGGCTGAGGGTTTGAAAATCAGGGCAAGATGGAAGGCAACAAAATGTCCTTTAAGGAATCAAGTGGTTCACCAGCACAGGGGCTACTGGTCTGTCTAATGCACTGAAAAGTGGCACACTAATAACATGCACAGATGACCCCAAGTAGTAGATCCCAAGTTGCCTAAAGGTTGCATATTTAAAGGTTTTATAGTTTTCAGTTTTGCTGTCATAACTACAGCAAGCAAAATTATTGCACAGCCTTTTAATGGGGCAAGGGATAGCACATTACTGGGAAATCTATCCTTAAAAACCAGCTTTTTAGATAAAACAAGAAAAATAAACATCAGAAAGAATGTGTCATACATCAAAGAATTTCTCAAGTCACAACAGTTTCTGGTACTTAAGGTCACCCTTGGAAGAATTGAGTTGTTCAGTGCACTATTTCATTTTGTGCTTCTTCTGGAGGTGGCTTCATTTTCTCACATGCAGCATTGTGTAAAGACACTTAAAGACATGAAGAATGAAAACAGATGTGGATAGAGCTTCCCTGAGATGTGGTCTGGAACTGAGAGCCCCTTTGTCTGCTCCATCCCTTTGGTAGTAGTGCCCAGGAAATTGCCTGGCCCATCCACTCAGGGACTTACTCCCTCAAGAATTAAGCTCATGAGCAACTCCACAGCCCCGGCATCTCCTCAAGCATGACAAATTCACCATTTATTCTGTATTAATCCAAAGATGATATATCCAAGAGGCAGAGATAACTGTGAATACTCTTTCCTGGTCCTGTAGAGTGTATCCAGGAGGCAAATAATCCATAAAGGGGAAACAGAAAGCCCCACCAATGCACAGGCCCCACTCATGGACCTGTGGGAAGGACAATGAGATCTTGAGCATCTCTCCTGCCTCCCACTCTCCAGAGATCTGTGGATTCCAGCTGTACCTGTTCCTAGCTCAGCTCTGGGAGGTGAGGCACAACTCCTTGTTCACCTCATCCCGATCTGCAATGAATGACCAACAACCTCTACAGCCTCTACGACAAAACAAAAATGCTTGTCCAAACGATTTTTACCTGCCCCTCCCAGCAGGGAACTGTGTGCAGCTGTCCCAGCTAATGTTGTGGAAGTTCTCTTTGGCCACAAAGCTTGGCAGGCTTCTACTCCTGGTCATCCACAAGGAAATCCAGCCAGCACTTATGGGCACCTCAGTGTGATGGGACATGGCAGGAATGGCAGCCTGATTCCTCTGTTTGTCTCAGGGTATCACTAATTATTTCTACAGCTCTTGAAGCTCTTATTAACAGCAAACATGAATAAGCTGCACTGTCCTCATGTAGATTCATGTTTAATGAAGTTACAACCTGTGTCTATTTAACATAAACCCATCTCCATTATGAAAGCTTAGCAGTGAATAATTCTAATACTGCATTATGTTCCTGTGATTTCCATTTCAGCCAGGGCAATGTGGAATTGGCTTTCATTATCCCAATTGCCATTGATGTTCAGGTTGAAACTAAATAAGATTACTTTTTTCTCATTCAACCTATGGCTTTTCTGAAGGAAACTACTGTTTAAACATGACAGACATTTATTTAATTGCCTTCTGAGCAAATTGTAAGCCATACAACAGCACAAAGGTCAAGATGAGAAAATCTTTGGGTTTTACAGACATTTCAGAATGTTATCATTAGATAAGACCTTGAGACATCTGCATGTTAGTTAATGGTTGTTCTGCTTTCCTGGATAATGACCTATTTCTTACAGAAGAGCTAGTATCTATAAATTTCTCATTTGCTGCCTGGATACTTTAATAAAAACTAAGATATTTGAATTCAGAGTGTTTCATATACCAAATTATTTCTGCAAAGATTTTTTTAATCTACTTTAAATGGTCATATACACAGAAAGCACTGCCTCTTTTAACTCTCACAAAACAATCCCAGGTTCTGATGGATGAGAGATACTGCTTAATATATAAAAGCTTTTCAGTTCTGTCATGTTTTAACCCTGCTCATTATTAGATGAGTAACCCCAAAACCTGCATCACTAAACATAAAAAAAAAAAAAAAAAAAACCACTCATCTTGTTTGAGCCACAGTTACGCCAGGAGATAAGTGTCCATGTATTACATATCTCATCCCAGCTGTCAGAGGAGGGCTCTCAGGTTTAAGTGATTTAAGATTATGGATCAGAGGCCAATTGCTTCCCCTTAGGTAATAATAATAAATATGCTAATGCTTTTAGTGTCATTGTTAATTCCTTGTTTGTGAGCACTCAGAGACAGGCTGAAGCAATGTGGTCTGAAGGCAGGGTTTGAAGATGAGTTATTCCCAAGGAGATCAGGGAAGCCAAAATTCTGAGCTTAAAGCCCCTCCACTTCAGTGTGGGAGACCAAATCCTCTTCCACATACAAAGAAAGCACGCTGAGGTTTTAAATTCTTTTCAGGACATCCTGCTACACAGACAGCAAGAACTAGATCTTCAATAAACCTCCTCCACTCTAACTTCCACTTTGCCTTCAGTTCTCATGTAAGGACTCATTACTTTTGGCCAAGATCTTCTTTGGGACTGCACACTGAATGTGCTACTCAGGGATAAATATTTGAGGCAACAAATCAACAGATGTGAAGTGGTAGTAATTTCAATCAAGTTTTAAACTTATATTTTGATTTCAAGCACATTAATTTAAAGTCTTTAGTTATCAAAGAAACACATGTTAACTCTTGCTCCATCAATGCTGGGATTGTTCAACACCATAGAAACCTACTGTAATATTCAAATAAAAAACTCATTCTTTCTACTTGTTCTTTAATTTTGGGGTTCAAAACACAGACATTTCAACATGCTGAGTGACTGAATTAAATGTATTGTGGGCAAATGATGTCCCAAAACAGAGTCCAGTGTGACCATGGAGATATATTTGGAAGAATTTACAATGTAATAAAGTATATTAGGTTGAAAAACATCCTTGGATGATAGAAATTGTCTGATCTGTCTGATGGAAAACGAAAAGCTGAAAATCCTCTGTAATTATCCTGTGTCATGAGCACATGTGTGTTTTGCAAGATAATAAGAAGCTGAATGAAAAGTTCATAAAAATTAAGGAAAATGGAAAATCATGTGATGCAAATATAGCCTTTATAACAGACTGCTCAGAATGTCATTGCTAGAGCTTGGAAAATCAAACTGGCAGAAACCTCTAAGGTCAGGTCCAGGCTGTCAGAAGAAGCAGTGCAGAGAAGCAATCCAAAACCTGGAAGAAGAATCCCCTCTTCCAAGCTGGAGCACTGTCTGGACTCAGCAGCTCAGCTGCAGGGGCAGTGCATCCCACTAGCCCCTCTGTAGCCACAAAAATAAATCTGATGTGACACTGGGTGCCTTGGGGTCCCTCTGCTCCCATCCTCTGGCTGCTCTAGGTTTGGTGCAGATGGATGTAACTTAAGTACAGAGGGTCTTACAGCAAGGCTTGAAGGGTTAATGAAAGACCTGAGGCAAGAGAAACCTCCCACTCTAGATGACCAATCTCTAGGACTGTACCACTGTTTCTATGATTTTTCAGGTGGAATTTACAACGGTTTCTCATTTATTTGGGTAAAGTACATCATAACGCCTTCCTGAGTGGAGATAAATGTAAGACTGGCTGCAACACAGCTTCCCAAGCTTTTGCTAAAGGCAAGGTTTTTGCAGCAGAAAGCAAACTGCCTTTTCCTTGCCCTCATCCAGCCCCTTGGCTGCTCTCTGCAGGCACTACAGGCCACTGGAGCTGCTGCTTTTGCAGACTCACAGGCTGTAAGGGACACAAAATACCAAAATATCCAACCCGGTGCTCAAGTTCTCTTGTCTCTGTTCTTCTGTACCATGAGCTTTTCTGGGAAGCTCCATTAGTTCAACTACTGATGTCCAGATGCAGAGGTTCCTGAAATCCTTCCACTGTTTTAAACTGGGTTTGCATCCAGGCCTAGGTTTAGGCAAGTCTTCACCAAGGGAAAATTGTTAAAAACCTAAGTCACAGATTTTACAGGTAAATTAATTATCTAGCTAAGCAGCCACTCCATCTTACAGACCAGAGAACAATGCTTGCCATGAGTCAGAGATTAGGGCTCTAACTGTGTTTTTATCATCCATAAACCCGGACATGCGGAAACTATGGTAGGAAATTTCAGTAATTAAAGCATAGGTTCTTCTAATTAACTGCAAAGCATCATTAAAATCTAATGAAACTGTAGTGGAGTAACACAGGACTCTGGCTTAATAGCAAGGAGATAAATGCAAATGGCAGTTGAATTTTCATGTAATTGGAAGTTTATACAGAAGGATTGAATGCATTTACAGGAGTTTAGAATAGAAAACCTCACTTTTAACACTTGTGAATCGGGATTAGGAAGTTAGGGTATTAGTGTATAAGAAGTTAACATATTAAAGAATGTGGCATACTGAAGCACAAGAATCAAAGAAATAAAGATTTTTTGTTACTTAAAGCAGTTGTATGTGTGATGGTAAACTGAATTTCACAGCAGATAAATCAGAGAACTGGTGTTGCATCAGCACAATGTAAGACTAAATTTTTCTGTGCAGAGATTTCATCCTGGCACACCTGAACAATCTGCATCACCCTCCCATATTGCACCAGAGATTCAACTGAAGAAAGAACTTTAAAGCTCTGCAAGCACATTTCAAGAGTCATCTGTCATCTGTCATGACTCTTCCTTAACTCCTTTGGACCCTTGGCCTTTAAGTTCTCAGGAGGGAAATCATGGATACTGGAGCTTGAATGTCTAATTTAAGCTGACGTGTACCAGGTCCACAGGAGCCACAGGAGCATGGCTGATCCTCTCTGAACAAAAATCTGAACCTAAAGCTGTTTTATCTTGCCTTATGTTCAAGGCATTGCAGCTGGAACCCTTCCCTCATCTGACTTCAGCTCTCTGAAATATCCAAGTCTGGACAGGCTCACTGCACATGCAGTGCAGAAAGAGAATTCTTGAGGACAAGCCATGAGGTCAGCGCTGGCACATGATGAATCAGTCTACAAAGATGACCTTCTTAAACCAGCTTTTGAAGAAACCTAAATGACCAGTTCCTTCTGAGGGCTTAAGTCCTGCAGGACTTCCACCCTGGCATGGATGCCAAGGGTATCACATTCTCTGTGCCTCCCTACCAAAGCGCTGAAGTGCCATTCCAGAGATTTGAGCTCAAGGAGATCAATCTCTACTGCCATTAAAGCTTATACTAATTATGCTGATGGATACGCCGATGGCCTGGGCATCAGCAAAAGGTCCAAGCCAATCAAACTCATTTAATTGCAATGCACAGATGCCAATACTTCTCAGAATAACACAGATGTAGTTTAGACACCAAACTATGTTCTTGGGCTAATTTGAAGACTAATTTCCCATTGATTTCAATAGTTAAGTACATTAAAATTATTTAGCATTTAGACAAACCAAGACTGGAAAGCAGAAAACATTTACAACAATACAAAAGAAAGGCATACATTCAAAGCAGCAAAACAGTCCACTCTAAAAAGAACCATTTTTTTCCAAACATAGGCATAATAAAGGTGTAGCATGCAGTTAAGAATTTGTTAGTAAATTATAAGCTGCTCTATAGAAGAAAGCACACAATGGACACAAACTCTTGCTATCTAAACTGTTACCTTGGGTACTCATACCTTTTCTGTGTCAATTCCTTTAGACATGGACCAGGTTGAGACAATGTAATCCATGACTCTTTCACTAAGGCCTTTTGGGACTTGATATAATTTTAGGAAATCCCTCACATTGTTCAGCATCTCATGGTACCGGTTGGTGTTGGCATACATTTGCTGGAAAATGGTGGTGACGTTTCCAAAAATAGTTGCATAAAGAAGAGCTGGAAAAAAAAATAAAAATTGAAAATATATATGTATGAGCTAGTAAATGCTAATCATAATTCAAGGTTAATGTCAGAGAATTTTATGTTTTAAACATTAGACATTACATACTTCAGAAAAGAGAAATATTCTGGTATCTCATAATACCAATGTGCTGCACTACTTCTGTTTTTGACATTATCAAATACACAGAAATGTGCCTGTCATTTTTAATAATCTTTGCTCAGATGTACTTTATAGCAGAATTCAGCTATGCATCTCCATATTGCTTAAAAAAATAAAAAAAACCAACTGCAGCCTACAAATGGTAAGAAATAAACCACTGTGAAAGGAAAAAATGCCTTCTATCACTCAGTGCTTAATGTCTTCCCTCTACACAACCCATTTCTACCTCATTCCAGAAATCTCACTTTGTTTCAAACCAATTTACTATTGTACATCACCCCTACGTGAGAGGTGGCATTTTTAAAGCAACATGGTGTTCTCCTAAAACCTATCTAATAAAAGAACTGTACTCCCATTTCACACTGTGATATTTATGTGTCCAGCTAGAAATCAGATGTCGAAGTTCATCACAAATACAGATTCGAACCAAACAGAGTCACACAATGTGTAGCACAAATGAACACAAGATTTCTGTTTAAGGAAACGGAGCAGAATAACAGTCTGTGTGATGTTGCAAGAGCAGGTTTTTCCTTGCTTTTCTGATTGCTGTGTCATATCTGCAAGATACAGAAAAATTTTCTATACCTCTAAATCCATTCAGACATATATCAACACTTAAGAGTACAAGCGTACAGATTATAAATTTAGATGGATGAATGCCACGTGAGTTTTTTTATTTCTTTAGCTTTCTCTGCTCTTTTGGACTTTTGCAGCAGGACAAACCTGATGAAATATCACTTCTCTTAAGTGCAACATCCCTCATCCTTTTGAACAGTTGCTGATTTATCATGCACTCATCTCATCAGGTATGTGAGGGCACAATATCTCTGATATTAGATGTTACTGTAAATCATAATAAATGTATAGAGAAGCCCCAATTACCCCCCAAAATGCTGTTTTTCTGCAGGAGTAGAATTCCTACAACCTCTAACTGCAGCTAGACTGCATCTGCAAATCCCATGCCTACAACCCAGCTGGCCATGCAAACCTACCCAGAGCACACAGTCTGATTGAAAGTGTGCCCTGCAAGACTGGCACAAAGAGATGCAACTCTGTCACCTGCCAGGTTGGAAACAGCTAAAAATGCCATGGAGAAAACAGCTTGTCTGAAGCAACTGGCACCTATTACCTCCTCTTAGCAGAGAGGATTTGTAGAAAACATAAAGCCAGAGAAGAAATTCTAGTTCTGCGTCTCATAATATAGGGTCCCGGAAAAGTTGTACTTAAAAAAACGTTTCTTCAAGAAATTATGGGTGGAATAAATCATTGAATCAAGCACACAGAATCCCTGTAAACACCACCCAGCAATACCTCACTCAGCCAGAATCCACCAGGCTGTGGAGTCTGCACAAACCCAGCATTGTTTCCCCGTTGAAAACCAAAGCCTTCCTTTCCAATTGGAAAGGGTAAAAATGGTTGAGTTCATCCAAATACTCCACTTCTCTCACAGGTTACTGCATAGGGGATCTTTGGCAAAGAGTTGAAGGGAACGTGCTTAGATCTTCACAGCTTTGGAGCTGTGCCTCAAAGGCTCTCGTCACTCGTGGTCCTCCCCCATGCCCACACCCTGCTGAGGGTGGTTTGCAGGTTTTGGGGGGAGAGAAGATTTTTCATATTTTACTTCTGTCTGTAAATCCTCTCCCCATCCCTGTTCTCTACACGATAACTAGAAAAGGAGGTCATTTATAAAAAGCTGATTCTATCATTTTGCAGGCCTTGGTATGCAACAGAAGTTTGGAGACGCTGACAAGCATCTAATGCTGCTGTCACCTTCAAAGGGTTAAGGTTCTCCATCAATAACCCATATTGTCCATAAACAGGAAGTGAAGATTTGTCGGAGAATCTCCATTTAATGAGCAAATATTGAAGTGACAAGTGTGAGTCTTACCCCTCACCTATTCAAAAAACAAAGGCAGATAAGCACTACCAAGGGCATTTCACTTTTGCTGTATTTTAATTATTTTTGGCAGGTAGAATTGGTAGTTAAAACCATGTGCAAAAGGTTCTGAAAGGAAAAAAATAAAATGCTGTGTCTCTCTTTACAGTAAAAGTATTTAAAAAACCTCTAAAGAAATCTCTGAAGTTATTCATACACTTAAAACTCAATAGTTTTAATTCAGTCTCTCCGTTTACAATAAACAGGAGAGACGAGGTTGAGGATGAAATTACCCAATTTCATGAAAAGACTGCTTAGGTCAAATTGCATGTATTCACCTTCTCTTTAATGACTTGAATTTCTCCAAACATTTCCTGTTATGTTCCTACAGTCATGCAACACTCATTAACTCAATTGTTCTATGTGTGTAGATCTGGAACAGTCTTCACTAAATTTTATAGAGATAAATTTGGTGTAATGATGCAGAAATATTTTTTCTCAGTCCTAAAGGTGAGGTAAGTGGTTCAACTCTAATTGTAGTTTCTATTTTTACTCTTAAGTGTGGAAAACCTCCTCAAAATTACATACAAGAACCCAAGTACTATATATTTTTACTTCTAAAATGTTACTACATTCGAACTTTTATAAAACATTTCTGAATGATTTAGCAATGGTGTTACATAAATTTTTTAGCCTATTTAAAAATAAGGAACTTTCTGGAAGAAAAAATGACTCAGACTTACCTAAATAATCCCAAAGCATTTCAGGTATCTTATTATCCTGACTGTGTGCTAAATACATCCAGATAGGAACATCTGCCTTAAGGAACTGAAGGCTTAATTGAGAGATCTGATTTTCCTTACATCCTGGAGTATTATTAACCCAAGCATATACAACGTTCCTCTAAACTGCAATTGTGACGAAGATTAGTGAGGGGGCACCAGCCTCTTCTTCCAAATATCAACCAACAAGACAAGTGGAAATGGCCTCAAGTTGTGCCAAGGGAGTGTTAGATTGGAAATTAGGAAAAATTTCTTCACTGAAGGAGTGTCCAGCATTGGAACAGGCTGCCCAGGGCAGTGGTGGAGTCACCATCCCTGAAGGGATTAAGTGACATGCAGATGTGGCACTTGGGGACTTGGTTTAGTGGTGGGGTGGGCAGTGCTGGGTTAATGGTTGGACTCAATGACCAGAGAGGTCTTTTCCAACTTAAACAATTCTGTGAGGCCATGATCCTGGAAAAATATAGATTTTCATTTTTGCACGTTGAGGCTAGCTGCAACTTCTTCTTCAACTAATTTTTGAGATTAGCTATTCCTGCAAGATTTTTAGGTAAGTATTATTAAATTTCTATCATTCAGGAGCGATTCAATAAAAACTCCAACATACATTTTTTTGCACTGCGTTTGCACAGCCTTATTTTGGTACCGAGAGGGTGGCTTATGTGTACACAGGGGTGGCTGTGAGAAATTGCTGGAAGCTTCCTCCACGTCCAGCAGAGCCAATGCTAGGTAGCTCCAGGACAGATGTGCCACTGGCCAAGGCTGGGCCAGTTAGAAATGATGGAAACACCTCTGGTATCATATTTAAGAATAATAAAGAAAAAAAAAGGAATTGTGCAGATGTGACTGCAGCCAGAGAAGAGAAAGGTGAGAACATGTGACAGGAACAAGGAGGGTGTCTGGCATCCAGACAGGGTCAAACCACTACAATTTACTAAATATAAATAGAGAGAAACCCACTACCCAAATATCTGATTTATGTTTTTAGAAGCTGAGCAGTTTTCTGTTATTTCTTTCCACCTCACATTAATACATTTGCTCAGACTGCAAAATGTTTGCAGGCTCTGTTTGGTGCAACACCAGGCAGTGGCCATCTCCTACATCTCAAACAGCCTTGCTGAGATGCAGCAGTAGCAGCAAAAAGATGCCACTTTCTTAACAGAAATAGCTTTCCTCAGATCCACCAACACATTTCAACCAAGTTACAACTTGGGAGAAAATAATCCTGCTGAGCCCCCTCCCCCATCACTGTTTTACAGCACTTCTTTGATGCCAGCCCCAGCCTCCCACCTCTCCCCCTCAGGGACACTCCTGTCTGCCAGCTGTGCCAGTGAAAGCACCAACACAGCCCCATGGTTTTACAGCTCTTCAAAAGGCCAGCCCTGATTCTAAATCCTTGGCCCCACTAAATATTTTGCTGTTAAAATACTCTCCCCCACCCCAGCAATGTTTTACATCAGTGGTCAATCACTGGTTTTCCCATTTTACCAGGAGATGCCAACACCAGAGCACACTAACTTTTACATTTTTCTTCCAAAACCATCCACAGCATTAACAAAAACTTTCCTCCAATTACTCCTGCAGCCAGATCACTGCATTATCCCAAGACACACAATCCAATGTATTTATCCTCCCATAAGTGTGCATTGTCACACCCACTTTGCAGAGGAGAAGCTAATGGTCAAAGCTCTGGATTCAGCCATGAAATTCAGCTCTGAATTCCTCACCAAAGCCGTCATCTCACTGCTGAAATCAGGGGGGAGTTGCACACAGCTGTGTCTGGTCAAAAGCCCACCATGACTGCAGGTTCCAGTCTGATCCCACCAGCAGCCCGGCCCAGGTGTGTGTCCTGCATTGGGTGGCATTCCTACATCCGACTCTGCAGCCACACGAGGTGCACAGCTCCTCCCTGGGTCCAGCTGACATCCACCCCTGCTTTTCTGGCCCAGCAGCTTCACAGAATTCACACAACTCACAGAATCACTGGATTGGAAGAGACCAATAAAGATCATTGAGTCCAATCCATGCCCCAACACCTCAACTAAACCATAGCACCCAGTGCCGCATCCAGGCTTTTTTTTTAAACTTTCCTGATAGTAAAGTAGTGCAAATCCTAAATTGAGGTAATAGTGGTAATAAAGATAGGCCTGTAAAATCCCTGTTAACATTGAGATTTGCTTGACAAGAACTTAATGAATATGTAAATTAGATGAAAATCAGTAGTAAAGTGTAGGAGCTCCCACTGTTCTTCCCCTTGCAGGGGACACTGCACAGAAGGGAGGGACAGCTGCTTTGGAGGCAGTTGGGCATTTGGCATTCCTTACACATAAATTCTTATTAAAATGAAGGCTTTCAACTGCACTTGTATGGTCAGTCACTAATGTTTAAATGGTGACCCTGTGAGCTTTTTGGTTTTTTTCCATGAGCACACTCAGCTAATGGAACATATTTACTTTAAAGCTCCAATGCCTAACCACCATGCAGATGTGATGACCTGACCACCTGCACTTTTGCACAGAGCTGCAAGCCAAGGCTGGCTGAAATGGTATTGCAAAGCACAGTCTTAAATTAAAGACACCATTGTCCACAGCTATCAGTGAGTCTGGCTTCCAGTCCTGCGGCAGTGATGGACAAGAGCTGGAGTTGGCTAAGGTCATTCAGCAGCACAGACAAGAAAATTCCTCATCTCAACCCCTGAGGATGAGGGACCAAGGGCTCCCAGGTCTGAGGCTAAGCAGCTTCAAATCAGTTTGCACACACATTCCCTGCCCAACATCCCCTTCCACAGCCACGTCAGGTTATCAGATTACTTTGTTCCTTCACTGGAAAACAGTGCCAGCCATCAGAAAGAGAGCCCTGCACAAGCTCAGGGGTTCCTGTTGGTATTTGGATTGAATTTCCTGCATTTCTTTCCATCCGAAAGCTTTACAGGTCTTGGGACTGCCAGGGTCTGCTTCTTCCTCATCACATTAGTCAAGGGTGTTAAGCAACATATGGGAAGGCACAGCCTGAAAAATGGTGGCAATTACACCACAACAGGCAGCAGGGCAAACAGCCGTACCCTGTGTTAATTGAATGGTAAAAACATCACTTTGCTGGAAAAATCCTTATTTTGCAGTGAAAAGACCTTAATTCTAGAATCTTTCCCTCTAAGAGCTCTGAAGTAAAAGGCTGATTAGGGCTTCTTTTACACATTTCACGTGCAATAGAATTTGGGTTTAATGGGTCACAGCTTTTGATGGTGACAGTTGGGGCAGGAATATTTAACTTACCATTTAGCAGAACAGCATGACACAAACACAGATAAGAATTAACTAGTGAAATGAGTGAAACCATTTCTTATAATAATGCTTCATCATGCCTGTTTCTTCAAAAACCCATTACCTCCTTACCAAATGGCACATCTAGCATTTCACACACTGCACAAAGTCCTGGGCAAAGGTAAAAGGTAATTAAAACACAATCACTTCCCTAAAAAAATTACAATGGGTGCAGGAGGAAAGTAGAGAAGCAGAAGGTAACCACAGTTCATTAGAATTACATTCACCATGAATTCCAGCAACTTCTGTGCCTCTAGCACACTTTGCTCCATCCTTATTTATCATCTTCTCCATTTTGAATATTATCTCCAACATTGCCTCGTTTCCATGCAAATCTCTCCAGTATTTCAGAAAAAGCTGAATTGTGTCTGTCAGACAATGATCCACCTATCACATAAATCTTTCTCTTTCCATTCTCCATCAAAAAAATAATCTCAGAGTGCTGTCCTTATTCTTGTTACTGTCCAGAACTAAGACCCAGGGATCAAAACCATCCTGAGCCTTCTTCTTCTCTGTGCCTCAGTGTGTCAAAACTGTCACCAATAACAAGCACAGGACACAAAGGGTCTCCAGCACTACTCAACTGTAGCACAGGAACCAAAGGGATCATCTCAAAGAAAAAGTTTCCTGAGCAAAGTTGGCAGCTGTCAGTATCCCTGTGTGAAATGACTTCACAGCTCCTTGCTGGATTTGAGCCGCGAGGCTTTTTTCTCTTGTTGATTTTTTTTCCCCTTTAATACTTTTAAAGGATTTTTTTCTTAGTGGGACACCAAGTTCTTGTCACATTAAGATGAACTCAGGATAGCAATGTTGCTGGAGGCAGGATGCCAGAACATCACTTGCACACTGAGAACACCACCTAAATTGCCTGTCTTGTTAAAATATAATGGAAAGTTTGTAAACACACCTTCAAAGTACTGCACTGTATGAAAAGATGCTTCTAGCTCTGTGCTCCTGGGCTTTTTTTTTATGTGTATGCCAGTGCAGAAGTTTGTGCTGTATAAATCTGTGTGCTGGTGTGGTTTAGATACTCATAAATATACATATATATATGTACATACACACATACACAGTGTGAAGGTGAATGTACATCATCAGTGGGCTTGGAATTTTGGCAGGTGCAAATTTTCCTTTGAGTCTTCTGATTTGCTCATTCTTTCTAGTCCTTTAAAATCCAATTTTGCTTGTTCATTAACTTAAATGTTTGGTTTTATCTTAGCACAAATAACAAGAATGGATTTGGGACAATTAAAGGAATTATTCCACCTATAAAATACAGACCATGTACAGCCCTGAGAGATGTGGTAAACACCCCTGTTACCACAAGAGTGAGTATTTATACAGTATCTGTCTGAAAATACTAATGAGACAGAGAACAGCTAAAGCAATATTGCTTCTATTCAGTAGAACTCAGTCTGAACTCTGTGTGAAGATGGATTTTTGTGAGCAATTTTAGATTATTTTTAGGAACAAAGTTAAGTACTTAACCCTTAATATTAAAAGCCTCAAATTTGGAGATGATGTTTCCATCCTATTATTTGCAGAGTAATTCTGCTTCATAAAATGACCACAAAACTGCTTCACTGAACTCAAGAATAATATTTCTTACTCATCTAAGTCATCTACAGAAGCACTCTCCCTTTAATTCTCTATCCAGCAAATTCAGCACTTCTAGACAGAGCTTAGTAAACTTTTGTATCCAAAATTTTCTATCTGATGCTGACAGATTAGCTCTGATTAAATTTCTCTTCCCTGACATGTTTGCACTAAAACCAATGAAAAAGAAAGTTTCAAAAAAGTTGAAACAATTCACCTCCAGGTTTTATAGAACTAAAACCATCCACAGCAAAACATTTTTCCTCCAGTCTTTTAATTTTAAGTATTAGAAACCTGAACAACGGAAGAAAATCACATTTTGATGCAAAAAAACAAAACAAAACAAAAAAAAAAAAGAGTCTTAACAGCCTAAAAAAGTGGAACATTCATTATCTTCACACATGCCCTCAGTTTATATTGCAATGGAATATTTTCCACAAAACCAAGCCATGAGTTCCTAGCACACTGCTAGCAATAAGGGCCAATCCAAACTCATTTTTGCCCAATTTATTAGCACCAGATGTCCATTTTATTAGCACATTTGTGCACATGACTGGTGTGAAGCCTGATCCCCACTCCCACACTTGGGCAGAGCTCAGGGCTGGGCCTCAGCACCTCTCCTCTTGTGCTGGAATAATGCTGGTTTTGTCTAAAAAATTTCACACCAACGTTTTCAGACTTTCAAGGTGAATTAGCTTTACTCTGCTTTGATTATCCACTCTGGGAACCTGTCCTCCATGGCAGTATTGATTTAGCTGTGACAGATGCTGAGCTGTCACCAAGCCTGACAGCTTCTTCAGAGCTTCCTCTGCGGCTGCCTTGTAGAACAGCCAATAGCCAAGTGAAAGCCAACTGTGAAAACAAGCACGTTTCCCACTTTTATACTCCATGAAATCACATGTCCTGCTCTGTGCTGCATCCCTCTGGGAGGAGGAAAGAAGCTGGCCTCTCAATTTGGCACTCAGCACTATCAATTAACCCTTTGTGTACTAAAATCACATCATCCACCCCCCTGCCTGACATGTTGGTGGGACTGCGTGTCACAGACATCTTTTATGAAAAATGCTTTCCTTAGGATTTTTCCTCCTGAGAAGCTGAGAGGCCTCAGGAACAAAATGTAAACAATGATTATCTGCTGCTGTGGAATGCAACAGGTAGCTCTTTGATTGGCTGATGTTAGTTGTTTCTAATTAATGGCCAATCACAGTCAGCTGGCTTGGACAGAGAGTCCCAGTCACAAGCCTTTGTTACCATTCCTTCTTTTTCTATTCTTAGCTAGCCTTCTGATGAAATCCTTTCTTCTATTCTTTTAGTATAGTTTTAATATAGTATATATCATAAAATAATAAATCAAGCCTTCTGAAACATGGAGTCAGATCCTCATCTCTTCCCTCATCCTTGAATCCCTGTGAACACCGTCACAACAGCATTTGTCACAGGTCTGTGTCTTAGCAGTCACTCAGAGCTGCCACCAAACCACTTCTTACCAGGGGAGATGGCTCTTTGGGGAAGGTGAATGTGCTTAAGAAAAATGTTTCATTCCCTAAATGATGTTAATTTGAATTCCAGTATATCTGGGGAGTTTTTACAGCACTTCAGAGAACACCTATGGTCTGACAGAGACTCTCTGTGCTCACCTTTGCCAAGTGACACAAAGCACCCTTGTGAAGGGCAAAATGGCAGGCAACACCCCAAAAATGTTTTTGCATTATTCATCAGAGGATCACAAATCCAAATAGTAATATATATTTTTTAATTATTATTTACTTATTTATTTATAAATTTATAAGTAAAACTGCACATCAGCACTCCAAAGGCTATAAAAAGATCTGTGTTCAGGTGAAACAAGCTGTCCAAGTACTGTACTATTCACATTACCTCCACTTCTCTCTACCAGTCCCACAGCTCTGCACTGTTCCCCTCTCCATAACAGCAAAAATAAAAAATATTCCTGGAAACATTGCTAGCACACTGCCCAAAGTCCTGTGCAAAGGTAAATGGCTGCACAGGACTAGCTTGCCATCGATGCTAAAACATTGCTAGCCATCAATGTTGTCCTGGCAGAAAGGGTTTGAGAATATTCAAAAGAACAAGAAAGATTGCATATACTGTCAAACTAAGACAAAAAAAAAGCCAGGTTTTTCATTTTGGCCTCAGTGTATTGCTGAACTCTCCATGACTATGTGAGACTGGAAAAGTATCTTTATTTCCTGGCAGCAGCTCCTGGAGCTCCTCTCCTGCCTGTCCAACTCCTGATCAGCACTTGTTTCTACCTGATTACCTCTCTGTTTTCTTGCTTGCTATTCCAGGAAGAAGATGCTGGAATTAGATTTGCTGCATTTCCATTACTACATTAACACTAATTTCACTGAAGTCAATGAAATTACACTGGTGTCTGGAGAGTGTCTGAGGAGAATAATTGAGTGTATTTTATCACTTTCCTTCCACTTTTTGATGACTGTTTCACGGCATTTTTAAATGTCCCATTTCACTAAAATGCACTCTGCTCTGGGATGCTGCAGTGAAGTTGCTCTGTGGGATCAAGGAGTTCTTGCTGTAAAGCTCCAGAAAGTGCCTGGAAGATGCCAGGGATGGGAACACCGAGATGTGTACAGTGATAAATGTGACAAGCAGCACCAGACTAACTGCTCACCCAGCCAAAACCCATCCCCTGACTGCAGACGCCTCCAGATATTGATGAGAAGAGTTCAAGAAAGAGGGTGCAGAGCGCACTCCTGCCCTGGGCCATTCCTTTCAGGCTTCCACAAACCCAGAGGGCCCAGGGACTACACTCACACCGACCATCTCCACCCAGAATATCTAATACCATTCCACAAATCCATTTCTGGGTTTTTTTTTTCATCACCACAACATTATTTTTTGTGCTATTCTGCAAGCCTGGCTGCTCCAGCCTTTACACTGACCACCCTCAGCCACCCTTTCTAGAAAGTGAGCAATTGCTCCTCTCCATCTCCTTCGCTGTTGCACCACTCTTGATTTTTTTAAACCATCACCCACTCTGTGTTTGCAGCCCTCATGCCATGCCTCATTCCTGTCACCTTTCAAGACACCATTTTTAATCTTATAGCATCTTGCTGCAGAGCAGTGCAGTGTGGTGCAACAACATTAATTTCAATTGCCTGCCCAGGAATCCTATTTGCCTTTTGTTGACTGGTATTGAATATTGCACTGATATTTTCAAGGAACTCTCAGCAGCAAGAGTCAGGTGTCATCCCTCAGTGGGAACTGCTAATTTAGAAAACATTACTGTGTAGGTATAGGTAGCGACTCATTTGTGTGCACTGACACTGAATTTCATCAATTCTTTTCACAATCCTGTGGTGGGATTGCTGGACCAAAACAGAAACCCTGATTTCAGGATTCAGTAGACCTGCAGCACAAGGGACTTTTCTCCTATGCTTCTCCTAAGCTGCATTTAGATACAACTATGAGTTAAAAATAGAAGTCTGTGCAAAATTTAATAGTTTTAAAATTTTTTTAGGTTTATGCCAGTATCACAGCTTAGGTCACAATAATTGGGAAGATTTTATCATCTTTCTACTACAAGCAGGACTGACTATTTCCCAGAGCAGGACAAAGCTGTTCTTGGATGTTACCCAAGAGTGACTAAGACAACCCTGAAAGTCCAGTGAAAATAAACGAGAGATTTGACAGAATAAAAATATCAAGATTTGACCCAACAGTTATAACAGTTATGGGATGGGATATCTCTCAAACATTAACTCTTTAGCAGCAGGAGAAAACATGAATTTCTAAAAGACGTGTTCAGCCCTCCAGTCTGGTAGCCTGAATGTGCCATTAACACTGAACATCTTGCTCTCTTTATTCACACACCTGTGAGATCAGCCACAAATGCAAGAGGTTATTTTCAGTGGCCTTGATGCCTTTGACATATTTGTTCACCTGTTAAGAGCTGAGGGAATGACTGCAGGGTTTCTCCCCCCACTTATTTTGCCAACCTCAGGTGTTTCTCAGCTGTTGCAAGGCGCTCATAGCTGGTCATGTGTGCCAATAATGTCCTTTTTTAGGGACAATTACATCTGAAATTACACACAAAACAGGCATTGCACATAGAATGGAGAGTTTGGCAGTATATTCATGTATTTTGTGCTACTAAACACCTGCAAGTATCACTCACATTGAGCTGTCCTACCACCAACTACTTCTGTAAGAAACTGCTGCAACCCTGCAGGATAGAGTCTTCAAACCCCAGGAAAATGATATTCAACAACCCATCTATTAGCACATCTCTTCAGGCCTTCCAGCCTGCTTCTTCCCAAGCCTCTGCAGTATAGTACATTAATTTTATACTGAACTATTAATTGCAGTTGACTTTGCAAAGCTCTTTTCTTTACATTTTTTATTCAGTTTCGCAAACCTAATCCCAAAGGAGTTCATCTTATTCCCCACAGTTGTTTGATCAAATTGCAAATATTTCCTTTAATCTTTTCAGGCATTCAGATTTATTAACTATGGAGCAGAGCCTCTTCATCTCCTCTACTGATGGTCTGGGAGAAACAATCCTTCACGTATTTCTCATTTTATGCAAGTGCTTGTTCCTGTGAGTACATATTAGTAAGCATAACATTAAAACACGTTTACCTAACCTAAATAAAAACACTTTGAACGAAATTTGCAAGCTAACCTGCTTTAGTCTTTAATGATATTAATCTGAAGTCATTTTTCCCAGAGGTTGTGGTCCATAATTCACTGAGGTCAATAAAAAGTAGCTGCTGATGTTAGTGAGTTTTAGGGTTGGCAATAAACACATACGAGTGTATTTTCCTTTGAGAAGCTGTATGAGAAATTTCCCAAAGGCAGGAGAAAAGGCCTTTGGGACACAATTTTAATTTTCTTCATGCCTATTCATAGTTAGAATTAGGAATAAGAATAATCATCATCATCATTGCACAGTCACTTCACATTTCTCATTAATACATACATTTTACAAAGAAAGGTAAATTATTCAATTTTGTTCCATACTTAAACATTTATGATTAAGTTCCACACTTAATCATTTATGTCAATTGTCCCTGTTCTATTTTTCATTAGGAAATTCAGAATGAAATATTTTATAAAATTGAGACGTGCAGTCTTGGTTTTAAAAATTACTATTTCCCACTTCATTATTTTGCTGCTTTTATTCTATGAAATACGACAAGCTTTAGCAAAAAAAAAAAAAGTAACACCTTAACCTGAGTCTTAGTCTGAATTTGTAACTGCAGAAGACCTTCTAAAGTCAAAGTAGAAGTCAAATGTCTTATTTTTTTTAATATGTTCTACTTTTCCAATATCCAAGTAAAGATTTTTTTAAATAAATTAAGATTTTCTCACATTTTTCCAGCAGAAAAAACAAGGGAAGGGTTTTTTTCATTTCACTGTAGTGTGAAAAAAAAATCTGAATAGCAGAGTAAGAGAATGAGCAAGAGAGGACTTTTCAATTCTCTGGAAAATAGAGACATATTAGTTCGGACGTTAAAAAAACCCCCTTGTGTCTATCAATTCTTTTCCTCAAAATACTAATTAAGAATAAGAATAAATTTTCAACAAAACTAAGGATTTTCCCAAACACTTTTTATTTTATCTGAGTAAGTGAAAAAAAAAACTTGTGGCAAAAACTATCTCATTAACTCCCTTCATTTCTTCCTCCTCTCCAAATCTGCCTTCAGCCTCTGCTGGATTCTTCCAGAAGTGATATAGCTTATTTTTTATTTTGTTTAGTAGCTCAGCTGCCTCCCACCTGACATGACTCTAAGCTGTTTTTCTTCATTTTACTCAATGTTGTTCGTAATTATTTAACCTAATTGATAGGATGCCTCCTCTGGGTAGAGCTGGTTGCTATGACACTGTAAGAAATATTTCTCCATTCCTGGATCTTCCTGAAGAATTTATGCAGAACATCTTCACCACCTCCCTACCTTCGCGCACATCCATAAAAAATAATTAATGAGCTCATCCTTGCAGGCAGATTTCACTGGAATAATAGGGCTAAAACTGGGGTTGGTTTTTTGTAAAGCCTTCTTCTGCTGATAGTGACTGAGACTGCACAGCTTTATGCAATCACAGAATTGTTTAGGTTAGAGAAGACCTTTGAGATCATTGAGTCCAACTCTTCACCCACCACTGCCAAGGCCACCATTAAACCGCAAGTGCCACGTTCACATCTATTTCAAATCCTTCCAGGGATGGAGACTCCACCACTATCAGGACCCAGGACATCCCTCTGGCTGTCCTGAGCAGCCAAGACCCCTGCCAGGGGGGCTCAGAGACCCTGGCACAGAGCCCAAAATGCCTGTGGGTTTGATTATGACCCATGGAGCAAATTAGACCCGTGGAGCAAAACCAACCTTAGATGAAGATCTGCAAGCCACAACAAATTAAGTAGAATGATAGTGAATTTATCACAAGGTGAAAAAGTAGATTTTGGGGTTTTTAGAATGGGGGTTCAGGGGACAAGATGGAGGAATCTGGGCATGTCCAGCCTTTCTCCTTCTTCTTCTTCTTCTTCTTGGCCTTCTTCTTCTGCTGTGATGTTGGCACTTTTAGATTGGTTTAGAGTAGAAGCTCACTGTCTAACATAGGTGATAGGGATTGGAAAGTAATTGTAAACATTGTACACGTAGTTTTTAGTATAAAGACATAACACCATCCTGGGGGCAGGCAGAATGCCTGGAACTGTCCTGCTGCACGGACCTCAGCAGGGCAGGAGAAAATATTTTATAGATAAGATACAATAAACAACCTTGAGACTGAGAACTGAAGAGCTCTGACTCCTTCTTCAAGCTCCGGGCTGGGAAAAGAGACTTCTAACATTCTTGGGGTCACTCTGACCAGCTAGAGAGCCCGACACACCACTGCCCTGGGAAGCCTGTGCCAGTGCTTGACAAACCCTTCCATGAAGGAATTATTCCTAGTATTCAATTTAAACCTCTCCTGGAGCAACTTGACACCATTTCCTTTTCTCCCATCATCTTTTACCAAGGAGCAGAGCCTGACCCCCACCTGGCTGCATCCTCCTGTCAGGGAGTTGTGGAGAGTGATGAGGTCCTCCCTTGAACCTCCTTTTCTCCAGGCTAAACACCCCCAGCTCCCTCAGCTGCTCCTCATCTGACTTGTTCTCCAAACCCTTCCCCAGCTCTGTTCCCTTCTCTACACACACTCCAGCCCCTCCACATCCATCTTGTCATGAGGGCTCCAAAATTGGACACAGGGTTTGAGGGGCAGCCTCAGCAGTGCCCAGCACAGGGGGACAATCACTGCCCTGGTCCTGCTGGCCACACTGCTGCTGGCACAAGCCAGGATGTGAAGGGACATAGGCCATGCTTGATGTGATAAGCCAAGGGCACTCAGAGGAAGGCAACAAGCAGTGAGGTTTGTTCAGCATCCATCAGCATGAGGCAGCCCATGGGGATATGGTTTAGGAGACAAGCTGGGTGACAGCTGAGTGCTTTTGCAAAGCCCCCCCATCATTCACATCAATTAAAAACATGGAAGGAAAAAAATGCAATTTACACTACACAGATGCCTAAGATGGAGCCTCACCCTAAAGGGTCAGGCAAGCTTCCTGAATTTCCAGCAATGTGATTTAAGACAGTGCATGTCAGAGCAGACATGAATGGCTGAGATGATTTCCAGGGCTCTGCAGCTCTCAAGGAGCTGTACAGCTCCAGAAAAAGGGCCACATTGAGAGGAGTTCCTGCAAAGAGCAGGAGCTCCAGATTAATTTGACATCTTACTTAGAAGAGTGGTCCTTGGTAAAAGTTCCCTTCAATTTTAGCAACCCCAACCTCTCCTGTCTGGTCCCTATATCATTCCAAACTTTAATCCCAATTTTCTCACAACCTCCTCTACCTCCTGACCCAGACCTTTCCAACCAGGAAAACATAATTTGAAAATTAATTTGAAAACATGAAATGAAGCCAAAACATGTTAAGTAACCCCCAAGCAGCATTCACAGCTCAATCCCTACAGTCCCTTTCGGCCTGGCTTTGGACAGTGATCACACTGCTGATATTCCAACCCTCTGGGCAATTATGAACAGTTTAGAGGACCACAGTTTGTATCTCAGGCAGTCAGAAATGCACAGCATGGACATAGTGTATTTGTCCTTGTGAATGTCTCTAGCAAAACAGAATATTAACTATATTCATTATTTTTACTTACACACACCACTGGAGTTGTGGTTCTGCTCTTCAAAACTATGCACTCAATACTGCAGAAATTATACAGATTGGGAATAGCCAAGCTTTGCACAGAAAGAAAAAATCCATTTATTTTCATTTATACATTATTAAGAAACTTGCTGAGCAAAACCTGCTTTTATTGTTGTTGATGAGGATTCATTCACAAGGCTAGGATAAAAAGCTAATGAAAACTTAAGGAAAAAGTCAAATTCAAAACTGTATCTGAAGTCCTTGATGTTATCTCCCTTTCACACTTCAGAGGCATAAGGCTATTATGAAATTCCACTTTTTAAATTATTATTTGGGCCAGATTCATACCAGATTCAATAACTGATTTATTCAGCTAATATATTTATTTTCACTTGTGAAACATTTCTGAGTGCTGCAACCAAAGTAACAGCAAATTAAAATTCTCAAAAGTTACAATTTCCTGATTATAATTACTAAGAGCTTGCCAATCTCCCGTCTCATTGACACAAAATGAATTTACAGTCCATTTCCAGGTTCCTCCCCTACAAGCAGTCAGCCAACAGCAAGTATTTCAAAGAACACAGACTCAGAGGAGGGTGTGAGGGTGAGAAATGATCCTTTTGACCCTGCTCAGAGCCCACAGATAATTTAAGCAAACCTGTGCCTACCCCATAAAACTCCTGCCACAAGCAGACATGGCCATTAATTGCTCCATAATTTGATAAGTTAAATAAATTAATATGACCAAGACATTAATGAAGCACACATGGCAAAGCATGTCCCCTCATGGTCTCCTAATTAACAGGTACCATATATATTTTTATATTTGACTTTGCAATCTCCCTCAAAAATATGTAGAGATTGATATGGCTCAGATTTTCTTCTTCTCAGGAAGCTTTGATTTTGAGGCCAAATGGGAAAGAAAGAATAATTTTTAGATTTAAAAACTGTGGGCAGGTGGGGGTGGGTTATGGTGATATCGGAATTAAAATTAAATTGGTTTTGCACTATTTTATATTCCACTAGGTAACATGAGACAATAAAAAACTCAAAGCTAAGTTAGGATGGTTAATGACAAAATTGATAGGTCAGTTTGTCCCATATGGAATTTACCAGCTCATAATGGAATGAAGGGGACACAGAGTGCTAACAAGGTTTTAAAAGATATTTTGGCAAGATCAGTTAAATGCCTCCTTTTTTGACAAATTAGCTTCTTGTATTGAAATAATATTCTCCCTCAAAGATTTTAACTGGCTTTAAGAATCTCCCAATTTGTTTCTTAGGAAGGGGTTTCTGCAATGCTCCAATGGTATTTGCATTCAGGGCATTCAGACTCACAAGGGCCACATGGAATATCTGTGGATTGAATCTCATGAGGATGTTCAGGCCAGTTACCACTGTGGCACAGTCCAGTACTAAATTACTACAAGCAATTTGAAAGCAATTGTTCATCCAGTACCTTGATTTTTCTTAATTACTAGAAAAAGAAAACCCTTCTCTTTTTGATCTCATGATCCTCACATGGGCAGAGATGACATCTGGGAAAGGGTACTGAGCACATTTACCATGACTGATCCCCACATGATATTTTTCACTTTCCTTCAGAGAAAAATAAAAAATAGAACTTCTCAGTGCCAACTTCTAAAAATACACAGCACAGTCTTTCAGAAGCAAGTCTATTTCTCACTATGTTTCACCTACTTTATTTCAAATAGAAACTGAATCATTAAAACTCTTTGTTAAAATCATGACAGGGGCAGCACACCTGTCCACAGAGGAGCACTGGCTTTGTCCTCTGCATGGATCTAAAAGATGACTTAATGCTGTCACTGTCACTGATGAACTGGTGGCTCTGGAGGCTGTTCACCAGCCCTTTGTATCCAGCAGTTGGTCAGAGAAAAGAACATTACCCAGCACTTTCTTTTCCTAACTAAAAATAATTTCTAACAGGTTCTAAATTTATGGGCTTTACATTTAAATGACAAAAAGACAAGAAGAATCTGTATTAAGTGTAATGTCTTCTATTCAGAGAAGAGTGACAATAGACGTTCAGGAGGGAAAAAAGTTACATAAAACTGGAATCAGAAGAATCAAACTCCAGTGATTGCAGCAGTCCTTCCCTATGAGCTGACAGAACTTTTAAACAGTCCCTGGCTGGAAAGGGAAAGGAAGGGAATGGAAAAGGGTGAAAGATGAAGAAGGAGGACTGAGGCTAGACTGAAAATATTTAATATTTTTTCCTGCTGTTGGTAGTAACGGTTTTAAAATCTTTTTACCTTTGCTACATGAACTTCTCATGATCCATTCAAAATCGATACAGAAAAGCTGCCACCTATTTTGAGAACCCAAAAAGTGTCTGTATCCTGACAGTTTGACATTATCTGCATTGTTGGAGGTGCTGAATTAACACCACTCTGACAACAAAACCTCCTGACTGACTCCTTTGCCCCAGGCAACTGCAGAGACGTTTCTGGGAGTTGTGCATTGATTTTAGCACCAGCAGAAGTAAAGAGGAAATGAAAGGGAAAAGGCAAAAGAATTTAGATAGTGCTTTGCTTTGCTAGCCAAGCACTATTTCTGACTGAGAAAAGAAATGACAAACTGGGTGATCAAAGATTTTAAGAAGTCAGCTGCACTGGGATGGCAAACACAGGTGCAATCTTCTCCTCTCTGTCCGTATCCACAACAAGCACCTGACCGTGGTTATTTTAAGCTGCCTGTTTTCAACTTTTCTTCTCAAGAAACGTACTATAGCTTCTGCTTTTCCCACAAATAGCAGTAAACATGCAGTGAAAGGCATTTGACAAATAAAAGCCTATTACTTATGCAAAAAGCATACCTTTTTAAAAAAGGCAAAACATTATCTTCATTTTCTCCCTTCTTCGTAAGAAGTATAAAATGGCTACAGCGTTCTCAGATGTTTTTCAATTGCTTGTTAATGTACTCAACTGTTTGTGCAAAAGTTGAAAAATAAAGCCTTCAAAAGTAGGAAGCATTTGCACAAAAATACCATCTTGATAATTTGATTTTTTCCAAGAAGCAGGCTTTTTTTTTTTTCCAAGTCTTTTAAAATACCAATTTTGGAAGAAGCACTCCATTTAAAAAATTTTACTTTTTCTCCTAATGCAATTATGTAATTGTATTAAATGCTCTTAGTCACAGAAATTTTTTTTTAAAAAAAAAGAACCAGGGGCGGGGTACTGCAGGCAAAACTGGTCTGTACGGGCAGCTTTGCTGTGATGCCAGAGCATTTCAGCATAAACATTCAGGACGCAGAATTTCACTTGGATGAGTGCCGTGCAAAGTGAAAACTGAATCATTGTTAGGGTCTTTGGACAGCACGGAACAGAACCAGAGAAAAAACAGAAGCAGAAAACAAACTTTAAGAATAAATTCTGATGCCTGCATCATTGTTTTGCAATAAGGACTAACCCTGGAATTACTCAGAACCATCAGCTGCTTCTCTTTTTAATCTAAATATTCCCAAGTCACCTTGAATGCTGCTTTTCTGCAGAGAGTGAGAGGCTCAGCAAAGATCTGGGAGGGACCAGGCAGGAGGACCTGCAATCAGTGAAGGTTGCAGAAAACTTGGAGGATGTGGGAAAGGGTTCAGAAGAGTGGCCAGGCTTGGTCCTAGATGAGTGACTTCACCTGGGAGGGAACACCTGGGGAAGAAACAGGCAGGAACCCAGGGCAGGAAGAGGGATAAGCTGAAAAGGTGACCTGGAACCTCTGGAGGGTGAATGATGAGGAACTGAAATCCCTCAGCCCACAGATGGTTCCTCAGGGAGATTCTCCTAGGGCAAGAGATGCCCAGCTCCCCCTCAGGAGCCAGGGGAGGGCAGTGACTCTGCCATGGGGAATCACCTCTGGCTCCTGTCAAAGAGCAGCTTCTGGCTCCAGCTGCCCTTGTGGGGCTGGGTCCCAGATGGGCAGGGGCTCCTGGCAGCCACCCTGCCTCATAACCTTCTGCTCATGGGATTCCCAACATTTAAATACTCACTGTGTTCAACACTACATCCTTGGCAAACTCATCTGGCCATTTCCATAGTTCTGCCCTATGCTCCCATGCAGGGAGCAGGGAAAAGTCTCCTTTTCCTGGACAGAATTTATAAGGTTTGTAGCTTCAGCCAGTGCTTTGAAGATTTGTCATGGTGGGGCATTTTTGTAACCTCTGGTGTTCATCCTGCAAAACAAATCCTTGGAGAAAATCCTGTGGATCCAGTTTAGCTGTCCACATTCAGTCACCCTTGAAAGTGGGTATTTATTTTTGTCTTCAGATAACACTCCAAAGCTAGTTTCCTTTCACTAATACATCTCTATTAAATTTCTCTGCTAATTAAAGAAGCCAAGGCCATAGCTAAGGAATTGAAAAGTACTCTAATGGAATTACTACTCTGAGGTGGCTTGAATGTCATAATTTCCTTCTCCAAACATAGCAAAATCTTGACAATCACCTTAAAGACAAAGAGCAAGAATAAATGCTGCTGGCTTTTTCAGGGGAAATATCATTATGGATATTAACACCTTCTGTGGAAACAGTAATACAGGCATTAAATATAGCAGCCTCAGTGACTGAAATGCCTATAAAGCATCTGCCACAAGATAAAGCATAAAGAAAACTCTGGGCTGAGAACCACCCTGGGAAACTGCAATTAAAAATCTCCAGCATAATTAAGCTAAGGCTTCCATCAGACTACAAACCCTCTAACTTTATAGATTCCTACAACAGTCCATTCCAACTCTTCTTCGTATTTAAGAAATTATTATCTAAGCTACTTTAACATCAGGTTATGCGGCATTTGTGGTTTTGTCATAATATCAAAGCTTCTTTTCACTGCAATATTCCTATAAAAGAGGGATTCATTCTTTGCACTATCACATCATCTTAGGGAGGAGGTTAAATGATCCCTCAGCTTTACCCAGTGAACAAGGACAGGTTGAAGAGACAGACCTATCTAACATCAGGTCTCTTGTCTCTCACACCATCACTGCTTCTGCATTTAACAAATGAAATACAACTAAGACAACACTAAAATGTAGGGTGCACTGACATTCTTGGTTTTGGGGAATTTTTCCAAGGGTTTTTTTGCATTACAGCTCTTCCAATGTATCATTGAGAGTCAGTGTACTGTCAGGTATTTAATGTTTAAATTGCTGAGGTTGTGGAGTGGATACAGAGCTGGCATTTAATTTTTTTCAAAGAGGAAGGAAACAAAAAAAAAAGGAGAGGTGGAAGAATAGCAGACAAAATCTCCTCTTTAATTAAAACCAGTGGTATTTAAATAATAATTGGGATGATAATTTGCACTGATGAACTTTACCCCAAGTCAGGCAAGACTAAGAAACAGAGTCATTGGGATAAAAAGGAAAGAGAGGATGTTCAGGAACAAATTTGGCAATCCATTTCCTCCTCTTTTTTGTTTGATACTCTTGATGAACATCCTGTCAGCAGTTTTAGTATGTACCTCTAGAGCTGATCAAAAGCTGGGATAAGCAAATGGAGAAGTTGTAAAGAAGTAATCTGTGGGTTTTCCAGCAAAGTGAGACTAAAAAATAAACCAGCATTTGAAAAATGCCTTCCTGCTGTCAGTAGGAATAATTGCTTAGCAGTAGTTGAGCACCAAACCCCAAATTTACTCAGATTAACCTCTTCCCCTCTACATCTTCTGCAGAAAGTGGAAGACAAACCAGATCTTCACAGGGCCCAGAAAACAAATGACTGCAATGCTGAGCTCAAGGCTATGCTGAAAACCAGCTCTAGGCCACAGCTGCACAACAGAATATCCTTGCAAAGCTGCTTGTGTGGATGCTGGGAGCCATTCCCAGCCTCCTGCACTCACTCTGTCCTTGGAAAATCAACCCTGAGTATCAACCCTGAGTATCAAGGGTGTCACAGGACCTCCAAGCCTTACTGTGCTTGCCAGCCACTGGACTCACCACAGACAAACACAGAGCAACTTCCCAATCAAACTTACAAATAGCATGATTATTTCCACAGAGTGAAAGACAAAAGGAAACAAAATAAAGAAAGGGACTGAGCACTCAAAGTGACAAAATGTAAACAGCAGATGGTTTTACATAACTGGCAAAAAGGGAAAAGTAAAGGAAAAAACCCAAACCTTCATTAAAGGGGCTAAAATATTGTAGATTGAAGTCTCATTTTAAAAATTGATGCATCCTGGGAAGCTGAAAAGCTCAAAAGGAGAGAAATTTTAGGATGTACATCTTTCATCTCTCCATCCTCAGCCTCTGCTCAGTGCTGGCCAGTAAATCCATATCCCTGCCTGGGTTCAAATACAGGCACAGCACACTCAAACCCAAACCTTCCAGGTACTCTCTGAGCCTCAACATCCATTTCTTCATTGCAAATCTTCCTAACTCAAATCCTCCCAGAGGACACTGCTGCAATAATATGATAATCACGTTTACAAGACTCATCACAGGAGTAGTTTAATGTTCATCTAAGCCAATGATGCCCCTGGTAAGGTGACTTGCCATTGCTTGCCAACATTTCCTGCCCTGAATGTCTCACAATAACTCCTGAGATCAGAAATCACTGGTTGTCCTTTGGAATGTTTTTGGTTATGTGCATGAAAGCATTTTCTAATTCTCTTCCCACCATGTCAGCCTTTAATCAGAAACAAGGTAAGAAGGCACTGTACCAGATTCAAAGATGTGCTTACACAAAACTCCACTCAACCTGGAGCCCTGGAGTGGAATTAGCAAAGGGATTAACACCACGTGGTTGAGAAACAGAATTTCTGATGGAATTAGGATCCCGAGGTAAAGGAATAAACTTCTGGAGGAGGAGGAGAAAGTGCCTTGAAATTCCCCCCTGCATGCTCCAAGCAGAATACGCTGTCCCTCTCTTTTCCTTCTTTCCCCACTGCATTTTTTTTTCAGGTCAATAAAAGAACTGACAGACTGAAAACTCAGAACATTTCAGTCTGGCTATGTTGGTTGTTTTACTTATGGAAATTTTAGAACTGAAATGCACTTATTTAATTATAAATAAAAGAATGCACTGTCCTTTTCACGAAGGCACTTCCACTGCAAAGAAGCCCCTTGCACAGAACAGCCACTCCAGTTGCACCCAGATTTTAACATGAACCCAGGTCACTATTGACACTCCCAAGTCTGGAGCCTTCTTCTTCCATGAGGTCTGGATGAGGAAAATCATACTTCTCTGCCATTTTTCCCTTTTCCCTACTCTCTCTGTAGTTTTGCTCATCCTTTGCTGAGGTGAAATCTCAGGGATCTGCATAAAACACATAGAAACGAGCTCTGCCAATGCAGCCACTGGAAGGAGGAGGCAAACTGAATCTTCCTCCTTGGAGAATTTAGCACAGCTATTTGGTACCACAGCTATTGGTATTTCCTTAAAAGTGGGAGTTCTTTGCTTCTGAAATAAGTTTGCTGTACTCTCTATTAAGTGCTTGATTAATGGACAGCTCTGTAGGTGGTGACTACAAAAAGGTGGGAGTCTGTCCTTTGTGTGGGAAAAGTGTGCATCAGATTTTCCAGTGAAAAATGGGCAAGATTAAAGCCAAAGCAAACAGAATGACTGCTACGAAATGGGCCCAAAGTGCCTCTTTAATAGATGTTTAAAATGTCTCCAATATTCTGTACTTAAAGACTTTGACAACATAATTCTGTGAAAAAGCTTATTTATCCTGCATAAAGAACACAGAGCACTCACCTCCCAAAGGAAAGAAAATACTTATGGCTGTTGCTGTGATAAATGTTTCAGACAACGGCAGAATCTCTCTCCTCTGCCAGCACAAAGAAACACAGGGAGGAGACCTCACATCCCAACTCATTTACATGGATAGGGTTGGAAAAGAGGAAGAAAAATTCCTGACCATAATTAATTTTAACCTTTTCTAATTTCATCATGATTCATGTTCAAAAATATTTTCATTAACTAATCCATACACTACTGAGCTACATACTTAGCCTAATTAGATTACAGAAATGGTTTTAAATCGGGAAGGTTTAATTAGCAGCAATTATTTCCCATGTTCCATGCTATTTCCACTGCATGATGGGATCACATGGATTATTTCATAGCAAAACAAAAAAAAGGTATTTTTCTTGCAATTACATATTTTACTGTGATGCACAACAGAGGTTTTTAGAAACAGATCAGCCATAAAAAAATAACTTTGAGTTGAGAGATACTCACTTTTACATCTCAACATCACAAATACACCCTGACTAAAGCCAGCTTCGTGAGAGGAGAGAGGAGAGAGGAGAGAGGAGAAGAGAAGAGAAGAGAAGAGAAGAGAAGAGAAGAGAAGAGAAGAGAAGAGAAGAGAAGAGAAGAGAAGAGAAGAGAAGAGAAGAGAAGAGAAGAGAAGAGAAGAGAAGAGAAGAGAAGAGAAGAGAAGAGAAGAGAAGAGAAGAGAAGAGAAGAGAAGAGAAGAGAAATTTCCTTGTTTTATGGAAAGGATCAGCCCCCAAGATAACACACTCCATGTTCTACCTTGTCACAAAGTGAGCTGAAATTGTTATCATGTTGCATAGCTGAGCCCATACATCCTGTAGGTTTTCCCTTGTTGTCAAAACAACAGGGATAACATGGACAACAGGATTTTGCCCTGGGACAACACAGATGGCCTGATCCCAATAGCCAAACAGAACTCCATGGTTGTGCCACAACAGCAATATGGGGAGAAAGATTAGGAAAAATTTTAATTACTATCTTCACAGAAACCATTTCAAGAAAAACAGCATATGAGGATAGAGTCTCTGAGGATAACAACAGAATAATTGACAAAACATCTCAATCTGATCTGTGAGACACCCAAACAGCTTAAATGGAATTGAGTAAAGTCCGTTGCTTAGTACTGGGTTCTGAAATGAACTAACAGAATCAAAACCTAAGAAATGGATTTGTCAAAAAATTAAATCTGTCCTTATTTTGTACTCTCAACCAAATCTACTGAGTAGGATATTAATTTTCTTGATATTTTTATTTAGGTGTCTCGAATGTGAAGCAACTATAAAACGAAGGAAAGAGGATATTGCAAATATAGAGCTGATTGCCAAATTTAATTTGGGGCAGGAAATGGAAGTAAGGCAATGCTATGTCTCACAAACGTATAGTCAGCATTGGGGTTTTTTTTAATTAAAAAATAAGAAAGTTAAACTATCATCTGCAGACTGAACACTGCATTCCCCAGCTGAGACAGTTTCACCTCCCACTCTAAACTTCCTTCCTTTCGTCAGACTAATTTGTTTTGGCCTGATATTTTCCAACGTCAAGGTGAATGTTCCAAAGAAATCTGAGGGAAAATTATTTTGGCTGGTTTTGATCTGTTGTAGCTCTACATGAAAAATACAGACTTTTTCATCAATTTTTGGAAGTATGTCTAAGAGCAACAGCAGCTATTGGCACACACACCTCAAATTCAATGCAATTTTTGATCACAGCAGGATAAAATGCACATTAAAAAAATTGGAAATATCCTTCTAATATGAAAAGCATTCAAAACCAACATTTGTTCATCTACAGAAGAACTGGATTTATTGTGGATTTTTTTAAACTTAATCCAAAATGTTTCAGACAGAAACAGGTCGAAAGAACAAACAAACCAAGGAAATCTAATGCAGAAAGTGCAAAGCAATATAAAAACTGAAACCAGTGAGACTGTGGTTTCCTGTTCTTTATGAAACAAAAAGAAGTGTCTAATATTAATTTACTCTTAAGGCTTAGCACTCCAAGATCTCATGCTCAGAGGTCAGGGGCCTCTGAGTGGTAGCTTGATGGCTTATTAACCTTGCTATTATCTCACATTTCCTTTTTGTGACTAATATTTCTGTGTTGTTTTGGAGAGCAAAAGGAGAGCAAGGAGCAGATCCTAAACCAGTTTGAAATGTTCTATATTGATTGCCATGGGAAAGGCTTACAGAAAATAGGGACATGATGTTAAAGCCAAGATCTCTCTGACAAGGAATGGGACATAAAACTCCCCAAAGCTGTGTTAGTGTTTTCAATATTTGCATATTATCCTATATAACTCCCATTTCCAGTGTCTGTTAGGGGACTTTGGCATATTTATAGCAGATAGCTGTTGTGGCTCTGCAATGTCAGCCAGGTATTTCTTGCCATTCAACTAAATAGCATTGGCTCTGCCTAAAACACGTTACTCATCAATTTAAAAGATCAGGATGTATCAGACCATTGCCTTTATGCCTACATATGTTCATCACATTTGTCTGAGAAGCATGAGACAGGGACTAATTTCAGCACAAATCTGTACAGTTCCCATGTACCCTGGCTATAATAATCCTGGAACTATTTACCATGGAACAAACTGCTCCTGGTAGAAAGAATTGCCTCCAGCCCTACTTGTTAGGCTCCATCCACTGAAGCAAAACAATGTATGTATGTATGTATTTTATTATTTTTTAAATTAAGATGAACTACAAGGTTCATCTGATTTATTCCCACAAATGCTACAGCCCAGGCCCATGTGAGCTATGATGGAATATCCTGACTGCAGACAATTAGGACACCCACAGCAATGCACAGTATCCTACATTTACCTCTGCCTTCACCTCAGCTTTTAAGCTTAGACTGGCAGAGATTAAATGTCTCCTGCACTCTTTGAACTTAACCCAAAGTCTGAACCAGTTATGTGGAGTCAGCTGCAGAAATTCAGATTAATTCGGTGCAGTCAGATGGCATTTTTACTTTTTTTTCTTTTGATTCCTGGAATATTGTAATTTGCTTTTCTTTGTTCCCTGTAGCTCATAATATGGTTTGGTAGGCACTTTACAAAAACATGTGGAGTTCCTGCCCCCAACCATTTAACATTAAACCAACAAATCAGTGTGGGTTTGGAGAGGAATAAAGCACCACAATATTTATCAAACATCACAGTTCACAATTCTAAGAAATGTCAGATCTGGAAATTAAACCAAAAAGTTTGACTTTCCTGGATAAAAGCCTCAACCTTTAGACACCTCTACCCAAAATCTCTTGTTTCTATATTAAACATTGCCAATTAAAAGCAGCCACAGCTTTTAATGTACACATGAAAACACATCAGTAAACAACCTCCATGTGTTGACATTACACCTGAGCATGCCTTGCTGCTGCAATTATAACCTGACAGACAACAAACTTATGAGATAGTCTGATTAATTCTGACATTCTCATTGTAGCAACACAAAAGCCATTAAAGATATCATGCCACTGCAGAGATGTCTGTGTCACTTTGACACAATGATCTGCCTTCATCCACAGCAGAAATTTGGTTAGAAACAGTAGAGCAGCACACAAAGGAACAAAGGGATAAATGCCTTTTGCAGAGATAAAGAACAGAGGACTCTGTTCCCTTTGAATTTCTAATATTTCAGCAAACATCCCCTTTGTTGCCTTCTCAGCTGGCTGAAAATGGATTAGAAGGTGAGGATGTATAACTTCTCCATGGCCCATTATTTCTTATTATCATCCAGATGGAGCGTGGCTATTAGAGCACCACTAAAAACTCTAATGAACTGCAGTGTTGTAGATTACTAATTCTTCAGCAGCATGTTTGTGTATCAATAATAGACTGTAAAAACAACAACAACCTGACTAATTAGGCTGGATCAAATCTGCTCAGCTCGGCTTCCTGTCCCTCCTGTTCTGGGTGTCCGTGTGGGTGTTCAGTACTGCTGCAGCTTCCATTAAACTCCTTCTAAAGCCTCTAATCACCCATGGAATATTGCAACCATTTTGAAACATTTGTTTAAATGCTTATAAGAAGCATTTAAACAAGAGCACAACCATGTTTAAAGCATATGAATAATTTTCTTGCTATTTTGTCTGTAATGCAGGGGAGTTTAAATCTCAGCTGTTCCTAAGACAGGAAGAGGTGGGAGGGCCCCAACATTTATCATTAAATCCTCTGTTTAGCAAAGCACTCAGGATTTAATTCATTAATATTTTCTGCTATTCCTGGGCTTGTTTGGGTTTTTAACAGGGTAAACAGAAACTTGTTCTAAGCTTGTGCATTCATTTGCTTTGCTCCCTTAGCAGCTGGTGGAATATAAAAAAAAGAGCTGCAGTGCTGGGTCCCACTCAGAAGCTTGGGAAAAAATACTTTCTTCAAAAATATCCAAATCAGCCTGTGGGATCTACAAAGTAAAACTGTAACCCTGCTCCAACCCTGCTCATCAACACACACACAAATAAGGAGCATCTGTTGCAACCTCTGAAAAATATTAAGGAAGTTCAGCCAATGAAGATTTATTATTTTGACACAGACTAATGTTTCAGATAAATCTCTCCAATTCTGTCATTTTACATCCCATTTAACAGCCAGTGCCACCCCTTGACTTCCCAGAGGAGACAGAAAGTGCAAGATGTGATGGGGCTCAGCACAGCATCACTGCCATGGAATCACACACACCCAGCCTGGCTCCTCACTGGACAGGGCTCTGCTGAAATCACCTCATGCACGGGCCAGGGCAGGGCTGACCAACAACCTCCAAGGGCTGTGGCCCTGCCAGAGGCTTTGTAGGGATCTCACACACTTATCTTCCCCTTCTCTCCTCTTTCATTCATCTTCAGACAAGAAGATTTGATTACAAGATCCTTCTTGCATGACCAATCTTCACTCACACTTAATTATTTCAGACTCACAGCCATTAAATAGTTTCCTATTTTGGCACTGCTGCCAGCAGCTTTATTCTGAACTTCTTTCTTACATTATGGACTTGCCTTTTTTTTCCCCCCCTTTCAAGATTGTGTTTGATTAACTAGAAAGCTGCATTTCCGTTAGGTAAGGTGGATTATCAATTTCATCAGGAAATGCTTGCATTAATGAAGCTCAGTAGTAACCTTCTTTATGCCTCCATCTCCTATCCAAAAATAAGGGAGTGGAAGCAGGCACCAGATTTTGTGCTTTGAAATGTTCCTGGATGAGGAGGAAGGAGGAGGAAAATTAAGCTTTCACCATATACAGGAATGATGGTTTATTCCAATGTCTTTACCAATCCCATGTCATTCAAACATATCATGTAAAAAAAAAATAATTTCCATACATGGGACCTCATCGAAATGGATGCTGAGGTTTTTTACAACACACCTGCATGGATTTTAGGCTTGAGCCTAAAAGTGGGGCTTACCCCCCTAATTCCCTCCAGCCAATACTTGGAAGACTCACCAATAAACATGAAATGTCAGAAATGTTCCCTTCATCATGGTTTGTGGCCAGAGAACACATAAAGGTAAGTTCTCATTAAGCAACAATGAGGTCAGTGGGACTTAAAAACACACCATGAGTTTAAAGTTCCCAGTTCAGGAAGCACTGAAGGACTGGGTAAAATGAACTTAAAAAATAGACAGGAATTCATCACACCTCATTCTGCCCTCCTAGCCTTTAACTTAACATCCTTTGATCACATGTGAGGCAAGAGAGATGAGGCCTGAGGGATGCAGCACCCATTCACAGGGTGACAGTGTTTGCCTGGGTGACACTGATGCTGAGCTCAGGGTTCAACCTTGCCCATACAATGTCAGAATCACAATATTTCTGTAGCTGCCACCATTACTGTTGGAATGTAGAGGCAAAACCACAAATTTTGTAGGGCCATGGATACGACTGCTCCTCCCAGTGCTCCAAATACAGGAAAAATCAATTTAAGGGGATTTTACCTTAGAACTGACCATCTTCCACTGAGGAAGAACTGACACAATTCTCCCAACACGATGCCACAGGTACAGAGCTGGGCTTTTCCTTCAAAGGAATGCAGCCTCCACTCCATCTCCCATTGTCACATCACCATGCAGAAACCAGCAGCAGATATTTATAAACCCTTTTCCATCAGCTTCATCCTATTTCAATTCTGATTACACTTCACAATGGAGCTTTGAGATGTGTTTTAATTTTCATGAGACACTTTGGAAGAAATTAAATATTCTGCTCTATTAGAAAATCCTTCATGTTGTTATGCAACAAAAATGTAGACAAAGTAAGATAAAAGCTTACTAATCTTTCAACTTTTTAAAAATATCTTTTTCTATCTGTTGGTCTTCTTTTTACCTACTTGCTTAGTTTCCCCTGGAAAAAGAGAGAAATGGCTGAAAGTAAAAAAATTGCTCCCAAATTTCTCTTTTTATTTTCTCAGTCTCCAAGGAAAATTTTACTTCCATCCTTCTACTATACTTCCATCATGTTATACCAAAAGATGGAGCATTTAAAAAAGCAAACTTTACAGAAATAAAGACAAGGGGGGAAAAAGGGTGGGGGGAGAACAAAATGTCTTATATTATTTTTTTCTTTCTTTAGTGTAAATCTTTATTAATGAAAAAGTCATTATGAAAGCCCAGAGGCAAAAACTTTTAGCTCACAATTATATTTCAGTTATAAACATTTTTAAAACCAAAAGAAGTCAGAACTCCTGTACTGAAATTAATCACTAGATGTTTAGGGATGATCAACCACCTAGAGAAAGTGAGCTTTGCCAGCTTGGCCTTGCCGAGACATTGCTGAGACAAAACAAGGATTTGTAGCTGTGCCTCACTCTCCCTCCAGCATCAGAGATTTGTGGGCTTGGGAGGGACCTCAAGGGAGTGTAATCCCGAGGGAGGAGCAGGGATTACCTGTAGCAATGCTCACCAATGAACTGGAGCCTACCAAATCTGGTGCTGGCTCCGCCCATGATCTGCAAAGTTCTGACCAAGCTGTAAAATTTTTGGTGGACTAGTGTTGGAAATCCCTGTTTCCAACATCAGTCTTTCATTCACACCTAAGTGACCTGACTGCCCTCCAAGAAACACAAAAGATCAATATTTTTTTCCCTTTCAAGCACATTCTTTCCATGGTAGAAGTCAATCTTTGTGCTCCCCTGAAGCTTCCATCAGCTTAAGCCAAAATCAGTTCTTCCAACTGTTCCCTTGAGATCCTGCCTTGTAACACATTTTTATGATCTCCTCTCCCTCCAGCTGGTCTACAGCTTCCTTAAAGCGCTGTTTCCTTTCTAAAAAAGAAAGGAAAAAGGTGTCTACCCAGTCCTAGTCCCAGCAGAATAAATGCCTTTTCAGCTTGTTTGTAGCACTGCTCCTGATACTTTCCGGAGTGAAATTTACAGGTTTCACCCCACTGCTGTGTTGTTACATTCAGTCTGCAGTCACCTATTCCTTTTCTCTTCCAATATCCTCCAAAATCCTCTCCAGCCTCACAGCAGCAGACCCAGTCGTTCCATAGACCGTGCTAGACTGTGCTTGTCCGTTTGATTTGCCCTCTTTGCACGTGCTGCACTGAATTTCCCTCTCTTGACATTCACCTTGCTGATTTGGGGACGCCTTTCCAATTGATTGGGATGATTATGGATTCTGATGCTGTCATCTGAACTGCTTGCAACCCTTCCCAGAACTCTCCCAATGTGCTCTCTCTGTTCTGTCACTCATCTCTGCTAATGAAAGTGTTGAGCAGAATCACACACAGGTCAAAAATCTCACTGGCAATTCCCTCCAAGTTTGACAGCGAAGCCCTTGATTATATTTTGAGAGAGATTGTTCAATCAGTTATCACCAACTTTGTTATGACTATGTTGAGATCATCTTTCACACATTTGCTGTAAGGCCACTAAGTAAAAACTGTCAGAAAGACTTCTAAAAAGTTCAGATATATTGTATCTACTCAATTCCTTTTATTCTCTAGGCAGTTATCTTGTCAAAGAGAGAAATCAGATTAATTTGCCATGAACTCCTCTTGACAAATCCATGCTGGCTGCTGGCCAGTGGAAGAAAATTAGTCTTAATCATTCATGACCAAAATATTCCTACTGAAACACAACTGGATTTGACTCAGCACTTGCAGGGATGCACAGCAGGTACCCAGGGGAGAGATGCCAGTTTGGATGTTCTCCTGTCCTTCCTCCAAAATGGAAGGGAAAGGGGTAAAGTTCTTTAAGGAGGAACCCACAGTCATACTCCTACACAGAGTATGTCTATTTTTCCTGGTTCTACCAAAGTTCTTGCAGAAAAAGCCACAGGAAAGATGAACGGGGATGAGAGACACAGAGGCTGAGTCCTCAGTGCTCAGGATGTTCAAGAGGAATATGACATTGCACCAGTTCAGATCTACAGAAAGGAAGCAACTAGAAACCAAGAACTGGTATCTGTCATCTTTCATCCAATTACCTGATATCCCCCAGTACCACAGGCAGTACTGTGATAATGAAACCTCCCAGAGACTGGGGATTTTTGTATATTTTACAAAAACAACACAAAAGCCCCAGCTCTGTCAGCGTCTCTGGATATGTGACAATGTCACACAGTTTTTCAGTTCTGAAAGTCAGCCTAATAAAATTTAAACATGGAAATCTCTTGCTGGACATGAAAAATGGTATTTTAAGGTCTGATTCAGTGGTATGATTCAAATTTTCTGCAACAGGACACTTGTTAAAACTTGTCTCCTTGATGAACTGCCCATCCTAACTTCCACTCCAGGTGGTAAAACACAGCAGTTATCTGCAAGCAAAACTGGGCCAATATTAATGAGATTTAAGAGAAAATACCTGTTTTTCCACTGAAAGCAGGGCCCAGTGAGGAGCATATCTCCATTGATGTCAGGCAGGACTTACCTGTTCACTGGCCTGACTTACTTGGGTAACTCTCCCTTTTAAATGCCAAACACACAGAGGTATTATCTCCTGGGTACACAAATTAACCAAGGATCTCTGCAGACACAGACTCAGATCACTCACTTGGCTCTCTGAAACTTCCGAACAGGCAAACACAAAGGGGCTCCCGAGCCCCTTCCATCCAAGCAGTGTGACACCCTGGGGGTTATCTTTTATCTCAGATTTGTTTATCCCTCTAGCACAATATGCTATAAAACTGAGCAGTGTTGTGTTCTTAGCCAGTCAGATATATTTGCTGATCTAGCTGGGCTAATTAAAACTTTCTGTTTCCTGGGAGATACAGTTGTTTTGAGTAATCCAGGAGTACTTGATAATCCCTCTGGGACCATCTCAGGTGATTGCTTGCACTCTGTGTTTGAGCATAAAGATTCATTTTCAACATTTACGTATCATTTACTCAATAACAATTTTCAGTTGTTTTAAATTATATAGCTCAGTAGCATGAAATAACATTTCCTTCTTCATTGTTACCTCTCCCACTCACTGTCCTATCTCTCTTGATACCATAATTTCCTTTAAACACATCAAGCCAATGACAATAAAAGTAAACCTTATATAAACACATGCTAGCTATAACCTTGACAAAAAAAAAATCCCATAAAGCTTCCCAAGGAGGCTGTTTTACAGTTTTAAAGCTCTTTCTATAAAGACACATGTTTTTGCTATAAACTAGAACCTGAATATCTAAAAATCTCCTGCTCTGACAGAATTACAGCAAAACAAAGCACATATGGCCCCAATCTGGTGGATACAACCAGGTGCTGGAGCATGTCCTGAGAGGGGAAACAGAGTTGGGGAAGGGTCTGGAGCGCAAATCTGATGAGGAGCAGCTGAGGGAGCTGGGGGTGTTTAGCCTGGAGAAAAGAGAGATGGGAGGGATCTCATTGCTCTCTACAACTCCCTGAAAGGAGGGTGTAGCCAGAGGGTGGTGGCATCTTCTCCCAGGTAGCAAGTGACAGGACAAGAGGAAACAGCCTCAAGTTGCACCAGGGGAGGTTTAGATTGGATATTAGGAACAGTTTCTTCATAGAAAGGGTGTCAAGCACCAGAACAGGCTGCCCAGGGCAGTGGTAAAGTCACGATCCCTAGAGATATTTAAAAGACATATAGATATGTACTTGAGGACATGGTTTAGTGGTGGGCTTGGCAGCTTACCCCACAGTAATGGTTTGGCTCAATGACATTACAACTCTTTTCCAACTTAAATGATGATTTTACAATCTCACTCTTACACTCAAGTTCCATTAAAAAGTGGATGATGCTACATCTTTTACTCCCCAAGAGTAATTTGATTTTTTTACTGTAGGCTATTGAGATGTGATTATACTCTTAAGGCTTTTCTGTGCAGCTGCTCAGAGAATATTCAAGCCAAGAATATTGGCTTGAGATTGCCAAGTTCAACTGCTGCACTGACACCAATAACCTGGCTCAAAATACTTCATCTGCCCCAGCTGTGAGACATAAGTAAGATTGGTAACAGCTAAAAGATATCAAAGAAAGACCCTGATATCCTTTCTTTGTAGAGCTAATAGCACTTGGGCTATGGCTCAGCAAGCTAAAAGTGTCAAAATGCTTTTTCAATAGCACTCAAGAGGGGAAATTTTCCCTTGCAAGGCAACTTCTTGTAACTTTCTGTGCCACTTTCTTCTTTTTGCACTAATGGGTAAATGTGAATGTACAGTTTTACTCTCTCCTGATTTGGATGTTGAAGAACTTAGCACCTTTCTCATTGCTTGAGGATTACATCTGTTTGTAGCAGAACAGTTTGCACAGTGAAATTGAGGATGTGCCACTCCTGGAAGTGTCCAAGGCCAGGGATGGGACCCTGAGCAACCTGGTAGAAAGTGTCCCTGCCCATGCCAGGAGTTTGCACCCAGATGATCTTTAAGGTGCCTTTCAGCCCAAATAATTTTATCATTTTGTGATTCTAATAAACAATTAAGAGCTTGCTAGCAGGGCCATGTTGTTGGAAGAGACATCCCCTCACTGGCCCCCATTTTAAGAAACTTTAAGAGCAGCACAAAACTGGCACGAGTCCTCTACTGCTGAAGAGGTCAAACAAATCCTTCTGCTGCTCCTTGATACAGAGCCACCTCTCTCCCACATCCCAGACCTCTGGAAAAGGAAGGAAAAGAAGGAAAGAAAGGAAAAGAAACCGCCCTTCCACAGAACTGACTCTTGTAGGACACCCTTAGGGTCAGACCTGGATTTCAACCACAGCTAAACACTCCAGCCTATGAATTTCTACAGGTGTAAAACCTTCTCATATTAGTATCTGTTGCTAGGAAAAATACAATTCAATCGACGTTGCTGGCAGTGATTTTTGCTGGAAGGTGCTATCTTACACACTTTCCTCAGGATCAAAAATTAAATCCTATGGGCTCTTGGGATTGCTTGTCTGGGAGGCTGCCAGACAAGCGCTTCCCTACAATGATACACTGTTGTGGCAGCGCGTGGGCTCAGCCACTGCTGAAAAAATTTGCTGGATAAACTTCCATGATTCATCCAAACAGCATTCAAGTGGCTAACTACCAAATATTGGCAGGGAGCTGCTGAACGCTGCTGGAACGATGAGAGAAGCCACTCAAATCATGAATTTGGTTTGACAGATCAATGGAGGCTTGACTGACAGCCCCTGGCACCCCCCGTCACAGCTCTGAACGAGCTGAGCAGCAGCAAGGGAGGTGCCACGAGCAGTCCGCAGCCTCTCAGTGCTGTTTGCCAAACACAGGAGAGTTTAGGCCCAGAGGTGGCTCAGATCAGAGCATCTGACCGGTTTTAAAAAGGAAAGAGCAAGTCACAGAATCACAGAATAATGAGGTTGGAAGAGCCCTCTAAGATCATTGAGTCCAACCTATGCCCTAACACCTCAACCAGACTCTAGCACCAAGTGCCATGTCCAGTCTTTTTTTAAACACATCCAGAGATGGTGATTCTACCACCTCCCTGGGAAGAGCATTCCAGTACTTTATAATTCTTTTGGTGCAAAATTTTTTTCCTAATGTCCAACCTATACCTTCCCTGACGTAGCTTGAGACTGTGTCCTCTCTTCTCTCTGTTTAATAAAATTAGAAGGAGGGCAGGACATCTATGTGTTTAATAGAGATAACTGAGATATCAATGATATCTATATTTATGTGTCTAGCAGACACCCTCGGGTGAAACATGTCCCAACCCATGGCAGGGAGGCTGGTACTGGATGATCTTTAAGGTCCCTTCCAACCCAAAGCATTCTGTGATTCTGGGATATCAAGAGGAACCCACCCACACTCTCCTTCATCATCTCTCCCATGAGCAATAATAACTTGGGGTCCAAGTGACAGCTTGACAATTACTTCTGTCTCCTTCTCAAAGCTGAAAATCATGAACCTGGGTATTTTAAGAGGAAAACAAGAAGTTAGCATTTTGAGCCATTAAACTAGAGACTCCTGGAAAGAGGAATCTAAAAATTACTCCCACTTTCCAGAGGAGGTTTCCTATATAATCACTACAACAAATTCTTCTGCTCATATGCAAAACCAATGTGAATAACCAGGCCTGTTTTCACCATAATTTAAAACCAGTCACTGAAAAATATCATCTGTCCCACAACATCTCCCCATAAAACTGGAGTAAATAGCAGCCAAAGTAATTATGTATATAGATAAAAGTATTTCCCTAAGGAAGAACAACAAAGCACCCTTTGCTCAGCAATTCTGGCGACCAATGGGTAACTAAGAGATTCTTCTGAGCTTTTCAGAGCCTGAGAAACAGAGAATTATTCAATGTTCACTGACACTCCTGCCTTCAGTATCTCGTTCTGCCCTTCCCTTGCTGCACAGATCATTGGAGCATTTCAGTGACCAGTGGAATATACTGGATTTCTCCAACTGTCAGGATGTACATGCCAGCTCCACTCAGCTGGACAAATAAACTCCTGTAATTGCTGTATTTATGGGGCCAGACTGATGCTGCAATCTGCTCTGTGCCACACAGAGCCATTTCACTGGCACACATGGACAGGGCCAAACCCATTACCCCAGATTACAGCAGCAGCATGAAATGTGTCAGAGACCCTCTGAGCCCCAGGCTGGGTGCTGAGCTTCAACCTAGCAGGCAGCTAAAACTCCCCCAGCCACCTGCTCACTCCCTCTCTCCCACTGGAATAGGGGAAAGAATCAGAAAAAAGGCAAAACTCAAGGGTTGAGATGAGCACAGCTTCACCGGACAGAAAAGGAAGTGGGAGAAAAATAATAATAATGATAAAAGAATAGAAAAAACAAGTGATGCACAATGCTATTGCTCACTGCCTGCTGATCAGTCACCCTCCAGCTCCCCCAGTTTCATGGTTTAACATGATGCCATATGGTGTGCAATGTCCCTTTGGCCAGTTTGGGTCACTGTCCCAGCTGTGTCCCCTGATGGCTCCCTGTGCCCCCCAGCCTCCTCTCTGGCAGGGAATGAGGAGCTGAAAAGTCCTTCACTTCCTGAAAGCACTGCCCAGCTGAAACCTCAGCGTTCTATCAACATCATTCTCATTCTAAATCCAACACACAGCACTGTACCAGCTACTGGGAAAAAAATTAACTCTATCCCTGCCTAAACAAGGACTTTGGGAAGCTGCCTGCTGTTCTAACAGTGAAAGTACAGGAAGGAAGAAAGCATATGACTGTACTCTTGTTTAAACAATCACACTTGTTCCTTCAAAAAACGCCATCTCTCCTGAACTTTTCCAGCTATTTCACCCAACCACACTGCCACCTTCCCCAAAATGCTTTCTCCCTTTTATTTTCTGCTTGCTAAAGGCCTGGCTGGGCTGAGTTGCAAGATAGGGATAGCGGTGTATGCACCAAAAGTTTCTTTCTGTTCTCTTTCTTTATATGATTTGGAGTTTTTTTGGTACTTGGTGGGTTTTTTTTTATTTTTTGTTGGGTTTGTTGTTGTTGTTGTTGTTTGGGGTTTCTTTTTGTGAAAGACACAAACCCAGTCAGTTTTACCTCTGCATCTATGGCTGTGCTGCAGAAGCTTTAGCGCTGCTTGTGGACAGAAGTAGAGCAACACACAGCAGCACAGGCTGAGATTTTGTTTGGAGGCTCTGAGCTGACAGAAGATAATGGGGGGTTTACAACAAAGGTCCTTCCTGAATGATAAATGATTCCTGGTGCATTCGAAGGATCTGACAGACCTACCTGCTCTGCACAGAGAGGGGATGAAATGACCTAGATCAACACAAAAGGCGCTACAAAAATCAGATTTTCAATGCATATTCAGCAACTCCAGGCAGCAAACGCACAATAGGTATTTAAACAACAACCCTTGTAAAAACCTTGCTCTCTTGTCATAGGATGCTTTGTTGGTTATTTTTAGCTTTTCAAGTGTCAAGAAGCAATGGAAAAAAAAATACTGCTGAACAGCACTGGACACCAAGATAAAACAAGTGAGGCAAAAAGAAATCTGAAGCAAGCTGCACAAGATGAGGTTAAGTTATTCAAAGCTCTCTTTCCTGCAAGACAGGTGATGTATTTCAGCTTAAATATCCCACTCGATCTGTACTCAGTGAACAAGCAGGTGACAAGCTGCCAATCCAGCTGAAAAGCTCCCCATCCATCAGGGCTTCCCCCGCCCCTGCCCCGCACCAAGCAGTGCTTCATCAGCACCTACAGATTCTGAATCTGCCTATTTTTAACAAGAACACCATCCTGCAGTCCTGCCCACCCAGAAGGATTTTGCAAATCTCTCCAAATACTCCTCCCAGGTCCTGATAACTTTGCCAGCATGAATAGGAAACTTGGGGCTTTCAGAACAAGCTGCAGCTCGCTGACAAGGCTGGCAAGATTTCCTTTCCTATCTGCAGTTTGCATGAGTAGGCAGCTGGGTTGTGATGAATTACTATCTCTGATTCCAGGGCTAAGTTTAAAACATTTATTTGGCATAGTCTGTTAGAAAAAAACCCACTGCCAATATCAGCTATTGGTATTAGCAAACTTCTTCAGGAGAACTACCAAAGGTATTTCACTGCCACTCTCTGCTCATAACAGGAGCGTGTTTGTGGACCAGACATATTTATTGACTGAACTGTAATTGAATTTTACTGAATGTTTATCTCAAAACACTGTTTCAAAAGAGAAACTAAATCATCTTGGTTTGAAAATAACTCAGTTCTTAGTTACACCTTTTCATGAGGCCAAATCCTTCTCCTGAGCTCAGTGGACACTCTGAATGCCTGGGAAATTGCATTTTCCCTCAACTATTTGTTGTGCCTCCCTGTTTCATTTTGGAGTTCAGAGTGCCAGGCTTTCAGCAGCTGGCTCTGAAAAGCATGTCTATACAATCCTGCAGGTCTAATCTATCTGCACAAATATTGCAAATATTAAGCTCATGACCAGAGCCTGTTCCAAAGCTGGTTTATTTTCTAACCAGTGGAAGAAGATCAATCAAGGTTTGGATTTCAGTCAGGAGCACTCATTACACTGATGTGCATGGATTAGGAATCTTCAAATCTGCACTGATTTTGTTGCAGAAGATTCACCATTTGATGATAATTGAGCACTTTTACTTGTAAATTTTACTTGTAAATAAACCAAAAAGGTTTCTCCTGTCTGTAGCCTTCCTGCCTGCCACAGTGCTTTTCATCCCACAAGAGAAGGCACATTTATTTTGGTGTTATTATTTTGATGCAATAAGCAATTCAGTAGTCCTTTTGCCACACTTCTTAAATTTTAGATTCTACTTTTGACTTTGTCTAAAAGCCTATAATCCTACACACACTTTCCCAATTGCTAAATTCACAGCTGCCACTTATAAATTTGATGTGAACATTTAGTAATTTTGTAGGTAACACTTATGGAAATTATTAGCCAGTGCCACCATACACAGGCTGTTGTCAGTGTCAACTTTGATACTGCTACTTTGTATTCCCCATTTTAATATGAGTTTCAGAGATGAAAAAAAGGAAGCAACCCACCTAGAACACACACAAAGCAGGTTACAGTCTCTCCTTCCTTTTTACCTGCTGAGGCCATGCATGTATTTTGTTGTTGTTGTTATCATCATAAATAGTAGTAGTGGCATTCATCATGTTTTTATTGCTCTCATCACACCCTAAGTCATTTACCACTTAGCTTTTCCTGTCAAACCCCCCTCAAAAGGACAAAAGTCCCCACGAAAAAAAAAAAAAACAAAACAAAAAAACACACTGAAACAAACAAACAAACCAAATAAACCACACACACACAAAAAAAACCCAAACCCAAAACAAAACAAGGGAAGCAAGTATTACAATGTATAAAAATGTTCTATATCCACTTTATTCTCCAAGTCCCCAGGTTCTGTAAATATCACAAATCAGTGTCAACAAACAGCACATCAGCTCCTATGGGCTTTTGATGACCTATCTGCAATAGCTCACTAGTGCTCTGGCTTGGGGATTTGTTTTTTATGGACTTGGAAATGTTTTGCAACACATCAACCCATCATGCAGAAATTTCATTGCACCACACTGCAAGGGTCCTAAAATTGCAACCTCTCTTTTTAAAAAGCATTTTAAAATCTCCAAACAAATGTCTTTAATCTTTTAAAGATCTAGAAAGACTGTGGCAAGAAAACTTCCTTTTTATAGTTCAGTATTTCTCAGTGATGGGCTCTAAGTGTTAGCTGAGATAATTATCAGAGAGATTATGCAGATCTTATTATCAAAAGGTTTTGTTTGCTCTCTTGTTGCATAATTGCTTAGTGTTTGCATGGTGCTCAGGAAATAGAAAGCACCAGAGAAATACCACAAGTTATTGATTTAACAGAAAAATAATTCTCCAAGTAGTATTAACATTTTAAGTTGTCTCTACTATATTTTGAAGATTTCTGGTTATCTGTAGAGCCCCTCAATGATGTAACCTTGGCAGCACATGAAATGAGAGTTGTGCCTTACCACTCATGATTTTGGGCTATTTCAGCAGAGCTGTGAAACAGCAGGAAGCATAAAAAAAGGTGCAATACATTGTCTCATCATTTCCTTCACTTCCAGCTTTGCTGGTGACAAAGGCCACCACATACAGAAGATAAAATCAGGATTTACATCTCAAAGAAGTGCCATAAAGTAAACAATCAATTTATGGAATGACTAAATGTTTCAAGAATTGGATAAAACCACATCAAACAATTCCAGGCTTGTGTAAGTTTATAAGCAAAACTCAAGACTACCTAAATTCAAATACACTTTGTAACTTTTAACCAAATTCTAGCAAAGACCTTACAAACATAATAAAAGCCATCTTTAAAGAGCAAAGATAAGGCTCCAAGTATAAACTTGCCATTGGCCCACTTATGTACCCAGACCACTTAGCCTTGCTAGCAATTTAAAAGGTACAGCAACTACATAATTTCAATACCTGTTTTCAAGAATTCCAAGTTCATTTCATGATTATTCATAGGTAACACAGGTTTTTTTAGGATGTCAAGAAAGCCTAAAGCAAGTGCACTATACAAGAATCACACAGAATCACACACAGAATAATGAGGTTGGAAGAGACCTCTAATATCATCAAGTCCAAACTATGCCCTAATACCTCAACCAGACTATAGCACCAAGTGCCATGTCCAGTCTTTTTTTAAACACATCCAGAGATGGTGACTCTACCACCTCCCTGAGAAGAGCATTCCAGTACTTTATAATTCTTTTGGTGAAAATTTTTTTTCCTAATATCCAACCTATACCTTCCCTGATGTAGCTTGAGACTGTGTCCTCTACAAGCATGGTACCAGCCACAGAACACAAGAAAATCAGATTTCACTTACAGCCAACCATCATCATGGCCACCGAAAAAATCTTCTCCCCATCAGTGGTGGGTGCAATGTTCCCAAATCCTATGGTTGTAAGGCTTGTCATGGTAAAGTAGAGGGAGGATATGTACAAGGAGTCTTTGCTGGGCCCTCCTTCCCACTGGCCCGAGCCCGTGGTGTTGTAGCGATATGGGGTCCCGATGCTCAGGGCCAGCTGGTAGAGCCAGCTGTCTGTTTTGATGGTGTTGGTCAGTTCATCGATCACTTCGTAGTCCCCAATGCTGTACCAGATGCAGGCCAGCCAGTGGGCCACCAGCCCAAAGACACACACCAAGAGCACCAGCACAGCAGCACCATATTCCAGGTAATGGTCCAGCTTCCTGGCCACCCGGCCCAGCCGCAGAAGGCGCACCACTTTTAAGGAGCTGAAGAGGCTACTGATTCCCTGGAAAGGAATAAAAAGCATTATTTGATCTGAAATATCGTGCTGGGTTAGCACAGAAGGCTATACAGCAATTCCTGCATCTGCTTAAAATCTTTCTATGTAATTTTTCAGGCCTCAGATAACAGAATACGAGATCAAACCCTCCTGTCCCTCCAGTGCTTTTGTCCTCGTCAGGCTAAATTGAGTTTGGCACTCACTAGGTGGATAAATTACTTTGTTCACACTCGGTCTTTCAAAGCAACAGAAGGGTTCTGTAGAATCCAAAGTGGAAACAGCAAGTTTATCAGAGAACAATCTTCTATTAAACCCAAGCAGAGGATTGTTATTCTGGCCAAAATGAGGGCACACCTACCTTAAGAACCCTCAACATTAAGAGATGCTCAAGAGAAACATCAGAATGTAATCGCAGTGGGAAACTCAGAGAAATCTTCCTATTGCTACTCTCATCCACCAAACAGGAGCTGAGTAACTTCGTCCAGCACAAGATTCTCCACCTCTTACTGTCCTTCAAACATAACTCTGGATATTTTTTTATTTACAAGAAGCCTCACTGACTGATCATGGAATTAAACAACTGTGGGCACATCACCTTCCTGAGCAAGGGAAATATGAACCACAAGGCACATGTCTTTGCATACAGGGTTAATTTCCTTTCCAATCAACAGATATTTCCCTAACACAAGTGTTGGTGCAGTGTTGTTGTTTTTTCCTGTCATGCAAGATAGATGATATACAAATAAATGGAAATACAAATATTTAGGGAATAAGAGCACAAGGACCATCAGAAAGTTCATAGAAACATCTGAGAAGGGATGAGAAATGTGTATGTCCTTCTCAATGCACAAATGGCTTGGGAGTTTAGAGATGCAGAAAGAGAACAAAAATATGCTCTTGATCTACTGCAATCCCATGATATAACTAACTTGTGCATTAAATTAACTAGTGGCTCAAAATAGAAGGTTTGTAAAGGAAGGTTTCTAATATAAAACATTCAGAAGCTGAAGACATTTAATTTAAAGTAGAAATTAAGACATAGAAAGCAATGAGGCAAACATTCCTCGTTACTGTGCCAAGATTAAATTGCCCTTTTCTATGCATCATTATCAAATCAGTCTAGTCAAAACACTGGCTAATTATATTATCAAACAGTAAAAGACTGGAGTTTCTGGAGTTTTCCATACCAGAAAAACATTTGTCTCTTTTGCACCTCTGTTTCTCCTTCTTTTGCACCTTCCCTCCCCTTTTCCCAGCATTTGAAGGGTAACATACATCTGATATTTCTAGATGTAATCTGTTTGGCACAGTTCTTGTATGCTTTTCAAATCCTGTTGGAATGTGTTTCAGATCCCCAAATCCTTAATAAATTGAAGCTCTATATTTGCATTCAAGCTCTCATGATGACTAATACCACAGAGAGAAGTGGAATTTTCCCGTTTTGATTTCTGCATTTTGCATTTACACAAGACAGAGATCAGAGTATCATCCTTATTTCCATCTAAATGTATATCTACTTATTTGCTTTAGGATTTATGACTGGGAGACACTCTGAGCAACCAACTTTTCCAATAAACTGGGAAGTTCCTTCCAATATTTCTGACACAATGGACTGTGGCCAATGGACTACTGAACAAGGGTCCAACACCCCAGTACAATATGTACATTAAAAAAAAATAAAGAGAGAACTTCAGACTAGTTTAATAGTTATTCTGAAAATATTCAGTATATTTTACTGAGTTAACCTTGACTTTGAAAGCTTACAACTTACAAAAAAGGGAGAATACAGCACGGTGTTTTCCTCATAGGACCAAATCCTGTTGCATTGGTCAAACAGAGATGCATTAATCCTGTTTTTTATTAAATTGTCACCGTTCATTTCCACGGTTAAGGCTAGGGAAGGAGTTAAAAACCTGAAATTCAAACTTGGGGGGGCCCTTTTTTACACCCAGTAGTTTAAGTTTGTCCCAGTGGCACAGCTTACACTGCACTTTTTACTGTCCAACCAACCCTTCTACAGAGTGACCTCACCTCCATCCCCCACCCACACTTCATCTTCTCTAAGTTACATGGACAATTTAGCAGTTATACAAATAATACAAAAATACAGCATTTATTTCAAAGTCTGGGAGAAAGTGTGTGCTGTCTTTTTTTTTTCCCTAAGCACAGGTAACAATCACATTTCTTGTGTATAAAACAAAGAGAAATACTTCATTTTAGCTGACATTGAAATGTTATTATTTCCAAATAGCAATTCATTTAATCGTTAAATTAAATGAATTTAATTGTTAAAAGTTTCACTGTAAATCTTAAAGCCTGTTTAGTTTGACCCCTTTCTTAAGGCCAAAAAAACAAGAGATATATTGAACATTCATATTTCATGCCTAATCTTCCAAAATAGAAAGACAATATTGGAAGCTTCAAAAGCCTCTTCCATAAAGCACTTTGTAGGAAACAGCAAGTAAACAAATGCTAAATGAATATGTGATATATCACGTATGGAGTATATATGTGTATATATATATATATATATATATCACATCACATATGCACTAACTACTGTATAAAATTACCAACAATTAATGCACAATTGTTAATATGCAAAGCTCTGCCTCAGATTCAGCAACATCTTTAACAGAAGTTATGTGAAAGACTTAACTGCCTTGAATTATATTTGAGCAATTAAGAAATTCAGTTTTCTAAACTCGATTGCAGGCTGCCTTTAATTTCATTTTTCTTTTAACTGTATTTATGCTCCATAATGAATACTTTGGAAACCCTCCTACTCCAGAATGAGCATCTGCTCTAACAGAAGTAACTTCAGCACTCAAGGAACAGAGAGGTGATTAGAAATTGTGAATGGGCCATGTAATCCAGTTTAGATTTATTTATCGTGTGAATAAAGCACATGTTGGTTACTGGAGATCCAACCTTCTGGGAGGAGCATTTGTGACTCCATTGCCATTTCAACTGGGCCAACTGTCTGTAACAGCTGCTGGGCTGTGTTCTCTAACTGAGAATATCTCCTTATGTTATCAACCATCCAATCCAGCCCCTTGGGGTTTTGGCTAATGTATTTTATCACATCCTAATCAGATGAGGACACAGCTTGCTCATCATCAATCTTCTCAGTTGCAGAAATCTTTCCACTGAAAAACCACCTACTCCAAAACTGCATTTTGGGTGTCAAGTTTGGAACCAAATTCCCATCTGATACACATCATCCATTTAACTATTCCCAATGTGAGTCACAGGAGTCCTTCCCAGGGACTTCTAAGGCCACTGGATCAGGAGAGGACAAGAGCAGTGGCTCTGAACCAGCCATTTTTGTACCACCACTTCAATTTAGGAAACAGATGAAGCTCTACAAAAGATGTAGACTCTGTCAAATTTATCCAGAAAGATATTTTTGAGGGATGGATGTTTAACTTTGGAATTAATTCAGACATTCATGATTAAACAAAGCCCAGGTTGCTTGATACAAGCACCTTGCAAAGTCTGTGTTCTTAAATCCCTTTGATACACTAAGAAGGGAAATTAAATTTGATAGTGGAGTCACAACTGATAACAGCACTCAGTCTGACACGCAGAGGGACCAATCCTTCCTTTTAAACTACTTGACTCTTGCCATTTCAGACCCTAGATGTTACCACACTGTCAGACTGCTCTCTTCCAGAATGAAAGTGTCTAAGCCGTGTGTCTGCATCCAGCTGAACTTTTCCAGCCACAGCACTGAGACAGATGTTTCCCAAAATTGCCATGCACGGCGTGGGAACAGATCTCTGCACCTCCAGCAAGAACAGGGAGCAAAGTTCTCTTGCACTTAATGAATTCCTGATAAGCCAGGCAGCAGGAAGGATGAAGCTGATAAAAGTTGTGTTATACAGGGGTCAAGAGCCAAACATGCAAGAGGATGAAGGGAACACTGTCACCCAAGGAAAAGGAAGGTTAACAGGGGCAGGAAATCATCTGAATCCACAATGACACTACCTAAAACCCCCTAAACCAGGGAAAAGAGAGTGGAGTCTGTTCTACACTGAAGCAGCAGCAGAGTAGCAGAGCTGCATGTTTATAAAATCTGAAAAAGAATAGCTGGTTACTTGCTAATCTAATTAATCTTTTCTGAAGTTGGAAATTATTGCATAAATTATTTTTTTAAGTAAAATAAAAAACAAAACCAGCCATTAGTTCCCACCATCTAAATATACAAAATTCTGCTTAAACCTCAAAATTAAATCCCAGCACACTGGAACGGTAAATCATGCATATCTTTTTCTTTCTACTAGGGAACAATGTGTTTTTAACTCTAGGCACTTTTTCAATTAGATTTCACTCCATGATTATTTATTTATTTGTTGTTAGTTGTGGGTACACACGCAATGACAACAACAAAAAGAAACGAAATACGCATTTTAAATGTGTTCTAAAACTGAAACACTCTGAGCTTTGAAAATGGGGATCAGTACTGCATCATTTAATGGAAAACACTGTCTCAGAAAAGGTCAGAGAAAAAAAGAACAACTTTTCACTCAATTTTAATGTTCAGCACACTGTGGTTTTGAAGAATTTATGGGTGGCCAAGAACCAGAGCTATGAAATGTTGGTAGGATGTGTTACAAATGCAGTGAAAGAGTGATTGCACCATAAACAAATGTTAAACTAAATTTAAGCTAGTATCTTTTTGCTGGACACAAGCAAATACAGCAAAACTTCCATCAAAGTGATCAAATCCTCAGTGGATTTTGCAGCCAGGGCTCACCTGTGTGCAAGGGCAAAATGGTTTTGTGTGGCCACAGCATGGACTGAGCTCCAAGCACCCTTGGATCCCACAGAATGCTGCAAGCTGAGGGCCAACCACCCTGTCCCTGTGAGCAGCCCATCCTTCCTCCCTGGAGAGGAGGAGTGGGGCATGTCAGGGGAGTGATTCACCCCATCCACCTCTGCCAGATGGGGAGGGGATGAATCACCTCCCTCCCCTGCCACTGAGCACACAGGAGCTGAGGGCTATTGCTGGCACAGCTGCTGTGAGGAGAAATCAAACCCACCCCCAGAAACCCAGAGAGCTGGATCTGCACGCAACCCAATGTGTACTGTGCACCAGAGAAACAGAAAATACAGAGCACTGCCTCCCAAGGTGAGACTGATCCTGCTCCAGAGGAGCTTGGGGAATAAATGCTATTAATAACAGGAGGCTGAGAGGCTCTGCAGATGCAGCAGCATGCTCATTTCTTCATTTAACAGCCAATTACTCCACATAATGTGATGTTACACTACCTTCGGTTCTGGCAGGGCTTTGCACAAGTCCCCATTGGCTTGAGGAAGGAATTGAATCAGTTCATAAAAAAGTGAACAATCACAAAGTAAAATGGACTGGGGTTCTTGCTCTCAAAAGGGCAAGAGCTGGTAAATCACAAATATTGAACTAGAGATAGGAATAAGTGAAGGCAGCTGGACTATGAGAGGTAGAAGAGTCAGACACCTGGAATGTCCTTACATCAAAAGGTACAAAAGGTTGTAACTCAAAAAGGGTAAAAACTTGTAAAGCTGAGCATCAGTTATAAATGAGTAAATAATCACCCAGAGGAAGAAAACAAACAGAGAACTGACAATACATAAGAAACAAAAAATTGATCAACAGAAAACTACACCTTAGAGAGGAAGTGGAGATAAAGTAAGAATTGCCAAATGCCAGGTTGAACTTTTCCTTCCAAAGAATACTAAAACAAATACCCAAAGATCCTTCAAATTCAAAACTGAAAAAAAAAAAAAAGAACAACTAAAGTGATCAAGCTGCAATGAATAAAAATAACCCAGGCTTGGGCTAAAAATTAAATGAATCCTGAGCATTAGTTTCCAAAAATGATGTTGCTATTTCCCAGGAAATCTAATGCATCCAGAAGGAAATAAAC
>NW_005054303.1:10300092-10314658 GCF_000277835.1 Geospiza fortis | reverse complement strand
CTTTGAGAAAAATGAAAATGCAATCAGTGGAGCAATAGGTTAGCTGAGCTCAGGCTAGCTGGGATCCATCCGAGGTTTCCTGATAGCTTTCTCTGATAACACAGACCATTTTCTAAATATAAGAAATGCAGTATTTCAGTAACACAAGAAGTGAAATTATTATGAAACACAGGGAAAACAGGGATCACCACTGGGATACCAGGGTGACTGAAGAACTTGTGGACAGGGTGGAAAAATGGAAATCCTAAAAGGGGAATCTAGCAGGGGTCACAAGTGGTGATTCCTAGTGATTTTTCTGGCTTCTTAGTGACATAAACAGAAATAGTATATGGTCACAGAATCTGCTAATGGCACACTATCAGAAACAGAGAATAACCATGTGAGAATAAAGGAAAATGTAATAAAGCATGACAATATAGAGTCCCAAGGCATCCATTACAGCACAAATTAACAAAAATGCCTACAACTACAAGGGTCTTTAACTGAAGATTACTGAGAAAAAGAAATATTTGGGTATATGGGTTAATCCCACATACCCATCCCACATGACTCAGAGCAATCAGTGAGCTGCACTCACAAAAGAGGTTAATCCAGCTGAATGTTTCCACCATCAACAGGAAAAGCCAAACCCCAGTTGCAAAGTGGAGATGAATTCTCCACCTGGAGTAATCTGTAAATTCTGCCCTAAAGAGATGTATTTGAACTTCACTTCCTGGAGAGAGAGGCAGCTGGAACAGCCACAAAAATGCTCATAATGTTTCATAAATGAGTTGTCTAGACAAGATCAGTTTGCCTAAACTAAGGAGAGGAAAATAGGGGTGTTTATGCAGGGGAGGGATGACTCTTCTTTCTAAGCACATCGAGGAGACAAACATGAGGGAGGGAAAAGAAATATTTAACCAAGGAGGCTGGCACAGGGAGGAATGCACAGACTGCAAATTAAGAGAGATTTATTAAAACATCATGAAGAAAGGTGGATTTTGACCAGTTTATAGGATGGGTGGTACAATGAACCTGCTCACCAAAGCTGATGACTCAGAGACTCAAAAGGACCCTGTGAGTTTTACACTCTTGTTTTTTCTGCTTTAGCTTTTATCCTTTGAAAAATCGAAGTGAAGCAAATACAGTCTCAAGGGGGGATAAATTTCACCCCAGCCCAAACTAGACCACAGAGGAGTTTGCATCTGAGCTATCACAGCAGTGTCACTACATTCAAGGGTGAGAAATAGAAGTTTTAGGGCAGGATGACTCCTCAGACCTACTCTGGAGGTGCATCTTAGAACATGAGGAGCCCTTCCCCAAATTGCCTGTACCTCCTTACAGACAATGCCTGGCCCCATGTTTCATCATGTGAATCCCATGCTTAGCACATTTTGAAACACAGTCCAAATACTTTTCTTAAAGATGCGTGGGCAAAATTTTCCTTACCTTTCTCTCACCAGAAGTAAAAAATCAAAATCAAAAAATCACTGAAATAAATCACATAGCTGATTTTGTGAATTCTGTAATTAAAGTATTGAAGCAGTGAAAGAAGTAGGATTTCTGTAAACCTTGAGCAATCTCCACCAAACAGTTGTTCCACGATGTAAGAGGAAACAAAGCGCTTACAGATTTTGGGAATGACTGAAAAGGTGAGCCCTGCCAACACCAGCAGGTGAGCCTGCAGGCACACAACCAAAAACTTCTATTCTGTGCAGAGCAGGAGGAGTATCCTGGAGGAGGTAAAGGCTGTTTGAAATGCAACCAGCAAATCATTCCCAAAAGAAATTTTTGAGCTTAGCTACTTAAATAGAGCTTAGCTCCAAAATCCCTGGTTAGCTCCTTAATTCTGCTTTACTGGAGTTAATGTTAAAATAAATCTTCTAACTTGTATCAGAAATCTTTATTTCTTGGTAAACAATTAATATAATAATGCTGCAGAGCTACAAATCAAAATGAGCAAATGACAGAAGAAAAACCAAAAACCAAAAAACAGGGATATTTCTGATTTATCACCGCTTTAAAAGCAAAATTTAGAGTTGCATTCAATTATGTAGATACACACGGGAGTAAAGGGCTTTCCTTCTGCACCAGCTACCTAGATCCCAGGTCCAGATACAAGCAGAGCCCAGTTAATCCTTGACCCTGCACCACTGGAAGCAATGGGAGTAGTGACTTCAGTGAGCAAAAATTTCAGTCCTTACAGCAAAATGTAAGCAAGCAGGTTTCTTAGTGCATTTTCCAAAAGTACCCCTAAATTTATTGTTTGGGGTTTATCTTCTGGGTTTTTTTTCCCAGGGGATGGAGAAACTTTCCTTTTTTTTCCTCTAACACAAATGTCAATAAGCTGTAACATTAGAAATAAAATTCCAGTGAACTGTTTATGGCACAACCACACAGTGCAGCACATGTCAAACAGTAAATAACTAAGGTTATAAAGACAAGGGTGATTGCAAAATATTTCTTCTAGATGCAAGATAAGGGGGATGTGGGATCTTGAACTACTTATTTGTTAGTGCATCAGTGTGCCCAAAAAAAGGAGAGAAAAGATAGTATCATGAAATATGATAATTTTCACTCACATAGGGAAGGTGGGCAGAGGAAAAAATAGGAATTGGTGCTACTCCCATCAGCATCACTTCGGTGAGCATCTGATCAGATTATTTCATTTCCTCATCTCCTTTGCAAGCCTTCCCTTCCTTTGTGAGCAAAAGGGATCACACAGGACTCCAAGCTTCCCTTGAAAGTGCTCCACAAATAATTTCCTCTACTGGACTCTGTATCAGTTTACACAGCTCTGACTGAAGATTTGATTTAAATGGCTTGTACCCAACATCTGCTTCCCAGTAATATATACATCACATTAAAATAAAATATTTTTTAAAATTGAATAAAAAAAGACCACACTGGGACATCTAATTACAGTTCATATGCCAGAACCCACATCACAGACGTGTATGAGGCTATCAGGTCACCCACCACCCCCTGCCCTGGCTCTGGCTCAGCTCCTTCCTTTCACAAGTTGCCTCTCACATCATGGAGACTTTCAGGTGTTTCCACAGGGAAACCTGCAGACATATCCCAGACCTTGTACAGCATTAAAGTAGCTGGTTAATTAATTAAGAAAAAAAAATTTAAAGCTGATTAATTAACTGGTGGCAGAACTTTAATAAAACCTTAGAATAAAAGACAAAGAGATGCAATTCTGCAAGTCAGTGCAATGGGGTGATAGAGGTGACTAAGTGAATGGGGTGAAAATGGTGGAAATTTTACAAAATATATACCTACAGTGGATATATTTATAACTTAATACCATGCCCATGCCACTGTATTATTCTATTGTGGGTTTTCACACACTACAACAGAATGACAGCATTCTCCACATTAAATTGTCTTCTGAGTGCATAACAAGGGGAGAAATGCCAGGTCCCAGGGTTAGTACTTCTGTCATTACTTGCTAGGAATTTCCATTGTAGTTTAACACTGGTTGCAGCCAGGATTTAGTTCTGGGAATAATTTTCTCCATGTCAGCCACCAAGATTTAAAAAAGCTAGCTAGCCATAGACTGTACTTCAGAGCCAAAGTCACACTCTTGAAAGACACCAATTTATCTTCACCTTGCATGTACCACTCAGCCTGGTGCCCCAAACCTCTCCTTCAAACACCTCCCACAAAGGGAATGTTTGCAGTACAGCACTGCAGGTGTGAACGTGGCTACACCAGCTTAATCAGCTTTTATTTGCTTTCAATTTACAGACATTGCAATTTTAGTTCCTATTAATTGCAGTGATACAAAGAAGTTCCTGACAGCGCTGAAATAGATCGATAATGGCAATTAAAAGAAAATTACAATTACAAGGAGTCTGTGCTTTATGTGCCCTGCATAGATCACTAAATTTTAAAGGCCACTGGGTCATGTAGTCTTACATTATTAAACAACAGGCACAGAACTTTGGTTTAGGTCATTTAAATTTCTCTGCTTTCATTTCCAGCCATTGCCTTGCAAAAATTAATTTCTGCAGAAAGGATGATCTTTTATACAACTCATCTGAAAACCATCTGGATGACACTCTGACTTTGTGTCCCTTTCTTCACAGTAGGTGATTTGCCATTTCAGGACCATGTTTCTGGCACAGAGGAGATCTAGCTTCTAGGTATTATTTCATGACAAACACAGAAATTCACAAATCTCCATTAAAATTCCCAGAAAAAAAACCATATATTTCAAAATAATGAGAGGCTTTTTCAGCTGAATTTAACCCTTAATTTGTGGAAGAATTTCCCATTTGGCCAAAAGCTTGTCCATCTAGTTTGGGGAATATTTAGTCAAAATACTTATTTGCAGAGGCTCAAATGCATGTGAAGACAAGAGCCAAACACCTGCCCAAAATCCTGGTGTCCTGGGATGCCAATCAATGTATTTGGTCCCAAAGGGAGATTTTAGCATGGTTTGACCATACCTGATCAGTATCCTTGGGCACCTGCAAATTTGCTGACAATTTCATCACAATATGAGGTTGATAATTCTGACTTGTATGGAAAAAATGGTTACAAACAATTGTTTGGTAGCCCAGACAGAGGTCAGATATTTCTATCTCCAATAGGCAGAACACATACAAAGGCTAAGTCTCAAGGTAACATAATTTTCCAGCTTCAAAAGCAGGGAATTGTGATTTTATAAATTTTATAAACTGGGCCATACAGCAGTGGAAGAATTGTTACATTCAGCTCATTACTCAGGGAAAAGAAAATTAGAACCACTGCAAGTAACATGGAACTTCACAACAAAAATCCAAAAATCCAGTTTCCATTGTCTACACACTTCACGTCCTAATACCTACAGGAACTTCATGGGACCAAAATCTTTGGATCCGAACATCATATTCCCCTTTAATTCAAAGTTTAGTGGTTTTGGGGTTTTTTTTGCATAATGTTAAAGAAGAGACAGGCAGACACTTTTAGACTAAATCTGAAGTTTCTGAGAACTCTTATACTAAAAAAAACCAGCCAAGTTTCAGGGACTCTGAGCACACACACCCTGTTCTGGTTTGTTCCTTGAAAAAGGAACAAACTTAGATTTGCCTAGATTCCCCACTATGCTGTCCCCAGTCCCACTTCTGTATAGGAAAGGTTTTCTGTATGGTTTTGGTTTAGCCAGAATGTATTTCAGGGCAGGATATGCTGCCCCATTTTTCTGATTTTTTGGGACTATCACCCTAGCAAGTTTCCTAAATCAAATGTCCCACTAAGGATTCTCCATTAGTTCATTTTTCTCCAGCCTATTCTACCTTGTCTTCCTTCCCTTTCAATACCACTTAGGCACTTAATTCCTCATCCATCACATCATCTTAGATGTCAACAAGGTGTTTCTCATTATGTTCCCTTTCCCCCTCCCTCTCACACATCCCAATCCCCGTGAGCAGACTCCAACAGCCTGGCTCTGTAACTCCAGACTTGGAAACCAACACCTCTAATTCTGCCTCAAATCATCTTAATCCCCCTCAGTTCTCAATTTGTGTGTCATAATCCTCTCCATCAAATCCTTCTGCCAAGGCTCTACACGTACACAGCAACAAAATAACTTTGATTTGCAGTCATGTTTGCCTCAGGTGGGAACTCCAGCCTTCACCTAAAGTTGTCTTGAGGGAAATGACACAGTTCCTACCCTGGATGCATTTGAAGGACTAAAACCCTTGGTAAGAAAACACACATTTCTTTTTTTCAGCCTTTTTTTTTTCAATCTTTCAATTTATCTCCTTAATTTTGGCATCATAAAAAACACTCTAGTGCTTAAGGCATCTTAGTTCACTTCAAGCACCTGTATCACATAGAGCAGTCTACAGATATAGAACAGAGAGAAAATCCCAAACCTCCTTGGCCATATTCTTCTTCATGAGTGAGAGATCTGCCCATAGGGAGGAAAAGAAACCCCCTCCAATGGTGTTCCCCCTTCTCATCTAGCTCCTTAACAACTAGCAAAAAAGCATTTGATGCTTTATGTGGGACGACAAGGGTCAGATGTGGGAAAAACAGGGGAAATTTGGGAAGTCACCTTTCACTCAGCTGGCTTTCAGGGCTGCTCACTCTGATTTGGGTCCATCCCTCACCACCACACCAAGAACTCAAAGAGCACCAGGACCTGCACCCAAGGTCTTTACTGCTAAACTCATTTTTTGCAACTTTATCTGAAATGTCACAATCATGAACTTTAAGACTTTTATCCAACATCCACGGCAAAGACAGAGAGCTAAAACCTTGCAGAATCAAGAGCTAAAAGAACTCTTTCCTGCTTGCCTTAAGAAGGAAACACTCATTTTCTAATGAGAAACATTGCTTTTAATCAGAGTATCTCTCCCAAATTAAGATTATGGATTTACTTATTCTTTACCTCTGAACAGTGTTTGAACACCCTGCTGCTGGGGGGGGCCAAAAAGTTAAATCCCAGGCAAGAAGCACCAGTTAAAATAAATGTTAAAAACCAAATGAAGAAAAAGAGCATTAATAACTGCAACCACCCAGAACACACCAACTAGCCTGAAAGATTAAATGTCACAAATGAAGACATATCACAAAAAAAAATAACAAGATCTCCCCTGAAGGACAGGGAAAAGAGAAAATGTAGACCCAGGGAGGAAAGGCTGACTGTTTACACACCTGTTTTCAAAATCACTTCAATTCTTTTCAGACACTAGGGAAAGCTGGAGTTGGAGGGGAGGGAAATCAAGCAAATATAAACCTGCTGGAGGCTCCAGAGCCATAACACAGCACTTCATGACAAGGGAATCTTACTGTTGTCTCCTTTATTAAAAAGGAGTTAATGTTTCATTTGTTTGAAAGCAAATGACAGCTGCTCTAGGATCACTGGAGTTCATGATACCTTGCTATGGTTATTACATTTTGATTAAAGTTTGTCACTTTAGGTGTGTCTCAATTATAATGCTCTGTCAAGATTCTCTTCCCTGTCACAAATATTGCAGATGGTTTATTTCCCATGTATGTGTTAGAGGTTAACCTCATCCTTGAAATCTGTCCTGCTTGGGCACAGAAATTTTCTGCTTGTTTTACATATTACAGCACAAAAATCTGGAGATAATGCTGCATTTTTTATAAAAATCAGGCTCCTCTGAGTCTGAAACTGGTTACCTTTAAAAGATGTATTACGTCTACAACCTAGCTAATCTCACCTTCTTACACAGCCTGACTGCACAACCTGGTTTCAGATGGGCAGCCCTCATAGAATCTTGAATTTAAGCTGCAAGTATTATCACTTCTGTCATATTTGCTATAAATAAAATGGAACAATGTCAAAAGATGCTACTCAGCACGCAGAGGCAGGGACAGAATTTTAAAGGAGCTCTATGAAATTTGCAGCAAAGCCTACATTAAATAAAAAATGTAGGTTTTATATAGTGAGGATATATAAGTGCAGAATTGAGAATTAAAAACAAACAAACAACCCCACTAAACGGTTCTAAGAAAAAACTGCTAAAATGTTCAAAAATGAACAGAGGCTTTTTCATCTGTTTATGGCCCTGAAGATAAAAACCTCTAGAGAAAAATTAAAACAAGTCCTAAAGCCATTACAGTTCCATTTTAATAATGAATTTCTGTACACTGACTCATGCATGCATTATTTGTTGTAGTTATTGCTTGTTTTCTGTATTAGCTTATGCCACAAGCTCGACTGCATCAATGTTAACACTCTAAGCAGTTAAAAAGCTTTAATTCAGCATCCATCTATGATATTTATGTTCTCTCACCTCAAACAGTTTCTCAAATTTTAGCTGTAGTTGAATAATTGTACCAAAGAATGGAAATAAATCTCTCTCTCAATCAAACATTTAAAATGGCATTAAAAAAATTACAGCCTGGTTCTAAAAGCAGTCCTAGGGCAAGATTTAAAAAAATGCTTATTCAGAGTCATTCCCTGCTTTCATATAAGTAGCAAATTTGTCACCAGCTTCAGGCAGAGCAATAACAGAACTGTAATCAAGGCCTGCAATGGGTCAGAGCTGCCCAAAGACTGAGCTGAAAAGGAAGGCTGTGACAGGGGACATCCCAACTGGCTCAGCCCACTTTGACAGGGATTTGCACCAATGGTTTTGGATGACATTCAAGCCATTCTAAAACCCCCATCTCTAAAATAAATATCCACATGCGGTACTGGAACTCTCAGACCCCTCTCCACCAAGACAGGGATGTCTTGCTGGTAAATCCCAGCAGCTCAAGGCCACCCCCCTGTACTTGCACAGAACATGAGCTACCTCATTGGGCGATGCCTCAGGTTTTAGCTTTTGTATTTTTCAGATTCTGTGCTGCTTTAGTGTGTAGTTCTGAGTTATATTAGGGGATGGTGAGCTCTATTCACAGAGTAGGGAGACAAAACAATGCCTTCCCTAGATGGGCCAAGGACAAATGATCCAGACCTGAGGCCCAAGAACACAAACAACATGGGCTTAAGACAGAAAAAGAAGGATGGGAATTCATGGGCTGGAGCTGTAATTGGACAATTAACTCCAATATGCAAATGGACCAGAACTTATAAAAGTGAGAGACCCCCTGACCTGTTGTCCATTTTGTGACCATTTTGGTTCATCTTGGGTGTAGCCCTGGCTGGGCTCTTGTGCTGCCCAAGGTGGATCTATTGAGGCCTCCTAATAAATCCCTGCTTTATTCTTTAACTCTGCCCAGCCTCTGTTCTAGGTCAGCCTTCACAAGGCATCAGGGAAGAAGCTTCTAAATGAATCCTTAGTTAAAACAACCCTTTTGAGCCAGACTACAGCCACTCACCTCATCCACATTCTCAAAGGCATTGATGATGTCATATGGTAAACAGGACAGAAGATCAATCACAAACCACGTCTTCAGGTAGTTCATCCTTATGAGCTTGGGATCAGATATAACCTCTCCCCCAGGGCCAACAAAAGTGGTGTGAAAGTTCAAAACAATGTCCACCAGAAAAATAACGTCCACGACGCTGTCCAGCACCAGCCAGGCAATGTTGTTCTGCTTTGTCTTGAAGGACACGTTATATGGAACCATGATTGCTGTGTAGAAGGTTAGAATTAGGATGACCCAGTCCCAGGTGGTCTTAAAAGCACAATAGTGGAGTATAATGTGTGGTGGAGTCTTTGGAGCTTCTTGCTTGTACTGAGGAAGAATATCAGATCCCAGCTGGAGAACCTGTAGGAGGCAGAGAGGCAAATGTTACTGTTTTCAGTGAATAGGATCCAGTGAGGGGTCTTACAGACTTCTGTGAGGACCAGCAGAGATGGGACTGTGCTTGTTGGACATTGCAAGGCAAGCCACAGTTTCTAAATAATCTGATTTATTTAGGACGTGCAGATGCAGCTATCACTCAATGAATGGGAGCAGCATGGCATCTGAGGATATTCCTGCAAAAAGGAAGGTCTTTGCAGATGGACTGAGGGGAAACCATGCCAACAGCAAGGGAAGAGAGGCTCCATACAGAGGTTTTGGGTACTGCCACACCAGCAGATGCTTTGCAGTTACGAACATAAAATCATAGAATGGTTTAGGTTGGAAGGGACCAAAAAGATAATCTATCTCCAACCTTCCTGCCACGGGCAGGGAATCTTCCAATACATCAGGTTGTTCCAAGCCCTATACAACCTGGCCTTGAGCACTTTCAGGGATGGAGCAGCCACAGCTTCTCTGGCAACCTGCTCCCATGCCTCACCAGCCTCACAGAAAGGAGTTTCTTCCTAACACATAATCTAAACATGAACACTCATTCAGACTTGTAATAGTTACAAGACTAATTCTTTGTGCCTGACCTCTTTTTTAAATCACTGCTGAGCCAGAGCAACACCCTATCAAAGGTGACCCCAGCCTTGCTGGCTGACCTCCTAAAATGAGGCACCATGTGCACAACCTCTGCCTAAAACCCTGCCAATATCACACTTCCTTCGTATTTTCTTCAAAAAGTTGTTGCTCTCACAAGCTCAGTATCACTAGTGGGTTCTCCTTTATTTCCTGTAATTAGTTCTCATTTTTTCTGCATAGGACTATAATCTCCTGCACGCTCACTGCTGTAAAACTGTGGAACTGGAAACACTGCAAAAACCAAGCCAAATTCACTTAAGGCATTCCCAGCTAATCTAATTACCTCTTATCTCAGTCCAACACAAGAGACAAAAGCACAAAGGAACACACACGTGGCAATTTATTGCACTAAAAACTGAAAGATCCGTTTGGGGATCCATCTGGGGATCTGAGGTCCGTATGGGATAAAATAAGTAATTACAGCAACTTTAAAACTCATTTCAGCCCTACACCTGCCCCATACTGGGTGATGCACCATATTTCCAGGATTGAAAATAGCAGCCTCAGATGTGTGAAGCTGATGAAACACAGGATCCTTCCTCAATGGAGTAAATGGCTCTGAATAAACTGTATAATAACTAAGAATATGAACTCAAGCACCACAGATAGGGATTCTCCATTAATTCTTTGCAGTCTTGTCTTTTAGATATTTTTAAGAGAAAGCTGTTACTGAGATCAGACAGTAAAAGTTTGGCTCTGCTGAAAATCTGTTCTCCAGGAAACACCAAGGGACAACTACAGCAGCCTCCCTCCTTCTGTGATGGGGAATGTGGCTTCACAGGATGTCAAATCTGGGCCAATGTCAGGCTGAAGGGATGCAAACCTGCCCCTGCCTACCTGGTCCCACCCTCCCTCAGCCCATATTTAGCAATCAGGATCTGTAGGGAGAGTCAGTGGAGCTGACACGAGGAAAAACTAACTTGTTCCATTAATTAGCCATTTCTTTTCTACAGGGTCAGCAGAATTGCACAGATTTATCCCATGGCCAGAAAAGCACTGCACCCACTACACAGGCAGCAGTGGGAGAGCAGCAGAGACCTCCAGGAGCCCGTGGCTTCTCCCTTTGCCAACAGCCTCATGTCCCACCAGCCCCAGTGTAACCCAGAGCCCTCTGTGGAGTGGTGTGGTCCAAAAGGCACTTGCCAGAGACAAGCACAGATGCCAAATCCCTGGTCAGACCTATAAAACATCAAACTCCAGGTGTCCCTCCCCCAGTGCCCAAGACAGACTCGCTGCCAGCATTTCTATACTCCTATAACCTCTGCAGGACACTGAACTTGGTGGTGGATCCATGGGGTTTTCCCTGGAATTAAAGCAGCAATCAACACAGTCATTTTTTCACAGCAGCCTTGTGAAAATTTCTTTCAAAGTGAAAATTTCCACCTGCACTTAACACACCATTTTGGCTTTGCCTCATAATTTGGTTGTTATCTCCAGATATCTCTTTGGACACATCAGTGCCCAACATTTTGCTGATAAATCAGCACTGGGACTTCTTTCCCTGGTTTCTTCAGGCCTGTTTGTTCCTTGCCTTGTTCACTGGGACAGGAGCTGGAAATGTCCTCACTAGAGCTGCAAAAATAAACTACTTAGGGCTCAAGCAGAATGTGATTAACATATGCTTGATAGTTCCCTGTGCCTCTGGTGGTGGAGTGCTTGGGAGCTCCCACGATACTGTAAAAGCATAATTATTATTCTTAACATAATCTCATGCTGAGTTTGACATGGTGAGTGGGTGGCAAGTGGCTGTGGAGACCACTGAACTATAATGATTATTTCTTTCATGCTGCATGGATTTTTAACCACCAAAGAATACACAATATCTTGTTAGTCAGCTGCATTCACCACAGACTGTTTGAATTATTCCTGTGTACAGCTAATAAAAATGACTGGTAACTGTTAAGTCTGATAAGGTGAGCGGCACATTCTGCAAGGGATGAGCTATGGAGGTAATGCTCCTCCTCTGATACAGAAATATGGAAAATGTGGCCTGTGCAGCAATGGTGAACCCCCCTCAGTCTGCCTTCCTCACAGCACTTTGCCTTCAAAGCACTTTCCAGCCATAAACTACTTTTAAGAGAGGAGTTTGCACATTCTCCAAGCAACTTCTCCTGAGTACAACCTCATCCCAGCTACTCCTGAGCACACCTACTCCCTTACCTGAGGTTTTGCTGCTGCCTGATCTAAATCTCCCTTGCCTTTTTTTTTTTTTTCCTCTAGCTGTAGTGGTCCTGGTGAACAATTTCCAAGAATGGCTGTAACTGGATTTACAGGACACTGAAATATCATGAATTTGAAAAGCATGAGGTGTCAGTAATCCAGCATTTATCCCAGCTATTGGTATGGGATCATTCAAGGGAAAACGCCACACTGCCAATACCTGAAAACTGTGGGTTTTCATTATGATAACTTGAGATTTTTATTATCAAAGTTCACTAAAACCAGAAAGGTAATGAAAACAAAACACCAAAAAATCAAACATTTAAAGCCGCTATCAGTTCTACCTCAAGGAGAACATCAAGTAAGGGAGTAGGTGTGCTCAGGAATAGCTGGGATGAGGTTGTACTCAAGAGAAGTTGCTTGGAGAGGGGGCAAACTCCTCTCTTAAAAAGTAGTTTATGGCTGGAAAGTGCTTTGAAGGCAAAGTGCTGTGAGGAAGGCAGACTGAGAGGGGTTCACCATTGCTGCACAGGCCCCATTTTCCATATTTCTGTATCTGATGTGGAGCATTATCTTCATAGCTCATCCCTTGCAGAATGTGCTGCTCACCTTATCAGACTTAACAGTTACCAGCCATTTTTATTAGCTGTACACAGGAATAATTCAGACAGTCTGTGGTGAATGCAGCTGACTAACAAGATATTGTGTATTCTTTGGTGACTTAAAATTAAAAATCCATGCAGCATGAAAGAAATAATCATTATAGTTCAGTGATCTCCACAGCTACTTGCCAGGATAAGTTCTCTGGCACAAGGACTGTCTTTTTCAGTAGCTCATATATTTTGACCCTGTATTTTTGGCCAATTTATTTTTCATTATCAATGGACATGAAGATGAAGGCAGTACCTCTGTTTTATAGGTATTCACTTGTTGCACCACCTGCACTGTTAAGGAGATATTTGCAACCTGCAAAAGAGTTCATTTCATCAGTTCTGAAGATAAAAGTGATGAGGGAAATATTGGAGGAATGGCTTTGCAGGAACGTCAAGATCAGGGTATACATGCAGGCTATGGGAACCCAGACAGGGATGCTTCCAAAGAGGTTTCTCAAACAATCCCATTTTTCTGGGAGAGGGACTCAAGGACATCAATCCTGGTTCCATGTCACTGTGAGACAGCACAGTAGAGAAGCACACTGTGCACCCCAAGTTAAGGAACACCCAGGAAGCTGAGGACTGTGTGCACAGAAATAGTGTCATTTAAGTAAAAGTGACCTACAGAGAGTGCTTTTATGACCTGTCCTGAACATGTGAGTTTGCCACGTTGGTGCTGCTTTATGACGAGTGGAGGCGAGGCTGAAAAAACTCAGAGTTGGAAATATTTTCCTCTAAGAACATCCTTTGCCAATGGGAATTAGGGTGGGTTTTCTTCCCCCCACCTCCCCAGGAAGGGAGCAGGCTGGTGTCCACCCCACTGTCCTGGTTCAGGGCAAATTTTGGAGGGAATCCCCAGAAGGGCTCCTCTAGGAAACAGATTCAATCGGCCCCTCCACCCAACCGGTCCTGGAGAAAATACCTCCTTGGAGAAAAGTGGAAAAAACCCTGTTTATTAAACAATAAAACCTGAAGAATATTAAACAATAAAACCCCTTGCTGCTCCAAAAGAGATAACAAACTGAGATAGTCCCCTCCCTGCGTTGCAGCTCAGCTCACTCAGTCTCTCATCAGCCCCTCAGTGCTGGAAATGCCGCGGCCCAGGCCCGGCCCGGTGGGCCTCAGGAGGAGCTCTGGGTGCTCTGCTGGTGTTCAGTCCAGAGCAGGTTTAAACAGCTCCAAAGAAAGGGGAAAAAAAACCCCACAGTCCAGGGAACTTCTTTGCCTCAGCTAGCTAAACTAACTAAAACAGAGGAGAGCTCTGTCCTGCTGTCTGTCCATCTGCAGACAACACAGGCCAGGAGCAGCAATGTGGAGGAGTGAGTGCAGCGCCTGAAAACAAACTGTGCTTCTTCTCTCCCACCTTCGCTCTCTGCAACAAGCCTTAAAGGTGCAAAACTTATTATTCAGAACAAGATGATGGGGGATAAAAGCATCATCTAGTCAACCCAGGACAGGCACTTACTTCGGCCAAGCGGGAGTGCTTGTGCACCACCTCAGCCTTGTTCATGGGCGTCAGCTGCTGCAGCACGCTGCGGCTGTTGGTCAGCGCCCGCGTCAGCCGGGCAAACTTGGTCCAGCCTGCAGGGAAAGAAGGGAACCGTGTCAGAAATCACATCAGAACTACCCAGGCACCATGCAGTGCTAGTAAAGATCCTTTCTGCTCAGCGATGTTCAGTCTCAGACATGAATGGTTTCTCTAAATTGCCGCACAGAGCGACTGCAGGCTCCGCGCCTAAAGAGCTTGCAAAAGAGGGAAAATGCTGCTCCTTCAAGGCAGCACAGGTAAATGTGAAAGGAATCAAATCATTCTTTCTTCTGCCTTCTGGAGACATTGTGTTAGAGGGATGACATCCCATTTTCAGCCTTCTGGGGACATTCTCTGCTGCTGAAATCTAATTCTAAGCCACTGAAGTTCAGGAAAAAGC
>NW_005054303.1:10299719-10300082 GCF_000277835.1 Geospiza fortis | reverse complement strand
CCCTGCTGAAGGAAAACCCTTCCCAGCCACAGAAAGGCTCCTGCTGATTCAGGACCACTGGAGCAGCCCCAGAAGTCTGATCCTTAAGTCTTTACTGGTTTTTGCCCCAGCTAAACTTCAGGGACAAAAATAAACTGGAAAAAAATTTAAAAGACTGCACCACCAGCAATGCTTCAAACTAAAAGAAAAAATACCATTAAGCATTTGAATTCAGATTAAGAACTTGATTTCAAATGGCATTAAGAAATAAATATAGCTATTATACTAATGATAAACATCTGCTTCAATTGTAGCCTGGGACCCACACACTGAGCTGCCCCTGAGGAACATTTTCCTGCAGCACCTGGCAAGGAGCAGTTTGTT
>NW_005054303.1:10292324-10299654 GCF_000277835.1 Geospiza fortis | reverse complement strand
TGGTGTGGATGCATTAGTTGATGGGGCAGATGGGTGCAGCAAAGAAAACACCAGGATTTTCAGCAGTGTAGCACCTCAGTATTAAGCAGGAGAACTGAAAATCCAGATATCTTTAGGAAGGAAACACATTCCCAAGGACACAGAAGAAGATGCTGAAAATTCAGTTTAGCCAGGTATAATGTCATTTTTTACCAGAGAGTTGTGGATAAAATATCAAACAAGTTATAGACAGGAAAGGGGTTCAGGAGAAGGTTTAACTTTCATTTAATTTGAATACTGAGTAGGTGAAAATTAGGAAAAATATTCGTATTTGAGAAAGGAAACATAGCATTTCTACGTTAGAATCATCACAGAATCACAGAATGGTTTGGGTTGGAAGGGACCTTAAAGATCATCTCATTCCAACCTCCTGTCATGGGCAGGGACACCTTCCACCAGACCAGGTTGCTCAGAGCCCCATCCAGCCTGGTCCTGAACACTCCCAGGGATGGGGCACCCACAGCTGCTCTGGGCACCCTGTGCCAGTGCTAGGCTTATTTTTAAATGCCTTATATTTTAAATGCCTTTAAATTCCAAGTCAGGGACTTGGAATGTTAAGGGAAGCCCTGAGGGAGACAAAATAGCAAACAGGGAACAGAAAAGACAGTAAAACCTCAAGAAAAAAATGATGTACAAACTTGGCTTTGCCATTTACCACATACATATCACATTCGCACAAATGTAAATCCATTGTTCATCATTTCACAATCAGAACAGCCTAAAATATCATGACACACCACCAGCACTGCACAAACATTTGTGTCTAGCTATTTATACATGACCTCAAAAATGCACATAAAAAATTCACTGGGAAAAGGTAAAAAATAGAAGCATTTTATTAACTTTTCAAATGTAAACTTCAAATGTGGGCTTTGGATATGTTTCATGCTTCTGGAGCTTACAGGGATATTCAATTAGGAATATGCCCTTTTCCATTTAACAAGGTCAAGGCAGAATACAGTGATCTGTGAACTATTAATTTCTATTAAAAATCCTTGCACTTTTCCTTCTCCTAATTGTCTCTAAAACTGCAGATGCTTTAAGTCAGAAGTCAGAACTGTTCTTTATTTTTCTAAACCAGCAATTTCAAAGACCAAGTGAGCCTGGTAACAGCATTGTGACAGCTCTGCCCCAGCATTTCTAGTAATTGCTGGAGGCCACGTTGCATGCAGGTGATTTATTTTGGGTCACTGCAAACACACAGCAAGAACCAGGGAAAAAGAGCAGCTCTTCTCCAGGAAGGTGTTCACTTCCAGTTCTGGGCAGGTACTCAGTTATGGTCCTCTTCCCCTGGAAAAATATTTCCCTGTGGTCCATAAGGACAAATATGGGCCAGTCCCCAACCTTTATCTCATCATCTTGCCTCACAGCTGATACAAGAGTGATGGAAAACTGCTCAGCAAAAACAAAACCACCACAGACAAACTGCTGGGTGCAGCCCAAATCACTCTCATTTGTCACATCCCAGTGTTGTCGCTACTCCAGCTCCTGACAGGGACATAGGGATGTCCAGCAGGGAGAGGTAAAAGCCCTGTACCTAAGGAGGTACAACTCCATGGACAATACATGCTGGGAAGTGGTTTGGCAGAAAATGGTGTGGGGGATTCCCAGAGGACTGAGCTGAACGTGTCCATGGTGGAAATCCTTGGCTGAGTGAGACACAGAACTGCCAGCAGGTCCAGGAGGGTGATCCCTCCCATCTCCTCCTCACTGGTCAGGCCAGCTCCTGCAGTGAGGAGGATTTGGAGAAGAGTCAGAGGCTGGCAATGACAGGACATGGCTTCATGTACCCTCTAAAAATCCTCTGTCATGGTGCTTTGCAGGCTGAGAGATCCCTCTCATAAAAATACAGGGTTTTAAATGCCTCTCTATAAAAGCAGAACTGGTAAGAAATCCCTTGTCACTTTTCTAGGTAAGAAAAGCATCCGTCCTGCATAACCACAAATGCAGAATTCCTGGGGAAGTTAGGGAAGATGGAGCAGTAAGCTGCACACCAGACAACAGCAACTCTTTTGCTGTAAAAATAAAAATAAAGGAAAAACCATTATTTTTTTTCAAATCCTTCTTTACCACCAGTGAGATCATCAATGTCATGTGAAAGAAAGAAGCCACACATTTTAGCATTCAAAGTTACCACTCTGCTCATCTGTGTGACCTCTTCTTTTCACAAGACAAACCATTTCATCGTGTCCTTTCTCCACCAAGACCAAAGCTTTGCTTTGTGCCACAGCAGACCTTCTGCAAAACCCTCCCAGCCTCATTTAGAGACTTCACATTTTCACATTTCTTTCAGCCCTGTGAAGCCCATGATTCTGGACACTGGAAGCCCAGAATACACTAACATGACTTTTTTCTCCAATTCAGCACCAAGTCCAGAATTATTTTACCTGCTCCAATCTACCCATCTGCAATAGTGTGAAAAAAGTACCAAGTTTTTTTGTTTCCTATTTACAACCCAAGAGAATTAAAAACACAGCAACAGCAAGATGCTGGGTTATGAGTGGGAAGGTGAAAATGCACACAGGCTGCCTTGTGTCTGAAATAATCTGCACAGGGTACATTTCTCTCTTTCTTGACCTTGTTGTAGACTAGACAAGTTCAGAATTATATTTAAAACCAATGTGTATGTTTAAATAGACCAGGGAAAATTTGCATAGCTGCCTACTGCTGTCAATGTTTCTTCAAACGATTCTCTCCTTTCTTTTCCTCTTTAGACAGACACTTGAAAAGAATGATAATTTTATCCCAAGTATTAGTGACCGTCTGTCCTCACAGATATTTTCAGTCTGGAAGGAGTAAAGAGGATGCACAAATAGCAGATGCAAGAGGGGCAAAACCAAAAATATACTTATGAGAAAATGTAATACTTTTGATGCTCTCCAGGTCAGCTGGATTGCATCTTTCTTCCCCAGCACTGCCTGAAAAAAAGCACCCTGAACTTGCACCACTGCACTCAGGTTTTTGGGAAAAAAAGCATCATCATCAGGTCTCACACCAGATCAGGTCAGCAGCTGCTTCTCCTTACAAGCAGTTAAACTGGGTGTTCCACACAAAGATGTGAACCACCTTGAATGGAAAACTCTGGAATAGCTTATAAATAAAATTATTGTTTCCCCTGGTTCTCTTTAATTACTTTCTTATCCAGAGACAAAATAAGCAGCATTTGTTCCCCTGCTTTAAAAAAAAAACCACTCATGATCTGCATTCACTCTCAGGATCCAAAACAATGATCTCTTAAACTGGAACCTAGCAAAATATTTGCCTGTTTCTATCCATTACTCAAAGTAAAATTACTGCATTCTCAGTAAACTGGAGGTTTAACAGTTACAAGAACAGGACATGAAGAAGGCAAGCATGCTGATAAACATGGGCTAAAACTTCTCTCTGCCTTGGCCCAGCTGTAATGCTGCCCTTCCAAGCAGGCAACTTCCTTCTTCCTCCATGCATTTTAGACAGAATTAAATATTTTAATCCACTATTCTCCATGCCTCTTGCCCTAAACCAGACTGCCAATTTGACAGCCCTCTGACCGTGGGTCTAACTGAGACAGAGATGACTTTGTGATGTCCTTCACACAACAGCTGAGCCAGAGGTTTCTCTGAAGAGAAATAAAAACAGGAATACCAAATTAATTTTTTTAAAAGGCATTTTTTCTAAACCTTAGATGCTGTGACACTGGTTGAAACTGTTGATGCTGTGACAGGATTCCTGGGGGAGTGCAGGAGCACGGGGGGGAGGAAGGGAATACTCAGGTGAAGCAGTCAGAGCACCCAAACACCTCCTCAGAGGAGGAAAAGCTTTCCAGAAGGGTCTGAGGAGCTCATTTAGCCACTCAGTGGTTTATGAATGTATAGATTCATGCACCACTACAGAAACTTCATGGTGCCTGAGGGGGAAATGGTATTTCAAGGTTACAGCTCAATCCTTTTGTCCCTCCATCACCAGAATGTCCAAAATATCCCACTCACAGCACGTGCCTTTCCATCAGCTCCTCCTCCAACAACAGCAGTATTATGCCCACACATCTCTCTCCCTGAGATCCCAAATCCATCATTCTGTTTTACACTGCACAGCTGGGATGGGCACATCTGTGCAGCATCTCTGGGATGGGCACCGCTCTGTGGCAGCTGCTCTGCACAAACCTCCCCTCTGCAGCCACACTCGCTGCTTTCTCTGTGTGCAAATTTCCTTTCCAGACTCATTTAGAGGCTTCACATTTTCACATTTCTGCCAGCTGCACCCTGGCACTGCCACAGGGACCTCTCTGTGCCCTTCTGGTCACCCGCCTGCTCCCCAACACCACAGCCTGCAGATGGGTCCAGCACACAAACACCCCCAGGCAGCTCCAACACTGCTCCTCATCCCTGCTGCCTTCCCTGGGCAGGGAGAAATGCCAGCCAGGTCCAAGATGTTGATGCAGTGTATGGCAGAGCATTAAAAAAAATAAAAATAAAACCGAGTAAAATCTGTCCAAAGAAAGTGCAGCAAGGGAGGCTTCCCCAAGCAGAAGTGATGCTGGAATGGATGAGACAGAATCATTGAATCGTTTAGGTTGGAAAAGACATCTGAGACTCTTTCCTGAAGGTTATGTGGAGACAAAACCTTGGAATCAGAAGGATTTCCAAGCTCACAAAGCTCACAAAACAGAAAATATTTTCAAATATAGCTAAATGCAAGTGATAAAACCTTTAGAACTCTCACCACAATTTAATTAGGAGTTGAAAATTTGCAGTCTCTCTGACTTGGTTTGTGTACAGTTCCAAATGCAGATCTAACCACCCAGCTAGCAGCCACACTGAAAAAAATATTTCGTTCATAAACTACATTATGTTATTTTAAAGCTAAATTCATACATCAGAGTTTATGAAGAGTTTTAAATCTCAAGGTGAAATGTTAATGTCCTTTATGGTGCACTTGCTCTGAAAAACCTCGACATGACTAGCTGCCCCTAATAAAGCATTAATGCAGCTCTACTGGGTTGCAATTAACCTTTTTGTCAGGGTTTGTCTGGTCTTAAATAATGGTGACTTTTAAATCAGTATAACAGGGAACTATCCCCTACCTTAGATTTCAGGGAATACACTTGGGTTAAGAAGTATATTCAGTGTAAAAAACACAATTGCAGAGGGCAACTCCAGCAGTGCTTGTGTTGATTCCTGCCTTCAGGAGCGCAGGGAACAGATCCCAGCCATGGGAAAATTGTTCTGATGTCATTGAGAAGCACAAAACAGTTAACATGCAGAATGCTTAAATAATACATAATTTATGACTTACCCACAAGAGCAAAGAGCTGGCACTGCTCAGAGTTGGGAAGTATGGAATTCAATTGGTAACACAGATCATCCTTTGGCATAAATAGTTAGCATGTATAAATCCAAACTATTTCTAGACTCTCCAGCAGTAAAATCATGACAATGGCTGGCTGCTTGCTCTTTACTGCAAGCAAAGTATGTCTGAAAGAGTTCACTGTCTCTCTGAAAAACTTGATAATCCCAGCATTGGGTTTTTAGAGACAGAGGGGAATAAACAAGATTTCTGAATAAACAGCTTAATAGTCAAACAATGTTCAATCATTCCCATGGTGCAGTAAAAATATTTCTGGACTTAGAGTCTATTAAAATGAAATTCAAAATATTGGGATAAATTTCTGGAATTGAAACCCTGTGTGTTCCACTGTCTGAAAATGCACTGCACTCCTGGGATAATTTTTACATCCAACCTCCCTTCTTGCTCAGTGTTGTCTTCCCAGTTACCATCCACCCACTGCAACTGCTGGGGAGCTCAGTATGGATGAAGAACTAATGGGTAATCTTGGGCATATCATTTTACCTCTCTGAGCTTCAGCTTCTCCTCCTTAAAATGAAGATAATGCTAATTACCTAATTTGCAAGCCATTTTGAGATCTACTGATAAGGAGAGCTAAGATTTATATAACTCTAGACTACACTAGGCATACATTTTAAAATTACAAAATATTTTTTAATTTAATTCTCAAATAGCCTTAAATGTACAGTGCCCAACTTCTTACATTTCACTTTTCTGCAAATAAGGCTAAACTTTATACACAAACACAGGGCCACTGGGGTATTACTTCCCATAAGTGTACAAAAACAGGTGCAATTCTGGGGAAGAAGAAGGGGAAAAAATACTAATTACTGTAAATATCAGTTAACTGGCTTTTACAAGTTGGTCAGATAGCAAAGTGCTCATCCCATCACATCACCTCATCCTGCATTTGAATCACCCCAGAGACACTGAATGGTCAAAGCCTCTTGCAGAGCAATCTTCACCAAAGTGACCCTTGTGTGACACTCTCAGCAAGATATTGAGACCGCACAGTTCAGTAAATTACAGGTTAAATGGGTGAAGAATTTATTATTTGGCAAGTATCAAACAAGGAGCAGTGGGAAATAGTAAAAATTTATTACTGGGATCCTTCTGGACACCAGTGGCCAGGCATCCTATCCAGTGCTTATCTCCAGGGTATGAAAGCCCTTATAAAATGACTGATAGAAGTGTCAAATGACAGGAGGATTAGAGGAATGTTAAACAGCACTGAGGACAGTCAGGATGATGTGTTTGATGCCTGGGCACGTGCCATTAAAACGTGTTTTAAATGGAAAACAGCCATCCAGAGAAAAGCAATGAAAATTGTAACTCCAGCACAGGAGGGGGAAATGTCCCAAGCAAAGAACAGGTCTGAAAAGGATCCAAAGGTCTTGGTAGATGAGCAATTCAGCATGTAATTGGCTTTGGCAAAAAGTCACCTGCTCTTTGGATACATAACAGTAAGAACTGGGCTTGGAGGCTGAGCAATGAGCAATAATGAGGAATTAGCTGGAAACCCACCCGGCCACAATAATGGCTGCAGAAACTCACTGGGGACCTGGGAGGATGAAATCCAGGCCACCACAGCTTCATCCCTACTGCTGCCAATGAGCTGGATTAAAGGGCAGCTAAAATATCCACGTATCTGCCATCACCAGACCTCCAAACTCAGTCTAGACAGAGGTTTAAGGAGCTGAACTCATTTACTTTATCAAATGGAGCACAGTGATGAGCTGATTATATGTGTAAGTGCCTTAGTGGCACTTTCTTAATACAGTGGGAAAGAAGACATAAGAAGATGCCACTTCAAGAAGCTGAAGCCAGGCTAATTTGACACTTCTTTAATGCCAAAAGCCTAATGGAGAAGCACAAAACATAGTAAGTAATGTAGTGGATGCTCAGCCTCTTCTAAATCAATACTGGATGCCTCCCTGGAGGGGATGGTTTAGTTACACACAAGTTC
>NW_005054303.1:10288702-10292314 GCF_000277835.1 Geospiza fortis | reverse complement strand
GGAGCAACTCAGTGAAGTGGAATGCCCTGTGTTACACAGATCAGACTTTTAAACCCCACTACATTCATACTTATTATTTTAGATTTGGCTAATGATGAGTGTTCAGTTTTCTACACACAAAGTGTATCCATCTACAAACAGCTTCTGCTTCAAAGATCAGCTTCCAGTTTAATTCAATCTATCACAGGGCTAGATTTCATTTCAATGGGATTTCATTTTCATTGCACATTAAACTTCCAGAAATTTGCAGACAGTTAATGTGCATTGATGGGTTGCTGATGGAGCACATAAAGGGCTCCAAAGGCTGTATCAGATTCAGAAAAAAAGAGTTTCATTTCTGTGAAAGAAACTAAACAGCCCTGAATATGGAAATGGAAATTCCCTCTTCCTCATCACGGCGGGTCTCCGGCAGCAGTAAAGCAAAAAAGGATACAGAGGGGGAAGAGAGAGTGGAAATAAGGCCTTGGAGCATCACTCCTGAAAGGGAGGAAGCAAATCTCTCTGTGACTATTCAGCCTGTGCAGTGTCTGCAGAAAGTGCCAGCAGCACACCACTGAAGACATAACAGGGATGAATAACAGGGATGCTTGTCCTGCAGGAACAGGAAAAAAGCGACCTTGGAAGGTCTTCCAGGTAACTGGCAAGCTGTGCCTATCCCAAATGGATGGTTTAAAACACTACCTAAAATAGTATTTTATCTGAATATTATCTGACTATCTAAACACTAAAAGAGATTCTCTCTCAGCATCATTGCACTGAGTTGTCTGCTCTTGGCACTGAAAACCCACCTGGTGTTCTGGCAAATGCCCAGTCTTGTCACCCCTCCCAAACCAAAGCCCTTTCTCCCAGCCCAGGAGTCTCTGGATGCTGCACTCTAGACCCAGGGGAGAATGGAGAACTGCAGGTGATCTCCCTGCTGCCTGGAAGGGAGGGAAACTGCAAAGGAAGCAGCATGAGAACAAGTGGGTCTCTATTGTGACCCTTGTTATTACAGCCACAGAAAAGAGCAATAAAAACATGCTAAGGATATCCAAATTGTAACCTATTAAATTACTGTGATGGATTACTGTCAAGGTGATGTACTCAACAGGGTACACTGTGCTTCAGCTAAAGGTAGAAACCTTATTTTCATGCTCTAATCCCTCCACCCACTTCTTCTATTATCACCAGGATGGATACACCCTCAAGGAAAAGAAGGTTCCCATGTGCAACTAGTTATATATGCTTAATAACTTGCACTTATTAAAGATAAAAAAGGATCAGAATTATAGACTTAGCAAGGATTAGCAAGCCATAAGTGCATATTTCTGCAACTACTACACTTTTTATAGCGCTGTCACACTCTGAGATAGAGTTGTATCATTATACAGAGTTATATAACCATAAAGAGTTATATCACTGGAAGCATTACAGCATTGTCCCAGACAGACTTGATTATCAGAGTCTGGCTCTAGCAAGTGAAAAGGGAAAAGAAAAAAAAAAATGCAACTTCAGGATCCTGCTGTGCCATATCCTGATCCCATCTGTTAACAGCACACCATCCTGAGTTGTAGGGGGCTCATTAACACAACTTTGCATCCTGATTCTACATCCCATCATTATTCACTAGAACTTCCCTAGAACTTCCCCATCACTGCAGATGTGACAAGCCTGATGTTTCACTCCACAGAGACTCCAGATAACCAGTGAGAATCCCAGCCAACAAAAAATTCTAAGTTTACATAGAGGCCAGTTTTTTTCTTCACTGATGATAAAGCGAATAAAACCATTGCACAACTTAAGTGAAACTCCCCTATTAACCAAAATTGCTGGTCTTTTTTTTTCCTATACATAAACTTTTTGTTCCATAGACTCCACAGCACTCCTGGCTTCAAATGGTGTTAACATTTTAAGTGGCCCCATTCACCCTTCTAATAGTTAGGGCCCAGAAAAATGGCTTAATTTTTTTCCTGACAAATAAACAGAAGATTATTACCACTGTGTGTCTTTGGAGGAATTGAAAGTCTTCAGATGTTTTTAAAAGGCCATTGGGTAAAGACAGAATAAAAGCTCAGCAAGCTGATAAAAGCATCCAACTGTGACCTGACAATGGTACAAACATTAAAAAAAAAAGATCCTTTGGGTTTTATTCACCTAAAGAAAATACATAATAGGATCTTTCATATGCTTGTAATGGCCTTCCACCTCTGCTGAGCACAGAGGCCTTGGGGATCTGGCCCTCTGCCACCACAGGTGGGACCTGCTGCTTGCTGCTGAATCCACATCAGACAAACACTCCCATTAGCAAAGAGGAGCAGGAGAAGGAAAGGAGAGATCAGACAAGCACAGCACAGCTCCTTAACCAGAAAATAAAGCACTGGCCCAGTGACCACCCAAGGCAGCCATCACCTCCTGCCTCAGCACAAATTCTCACACCTCTTCTTCTTCCACACTGCCCCCATCCACAGCTCAGCAGCCACTGCTCAGGAGCTGGGGCACTAAAAATCTAAACCCAAACCAATGGAGGGGTTCCCTCTACCCTCCAGACCTCCAAGCTGCTGGTGACACCTTCACCCAGGAGGGAACACATCTACCAGCAGGCTGATCCTTCCTTCAACCAGGAGGCTGATCCTTCCTTCCATCGCTTTTGCTGCTTTTGCTGGAGTTGCTGGGGGGTTTTGACACTTTTGACTGGTTAGACACTTTTTGAAGTAATTTTCCATTTACAAGGAATGGCTTTACAGCAGGTTTTGGTCACTATTATATTGCCATACATCATAGGTCTCCCACACATCACCAGCAATAACAGATTGGAGCACAAGTAACAAGAAAAGTCAGTCCAATCTTCAGTCAACTGCCTGCACCCTCTCAGAAAACAAGGGTTTTGAACTCTGTCACTGTATTTTATGAGAGGAAGGTGGCTTTTAAATATCCCTTTTCTCAAGTCTTGCTTACAGTCCAGGAAGTTTCAACAGCTTTCTGGTCTGCAGCAAATTCACAGCCCCCTGGGTGAACCTGGGAAAAAATTTCATTACTTTTACTCCCTCTGGCAAGCAAAGCTCCTTCCTCCTCCCTTCTTCCTCCTCCTCCTCCTCCCTTCAGCACTAACAGAGCCAGTGGTGAGCACAGAGGTAAGCAGAGACACACCATCTGTCACAGTGTCCCAGACCTCTCTGACTCCCTCTGCTCGCACGGGGCTTGTCCCCATGAAATCAACTGCATTTTTTGCACTCAAGAAACACGTTTTTTAACCCACATCAGGAAAAAAAAAATCCCAGCTCACCCTGGCAATGTGCTTTGTAGTAAGACAACCGTTTCATTTGTGTGTCCTGTTTTCACAAACCCAACAAGCTGTTTGACACATTTGTGCAGATCTGCATCCTCAGCACCACTCTCTGTCCCCCAAACCTGCTGTTCCCTGGCTAGGTCTCGATGAGATGCCAACCCCACTGCAAGCAGGTCTGGCCAAGCCCAGCAGGTATTTCCAGGAGTGAGGACACACAGACACTCTGCAGTGTAGATACAACCAGTGCCATGATTTAAATACCTCACACGGCATGATATACTGAAACTTCACAACAAAGCACCACACCTTTGAACAGTGCAGAACGTTTTGGTATGGAGAGATTATTG
>NW_005054303.1:10261084-10288688 GCF_000277835.1 Geospiza fortis | reverse complement strand
AATTTTTTATCTCAAATTTACTGCTCCCATAAGTAACACACAGTAACTCATCTGCACCATAGTTACTTATGTATTATGTATTGCATGGTCCTGGCAGAATTTCTTAAGAAATATCCTTCTTTTAAAAAGGAAAAAATAAAAGTAGCCTTTTCAATGGCAAATGCCAGCACTCAGCAGCAGCATTTTATTGAAACCCTTTCCCACAAGACTTTAAAAATTCTCTGCTAAATTTTAACGTGTATGTTTACCAATCTCATAATTCAAAAAGGAAGTGGCCTGGCAGCTTCTAAGCACATTGTAATGTGATCTGCAGGGACAATGAATTATGCATCTCTCATAGCACCATGTCTGACACGAAACCACTATGATCCCAGTGCCGTGGGATCCCAGAGACCCACACAGCTGAGACACACAGGGTGATGCAACAGTGCTGTTTTCCCACCCCTGTAGTAAAGTGCTGCAAATATTTGAGTATGTTTTCCTTATATCAAGGGTGCAAAAGACAAGCTTTAATTTATACAGAAGCAGAAGAAAAATCGGGTCAGTGGTTTGTGATGATGAGGTTTGTTGGAGGAACAGATCAATGCTCTTCAATGCTCTAACCAAAGCAGATTCTTAAGGCTCCAATTCTGCGCTTTAAAGAAATGTGGGAAATGTGGCTGCACTGCCTCTGCAATGTTCTGGTTGAGTTTTGAGGGTTTTAGAGTATGACTTTGACAGAAGCAAGGGCTCTTTAGACATAGAGTCAAGCCACTTTGGCTTCTGAGGGCTATATTTTGTGATGTCCATCATTAATACCTGGCATTTTAATTAATGGTGTTCTCCAATGCAGCACACAAGTCATGCATTTCACTGCTACTGCTCTTTCCCATAGGAACATATATTCCTGTTCTGGATGCCACATGGGTTCCGCTCCTCCTCAGCACAAGATGGGGAGGGGAAGAGCTCAGCCCCTGGAGCACATCCCTGCTTCCCTGGGGAAGGCAGCAGAGTCTGAATCTCCCAGGCTGAGAATCCAAAGGAAGCAACATTCATCATTTATGCATTTGAGAGCCACCTTCAGTATATTTTCTCTGTCCTGCTGCAGTCCAACACTTCTCAGTGCAATTCAGTCCTGTGGGAAGTGGGGCAGAGCTGGGAAAAAGGGGGGATTTTGGAGCTGGCTCCATGTGAGGTACATCTTGGTTCCCCCAGAAAGCATCAAATAGGGAACCTTACAAGAGGATTCTTGCAAAGACTGGCTTTTTCCTTGATGAGCTCACCCTATGTATTACATACACTGCAGCAAGGAGACAGTCCCACGCCTTCAGATACCCATAAAGTCCTTTTAATTAACTGACATTTACCCTAAAAAACTCTGATTCTTTCCAGGCAGAAGAATTCCACATTATAGAGCATAAAGTGAAATACAGAACATTTGCAGTTTGCTAGCTAAATTGTACAGGCAATAAAGTTTATGATGGCTGAGAAGGTATTCCTATATCAGGATCTTATAATTTTATGGATAATACTCTCTAGACAAAAAAAACCCTGTCATATTTAGTGTTAGCTTGGAGGGGAGCCTTTCATTTTAAGTCTGCCTTTATAAACTGACTTTTCAGTTATCCAAACACTTGCAAAAAGTGCTGTCTAGATATTAAGAAGCTGTTTGCATTCAAATGACACCAACTTTTTATCCTAAAGAAGATGGCTTAGAGCACACCAGCTCCAAGTGAGATATCAAACCTTCTTCAAGCATGAAGGGAAAAACATAGTAAAGAATTAATCATCAGGAGGCAACTTCCAAGAGATGTGGATAATGTCCTTCTTTATGCAAGCATGCATTGTTTCACCCAAAGCAATACACATGTAAACCTGACACAAGACACGTGTTTTGTAACTAAAGCAGGGGATGGTGCTGTCAGATCCTCAGTACCTTTCCCCACAAATTTCTCCTGCAAGGCTGCAGGCCTGGCCAGGAGCTGTTCAGTGACAAGAGCATTCCAACAAAATCCTGCCCTGCAGCTGATAAGTAACAAGCACAATGCCCACTGCCATGCAGTCATCACTCCTCAGCAGTAATAAATGACTCAAGCAGGATGTCTCACATTTCACCTCCAAGAGGGAAGAAATACCAGCATCTCATCACAAGGAGCTGGAATTATTTCTTTCCTGAAAAGATGACACCTGTCCCGTAACAGAAAGATCTCCCAAAACAGCACAGCATTCAAACGACTCAAAACTGTGTAATTTTTAGAAAGTGCCTGCTATAGTGATGAAGAAGTGAATTACAAAGAAAAATAGAGGCTTGTGACTATAGAAAACCATTGGTAGGGAATTTCCACTCATGATAACTTATCTTTTTTTTTTCTTTAATAATTTAGGAGAGTGGCATTGAAACTCTGACAGGTCACAAAACATTTCCTCAGTTCAAGACAGATCACAGACATGACACGTCCCTGTGACAGGTCTGAGCTCAAGCATTTACTTCTATCCTTCACAAAAATAATAATGTATTTCATGTTTACCTTTTGTTGAATCATCTTCGATCGGTTGCTTGAATAAAGTGATATCCTTAAAAGTGCACAAGAACAAAACCACTTTTTCATGCTCATTTCTTATAGGTGCAATTTGCATGTAGAACCACACTGGGGTTCCTGGAGCAGAGAAAAAAAAGTGACATTGGAATGTGGTGTAGCACAAACTACCCCCAACCCATAACATTTACACACTATTAAAACACACACATAGTTTAGCTGTGTACCTCAATATTTCTGCATTTTTCAGAGTTTTTAATTTTACTTCCTCCAAGGAAAACAACATATTCCCATTTTTACAGCTTCATTAATCTAACTAGATGATCACAGAGACAGAAGGCTATATAAAAATTTATTCTGAAATAAAATACATTGTTCTTCCCCTCTTGCTCTTGTTTTGTCCCAGCATGTTGCACAAACTGAGGTCTGAAATGTAGAAAGGTGAGAAAAAATCAGGTGGATGGCATCTTTGATTCCCTCTTTACATAATATGGAGCTATCAAATCCAAAAATGATGGAATATACTGTGAATTGCTCCAAATTTTATATAACTACATTATTTAAGAGGACCTGAGTTGGACTCTCAATATCATATCAGGACAAATCAGATTTGATTTCTTTTTTTGTGTTTCAGGTCACACCTCCACCTCCTCACTGCCCTGCCCAGGGCAGCACTCTCCCAGCACAATTATTTCTACTTAACTTCTGAAATGAAACCAAGTATTTTTCAAATCCTACCACCTACCAAATAAACAGCCAAAAAGAGCCCTTGGTTTTGGAGTGGCCAGCTTGGCTTTTAGTAAATCCCAGAGAGCTCCTGCAGGTGCTCAGGAGCTGCAGCTTCCAGGCTGACACACACATGGCAGTGCCCTACACAATGCAGGTGTGCTCCACAAGGGGTGAAATCCTACAACAGTGGAGCAATTTTCTTAGAAAACCCTGTTCCCCTGCAGGGCTGGGAGGGTCAGATGTTCTCCATCCAGCAGAGCTCTGTGTCCCTCCCTCCCAAACGAGCACCTACGCACGCTGCACCATAAATGCCTTCACAGCCAGATAATTACCTCTGGGATTTGATGTGCTTTCAGCCAGTTGACAGAATGGCTTTTCTCCTGAGCTGCCTGAGAGCTGACACATTGACACAAGCCTCTTGCCCACTGTTATCCCCCATGGGCACTGCTGCCCCCCCCAGATCTCCTCTGATGCACCAGGTCCGGGAGCTGTGCCAGGAGCTGCAAGCACAGGTCCCAGAGGGCAGAGAAAACCATTTGGGCTAGGATTACTGTGGGGAAGGTTAAAACCCACAAGGGTTTATTGAAATTCAACCCAGATTAAACCAGTAACTCACTACCAGTAAACTGGAGAAGTGGGAGAGATGTGGGACTGCTTTTTGTGATAATTCCAAAGCTATTATGCTGATTACTTGATTATCTTAATTCCCAGTTGCTAACCCAAGACAAAAGACTTTTCATAACTACTAAAACAGAGTGCTGCAGCTTTCTGGAGAAGTAATTTGCACTCATACCTGGGATTCCATTGGTACCCTTGGAGATAAAAGCAAGTAGGCAAAACACCCTGCACCCTGCAAGGGTGCTGACAAAAATCAAAGACAGAGGCAAGGTGGCTACTGGTGTAGAAGCAGCAAAATGAGGAAAAGCAGGCAAAGAGGTTTCCTGAGTATTACCATATAGATATTCATATATAGAGATATAGAGAGAGGCATGCATATGCATATACATACATATATATATATATGTAGGCATGCCTAATGTGGATGGTGAATAGTTGTGTGGGCAGAGGTAAGGACTGTATAATAAGGGAATGCAGCAAAGCAGAAGAGAGTTGTAGCAAGCTTTCAAGTCTTGAAGCTGGAAGCTACAAGCTGGGTTAGAACACCAAGGGGAGTGGTGAAGGCAGCAGTCAAACAGATGCTGCAAGAGAACATCAGCCCTTAAAGATCATCTCTAACACAGCAAAGAAGGATGGGAAAACAACCTGAAAATCTCAAAATCTCCCTCTGCCAGAAGCAAAAGGGAATGGGTAAGGGAAAAAAACCCAAAACAAAACAAAACAAAAAAAAATCCACAATGTGCCACATTATCAAAAATACACAGCACACCTGGACCTAAAGTTTAAAAATGTGGGTGGGAGGGTGCTCTGAAGGCACTGCAAGCCTCATGTAGGTGATGTAGGTGATAAACACAAGCCCTTCCACAGAGTAACCACCTACACTCTGCAGAAGTACATTCATACCAACAGATAACTAATCTTTATTTCCTTCTCTGCTCCAGTTTCCAGCCTGGAGGATTAGCAGGCAGTGTCTTCCTAAGGACCATCTTCCACAAGGCTCAGAGAATGACAAATGGAAGGAAACCCTGAGCACAGCAGCTCAGGGTGACACAGCCCAGAGTGAGCCTGTTAGCATCAGTGAGGGGTTGAGGTTCTGGGCTTTGGGTGATGGAGAAGAAAGCTGACAACAGATGTTATGGATGGGAAGTGACTCAAGCCCAGAGAGGAATACTGAGTAATTTTCCATAAAGTCCTTCTGTAATCCTGCATAATTTATGGAAAATGTAGGCTTGGAGATCTGGGCAAAGGTGAAGATTTTATTAAGGCAACTGCAGCTCAATAAATCTCTGCAGCATCATCAAGCTCCAGCAGACAATCCACAACCCAAAGCAAAAAGCATCTGCCTTGTTACAGGAAAGTCACCAAGAGAAGACTTTTCTCTTCTTATACATAAATAAAATAGGAAGGAATAAAATTCAGGCCCATTCTACAGCAAGAGCTAAGAGCAGTATTTACTAAGAGAAGCCAGGGTTGGAGAGAGCACAGGGTCTCTGGGATCCACTCTGGAAATCACATGGACAGAGGGCATGGCAGTGCTGGGCACCATCACTGGCAAAGATACCCAACATGAGACTGTCCCAGGGGATTCCCCTGATGTGAGGGGGCATCCAGGTGACCTGGAATGCACAGGAAACAGGAAGAGAAGCAGAAGATCTGTGGAACAGACACGTCCATATGCTTAGGAACCGAAAAGAGGTCATTTGGAGGGCTCCCCTGGGCACCTGCAGGAACAGGTGGACTTCAGAGCTGCTCTGGCTTCTCCCTTTAATTAACATGTTGGCTAAAATGCCTTGATGCAGGCAGAACTGAGAACTCTACAGGCAATTCCTGCTATTTTAGTGCCCACACAGGAAGATTGAGTCTAAAAAGGGAAAACAGAGGTAAAGCATAAGAGGAGGTGTCCAGGACGCTCCAATGTCATGAAAGGTTTGGGTGAGTTTGCAGTGAAATGGGGCAGTCAGGCACAGGGAGCTCTTTCCTGAGGCACAACATTCCCTTCCCTCAGCCACAAGCATGCAGGGAAAAGCTCTGCCAGTCCCATGACAGCATCAAAGGCAAAACTCTGGCAATCCCATGTCAGCACCCAAGGCAAAGCTCTGGCAATCCCATGTCAGCATCAAAGCCCACTCAGGAGAAGCACAGCCTCAGATTCTGGGCTCCAGGCAGGTGAACCAGCGGGAAAGATCCCCAGCCCCACAGCACCTGCACCCTGTACTGAGAGCCAAACTGAGGAGAACATCTCCATCAGGATTGGTCTTGGGCTGCTCTTGGCCACCAATCCTGTCACCTGGACTAATTCTGTGCAGATAGAGGAACCAGATTTTCTGGAGCACCTTTAATCTGGGTTTTGGCTTTCTGTCTTGGAAGATGGTCTGTGCTAGTGAAGGACGCTGCTCATTTCCACTGACAACAACAGGAACCACAACCACCAGCTCAGCAGATCTGTCCACCATGCACAAGTCCAGCAGGAGGCCACACAACAGCACAGGCTGTGCTCAGAATGTGCTCGAAGTCAACAAGCCAGTACTGCCCAGGACAGAAAATGTGGCTGGAATGGCTCGTGGCTCAGACAAAATGAAGAAAATCTCCGGTTCTGGCAACTTCCTGCAAACCCAATGCCACCAAGAAGGAACAGAGGCCCTGAATCTCATTGAGCCATGGAAGTCCCTGGTTTTCTAACTAATCCCTGGGCTATGTGCCAGCTTAGTGCTCCCCCCAGAGCTGGCACGTGTTGGTTTACACACACAGAGGCATCTCAACACCACCAGGAGCAGCCACTCCACAACCAGGGCCTGGCTTCTCACTTGTGGAGACATGGGGGAGTTTCCTGAGGGATGTGGGGGAACCTCATTCAGCATTTCTTTTCACTTAACCCAGTCAGTTTCCCTTCAGGGAAACAATCCTCAAAACTAAATATATTTTTGAAAGAAGGAGTCAGACTAGAGACAGCAGGGAACAACTACTATTCTTGGCAATCTGAATGCTTGGCCTGAAAAGAGAGATCTCTTCCTGAGCTGTGGCAACCAAAATGCCTGTTTCTTCTCCAAATCTTGCCCCAAATTTACCCATATGTCAAAATGAAAATTTCTTTCAGTCCATTACATGCTTTCAATATGCTTTATCACTCCCAGCGCCACACACACATATATACATACTGTTTTTCTTGTAGAGGAGAATTTCAAAGCAGTTTGACTCATAGTTGTCGAAAGTCTGTCTGACTTTTTCAATGGTCTTCTTGTCTGTCAGTTCACCATACATAAAACTGAAAAAAGAAAAAAATTCTCTTTTTTTCTAGACAAGCAACAACATTGTTACAGTCACCCTAAATAGCAAAAGCATTAAAGATGCTATGAACTGTCATTTACCAAGGTTTAATTATGATTTACACCCCATTTAAATATTTAAGAGTGTCACAAGGACACCTACAATAGCGAGTAACCATGACCACCTTCTTACTGCAAATAAATCCAACATAATGCTTCATTAAGTGCTTTACTGAGTATATCTTTAAGCATAAAAGGTTAGAAAAAGAGCTGACAGCTTATGAAACCATTATCACCACAGCTGCAGGCCATGGCAGTATTCCTGTCAAAACAGAGAAAATTGAACAAAACCTCTAAAATCTCCCAAATTTTGTTCAATCCTCCTGAAAATCCTTCTGGAGGAGGGATGTAAGCTACTACAGGTAAAGGCTGTTGGCCGAACCAATGGATGCAAATCTAATCTTGTCAAGATGCATCTGGGACAATATGATAATTGGAATTCTTTAACTAAATACCAATCCAAATAGAGGTAGGATTTAAACAGTGAGGAGCAATGACTGCAATGTGTAGCTATGTCTGCACTACTATCAGACAACCAAATTCATCCTCATTTTCCTTACTGTATACTGCATTTCTTTAATAGCTCAGTGGAAAATACTAAAAAGCTTTTGGAGACTCATCCCTCTCCAGGCTGAGAATATAAAAATGTAATTTTAACTTTGCTATTTCTTGCCACGTAAGCATCTCATCTTTGCATTCTTTTCCAGGTCAGACCTCCAGCTGGTGTAAGCAAACCCAACCCCCTGACCTTGCTTTTGACAGCCTTTGTAAGGAAACAGCCAGGCTTTTATTGTCATTCTCCCCTGGATTAAAAATAAGTGAAGGCTGCTCTGTGCAAATTCTCAATTAGAGGCCTGAAAGAAAATGGAACATCAGATAAAAGCTTCTAGACACTTGGATGAATATACTTTTAATTGATCAGACTTTTTTCCCCCCTCATTCTCTTAGTTCACAAACAGTTTGAGCCTCAGCTGAAACCCACAACAGAAAACCCTGAGAATATGAAAGGGAAAAGCTATCAGTGCCTCTGTGGTTTCAGTGCAGCTTCTCTTATTGATCAACAGACCTCCAAAGGTTCAATAAACATTTATTTTATGTCTACTGCTCTGAAAGAAACAATAAAACAACACAGTGGTTAGAGGCTCAGCAAGCATTAAAGTACTCAATGAAGGCCAGACCATGAATCTTCTCCCTTCACAGCCAGCCCAGGGAAGCAATGGAGCTGCTCCCACAACAGAGTGGTGCCAGGCTGTAGCATTCACATTCTCTGAAAAAATCCCTTCACCCAGGATTTTTCTCCTGGGAAGCTGAGAAGCTTCAGAGAAAAGGAAAACAATTCGCATCTCATTTGCTTCTCCTGTGTTGTGCTCATGCGGAATGTGTTTGGAGATTGTTTACCCACAGGTGATTGTTTCAGTGGATTCTGGTGTTTTGGCTCATTGGCCAATCAGGGCCAAGCTGTGTCGGGACTCTGGAAAGAGTCATGAGTTTTCATTATTTTTAGCATTTAGCAAGTATCCTTTCTGTATCCTTTAGTATAGCATAGTATTCTTTAATATAATATAGTATTATAAAGTAATAAATTAGCCTTCTGAGAACATGGGAGTCAGATTCATCATTCCTGTGTTCATTGGGGCATTTCCCTGCAAATACAATGCCTGGTCTGGGCGACAGAGGCATCAGAGTGGCTGCAACATCTGAGTGTCACTACAGCTGCCTCTCCACTGGTCACACAGGCACAGGCATTGATTAGATGGGGTATTGGGAAAAACATCACTGAAAGGGTGGCCAGGCACTGCAGCAGGCTGCCCAGGAATGCTGTGGGATCACCAACCCTGGATGTGTTCAGAAAACACGAGGATGTGGCTGTGTGGTGAAGGTGGCAGTGCTGGGGTAGTGTCACCTTTGGGACAGCAAAGGAGGTGCCACCAGAGGAGCTGACAGCAGGAAATGGTTTTACCCAGGCACAAGGCTTCAGTAATGCCCTGATTGTCATTAACATGCACAGGTGTCTCGAGGACATGCAGAACACAGCCTACTGCTGCTTTTCAAATGACCTGCCTTTCCCCATTTATACCTGTTATACCCTTATACAGGAGAGGACAACAAAAAGAGTTTGATATTTTCAATTTTTTTTTAATCTACGCCTTTTTTAATGCTCTGATGCATCTCTTTTTTGTTTTCTTGAAACGTAAAACAATGTTTCTCATAGTGCCGAAGGAAAAAATAGCAAGAATTTGTTGAGTGCTTGATTTTACATCATTTATAATACAGAAAGTCATCACTAATTAGTGTTAAAATGACAAATCATACTTGATGATGAGAGGTGGACGATACCAGTTAGTGCTGCAGAACATGATCAATCAACTTTATGTTTTAAGTTACAAGCAGCTTATTGTTGCAGTAAACTTGTAATGCTCAAATCTCATATTATATTCACACATAAAGAGACATTTTAAAGGCTTCTGGAACAATAAAAACATTTTTCAGAAGGCAATTTTTAACAGCACCAAAGGAACCTCAGAACCTTTTACTGCATGAGTTATATAAGATTTTGCTTATCGCAAGTTTAATTTAATTTAGTCTGTCCTATTTTGTACACATGCAGGGACTCCTACTTCTTTAGTCAATCACTCTGTCTTTTTCTGCCTTCTCTTTTTTTTTGTTATTTTGTGCTTGTCAAATGCCTTGAGTGCAAACTGTACAAGACATAAATATCAAAACCACTCTGCTACTGGGAATCTTACTACATAGAAAACACACTTATCAAAGAGAAGCAAGACTTGCTGAGGTACACAGAGAGAGGAACAATCTTAGATATTTTCTCCACCTCTAAAACAGACCAGTTGTCATTTAGGATGCCTGGGCTCCCACCTTCCTGTTAAAGCATCTCTTGGCACAGAAAAGCCTCAAAGTCTGAAGGTTCACATTGTGCTGCTCTCTCCTTTGCCAGGATGCAGAGCAGCAGCATCAGAGCAGGTCTGGGTTTGCAGGGCAGCTGCAGCTCTTTGAGAGGAATTATCCAGGACAGAGGAAAAGTGAAGCACAGAAGGCATCCAACCCTACACCAAATTTACAGCTCTTCTCATCCAAAAGCAGTCAGGGCATCAATTACAGGAGACAAACACCCACACAGCAGGAACAGCAAATACAGATACACATCTGTACACATTTAGCTTCAAAACTCTGCAAGGTGAAGAGCAGACACCACTGGCACTGCAAGGACACAAAACTTAGGCCACAGAGGTGCCACCCCAGCACCAAATCTACCCTTCTTCAAGTCCATCTGTACCCACCATGCACAATCCCATTTCTTTGAGTGGGAATTTTGCCATTAGCTTCACTACAGCCAGGATTTCCCTCGCAGCTGGTTTTTAATCCCACCTGTCAGGGCAGTAAATCAAAACAAGGCAGGGCAGAGATGCTGACCAAGTGTTCCAAGGGGAACACTGGCTATGAAAATCTCATGTGCAGGGAAAGGCAAGCAGAGCAAAGCCTGGAGCGAATGCCAAGTGCCAAATGCCAGGGTAGGTCCATTAAAGGATTCCTGCTCTTCCAGAGGCATGATGAAATCACAGAGCTTAGCTGATAAGCAGCAATACTTAGAGAACACTGATATAACTTGCAGCATTAAACTGCATTTCAGTGTTTTACAACCGTTTATTCTTTCATGAAGACACACATGGTCATGTCTGAGGACAACTGGGCACAGTGATTTTCCTGGATGCTGGCTGACCTACACCTCCGGGCAGGGCTTTTTTTGGTTAAATGGAGGTTAGAGGTGTCTCAGTCACACATGAACCCTGTTCCTCCTGGACTGTCAGCTCATTTTCACCTGGCACAGCAGAGAAAAAGTTCTTCCACCTAAAAATTCTCTGCATTTTAGCTCTCACTTATACAAATTATTCTATATATCAGCCCAAGCTACACATGCAGTTTTGAGTGCCACATGAGCTCGGAAAGAAGAGATATCCACTCCCATCACCCACTATAGCCTGACTCCTATGTACAATGTGCTTTTTATATAGTGCCTGTGAAACTAAGGAGACTGGCACCCATACTGAGGGATTTCTAAGTGATTTTCCTGTCACTGAGCATACTGTCGCTGATTAAAAAGATGAGAGAAGTACAAATTCAAAGGAATTACCAGCCTGTCACAGGACTAACTCATTGCCTGAGCTGGAGCAAAACTCACACCTCCAGTGCCTTCAGCTGATCCACCTCTCCCTGTGATCTGTATCAGGGAAGACCATCTAAGACTTAAAATCACAGAATCACAGAATTATTTAGGTTGCAAAGGACCTTTAAGATCATAAAATCTAACTGCTAACCCAACACTGCCACATCCATCACTAAATCATGTCCATGAGTGCCACACCTACACAGCACATGAACAGTCCCAATGCAGGGGATGGGGTGGGAAAGAGAATATAGTGAATTCTCATTGGACTACCAGGAGAAAAGTATGGCTGAAAGAGGATTTTGAAGCATTTACAGCCCAAGGCCAATTGACCAACCATTGCAATATTTATAAATTGTCCTTTATCACACTCATGATCAGTAATAAAAACAACTTGGATCAGGGGCTAGATATACATTGTTTGTATCTGTATATTTAATTTAGTTGGATTTTTGGCATTGAAAAGCAGACCCTTCCAAAGGAGGTGGCACCATAGCACTCTTAGCCCAAAGCACTTGTCTTAGAGCAGTAAAACAAACCCTCCATATAAATCCAATTTGATATATAATGTAACATATTCTGGGCATAACATAGCAAAACTGGACTGGGAGCTTGACTCAGAAAATACTGTAAATAATAGCCCCAGATATCAAAAAAAGTTCCAATAACATTCTGCTGAGTAGTCTAAGCAGAACCATTGGCCTTTAATACCAATCATCTCTGTATCTCTCATCAGAGAGCAGCTCCAGCTGCTCTGGAGGTGGCATGTTCCATTGTTACCTACCCTGAAAATCTGCCCAGCTCTCACTTAATCCAAAATCTGTCCAGCACCTACAGCTCTGGAATGTCTCCTAGAAAGTTAGAAACATCTCTCTGCTCATGTAACTCATAGAATCCCCGAATGGTTTGGGTTGGAAGGGACCTTACAGAACATCTTGTTCCAACCCCCTGCCATGGGCAGGGACACCTTCCACCAGATCAGTTTGCTCAAAACTCCATCCAAGCCGTCCAAGAGCCAGACACAACAGTGCTGGTCATGCCTTGAGTGTAGAGAGGGCTCCCCTCAAAATCCAGAAGTGGGTGTCTAGAATGAAGGTGAAAGAAAAAAACAATCTTTGCTACCAATTCCATTTTCCACAGTAATTCCTCCTCGATTTGTACGATTCACCTCAATGACCTGTTTGAATGTGCTCAAAACAGGATCCTTATAAATGGTAACACGAGATTATCACAAATCACAGTAAGCACCCAGACGGAACAAACCTTTTGGTCCCCTCAATATTTGAAGCACACATCCATCATTATCAGACGGGTATTGCTAAACCTTCCCTTCCTCAACAATTTCCTACAATCCCATTCTGTTTTTGTAATTATTTTAATGTGCACAGGCTATAAAAGCACTGGCTCACAGCAAACACAGTTCAATACAGAGGATGGCAGAGAGCAAAGGGGAAAGTGCGTCTGTATCTCCAGAGCAGCTGGGATCAGGCTGTTTCCTTCAGCCCCACAGAGTGTATTGACTCTGTTGCTACTGTGTGAATGAATATTTGATTTCAACAGCACATGCCCATATCCTGCCTCTCTTGCCCCTGAGAGGACATCTGGCTGCACAGAGCAATTCCAGATCTTGCTTCCTCCTCTTCCCTGCAGATGAGAGCAGTGTCCACACACCAGTGTGGCATTCACATTCTCTGAAAAAATTCCTTTGCCCAGGGTTTTTCTCCTGGAAAGCTGAAAGGCAGCAAAAGAGGCCTCGGAGAAAAGGAAAACAATTCTTATCTCATTTGCTTCTCCTGTGTTGTGCTCATGTGGAATGTGTTTGGAGATTGTTTACCCACAGGTGATTGTTCCATTGGATTCTTGTGTTAGTTGTTTTCACACTTTGGCCAATCAGGGCCAAACTGTGTCAGGACTCTGGAAAGAGTCACGAGTTTTCATTATTAGCTTTTTAGCCTTCTGTAAGTATCCTTTCTGTATTCTTTAGTATAGAATAGTATAGTATTCTTTAATATAATATAGTATGATAAATAATAAATTAGCCTTCTGAGAACACGGAGTCAGATGCATCACTCCTGCCTTTGTCGGGGCACCTTGTTTACAATAAACAGCAGCTGCTGCTTTATGGAGGAAGCAGTGGCTGCTATCCAGGGACAGGCTCCCTGCCCACCCTGCCCCTCCCAGCTGAAGCATCAGCTGATCACCAGTGTATGGCAGCATCATCTCCCAGAAATCATCGCTGCAGATCACAGAATCACAGAACGGTTTGGCTTGAAAGGGACCTTAAAGATCCAAACCCCCTGACATGGGCAGGGACACCTTCCACTAGACCAGATTGCTCCAAGCTCCGTCCAGCCTGGCCTTGAACACTTCCAAATATTCCATCCTCTGTCCCCAGTGCCTGGAACTGGTCAGTCCCTGGAGGCAGAGAGGGAAAACCTACACAAACTTGTATCTCAGCCCTCCCTTCTTGCATTTGTCCCTCGCTTGCTTTGCTACACACACATTCAAACACCTCAGGGAGCCAGTCCTTCCCCAAAAGCATCTCTTTCTAAAGGAGGCAGCAGGCACAGCTCAAATGCACATCCAGCCACAAATCACAGCTGCTGGCTCCTGGAAGACCACCAGTAAAAGAAAAAAGGCATAAAGCTGCAATGCTTAGAGTAAATATATCAGCAGCCTAATCACTCTCTTGGGAATAAAGATGCACTTTATGCATTACTGGGCTCTGTGTATGCTTAATAATAGGGGCCAGCGTGGGCTGCAGAAGAGCCCACTGCCTCCTGGCATGTAACAGCAGAACTCAGAACAATCTAGCAAAAGTGCCTTTGAACTATATTACCTAAAATCCCACTCTCTTTACTGGATGATTAGCTAGAGTATATTCCCACCAATACTAGCCAGGATAAATTTCAAAGTGCTTTATCGTGTTCTGTATAAGGTGTGAGTTGTATAAATTCTGTATCAGTTTCATTTAAATCCTGTTTTAAGACTTCAACACCTGCAAAACAATGCCTTTCTTACCTCAATCCTTTCTCCCAAACCCTCACCATTCCTCCCAGCAGATTAAAAGTTTCCAAGTGCACCATGGGGCAGCAAAAAAGGCCATGGGCATACCTGCAGGTGCTGCTCTTCTGCATGACGTCAGCTCGGTGGTATCCAGAGAGTTTGCAAAATCCGTCATTACTGTAAACTACGGGCCAGTCCACAATCTGGGCATTTCCCAACAAGAAACTGGATTCTGAAAAGGACAAAGAGCACAAGGGAGAAAAGGGCTGCTGTCAGTGGCAAAGTACAGAGAAATCCTGCTTGTGTTAAACAGCAGACGCAGAGTTATTTGTGACAGGAATGTCTACCTTGGCATTTCAGAGGGAAATCCAAGTGGACATCTGAAAAGAATTTGTGATCAAACAGAATAACTGTATGATAATAATCATAATCCTGGTAATGCAAGGAGCTTCCTACACCACAAAACACCAATATAAGCCCCAACTCCTTAACAATTTAGAAAGCATTCATTTATTCACCACATCTGGGCAAGACAGCATGTTTTAGTTTTATTTGATACATATCTTGAAAGCAACATTAAATTAACGTGCAAACTGAGTTTTAAATGCTGAATAGTATCCGTGCCCAAAGCTGATAATGACTCTTTTGCTTGAGAAGGAATTTTTTCTTCCTGGCAGGTCTGAGTCTGTTTTGCAGGACACAGCCAGCATCCCTGGAATGAGGGAGAGTGTCAGGTGACACTGGGGAAAGCAGATGTTTTAAAATTGTAGTCCATGGTAATCTTTATTGTTTTCTTTATTTTTACTGTTAGTTTTCAATTTCATTTTGACTACAGCTATGGAACTATATGGTCCCATTCACTGGTGCTAAAAAGCTATTAAAATGTAACTATTAACAATCATTGCTGCATAAAAATTACAGGAAATGTTCCTTTCAGCAGTTCTTGGGGGAGAAAAAAGGGATATTTTTACAAATTTTCCTCATAATAGCCAAAGAATGGTTATGACAACAACAGACATTTACTCAGGTGTGCATACTGATCTAAACATAAAAGTGACACTGAGTTTGCATGAGCTACACATCCCCTACTCAGAATGTTTATAACTGTGACTGGATTGTACATTCTGCAAATATTATTCTATTGGATAAGGAACATGTATTTTAAAAAACAGTAATTCTATCTTTTTTCTTTATAAGCATGAATTTTGGAAAAAAAATAATCTGGAGATTATTGGATTTTCACAGAAAAGCAGATTTTAAAATATTTAAAAGCCAACCAATGTGGGAAATAGAAGTATAGATTTTGTGAAATCTGCTTTTACACTCAAGGCATTTATTCAGATCCATCACAAATAGTCTTTAAGCCCAAATGTCAACTTTAAAAATTTGCTTTCCTGCCCAGAAAGATGCTCTCGTTACAAACAGCAGAAGACACAGAGTAAAACCTGAGCATTATATAAAATATCCCTGGATTCCACCAGCTCAAACCCCTGGGAACAAAGGGTTTGCTGGAGCTCATCCCACTGTACTGGCATTCCCCCCACACCTGCATGTCCACTGATGTCTAAAGATTTTTTACCTTTTTATATATTTTCATATATTTTTAGCCTTGTAGATTTTTAATACAAGTATACTGTCTAGTGCTTTTCCTGCCCTTTCTCATAATAAGCTAACCCTTTTCTACCACATTCTCGAAATTCTGTTTAACCTTATACTTAAGGAGAGAATTTCTAATAAGGACATTTTGTTTTCCACAAGAACCTAACAGATATAACAAGAAAATAGGGCAAAGAAGCCCCGGGAGCAACTCCAAAGGGCTGGCCCAAGGGTGGGTTACTGGGGTAACTGATTTCCTATTGGATGTACTGGCCAGACACACTAATTAATTAACCTTAAAAAAATGGTGAAAATCCTTTTTTACGTGTGCACAGAGCCGTATTTGCGCACTGTATTTAGCAGTTTTCATTAAAGAGTTGGTTTTTATCTTACCACTTTAACAGCGTTGCAATGTTTTTTCCTTTTGTCATTAAGCAGCACCTCCAGTTTGGAAAAGGGGAGACACCCCCAACCCCCCAAACCTGGGCTGTCCCCATGGCTGCCACCCCATCACCACCACAATCCAGAAGCTGGAGATGCTGGGAGCATCAGCAATTCTGAATTTCCCACCCCACAGGTGGGAAAAGGCTGCAATTTAAATTTGGAAAGATTGTCTTTCTAGAACCATCTCTGGCCAAAATTCCGCTCACACACTCTCAGGCTCTCTAGCTGGTCAGAGTGACCCCAAGAAGGGTTGGAAAGTCTCTTTTCCCAGCCCAGTGCTTGAAGAAGGAGTCAGAGCTCTTTATTTCTCGGTCTCAAGGTTGTTTATTGTTCCTTATCTATAAAATATTTCCTCCTGCCCAGCTGAGCTCTGTCCAGCAGGACAGTCGAGGCACTCTGCCTGCCCCCAGGGCAGTGTTATGTCTTTATACTAAAAACTACATGTACAATATTTACAATTACTTCCCAATACCTATCACCTGTGTTAGACAGTGAGCTTCTACTCTAAACCAATCTAAAAGTGCCAACATCACAGCAAAATATGGAGGCCAAGAAGAAGGAGAAAGGCTGGACACGCCCAGATCCCTCCATCTTGCCTCCTAAACCCCCATTCTAAAAACCCCAAAATCTACTTTTTCACCTTGTAATAAATTCACTATCATTCTACTAAAGCTGTCATGGCTTGCAGATCTTCATCTAAGGTTAGTAACTTGCTCCATGGGTCATAATCAAACCCACAGGCATCTTGGGCTCTGTGCCAGGGTCTCTGAGCCCCCTGGCAGGGGTCTTGGCTGCTCAGGACAGCCAGAGGGATGTCCTGGGTCCTGACAACACACCTCAACACAAAGGGCATAGCCTGGTGGTGATGCACTTAGGGGTGCTCTGCACATCCCTGATCTCCCCAGAGGGCCACAGTCCAATAGCAGACAACCCTCCTGCAAAGCCTTCCCAGCCTCACACATGAACTCAGTCGGGTATTCCCACCACGTCACTGTTGCAGGACACAGAGCACACAGCAGAAGATACGTGGTGCAGCCAGATAAATAGCATTTAATGGTTGTTTTCTATGGATTTTATACTACTTTGCACCTGAGGGTCTCAAAATATTTGATAAGGCATTCAACAAACAGATCAAATCCACAAGAAACTTGGGAGAGGAAAAAATGTAAAGCCAAGCTATTGACAAATTGTTGTGGGTCTGTTTTTCTTTTAAATTCCATAAAATTCGAGGTAAAAAAGACACTAGAAACATCTTGGTAGATATTAGTATTTTTAATTTTTAAGGTTAGATCAGATCCATAATATTCATATTAGAAATTTGACCAGATTTTAGACGGTGTTTTCTCTTGTCCCCTTGAATTTTGCTTTACTTAATTGACTTCTTTTTTTTACCCTTGTCTCCTAAGCAAGCAAAGCTCATTCATCCATGCTCAGCACAGGAATATGAATCATAGAATCTTTTAGGTTTGAAAAGACCTCCAAGATTATTGAGCCCAACTGTAAATTCAGCACTGCCAGGTCCATTACCAATATGTGTGTGTGTGTGTGTGTGTGTGTGTGTGTGTGTGTGTGTGTAAAATTCCAGTTGAAGGAAGATCTTAAATCAATCTTTGCCTCTTGTTAGGGACCAATAAATCCAAGTGCAGGCACAAATCCACAGGAATCCACGTTTCATTAATGCTGCTGCTCACTGAGCAACTTGATAAAATTGAAGGAAGAGCAGGTCAGTGTCTGACCCTCCAGTTTTATTGGGTACCCAAATCTCAGTATTCACACAACCCTCTGTATTTAACCTACCTTATATTTTATCACGAGTCATTATTTTCTTCAACCAGGACATAATTAATTCTTCCCTCTTCCTACAGCTACAAATCATAACTCCATGCAGATTTAATTCTACATGAGCCAGTCCATACCCAGCTGTAAAAATCCAAACTGTGTACTGGATGACAGGACATTGTGAGAGAACCTCTCTGGTTTTGACCATAATTTTATAAAATCATGTTATCACCACTAACTATTCATTGAAAGTCCATTTCTGCAGTTCCCTCCAATGAGGGTGGATCCACAGCCAGTTCTGGACTAAATCCTGCATGCCTGACTTTCCTATTCCCACAGTTCAGATTCATGATTTCCTGGCTAAGAAAGGTCATCACAGTTGTGTCTTCGATTATTATTTCCACAAGTCTACGGCAAATTCCACTCTGTCCAATTTCCAGCTGCCTGAACCAGGTGTAAGAGACAAGGGCTGGAAAAAACCTCATTTTATCTCTATCCAGTTGCCACAGGGCAGCCAAAAATGGAGGTGTTCAGACTCCTTTCATGGGAGAGGCAACTTCTCCTTCCCTGCTCGAGTCTTTGACAGATAAAAGGGGTGGTTTAGACTCTCTTCAGAAGAAAAAGGAGCCAACAAAAGGTCTGGAAATGGCAGGGTGATGGGCATGGCAGCAGCACTGGGATCTCCATAGCCATATTCCTGTCAAAGCCAATAGACAAGAACTACATTCTGCAACAAGTCTTTTGAGAGAATATGTTATATTGGAGGTATTCTCAAGAACAAGTGTTTCTTAAGAGAGTTTAGTTACTTATAACTGGGCGTCACTGAATCCAGCCACTACACCTACACCAGAACACATGACTTTACTTTAATTGTGTCACAACTTCATGGAAAGATCACAGCAGGGATTGCCAAGGACAGCCAAAGTTATGAATGGCAGGGCACAAATACAGCTGATATCACCTGTAAGGTGCTGTGAACCAAAACCTGTGCAATATCCCTGCTGTGCCCAGAAAGGAAAATCTCTCTCTGTGAAGCTCCCAATCTCACAAGTATTTTTCTACAGAAGCTGGGGCTTCCCCACTGGTCAGAGAGACACTGGTGACTGCTGAAAGCAGGACAGCAACTCTGACAGCCTCTGTCTGATCCAGCATGTGGTGAAACTACAGGAAACTGGGTTACAGATGACCATGGTATGGTATCTCAAACTCTGAAAACACTTACATGCAGCTAATTTCAAAACTCACATGATGATTATCCCAAAATCCCTGGTGATGGGTTCATCCTTCTTGGATTTCTCCAATGCACTGCAAGTGCACGTCCACTTCCCATTTCCTTACAGATAAAAGGCCAATTTTTATTATTTCTAAGCTTGTCTTGATGTCAATTTTTATGATTTATAAGCCTGTCTTGATGTCATTGCCTCCACCAACCAACTTCTTCACCCATTCCCCTTTGTGATGCACTGTAGGGAGCCCAAATCACAGCTCTGTAGGTTGTGCATGCTCCTTGACTGGACACCTCTGAACACCAGTGTCTGTCTGTCTGTCTATAAGGAAAGCAGGGTCTGCCAGCAGATTCATCTGTCTCCGAGTTGCCAGATTCCTCTCAGGAAGGCAGCAGGCTTTTTATTAACTAACATAACTCTCCTATTTGCAAGGTTTAATGCTGATGGCAAGGAAACAGGGTATTAGAGGCATACCGTCAGCAAAACTTCACGTTGGAAAGCACAGTTGAGGAAAACAATTTTTTAAAAGGCACTGCATTTGCTGTTGCCACGATTTTATTTTGTAAAAAAGGCTCTTTTGTATAAAGGCAGCCTATGCTGTAGAGCAGCAAGCTTTTAATCTTACTCTATCTTGCAGTAGCTGGCACTCAACACGGTGCTGAGCCTTGTGTTTGTTATTAAAACAAAATAAAAAGACCACAGCGTGCAAGCAATTTTTTTAACTAAAAAATGCCTAAAGCAGTGTAAAATTCTTGTTATGTAATGACAGGAGAACAAGAACAGCTAAATCATTCCAGGAGATATGCTTAACCAAGTGAGAAACATTGTCTCTAATCATCTTTTCTCAAGAACGCTTGGGTACCACTTGCAACCAAAATTGTTTAAATCACCATTTTTGAGAATTCCCTCTCTTCTCAAGGAAACTGGCAACTGACCTTTTTTTAGAAAGGTCACCACTGAAAAGATGTTCTAAAGAAAATAAAGTAGTAGCAAAACACAAACAATAATAATGATTATAATAACAAAAAGCAGCAGCGTTTTCATGTAGGAGCAAATTCCTACCTCTGTCAACTTTACACAGAGCTGTCCTTCAGAAATACCACCCTTCCACTGCACAGCAAAAGCAGCTCAGACCTCATGGGGGCTGGGAAATATCTGGAATTTGCCTTTTTTTTTCTCTCATATAAAAGCCCCAAACCCCTTCAACTGCTGTCAGTTGATTCTCTTCAAATCTACACAGGGTCAGCAAATTGCTGCAGACTTGTTTAGATCATCTTGGAAAGGGTGCACTCAGGATGGGGTGTAATAAAAAAAGGTCTCTTTTTGAATTTTCTTAGCTTTCCTGAGCGAGTTCTGGCCCTGACAATCCGTGGTGTTGTCTGTGCTGACTCCAACCATGTGCTCCAGATGTGCTGCATCCCCATGGAATACAGAGGAAGATCCTAAACCTTCTTGGAGGGGCACAGCCCTCTGAAATCTGCCTCAACAGGCACCAACATCCCTCCAGCTCTGGGGCTGGCTGCAGACAAACCTCTGCTCTTGAAGCATAACCTCCACCAGCACTTTGTACTCCTGTCTGTAAAACCACAGTGCTGTTTCCTAACAAAGCTATAATTTCCCCAGTGTCTTTAAAGCATGCAAAACATCAGTGTCATCCAATTTACCCAGTACATTAAGTGTTGCTTGCCTGAAAAAAAAACCAAAAAACCTCTCAAAGGACTGATTCTTTACGTCACCTTTCTGTGCCAGTGTTGTCTTTATTTAATGCTCATATTAGGAAGATGCAGAGGGCCAAACTCAGAGCAAGGTGTGATCACACTGACTGTGCTGAAATTATCCACTTCCTGCCTCAAAACCGTGCTCCTCAAATAAAACAGAAGATGAATAATCCAGCCCTGGCTGAAATATTAAATCCACATGTAAGCCACTCAGCTGGGAACACAGCAGCCTTCAGCAACTGAGCAAGCGAGCTCAAGAAGAAAAATTAGACCCTGCCTGAAATTTACCTCCTCGAAAGTCAGAAAATTCACTGCAGTCATTTGGAATGTGGAAGCCCACAAACAGCCCCTGCCTTTCCTGTGGCACATCACTGACCCCAGGAAGAGCTCTGAGGCAGTAAGGACATGAGAGGATCTCTATGATATACCTGAAAAATGACATTTCATACAATTCTGATCACAGTTTCTCCCCCACCCATCCATTTATCCTAGAATTAAACTAACCCTCACCTATCCCACTTATCATCTAAATGCCACTGCTGAATCTGCTCTCTATTAAAATTATGCAGAACACAACACAGATGTACTGGGACTAAATTCAAACTGGAGGATGTTGTAGCTCTCACTCAAGGCACACAGGCACCCTCAGGGAGAAGCAGAATCCAGATTTCCAGTTTACACAAATGAAAGTGCTGCCTTCCCATTCCCAGAGGAGAAAATTGTGGTACCAGGAGCTCTTCAGACGCAGGGCTCCTCTTGCAAACACTGAGCCCGCAGCGAGTCCTGGCTGCAGTTCCACAGAGCCTGGCTGCTTCTCAGAAAAAACCTGTTTGGGCAGAAAATCGGCTGCACCCCCTGTGCTCTCCAGGGGCTGGAGCAAAGCTTTCCACAGGACTGATCCCAGAACCCCTCCTGGGTGGGGAGTCAGGCCCTTGGGATAGCCAGGGCTTAGCAGTTCCAATAGCCAGTCCCCTGAGTGTGCTGATTAAACAAGTATTGTCCTTTTTTTTTTATCTGAAAAGCAGATTATTAGAGTTCCAACTCCAAAAATCTTCTATTATTTAATGTTATCAAATCAGAAAATCCTATTTCCTTCAGCTATCCAAGAGAATAACTTAAAATCCCAGTTTACCACCAGACAGCACCCTGTAAAACAGGCTAATTAAATGTATTTCCACTTCCTGAGATTATTCTTTGGCTGCAAACTCTTTCCAAGTGCAACAAGAAAACCTGAATGTTTCCTTAAAAAAAAAAAATCATCAATTTAATTATTTTTCTTCTCTCAGGTTTCAACATTAACCTGGGAATGCAGCAACTCTTGCAGTGACCTCTTGTGGCAAGTGCTCAGCAGCTCTCAAACTTCCCCCAAAAAGAGAGGATGGAAACCTTACCCACCAAGTACAGAATAAAAGATAAGAAAGTAATATAAGAAAAATATTACAAAAATAAGAAAAGAGAAAGGAGGGAAGGAGGGAAGGAAGGAAGGAAGGAAGGAAGGAAGGAAGGAAGGAAGGAAGGAAGGAAGGAAGGAAGGAAGGACAGTGATACAATTTGAAATAAAACCAGCTGATCATATCTCAAGAAAATCCAGCTTTTCCTTTCGCTAACAACATTACATTCTTTAAGTTTCTAAATTAATAAAATGGCACAGAGCTTCCATAACTATTTTTAAAAGTAAAAATAAACACTTTAGACCATACAGAACTCCCCCAATTTCAGCAGCAGCAAACAGAGATGCCTAATCTGTCGGTGCTCAGCGAGCCCACTTGAAAAGCAAGGAAAACAGGGTGTCTGCAATTGCAAACCCCTCACATATGTCATCTAGTAATGCTTGCCAGTGTAAAAATCCACTTTGCATTGATTTACGTGTCAGCAAGCTCCCTGCAGTCACAGAAACTGCAGAAGGAGCCCTGTGCCTTCGAATGCCAAAGAAAACCCCAATGACATGAGCACCTTGGTAATCCCTTCTTTAACTCCTGAGCTGAACTGGAGGATGGAAACTTTCACCCCACAGTGCATCCTGCTTTCATGCAGGGATTTGGGGAACTGCTGAGCCCTGCATTTTTCTCAGAGGATCCCAAGTGACAGACATCCACTAAACTTGAAGTACTTTGCTTTAAAGAACTTTCTCTGTGCAGCATGTGTGATTTAATTGGTGCCAGATGAAAATGAAGCTTGTTTTAATATAGGGGAGAGAAGCCCACGTGCATCACATCCCACATCCCTGCCTGGAAGACGGGAACCCTACACAGCAAGTAAGAACAGAAGAGCCAAGAGACACTTATTTTATCTGTAATACCAGTGGAATAAAAATTTTAAATTGTCTTACTGATACAGATGTGACACTTGTTTCTCCCTCCTTTCCAGGTAACCTGCCTTGACAAAAATCACCTGTGAACAGAGCTGATCCTTCCACCCGCCAGTCACAGGGACCCAGCAGGGCATAAAGGTCTGTGTAAAGGAACTGCTTTTTAGGAACATAGCATAATGCTGAAAAAGGCCAGGAATAAAATTATAGCTTCATTAAAACTCATGCTGAAATTCCCATGTAAGCCTTAGAGAGCCAAAATTTCATCCCAGTGTCAAAATGCATTTGTGAAAGACCCACTTTCATGAGGAAGCTTCTAAGAGTTATTGCAACAGAAACAATATCCAATAATGATGACTCTTATCATATAGATAAGATTATATAGTTTTTCACTAAATTCATCCCCTCTTCCAGACTGTCAGCAGTCTTTATTGCAGATTGCTGCCAAATCCCAGACTCACCCTTTCCATAAATTCATGCTCTACCATAAAAGCAGATTATGCCATTAACATACACTTAATTTTTCTGCTGACAGAATTTGTGAAAGCAAGACAAAACTTGCATGGCTCAACTTGCTAGATGACTCTGCCCATGGGACAGGTCCATAAATCCCAGCCCAGATCTAGAGACTTGCCCAATTCTGTACCCTCTGCACTTGCACAGCGCTGAGCGGGGGTCAGTATCACTCAGAGCTCTGACTGCACTGAAGAAGTGAACAACAATATCAGTAATAACAGGCACAGCCTGCTGAGAACATCTTGGGAGAGAACATTGCCCTTAGGATGGTCCTTATTAAACATCCCAAATACTAATGGCAGTAAAAGGCAGTCACCTTAATGTGATTTAGCCCAGTGCTCTCACAAAACACCTTTCAGCTCAGCAAAACACCTGGTGCTCTTCAGATCTAGGGCACAGCCAAGGCTGGAGCGAGGTCGTATCAATCTTTGTGAGCCTCAGATAAGCCTCAATGTATTTCCACTGTGCTTTAAAAGAAGAAAGGAAAAAAAAAGATTGCAGGGAGTGCACTGAGATTACCCTGAAGACAGGGCTGCTTGTCCCTTTCCCCAGGCACAGCAGCCCTAAGGACAGAGGGCTCTCCCCGTGGGCTTTGGCTCTCCTCAAATGGACCTCAGCTGTGGTGAGGGCAAAGACCCTGCAAAGCAGAGGCTTCCATGCACCCCCCATGCTTTGGGAAGGACCTGCAGCCTGTGATGGTGCCCAAACACCAACCTTCAACACTGACCTAAAACACTTCACAAGCTCCAAGGTGTAAAGCTGTCTCCAAAGGAGACGTTGTTCCCTCTCCATCACATCGTTGTTTACCTCTCCATCACTCTGATAGAAGCTCCATCCTTCCCAAACACCCTGGCATGGAGAGGAGCATCCAGCAGGGCAGCCCAGCTCTCCCAGTCTCCCACACAGAGGGTAAAGAGCTTTGGTCACCGTTTCATGGCCACCCTGGCCACAGCCACCCCGTTCCTTTCTGCTCGGCTCCTTGGTGCTTTGCTCATGGCTGCACACTGTGAGGGCTTCTCCCACAATTTTAACCTGATGAGCAGCCAAAGATGAGGTAAAAAGGAAGGGTTCTCGACATTGCTAAAGAGAAAATGCCCAAATAATGCTGAAAATCTAATATATGATTGCTTTTAACACCAGGCTAGACACCACACCAAGCCTGCACACCGTGTTCCTGCTACACCTGCTCCCAGTCCTGACTTTCCACATTTTAAAATTATTACAATTTTGTCTATAAATTTTGTTATTAGGATCCATCTCTGGTAACTCTGAGTAATTTGTCTCCATCAACACTTCATTTTGAAGCCATTGCTTCTATTTCACCTGAAGAAGAGCCTATCTGCTGAAATACCTGCCTGATTTTTTCCAGCAGTACCCGAAGCCTAACAGAAGTTATTATCCGTACCTACAAACCTTCTCTTGGTTGTTAAGAAAAGATTTATGATCAAGAAGTGCAATGGGATCGCATAAATGTGACAAATCTCAAAAGAGAATGTTCCTGAACCAGGAACGGTGACAGAAAGGCTTTTGGGGAGAACGCTGAAGATGTATTTTAAAAAACAATCATCAGTCTTCCCTTCATCCCATTCCTCAAATTGTCAATGAAAAATCCCTTGGAACTTGGTGAATCTAAGTCTAAAAACAAACCCAGCAGACCAAATCCTTGTCTTCTTCCGAGCACTGGCAGGAGATACTTGAACCAGATTTGCTCCACTGTATGCTATTAAGTTTGGATTAAACAGTACTGAATCCAATGAAAATTACTATTTCTATAAAGGATAATTAAGGCTATGTCCTGGATGACAAAAATAAGAACTAAATCATGTTTCAGCTCACAACACTGACAACTTACATGAGTTAAGTACGAATTCCCAATCTACTTTCCTCTTTGTGTCCAACAGGGAAGATTTACCTCTCTAGTGAACACCATGCTTAGACATCATCAGTGGCACAGAAAAAGCAGAATGAATGACCAGATCAGCATGATTTATGCTCCTAAATTAAACCAGGTTAAAAACTGGAGGGGATCCATGCTTTTAAAGTATAATGTTCAAAAGCCTTCTGAGCTTTTCCAATTTTTGATGTCTCAAAGCTTTACTGAGCTTTCACCAGGGAGGATCTGGGATTTAATTAGAGCATGATACAAAACCATGGCATTCCCAAACCATGCTCCCAGCCCTACCACTGACATGCTGCAGGACCAAGGGAAATCAGCTGTGATGCCCCAAGCCCCCATTCACACCACAATTTCATGAACAGGTTGAGAAAACCTCTGCATGTCCTCTTCCACAAGGAGCTGTGAAGTGTAATTAAATTCCACCCAACACTTTGAAAACACAGAGGGAAAGTGCTATATAAATGCCTATTAATTAAGCCTGCATTTAATATTCTGGGAAATAAATACACTATTGTGGGAAAGCAGCTCTTGGAGATCGGGCAGCTACAGGGCTTGACAGGGAGTCAGCTGCAGACCACAGAACTGACAACACAACAGGGAGGAAGCCCCCCAAAAACAGCTTAATACAAAGCTGGCATTTTAACACACAACATTTTAAAACAAATTCCAACTCCTCATCCCACTCCTGCTCATGAGGAAAATCCATGAATCACCAGTTCACTACCCACTGTCCAAATCACTCCAAGCCAGCACACCAGACCACACTGGTGTGACTGAGAGGTACATCCACCACTGTGCAATATGGAAAGGTGGAAAGAAACATTTTTCAGCACAATTTCACAACCTACTGGTGTCTTGATTAATACTAAATGTAGTAATTCTTCTCTATGCTCTGCTCTGCTCACCTTTCCCACTCCTGTTCCCAGGTGTATGCTGGCCCAGCAATGCTTCCCCATGGCAGCATCACCCTAAACCTGGGCTGACCAAGGAGTTATCTTTTAGCAAAACCCAAAATCAAGTTCTCCTACATTTGTGCAAACACTCCTATGTCTCAGTAGTTCTGTGCCAGTGCAAAAACTACATTAAAAAATGAATGTAACTAGCACTGGACTTGCCTAAAGCAGCAGCTACACCAGCACACCCAAAGAGACAGTGGGCTGCAAACACATCGTAACTTTAATGGAGCTGTGTACAGTGCTCTTGATCAGAGCTTTGCACTAGAACGGATGAAATTAACTCCGGCAGCAAGGAATAACTGGATGCCAGAGTCCTGAACTAGCCCTGTAAATATTCACCTAACAGAGGAGCCGTAAATGACCAAGTGCAGACAGTTCTTAACCCATTTGCTCAGCCACAGGATTGCCATCATCCAAACCACAGGCACTCCCTCACCGCTTTCCCGGCACCTTCGCCACAGACTTCAAAGTGCCACAGAATTGCAAAAAAACTTTGAGCCCCCTGAATGGAAATAGTTGTAAGCCCTAATTATTACAAAACTAAAGAACAAGAAAAAAATATTTAAAAATTTAAAGACCCTATGAGCGAAGAGGATAAATAGATAATCGTAAAAGAGAAGAAGGTTCGAATTGGCAGCAGCGATTGCGATGTGAGAAGTGCGGGGAGACAGGGCAAGGACCGCGAGGGGATGCTCCGGAGGGGACGAGCGGATCGCGTTCCTTGAAGGCACCGCTTTGGCACGGACCCACCGGCGCGGCAGCGCCGGAGGGGCCGAGGGGTGGAGGGGGGGG
>NW_005054303.1:10253687-10260656 GCF_000277835.1 Geospiza fortis | reverse complement strand
TGGGGAAGGACGCTCCGGGATGGAGAGGATGCGGGAGGCGCCGCGCGGAGTCCGCGAGCATCCCCCGAGCATCCCCCCCACCCCGCCTTCGCTGGTCCCCTGCGAAGTTCTGCCCTGAGCGAAACTCAGCAAACGCCCTGGTTTTGCGTCTGTACGTTGTTTTGTTTGTGGTTGTTCTTTGGGTTATGGTTTGTTTTTTTTCTTTCCCCAGCGGTTGAGTTTGAGGGAAAACACTCGGGAATGCTTGAGTGGCACGCTGGAAGGCGGCCGCGCTTTGCCCGCAAAAGATAAACGCAAAGTGCAACGTAACGTGTTAAATGCCACTAGCCTTGCCTGAAGGCATCAACACATTTCTTGGATGATTCCCCCTTCTCCGTGCGAGGCAACAGGAGGCGGGTTTGGGGTTTCTCTCCTCGTATTTTCTCTTTTCCCCGCGTATTCAGGGACCACGCTCTGCCGCGCCGGAGCCCCAGAGGAGCAGGTGAGTCAGGGCCGGGAGCCGCCACGCCCGAGCTCCTGAGTGCGCTCTGCCCTGCTCCTGACCCAGCCGCCCTCCTCCCTCCAGCCCTTTCCTGACTAGGACAGTATTTTTTAGAGCTATGGACAGTAAAATCCTGGAAGGAATTTCTCGACCTACTGCTTCTGCCTCTGCTAATTTAGCATGCTGCTGCAGACAGGCAAGGATGGTAGAAGGAACTAAGACATGGAAATTCAGTGTTTGTTCAGAGCAGGAGCACGCTCTGCAGAGCACATCCCGCTGTGCCGCACACTCCTGCCCTGCTTGGCACAAGCAGCAGTGCTTCTCCCAGAGGACATCATTCCACTGTGGAAAAATCAATTTATTTATTTTTTCATTCTGCTTGCAACACCTGCTCCTTCCTGTGCTTGAGTCTTGGTCCAGCAAGGCACACTGAGGTCACCTGCACTCCACGGCTTAAAGTTTAAAATCTCTACCACACCAGGAGCTGTTGCTGGAGCAGCGCTTTCCTGGGTGCCACTACTGCTGTTCCTGGAAAATATCTGGTTTTCCTTTCATTTAAACAAATGCAAATCAGGAGCAGCTCAATGGGGAATGCTGACAGAAAACAAGTTTGAGGTGTGAACCAGACCCGATTTGTCAAACATTCCTGTTTTCGTCCCATCTTCAGGGCTTTCCTTAGAGTGGTGTGGTTTAAAAGATGCTCCTGCTGAGCACTGCCCCGAGGTGCAGGGGAATTTTTCTCCCGGTAATTGGACGGTGGAGGGCAAACACCTTTGTTTGTTTCAAGTGAGCTGTAGCTCACCTAACCCAGCCGTGCACAGGCAAATACTGAGTGACTGATCTGTCTGGACAGTGCTGCCAGGACCTCTGCTCCCCAGTTCCCTCCCTCCCAACCAATCTGAATTTTTCTACTCATTTCACTTTGAATTTTCTACTCATTTCATTCTAAAACCTAGATTTGTTGCTTGCCCTCCCATGCCCCTTTTCATCAAACTCCTTCTTGTTCACCCTTTCCACTAAACTTTTCATCATGCCCAAGAGTCACTCCATCCTGCTCCATCTCCTCCACTTCAGATCCCTTGTTTTTAAGTTCTGTTGCTGTATTTCCAGTGGCACTAATTAAGTAATAGGTTATGGAGAGAGACAAGCTCCAAAAACATATCTTTAAATGTCACAGACATCAGACAGAAATGGCAAGACATGGTGGGATGTTGCTATACCAAGGGTGCAAAAAACTCCAGAGGACACTTCTTTCTTTTCCTGGAATGCTGGACGAGCCTAAAGATAACCTTGAAAAGAAGAGTCTGACAAAGAAAGCAAACTGGGAACTGCAAAGAGCCTCTTGTCTTCTTTTGGGAATCTTCAAATTGTGCTTGGAAACAGCATCGAACAACCACGCAGGAAACTGTCAGAAAGGTTTGAGGTCAGTGTAAGTAGGAAAAAGACAGCTAGGGAGCTTCTTTCCACATCAAAAATACCCCAGTCTCAACCTGCTGTTCTCAAGTGCAGCAGAAGACTCACTGTGATTCAAAATGCCTTTTTTTTTCCAGAATAGGTAAGTCGATACAGTTTCAATTTTAAGGAATTAATTAATTGTTAAAACATTAAAAAGAAAAAAAAAAGTAGTCTAAGCTAAATGTAACAACATTCCTGATGGATGATCAGAGCATTCCTAGTTCTTCTCTCTTCCTGGCTTGCAAACTTTGTTTCTTTAAGGGAAGAAACAAATTTTCCTTTCCTAAAAGGAAAAAGGCAGAAAGGGAATGAGCATATCGCTGTACCAGAGTAAAAGTAGTCATGATTTCGTCCTCTTCTGCTTCACCATTTCCTTTCTTCTGAAATTTGAAGCACCTGCTCATGGTGACTCCCCTCTTTTCTGGTATTTCTACAAAAAGCACAGTACTCCAAATCCACCCAGCAGTGGGCAAGCACCGAGCTCCCACAGCAAGTGGAGACAGCACACACTATGAAGTTCAGCTGCACGTGGTGAAGAGCTGACCCTTGGAATCTAAACCTACAGGAGAGGGTTATTTTCCTTCAGGGACTATTAAACATTTCAGAACTGGTTCTTATTCACAGCACAGAGCTTTAAACGTGTCTTCTGTGAATTTATGAATTGAAGAATCATCGCTCCCAGGGCTCCTAGGAGAGGAGGGAGACACAGAGCAGCATAAACAGGTCAGGCACTGATCCAATGTAACAGCCTGAGTCATTGGCACATCCCAGCTGCTGAACAGCTCCACGTCTTCTTTGCTCTCAGTGCTGTGTGTAACAAGGTGAGTCAGGTTCCCTGGGACCGCCCTGGGGACCCAGTGAGACTCACCCGTGTAGGTCTAAAAATGTTGTGAGCAGAGCTGAGTCATGGGATACCCTTGGCAAGGCTCAGAGCTCTTTGCTAGCCCAGGTGCACACAGAAGACTTCCCATTCTAAAAACCACCATCAGGATGAACGTGGGCTTGGGTTATAAACAATGTGATTTGTACATATAAACTCCAAATTAGCACTATTTGATTTCCAATGACCTGCAGGTATTACTGTAACAACAGCTCAAGTGGGAAACAAATGCCAGAGACAGACATTTGAAGGATTTAACATCCTTCATTTTAACACCCTTAACATTTAATGGTGGAAAAGCAGGCAGAGTTTTTTCCTTAAAGGCAAAAAAATCTACACCAAAGGATGTGACAGAAGAGACTTTTCTGCTAAGAGGCCTTAGACAATAAATCTTTCTCCATGAGTGAAGTAAATCTGTTGTCAGATACTGGGGTGGGACAACAGGGGAGCTCATACTGCAACTTTTTCTCCTCAGCAAGGAGGACTATTAGGTCAGGGGTTTTTTTATTGACTCCAGGAACATTACCCAAGAACTGTGGGGAGGTTTGTCAGAAATCTGCAGGAAGCAAAGCAGCATCTCTGAGCCCACCATCCTGCTCACCACAAAAATGGAATCTGAGTCTGAAAGTTGCTGAGGGGATGGCATCAGATCTGCATTTCTGCATTGCCTTCAGATGGTAGCCTTCAAAAAGGAGGAAATACCTCTGTTCATAGCAGCAGCTGATAATACCAGAAAAATACTTAGGTGACAAAAAATAGAGAGGGGGAGGAAATAAGTTGCTGTTTCTTTCCTAAAAATAAAAAGTTGCTGTTTCTTTCCTTCCCTGTTTTGAGGGGTTTTGCATCTTGCCCCATTACAAATTTGAAAAAGCACTTTGGCAGACAGGAAATCAATAAAAGCTTGACAAAAGTCACTGCTTTTGGTATAAAAATTGATGGAAAGTATTGATGAAACCTCAGACCTAAAGTACTCACTGGATTCTAATTTGGCACCAATGAGAATTCTTTATTCTCTATTGTGTTGGGCAAGTTAAGTCTGGACAGCTAGACCTGGAGGTTATGAATCTCCTGTCCCTCAGTCCCTTTGGCAGTGCAAAGCAAAGGAATGCAGAACTTAAGGGAAGCAACAGCATTCAGCTGAGTCAAGCACACAGGAATCAGGAAGAATTAAGGCTCTCTGTGTATCCTGCACCTGGGATGCACTGAGGATGGCTCAGTGCATGGATAATGGCTAAGCCTCTCCCTTTTACACTTCTCATTCAACATGGCCCTGTGCCGCCTTCCTGGGACCCCAGCCAACCTCTGCTCAAGGATGGCATGATTAATTTTTTGTGTGTGTTGTGCTCATCACTAATCTGCTGGTGCTTTGTAGGCACCATTGAATATCTTCTGCATTTCACCTCGTCATACCAGGATCAGACAGGAAACTGGGGCACAGGGAGATTAAGGTCAAAATGGTCAGAGAAATTACAGTGTCCAACTTGAGACATCCAGGATGCTTTAGCAGAGGAGTCCCAGTTCAGCAGAAGTTTGTGCATTCGGTATCTGGAGGCTTTGGTTACAGCTGTGAGAGCAAAGCACTTGTCCAGACCACAACCTCTGCATTCTCCAGGAGCTCATGAAAAATAGAGGAAGAATGGGCAATGGGAGAGCCTAGGTTTGAATGACTTGCACAACTTCATGGAAGATCCCTGTTTAACAGGAGATTTAACAGCAACAGCTCTTGCTTGCTTTTAACGTGACACTTTTTATAGCCCTTGCCTTATTATTTCGTCGCTTTCACTTTCTCTAGTGGGCACACCAGAGATATTACAGGCCAAAGTTGCACACAAGTCCGAAGTTTTTACACACACATACATGAAATATTGTGGGGAATGTAACTGAAGACTGTGTTGCAATGCACGGACATAAGGGCAGAAGCAACCCAGCCATTACATGGCCATTGCCTCCCTTTGGATTGAGTAGAAACCAAATTTTTCTTTTCCACAGCCTTTTCTTTAGCCAGAATCAGACACTTGGGAAAAGAGCCTTTAACACATTATCATTTTATTAATGTTGTTTTTCATATTCCTTCACCTGCAAGGTCTGTGCTTCAGTTAGCATGAGTCCAGCTGTGCAGACACAGGGAGCCATTAAAGCTTCTGAAATGACCTAAAATAACACCTAGAATTGAACAGCATCAGAACTTTCAAAGTCCATTATCACAGCATCAGGCAGGTGCTGCAAGGCCCAAACCAAGACCCCTGTGTACCTTCTCCCTGGGAGGAAGGGAGTCCCTCATTTTCAAGGGTACAGAGCTCATAATTCTAACCCTGAAAGGAAATCCTGACACATGCTGCAGCACATTTGTGGCTAGGGAAGCATACAGTGACAAGAGGGAAAGTTTTCATGTCTTCAGGACCTTTCAGGAGAGAAGAGGTGGAAATCTCAAACTCCTGCTTGGAAAGGAGAGAAGAGTCCTCTGATTTAACCCAAAGCCCCAGGATGACCACAATGCCATAGGATGGCAGCTTGCAGATGCCCAGGAAGCAATTTTTGGGACAAGGGTAAATCATAGTCAGAGTCACATGTGAAAAGTAAATGGTTGGTGTTCAGTAGTCCAAAATGTATGTGGAATAAGGGGAGGAAATGTTCTTCCATCATAAGGACAGCAAATATCAGCACCCACATTAATCATTGGGGGCTCTGATGACTCCATGGCAACTTCCTCTCCCAAGGATTCATCCTGAGAAATAAGTTGATAGCAACCAATAATTTATTGGCAGGCTTTACAGAGATAAATCACTGCATTAATTACAGAGGACCAAGAGAAATGGACTTATGCCCTTTTCTTCTTGCAGTTGTTTTGGGGGAGGTTTTTCTTGTTTGTTTTTTTGTTGTTGTTGTTGTTGATGTTGTTCTTGTTTGTTTGTTTGTTTGTTTGTTGGATTTTTGGTCATTTTGTTGTGGGGGGGTTGGGGTTGTTTTGTTTTGTTTTTGGTGAGGGATTTTGGGGTTTTTGGGGGGGTGGTTGTTGTTTTTGTTGGTTTTTTTAAGAGGAAAATATTTTTACCCTGAACAGGTAATACATTAAATAACAGCCATGGGAAGATGGGATGACAGTGCTTCAACATCATACTCTTCAGCTTATTTTTGCCAATAGCTGAATCACGACAGAAAAGATTCAGAATTGGAAACAATCCACTGGTTTATCTTAGAAGAAGCACTTTGCATTTAAAGCAGCGTCCATCTAAGAACACGTCACAGAAGCTCATTCCGCCTCTCTTGACCTTTTTGACTAATCCTGGATTTTTACCCCAAAGTCATCCTTGCAGCCATGCTCTGAGGAAATCCATGACAGAAGCAAGGACTGCACAGGCTCACATGTCCTTCCTGGGTACAGTTTGCAATACACTTAAAAAACCCTGCTCTTGACTCCAGGGTTCCACATTTTGGGGAGTCTTTGGACTACTTGAACCAGCAGGAAATCCTTGGGGCAGGAAACTCAGAAATAAATGCTACCCTAATAGCAGAAATGGATATTTTTCTCAGGCAGGAGTAGATAATAGTCTGGATTAAGTCTGATAGAAGCCCCAAAGAGCATGACACCCCCCACTGCACCCCAAAGGTCACAATCCCAGCACGCAGGGGAACTGGGGGAGTGTGAAAGGAGCAGCGACAAATAACCCCCACTCTTTGGAGCCATGACCACTCGTGGGAGATGAGAGGAGAGCAAGCACCCTGCTGGAGAATGGAGCCATTTTCTGCATCAGAGCTCTTTTTCAGTCTTCCTGCAGACTCCAAGACAGGAATTGCTTCATAGGCTGTGCTCTGACCAGGTTTCCAGGCTTTTTGGGAGATTCCAAAGTGAAGACATTTTCTTTGGTAAAAAAGGGCAAGCTGAGAGTCCCTGCTCCTATGACTCAGGGATCTGGGGCTCTAGTTTTCATCATGGCTCTTCTTTATTTTTTTGGATGCTGAATATTTTTGTCCTGCCACAGGTGGTAGCACACACATGGGAGGCTGCGCTGGCAGGCAGGGGGACAGAGCAGTCAGTGATCACAGGTGCCTGTGGCAAAGTGAGACACTTCATTTTCCTCCCCAGAGGTGGAACAGGTTATTCCCACATCTGACACCTCTTCTGGATCCTTCTCCATGTGAGAACCGTGCCAGT
>NW_005054303.1:10249281-10253477 GCF_000277835.1 Geospiza fortis | reverse complement strand
GAACTACAGAAAAAAACCTTCCCCAGAACTGCAAGTCCACTGTGTTCACCACATTTTATGTTACAGGGAAACCTCTGAGAGCCTGGGGATTGTGCGTCAAGCACCCTGGAAAATCTCAAGACTTTCTGGCAACTGAAGGATGGACATAAATGGGTGGCATTAAGTGTCCTGGAACTTAAACCCAACTTAAATGTACCTAAAAACCCAAACACCAGAAAAAGGTGTTAAACACAACATTTGATGTTAAACACAACATTTGCTTCTAATGTAGGAAATCCAAGTGAAGTGTTTTATATGTTTGGGGGAATATGTTATAATAACAGTGATGCAGTTAAGAACAAGTTGTTGGGTATTTTTTTCCAATTTTAAACTTATTAATATACACTTGTTTATAAAAATTATCTTTGAGAAGGAAATTACTTGCATCAGAGCTTACCTCAATTGCAATTTTTTTTTTAAGAAATTGTCATTAGAGCTCAGCATGGGGCTAATTTTGAGTTTAAACATACTTGTTAGAACTTGTGTTACTGGAAAGCCAGAAAGTGTAGCTGTCCAAGTGTAGGATGAGCAGCTGGCTGCTTTTTCTTTTTTAGATTAATTCAGTGTGAGTTTTCATATTGATTTTCACAGGAGCAGAAAGTAGCCTTTAAATTGGTATGTTTATAATAGTGACTCTTCAGAGAAGTTAAAAAAGACTTAACATGGAATTGCCTCTTCTTAGTGCAGTTAATCTCAACCTATCACCTCACTGGCAATGTTTTCTCACATTAAGTTTTATTAGGATTTGCTGCTGGCTCTGCAGAAAAACATAACATAGAGGCAGAATCTGCTGACACACAGACCTTTCATAACAAGTCACACAGCTGCTACTCCAGCACTTCTTTGGAAAGCAGGAGCATCTTATGTGACTAATTGATTAGCATGGAAAAGGTGTCCCTAATTTGCTGTTCTGTTGGATACACAGAGCAACACCACTCCTCACTAACACAAACTGTCCCAGCAGATGGGATCCTGCTTAAAATGCTGTTCAGCCTGAGTTAAGTATTATGGGACACAAAATCAAAATTCTGCTCACTGAGAAGGAAGGATGTGCCAGGGCATTGACCAAGCAACTTTCCAAAAAAAAAAATCTTTCTAGGTGATCTGGTTCCTTCCCTTGTGTTTACAAACAGGGTAAGATAAAACACATTTTTCTGGTTTTAGTGGGTGACCAGCCTGAAGCCCACAGACCTTGAACTGTCTGCAGCACACTGGGACTGTGGGAAAAAGTCTTTGGATGAGGTGTCCCTCAGAATCAAGCCACTGATTAATTGGATCCAATCCTCCCTCCAAACAGCTTCTTGCTGGATAAAAATGAACCTCCCTTGTCTTACCTTTTTTTTTTTTTTTTTAAATGACAGGGGTTTACAGAGGGCTCAGGGGAAAGGAGTTACTGTGTGCCACTGATCCATTAGCATTTCTCTTCTCTGACATTGAGGGAACAAGAGTTGCTGAGAGTATCCCAGGGAAAAAGGCTGCAACTGCTAGAGGTTGATAATTTCTTTATTTCAAATACCTAACTTTTATTTTACTTTGGAAGAAGTTATTAGGTGGTGTAAAACCCATTTTAGCATAAGGCAGGTAATTAAATCAACTTATTGAAACAGAGCATCTGAACATTTGGGACAGTAATTTGTTGTGACATTGCTTCATGAAAGCAGGTCACAGCTGTATCCCTTAACTATTTGACATCTAATTTCTTTATCTATTTCCATGTTTCCAAATGCAGCTCAAGTTAACTACAGATTGTAGAAATCACCTAAAAAAGTTTTCCAGCTGCTGGGGTGTGACAGGAGTGCAGAGCAGGCTACAGTTTTCCACATCATGTGTGAAGAGGAAAATGTTGCTCCTACAGTCAGTGCTGTGAATATAAAATATAAATACAAAAGGAACGTGTATATGAATAATGCCACGTACAGCAGTATGAGTGGTTGTAGCCATAATAATTATCTCTGTAATAAATATTACTTTCATTTCCAAAGACCACAATTTGTGCTTGCACTGTAGCTCCTCACTGGAGTCCTTTGCATTCAGTAATCAAATAATTCAGGGCAAGGATTTCTCCAAAATTAAGGGCAGCAGTTGACTGTGCACTGCTGAATCTCATTTCCATCAGAAAGATATAATTGCAGCCTTACATTAATTTCTGGTTAGAAAACTGGGAATTATCAATACAAACAAATTTGTACCAGAAACACTTCTATTTTTCAAGAGCTTTTTGAGCTGCAGATCATGCAAAAATCATCTGATTGTTAATTACATCTATCATCTATCTCTTTGTCTCAGAATAGATACAGGCTAGACCTAAAGAAACCAGATTTATATAGTTACTAAATCTTCTGGGGAAAAAAAAAACCAAACCAAACAACAGAATCCTGCATCTTTTATAGGGTACAAGATTCACATCCTGCTGTTTTCAATCAAACTACTCGGAGATTTTTCTCTGCTAGGAATAGAAATACACATTTAATACGCATAAACCTAATGCCCCCTGTTGGTTGTACACAGCTTAAACCCTCGCCTGTGCCCACGGGGACTCCTCATCTCCTCCTGCTGACTCAAGCATCCCACTGAACATTTAAGGCTTTGCATGGGCACAGAGATTATGCTCCACATTCACCTGAATTAATTTCTCTCCTCCCTCACAGGCAGAGAGTCATATTCTGGTATATAAATTGTTTCTGTACCTACAAAGCCAGCCCATACCATCAGAGAGCTCTGCAATATCCTGTCCTCAATCACTGCGCATGGAAATTGCAGAATAATGGATTCATAGCATCATTAGGGTCAAAAACACCTCTAAGATCACTGAGCCCAGCTATTATCCCAGCACTGCCAAGCCCACCATGAAACCACGTTCCCAAATGCCACATCTACACATCTCTCAGATCCCCCCAGGGATGGTGACTCCACCACTGCCCTGGGCAGCCTGTTACATTGCTTGACACCCCTTCAGCAACAAAACTATTCCAAATATCCAATCTAAACCTCCCCTGGCACAGCTTGAGGCCATTTCCACTTGTCCCATCACCTGGGAGAAGAGACCAACTCCCACCTGGCTGCAGCCTCCCTGCAGGGAGTTGTAGAGAGCAGCAAGGTGCCCCCCGAGTCTCCAGCTCTCCTGACTAAGCAACCAGCAGTCACAGCCTGGGGCTCCTGTGTTACCTGTTAGAAAAAGGCAAAATGCTAATTGTGGGTCAGGTGTTTAATGCCAAAATTACTTGGGGTTTTTGGCTTTTCCACAACACATTTCACTGGTTTCTGAGGAGACCTCCAAACTGAAAACTAACAGCATCTCCAGCTGGGTGTGTATTCTGTAGTGAATTTAACCTAAATTTGGAATTGCCCTTCCTTGAAAAAATTCTTAGGAACAATTAAACAAAAATACACAAAATTAAGTGAAGGTTTTTTTACCAAAATTCCTTTGGCCAACAGCACTTTTTCTGTTGAGTGAATGTTGAGCACAGTGGCTCACCTGGCTCTGCACAGCAGAAGATGCTGAGAGACTCCTGCTGCCTGTGGTCTCAGGAGCAGCAAGAGCCAACATCTTCAGAAGCAGGAGTCACTCCTGTGAGTGACAGGAGGCTGCTTGTACCCCTCTCTGTACCTCTGCCTTTCAGCAAGAGCCTCTGCCAGCCAAAGCTGAACACTCCCTGTTGTTGCCCTGATTTTTTAAGATTTTCTAAGCCTTCTGATGTTTACATTCTTGTAGCAAACTGTCTCACACACTTTCTGTAAATAACTTTTTTTTTTTGCATTCTTTTATAGAGGAGGAGAAATTTGATGGACTGTTGGTTTGTCCAGTGTCATTCGAGAGGTGGCACTTTCACCCTCCAATCCACTGTCACTTTTGGAAAACTATAAATGTTGGAGTCAGACAATAAACTTCCCTTTTCTCTTCACCTTGAGAGCAGTGGTGTGTGTGCTCGTGTTGTTTTGTGTCCCACATCCTGTCCCTCCTACCTGGCAGACACATCCCCAGAGGAGATGCTGGACCAATCCTCCTAAGCACCTTGTCCCTCAGAAAGAAACCTCTCAGTATGGAATCACAGAGCCATTCTGGCTGGAAAAGACCTTTAAGGTTATGGAAGCAACAAATAGCTCAGACCTATGCAGCAGAGCAAATTGCAAAGATCATCCTCTTGTCCTCAGCTGGA
>NW_005054303.1:10234131-10249237 GCF_000277835.1 Geospiza fortis | reverse complement strand
TTTTACTGCAAATGCCACCATTGAGGTTGTTCCATTTGTGAGGGTTCCTGTGCCACCCCCTCTTGTCTGAGCCTGTGATGCAACAAACTCCAGGGGTCCTCAGAGACAGGCAGGCCAGGGCTGGGGATCTGCAGCAGCAGCCTCCTCCTGGGGACACAGCTGGTGTCCAGCACAGTGATGGAGGAACTGTTCAGAGCTGAAGGGACTGTCAGTGTCACAGAATCACAGAATGGTTTGGGTTGGAAAGGACCTTAAAGATCCTCTATTCCAAATCCCCTGCCATGGGCAGGGACACCTTCCACCAGACCAGGTTGCTCAAAGTCCCATCCAACCTGGCCTGGAACATTTCCAGGGAAGGGGCATCCACAGCTTCTTTGGGCAACCTGTCCCAGTGCCTCACCACCCTCACAGTCCAGAAATTCCTCCTAATATCTAATCTAAGCCAGCCCTCTCTGTTTGAAACCATTGCCTCTTAATCCCACTCCATTCCCTTAGCTCAGCTCCTGGAGTAGCTCTTCTCCTTGTAGCACAGCCTAATTTCTGTCTTCAGATTAAAATCATGCCAGTGAGAGAAGGGTTTAGGAGCAAGAGGGACAAACTGAGCTCTCTATGAAAAGACAGAACCCTGAAATGCAGGGGAACACAAGGGGATATTTTTGTGTCTGCTGGCCAAATGAACCTCATCTCCCTCAGTCACAGCAGGGGCAGCCAAAACCAGCACTGCTCCTTGGTCTTGCTTAAATCACTGCAGAGCTGTTTCTGCCTGCTCCAACCCTGCACGCCTTTTCTCGAGCCCCTCTCCTCACTCCCTGCCAGGCTGTAAGGGGCACCCAGCCAATTCTGAAATCCCCAGGGACCCAGAGTGGGAGCCTGGGAGCCCCCAAGTGCCACCCAGCCCCTTGGTGCCCTGAGGGGCACTGTGTCACTGGCAAAACCAGGCTGATTTGTCCAATTTTCATTCTTGGTCCCAGGCAGAGGGTGGGTTGGTGCTAATTCAGCCACCTGGGTCTCATCTAGCAGATCAGAGGGCAGCTGGTGCAGGTTTTGATATTGCACCCTGGGAGCCAAGATTTGGGGTGCCACCCCTCCAGCCATCTCAGGTGTCTCTGGATGTGGGCAAACCTAAGTTTCATACCCAAAGTCTCCCAATTTCCCATCTCTGGCCCAGCTGAGCTGCAAGTTATAAAAGACTCGGGTTTCTTAATTGCAGCAGCACATGGAGAAACAGCGTGGCTGAAATTACAGTAAAAAACACAGGCAACAGAGAACCAAGCTGTAAGCATTTCTCTGAATCATATCCAGCAAAGCCTGCAACAATTTTCCAATTTCCAGTTGCTCCTTCAACAAAAGCAAATGTAATTTCCTCTCTGCCCTTAGTATGAAAACATTCTACAAGAGATGATATTTTGGATATTCATTAATGAAATATAAACCCTATCAGGAGTTAGGCAACAAAATTCCTTTGCTGCTTTTGTCATAAAATATCTTTACCGAGCCACTCTTGTACCAGCATTATGTGGATGGAATTAAAATGTTATTTCAGGTCCTTTGAAAAAGGTTTGGGGATATTTTTGCTCTTCCTGGCACTTTCCCCTCCTGTCTTCTTTTAAATAAATTCAAGAAATCTCATCGGTGATAGGAGAGAGCGGAGACACTGCAAAGAGTATCTGGATTTATGTGTTAAAGTGTTTTTTGTAATCCAGCCTGACTTTATTCCATGCTGGGGAACCTGATGTTTATCCTCACATGTAGGTCTTTGTGACCTCCAAGGCCATGAAGATAAGAAGAGCAAAGCTTTTAAAATAATGCAGTGTCATATCTCTGAAAGATTCCTGTAAATCTGCCTTTGAGGCTGAAGGGAGGGAAGGGAAATCCAGCTGAACAAAAGCTTTAAAAAACACATGTGATACACTACAAATCTGTGTAACCACTCAAGGAAACTGAAAGAAAAGGGGCAAAGAAACTCCTGCAAAACAGCACTGAAAATGGCACGTGATGCAAGAAAATGATAAAGGAACTCTTGCAGCGTTTAAGGACATCAAGTGAAATGCAAAATGCTCAAAGTTGGCTTGGCTTGATCTCTGCTTGATTTGAATTTCAAGCTCTGATGTACAATAAGCTTTGTCTCCACGCAAGGTTTTGAAGTCCTGCAGGACTGCCTGCCTGGATGCTTTTGCTTTGAAGCTGTCTAAAGCTTCCCTTGCCATCACTGTTTTGCATTAAAATATATATTCTCCATTGCAGGACTTAGCAAATAGATTTTCTGCTGTTCCATCCCCTTGCTCCATCAGATTGTTTTCTTCAGGCTCCAAGTATATGCAGATTTAATGGTGAGATCTTTAAAAAATAATTCTTTCCTTAGAGAAAACAATAAGTTAAAAGCCATTTGTTGTCTCATGCTGTCAGATATTTGCCAACAAAACCAGAAAGCATAATACAATCAGAATTATCTATGCTGTAAAGCAAAACTGCCTGCCTCTTCTAAACCACTCTTTTGTCCTGGTTACATCAATTCCTGACGCCGAAGTGTTTCCATGATTTCAGCCTCCTTCCAGGTGATGCCCAAGCCCAGTCCCATGAGCTGAGCAGAAGACAGTTGGATGCACTTGATAGTTCAGATCACAGACTCTGCAAATTCCCTGTGCCCTTCAGGCTCAGTGCTGGATCCTCTGCCAGGCTCCAATGGCTCCCATATCCTCCCAGCTCAGAGTATCTGTGCCTTTCCCTCCTTCTGCAGCCTTTTCTTTCTCCCTCCACTTCATGCTTCTTCTCACCCCTCACCATTTCCCTCCTTTTGACCCTGATCTCTTGCCTCTTAAACTCCTCTTCTTGCACTTACCTCCTCCCCCTGCCTCTTCCAAGGGTGGAACGGGTTCAGAACAAATAAATACAGTGGATTCAGAGAACAGCAGTGCAATGGAGTGAACCACCAAACTCACCCAAGGATATGATGTTTTTGCAAAGGGAAGAGAACACTCCCCTCTTTCATGTTCCATATCATGAGTAACAGTGATCAGGATCTAAAGAGGATCTTTACCCATGGCCAATTCTAAAAGCTTTCAGGCAAAGCATTATGTGTTTTAGAAATGTGAATATAGTGTGGTGGTCTGTGAGCTGGAATAAGCAGACAGAGAAACAAGGAGCTGCATCAGTAAGAAACACCCTTAAAAGAGATAAAAGCGATTTGATCTGCAGCATGAGCAGGTCTGTCTCCAGTTACTCTGTTGTCTTTGCCTAGGAGATTGAAATACACCTATTAATTGGAAATTAAATAACACAATTCTGCTGTTAACAAATAAGATTTACTAATCCTATATTGTGTAGTCTGAAGAGAGACTCAGTGTGGAAAATATTGCCTGAAATTCTTTTTATTCAGATCATCTATGTTTTTTTCTTATTCCATCTACTATTTTATTTCTCAAATCCTGCAGCTTCAGGCTGTCTTTATGTTCTGAATCCTGTTTCAGCCCACAATAAATAAATAAATAAATAAATAAATCACAGGATCACAGGATGGTTTGGGTTGGAAGGGACCTTAAAGATCATCTCATTCCAACCTCCTGCCGTGGACATGGACACCTTCCACTACACCAGGTTGTTCAAAAACCCATCCAAAATGGCCTTGAACACTCCCAGGGATGTTGTTCCACAGCTTCGCTGGGCAGCCTGTGCCAGTGCCTCAGCACCCTCACAGGGAAGGATTTAATATAAAATCTAAATCTCTCTTCCTTCATCATAAAGCCATTCACCCTTGTCCATGTCCCCATGTGATCCAATCCCTCTGCATCCCCTCTGTGCCCTGCAGAGAGGAGCTTTGTGTCACACATATGAGCTCTGTGTCACACACAGGAGCTCTGTGTCACACACACCTCCCCCAGAGCATCACCCCTGTCTTCCCTTTGGTGCTGCCAATCCCCCTCCCTCTTCCCAGTTCTGTACAACCTGAGATCCCTCTGAAGTGAAACAACCCAACCCCTTGCAGTGCTTATATCTCTCCAGCAGCTCGTGGTGGAAATCACTTGAGCAGCTCTGGTTTATATCCTTGTGAGGTTTCTTAAACTGCTGCCCAGCTCTGATTAATTTGTCAAGCCCCTGGACTTTCTGTATTACTCCCTATTCCCTTGTTAACACAGCTTCCAGAATGTTCTTGGTTTTTCACAGCTGCTTTGCATTGTGGAGACATTTTCCCCAGGTTCACAGGGATACCTAAAGCTGTTCTTTTCACATAACTCAGACCCTGTGTGCAAGGGTGCCTCTGGTCTCCCCTGATTTTCAATTTCCTCCAGTTTTCTTAGCCAAGAGTGTCTCAACTGGCAGATTTTGAGGAATTAATCTGAATCTGGAGCAAAAGTAAATTTTGCTGGAAATTCACCAAGCTCCAAGGCACACGATGTCTTCCACATTCCTGCAGGACATCTCAAATTTCTTCATGTTTTCCAGGCTCTGAGGGACCAGCATGTCAAACACAGCACGCGATTCTGCCTGGGTCATCAGAGGCAGAAGCTGAGTCCTGCTTCCTTCTGGGCAGATTTCTATAAAAGAACACAGAAGACCTTAATAAATAATAGAAAAATTGGGAAATTTTCCTGGAGACTGCTGGTAAAAAATAGGCATAGCCTTATGTTGCATCCTTCTGGGATTCCTCAAGCAGCTGGCCGGTTCAAATTAACTGAAGGCATTTGTTAAGGCAGCACGTCCTCTTAATTTGTAGTTTCCTTTTTTGAAAGGTGTTTTGATTAAATGGTTTTTCTTATTTTTGACAGCTGGGATATTTTCCAGGCAGGCTACCACAAGACAGGGTGCAAATACACCCCTCAAGGGGCATCACTGTGACCAGAGCTCATCCAAATGGCATCAGATGAGGGCAAGAGGCACTCAGCACAGATAAATGAGATTATTTAGGCATCTGCAGAGAGGCATTCTCTTCTCTAACACACAATCAGCAATTCTTTACTGAAATTGAACTCATCAAAGAACTCCCGCTTTGTCCTGATGATGCCTTGTGAAAGCTGACCTAGAGCAGAGGCTAAACAGAGCTAAAGAATAAAATTTATTAAAAGGCCTCAATGAATACACTTTGGGCAACACAAGAGCCCAGCCAGGGCTACACCCAAGATGAACCCAAAATGGTCACAAACGGATGACCAGTCATGAGGTCTCTCACTTTTATAAGTTCTGGTCCATTTGCATATTGGAGTTAATTGTCCAATTACAACTTCAGCCCATAAAGTCTCATCCTTATTGTTTTTCTCTCTTCAGTCCATGTTGTTTCTGCTCTTGGGTCTGAGATTTGGATCATTTGTCCTTGGTCCCCAGCTAGAGAAGGAATTGTTTTGTCTCCCTACTCTGTGCACAGAGCTCACCATCCCCTAATATGAAGCTCAGAAATACACACTAAAGCAGCACAGAATCTGAAAAATAAAAAAGCTAAAATCAGAGCCATCGCTGACAGTGTCTGCACCAAGGGGCTGGAGAAGTCACAGCTGGGGCTCACAGCACCTTGGAGATCCACTGATTATTCCCAGTACAAAGTTCTCCAAGACTTCTACAGCCAGATGACCCCATGTAAGTGCTGCATTGGCCTGAACCACTTATTGAAACTGTCCACTGCACTGCTGCTACCACATGTTTCTTTCACACTTCCCTGGTCCAAACACTGTGGATGCCAAAATGACCTGGACTGAGGAAAAGAATATGAGGTTGTTTCTGACTCCCTGGCAGCATTGAAAAATGATAATTTGGGGAATCTGATTAAATCAGGTATATGAAACTAACCCATTGTTTTTCCTGCCTTTGACAGCAGCTCTCACAAAGAATTTAATCAAGAGAAAATCAAGCCACAAATGAGCTCATATGACCAGAGTGAACCACAAATAGTTTACTGCTCTGATTGTTATTTAATGAAGTTTGTATTAAGCTTTTAAGGAATTTTCATGAGGTTTTGTCATGTCTTTTTAATTTTTAGTGGTTACTTTCAAAATGTGACAGTTTCCACAGTTACCTGGGGTGCACCTCACTGCAGCACTCTGTTTCAATACATTCTATTTATTTTTTTGTTTCATATGCAAATTTTGCAATGTAGATCACCACATCACCAAGCTGGTTTATCTTCTGCTGTGATATGCAGCCACAGTAGCTCCAAAAATCAGGTGTGTTGCTGCTGAGAAACATTTTCAAAGCAACGAAGTTTTTGTGGTTTCATGACACAGAATAAAAACACAAGGGCAAAAACCTGAGGTGCTGCTGCAGATAAAAGACCCATTGTCCTGTTTCCAGCACTGACTGAGAACAGGTGTATGGGAGGGAATACAAGAACCTGGCAGCCATATGAGGGTACAGTCCATGTTCTCCAAAATAGATATTTTGCACTCCAGGAGTTCCTCAGCCAGAGATATTTCCTTTGCATTTAACATTGACAGGCAGCTTCTTCCTCTGTGAGCTCATCTAGCTGCTCTTTGAACACTGAGACAAATATCTGAACCAAAAGTTCTGGTTTTTTGTTTGTTTGTAATAGGAAATCTGAAGGCAGCAGCTGCCATCATGACTGATTCTGAGAAAAAAAAATCTCATACAAAAAGTATAATAAACCTCACAAAGGTTTATTATTCAACAAGGCCAAGTGCAACATCCTGCACATGGGTCAGAACAATCTGAGGTTTAGAATAGGAATAAATTCTTGATTGTGAGGGTGGTGAGGCCCTGGCACAGGGTGTCCAAAGAAGCTGTGCATGCTCCATCCCTAGAAATGTCCAAGGCCAGGTAGGATGGGGCTTGGAGCAACCTGGCATAGTGGAAACTATCCCTGCCCATGGGAGGAGATGGAACAAGATGGTCTTCAAGGTCCCTTCCAACCCAAACCATTCTGTGATTCTTCATTCATGGACTTAGCTCCCAGGAAAACAAAACAACAAGAAGTTCTCAAAGAGCTAACTTTTACACATACATAGCAAGACAACTTTTTATAGCTCCTACTGGTAATTCCCAATAAACATCCTGGAGCCTATAGGTAAAGAAAATACCCAAAAAACCCCACCCCAATTGAAAATTCTAATTGCAGACAGTATTTGCTTTTTTTAGTTTCAACAACAACAACAAAAGCACCCTATTTCAATCATCACTACCAGGTTCTGTCTCAGAGGACAAAAATATCCCAGAGAAATGCAGGTTGTCAGAGATAATGTCACTTCATGGGTTTTGATCTTTATTCACTGTTTGCAAAACACATTTCCCCAAAATGAATTAATTTGGTGTAATTCCCTAAAACCCAGGTAACCCCCAGCTCCTGACTCCTCCCAGGACAGCCACCTTAACACTGAAATACAGTGAAAGAGCCAAAGACAGCCAAGCATCTGCCATTGCTGGGGCCTCCATTTCTTACATCACAAATGATGCTCAGCCCAAACAAAGCTGATTTATGCCTGAAAACTCCTCTTTCTAATTGTCTTCCCCTGCCAGAAACCCACTGACCAAGAAATCTGCATGGGGTATATTTTCTCTTGGTGTGTACTTAACCACAGGAGCATATTTCTGTGGGAACATCACTGTGTCTCATAGATGAGCTGGTGCTGCCCCAAGCTTTGCTCATTATTGCTTCCAAAAGCTTCTGGCCAGAGCCAGGCACAGCTTTTCCTCTCTGAGCACTCACAGCTAGGCACAGACATGGTGTGGGGTGTTGCATTCACATTCTCTGAAAAAATCCCTTCATCCAGGATTTTTCTCCTGGCAAGCTGAGAAGTCTCAGAGAAAAGGAAAAATTCTTATCTCATTTGCTTCTCCTGTGTTGTGCTCATGTGGAATGTGTTTGGAGATTGTTTATCCACAGGTGATTGTTTCATTGGGTTCTGGTGTGAGTTGTTTTGACTCTTTGGCCAATCAGGGCCAAGCTGTGTCAAGACTCTGGAAGGAATCACGAGTTTTCATTATTAGCTTTTTAGCATTTTATTATGTATCCTTTCTGTATTCTTTAGTATAGTATAGTATTCTTTAATATAATATAGTATCATAAAGAAATAAATTAGCCTTCTGAGAACATGGAGTCAGATTCATCATTCCTCCCTGCCACGAGGGTCCCTGCAAATACAATAGTGGGGCACATCCTTTCCAGCCTGTGCAGTGTTTGCTTGTGCAAATGCAAGAAGGGATAAACAACTGGCTTCCCCCTTTTCCAGCTGTGTAACTCCAAGCCTTTGCACAGATGCATCCTTTACATCTTGTTTCAAATGAATTGGCAAACTTTGAAGGAAAAAGATGTTTTTGGCATCTCTGAATCATAATTAAATATGTCTCTGATAGACATGCAGCTTTCTGGTGACTTTAAAGATCGTTGTAGTTTGGTCTTTGATCACACGCTCAGTGCAGACACAAGTTTGAGGTAAGAGTTTTCATCTCAATTCCACATAAGGAAAGAGGCCACCCAGAAGGGCCAGATGAGCCTTGGACCCTGGTTTTGAAGAACAGATGCATTTTAAATTTTATATTATTATATTGTATCACTGTATTATATTATACTTTGTGTTGTGTTACGTAATTTTACACAGTCATACAGGAAAGTTTATAGACTCAAATTTTACTCTCAGCTCCCTGAAATCTCCGCCTGTTAAAGGATGAAGCATGTGCCTAACATTTCAATGAGGCTGTTTTTCTTCCTATTATAATAATGCTGCATTCTTATCTAGTGCTTTCTTCAAACTCTCCATTGAGTTAGTGGAGCTGTCATTGTTTAAAAGACATGAGGTTATTGGTTCTGCTTGTGAAGGAAGTCACACTGAGGGATTAATTGCTTTAATTAGGCAATAAGCTGTCTGTTCCCATCTAACTGCTGCTGCCTTTGCTCCTAGAGGACCTGTGCCCCTCAGTTTTGGCAAGCAGGAATTGCCACCAGGCTTCCATTGCCTTATCATTAACAAACTTTCATTTTGATTTTTCATCTTTTGTTAGGGTTCATCCATACAGTCTCTTGGAAAACATTTGACCACCTAGGGGGCTGTTATTCACTCAAAAGTCCTTCTCTTGCCATGGCTGTGGCCAGCAATCTTCCCACGTGTCCCTCTGCAGCCTTTGAGCCACACCAGGAGGTGACAGAACACCATTTGGCACTTTGCAGGTTTGGTGGGTAACACCTGACCTCAGTTTCCCCAGGCTTGCAGCTGAGGAAGACCTCAGGGCCAGTGTCCCATGAGAGCCTTTTCTGAGGTCAGGGAGGACAGAAATAATGACTGCCACCAGCTATGGCATGGAAACCTGCTCCAGACTTCAGCAGAAGGGTAAACAAGGTGCCCAGGAATGATGAGATTTGGGGAATTCTCAGGCAATTTGCTGCTGTTCTCCAAAATGATCATTTTGTAATTTTATTTTCTGTGGAATGTTTCTACCCCAAACCCTCATCTAAGCACCCAAATTAGGGAATAAGTTATTGTCTAGTTAATATACATAATCCAACTGCTCACCGCTGCAACTGAAGATTTTACCTATACAGACATAATTCTATTTCAGGGTATTTGAAAACTGCCAAGGGAAAAAGATAAGCAAGCATACATCACAGGATGTGAGAAAAAAATCACACATTTCATCCAAACTGCCTGTTGGGCAGGGTATTGTACCTCATCTTCCTAAGGTAATTTTTTTTTTCCTAAAGTTTTCCCAGACAATCACAATGGAGCTGCCAGTGAAGTTTTACACAGATCCCCAGTAGGTGTAAGACAGCGGTTTCCAAAAACTCTGTTTGTGTTCATGGAGAATTTGGCCTAAAGTGTTAAAATATTTACTGCAGAGAGATTCAGAGATCTATTAGAATTACATTTTATCTACTGATCCCACCTCTGACTGTTCCTAGTGCCTTAATTACTAAACTTGGATTTCTTCCAGGAAGAGATAAACACCAGTAGACAGATGGGGATGGAAAAAAAAAACAACAAAGGATAATTTAACATTTCCCTGGAGAAACAACAGAGAAGAAAACACTTAACAATAACCAAAATTAAGAATAGATTAAGAAGTTCAGTAGTCATTGTTCAGGAGCAAAATCAGACCCACTAGAAAGGGGCACAAGCCATGGTACAGCTTCCTGTACCCAGCTGGTCCCTGGTGCCCACTCACCCACCAAGGTTCCTCCTACCCATCAAATAACCCTTTTCAGTGGGTTTTTGGCAGTCCTTACATGGGTTATTCAAAGCTACAACACACCACTGAGACAATTTTCTTGTTATTCCACATGAGGTGCTTGCCTTCTGATCATCACCACTTTGGCTTCCAAGGCTCTGTGACCTGATGGCTGCAGTTCTGTGACACCTCAGGAGTTCACCAGTTCCCTTCCAATAATTTGTTCTGGTTTTCAGCTGGGGATAGGAATTGAACTAGAGGTAACACACAGGTATTCATATTAATGAATATTAACCATCACAACTTCCCAATGCTGCAGAGGGCCACCACAAGCTTTCCTGAGGACTGAAGTCAGGAGGGCAGAAAAGCAGACAGGAATTGTGCAAGGCAGAGTTCCCACAGAACCCTTCTTTCAGGACAAAGGTGTCTGGCATGAGCAAGAGCTCCAGGAAATCTGTTCCAAGTCCTTTCCTGGATGTGTATCACACACACACACACACACACACACACACACTGCTTGCTGTTGGAGAAGAGTTTTCCATGAAGACCTCACAAGTGCACTCTCAACAAAGCCCCACCTCACAAAACACTGCTCTGCCCACACTTTTCCTACCCAAAGAGCAGCCCAGAGCACAATCTAAACACCCACAAGAGCTGGTTTATTTGTGTGCTGTTGCAAGGTGCTCAGAGGAGAGAAGGACATGCCAAGCTTGCAGACACTGGGTTGGCTGCTTCAAGATGTGCTATGGGATATTTTCCAGCTGGTGGCTTTCAGATGGCTGCCAAAGGCCTGCAGAGTCACTCCTCCCTAATGTTAAATTAAGGGGTCACAAATGGTAGAAAGAGAATAAGACTAAGATCAGAGCATTTAAATGCACTTTTACAGAAAATAATAGAGATGCCTGTCTATGAAAAGTGCTGAAAAAAACCTTTTATTGAAAACCAATGTGGTTGTGGTTCCCCGTCCTCCTGTCAAATCCCAAATCCCAGATTTGGTATGAAGAGGGAAGGGAGATGAGGGTGTGCCCTGCAATCTCATCTCTTCTGCTCACCTGCCCCCCCTTCCCAGGGGGATGAACTATCCAAACTCACCTGGAAGCAAGCTCAGCTTGAGTCTTACCAAGCCCCCAACACCAGCCAAGAACACCATGTGCATGTGGAAGACAGGGAGTGAGAGAGGAAAATCCCACTGTAGGTGGACAGGCAGTGTCAGGAGTTCAGCTCATGCTTTGGGCTGGTTGTTAGAAGAGTTGCCAAATCACATGCAGGGCAGAGATTTCACTTCTGACATGGTCATTCCTTCAGTGTGAAGTAATTAACCAAATCTGGAACCCATCCCTGCACAGCACCCAAACTTGCCTCTTCCTGACTTAATTGGGATGCTCATTTTGCCATTCCTGTATGGTATAAAACCATAAATCACACTTCCTGGAAGAGTAGAGGAAAATGCATTCCTTGCTCATCACATAGGACAAGATAGATATAACTGAAATACAGATGTTCCGAAGATGATGCATCTGAGGCATTTTTGCAGAAAATGTGACTTAGCTCTGAAACCATCTGGAACTTGAAAATGAGTACAGATTTCCCAGTTACATCATTAAAGTTTCAAAAAATAGTCCATTACATCAGATACAAACTAATTTACCTGCATTATTAGTCTTCATTAGTTGAATTACTAATCCTCTCAGGAGACTCAGCTGTGAACAGCAACCACTATGAGCAAGGCTAAGTGCAAATAAAATCAACAATTATCTTTTTACCTGTTTTTGACATTTATACAATTTGTGCCAAAGTCATCCCAAGAGCAACACAAAATTGACGCCCTAGGTCAGTTCAGTCCCCTCCCCTCAAATCTTCAGTCAATACTCATTTATTTTCTTAGACAGATTTCCTGTTTCCCCTAATTAAGCACATTCTGTCTCAGACACCACAAATTAAACATTATTTAACATTTAAATATATCCTAGAATTTCTTTTCAATTTTTTTTCTCCATCCAACAGTCTCTCTCGGTTTTGCAGCACCATCAGCTCTTTCCAAGGGAGCAGAAATGAAGCAAAACCTTAATCCTAGCAAGATGTTTCTTGCTGTCTGCCTTCAGGAGGGATCTAATGAATTTCCATTCCCTGGCAAAGGAGAAGGCTTCAGCTTTCATGTGTTTTGTAGGTTATTGTGGGGCTGTGCATTTCATTGTCTCCCCGAATCCAAAGAGAAATATCCCCTGAAATATCCTCAGCTGATTGTCACTACTTTGTCCTCTGCACCTTCAGAGCCAGCTTCAGAGGGCCAGCAACTCACCACCCTGAATTATGGATGGCCTGACTCCTCAAACATCACTCAACCAGGTTTTATTTAAAAAGATAACTCCATGAGATAGGGCAAGCCAGCCAATTAGCCAGGAGAAAACTAAATGTGTACCTTTTCTTCACATCCCTTTCACTGATTTAGGGTGTGGGCCCATATTCTCTACCATTTTGAAAAGGTTGCAAATATTCCAGTTTTTTCAACACTCTGTTTCATAAAGTGCAATTTGCTCAGTCTTTGCTCTTTCTGGCTGGTTGGTGTCAATCCATCATCTTCAAGTAACACTCCATGGTTGATTTCTGCCATGTACTTATTTAATATTTTGTATTAACAGGGACAGATGCTCTCCTGAGTTGCTTTAGAAGTGTTGCACCACTAAGTCAGTGAGGTTATTACCAAAATAGAGGAGTGTTTGCACCAAAGGCTGTTCAACACCTCCAGGGTATTCCTAAATACCTAGTTATGCCAGTGCCACAGGGCTTATGTTGTTGTCACTGCCCACTTTCACCTCAATTTTATTGAGATATTCTTAGGATGCAAGATGTTGATTCCTTAGGGACATTTTGTCAGCCACTAAAGAAATTTCAAAAGTGATTGTGCTTGTCTTGTGAGATGTCTTCCCAGCTATGGTTTGTTAAAAGTTAAAATAGGTCTTGCTGTGACCACAGTGCTTCCTAACCATGGGGTCCCTCAGGTTTCTCCAGCACTAGGGAACACCAGGACACGAGTGCAGAAGCCAGTACCCCTGATCCCACTGAAAGCAGAGGATTCATTTTCCCTAATAACCCTTGGGTCACTCCCCCAAGAACCAAGGTGAGTGTGCTTTGCAGCTCAAGCATGCTTGATCTCAAGCATTTATTGCACACCATAGAACCAAGGTGAGTGTGCTTTGCAGCTGATCTCAAGCATTTATTGCACACCACTGTACTGACAGGTTTTCCTGAAGGACTTTCCTTTATACCTCTAGTGACCCTACAGTCAAACCTTCCTCATTTTAGGGAGAGAAGGGGTGTACCTGCATAAGTGAGCTGCAGTCTGTCCTATGAGCTTCCCATTAAATTGTCCCCTATCCTCTGTGAACTTGGCTGCAGTTCCTGTTCATTATGTCTGCCGACACTTGACTGAGAGCTCTCTGTAATGGAAATATTTGGCAACTGGGCTTTGTGACCATTTTTTATGCCGACTTAATTTCTTCTGACCAAATACTGAAGGAATGAAGACGAGATCTGTTTTAAATAATGACAATATTTGACTGGGGAACATCATGCAGCTGCTTTAGTATTAGTATAAGAAAAAAAAATATTTAGTATAAGAATATTAATTATAGTATATAGAACATGATGCAGCTGCTTTAGTATTAAGAAAAAAATAATCACTTTTAAATGATTTTGTCTGTCACATGGGAAGCAAAGCACTGCAGAAAGGCACTGGGAAAAGAAAGCTACTTGCCATCAGCAAAGGTTACTGAAAACTTGTGGTGTGAAGGAAAGAACAGAATGGTAGAACTCAAAGAGGACCTGATTTGGCAACCTTTATCATGAGCCAGTTTGTGCCCAGGTGGCCAAGGAGGCCAGTGGCACACGGCTTGCATCAGCAATGGTGTGGCCAGCAGGACCAGAGAAGGGGTGCCCTGTGCTGGGCATTGGTGAGGCCTCACCTCAAATCCTGGGTTCATTTTTGGGCTAAAATATTGCCTCACCTTCAGGAATTCAGTCATCCCCTTGCTTCCTTCAGAATGTTGACTTGTATGGCCACGCACAGGACTCACATTTCACAGCAAGGGGCTAAGGTTTAGACACCATCCTACACCGTAAAGAGAGAACCACAGGAACCACTGCATAGCATCAAAACTCCTCCTTAATGTTAAATAAAAAAATATTTCATGTGATGGTGCACATCAAGAGTGTTTGAAACTGAAATTCATTATGACAAAATGATGGGATTTCCCCAAATTTTCATTTTCTAACCTGTGAGGAGCATAAATTACAAGCTCAGATCAGCAATGATACACTTGGATTTAAGCATTTACTTTCCTTAATGGAAAGACAGGCAAAGGGAAAATTACGACGTCATTAATGATAAAAGTGTCTTCTGAATTCTCTGTACTTTAGCCTGGTGTTATGTTCTGAACAATAAAAAGGATGCAGTTGTCAGCAGCAAGAAGATAATAGTTTTCATAAGGGATGTTTGTGTCTAGCACAGCTTATTAAGAAAGTTTATATAAGCATCATGTCCCAGTACCTAATCCACCAAAATAGGTCAATCAAGCATTGCCAGAGAAAAAGAAACTTTTTTTTTTTTAATAAACTGTTTGGGAACTTAATTCAGTTTTTATTAAACTACAGGGTTCTTTCATTTTTTCAGCACCAGGGATTAATGTGGATATGACAGAAGTCACATGTCTGACTTTGGCCTGTCAGTTCTTTCAGCCCATCAATGCATTCTGGAAAAAGCAAGTTTGGCTTTTCCACACTGGGAGATAGACAGCTGTGTCCAAAATATCAAAATGCCAGCAGCCAAACACCCAAACATTTGGATTCTGATGATGCTCGAGGATGTGAAATTCTTGTCTGGCAGATGCTTTTCTCCCTTCAGGCCATCCTGACTGAGCCACCACTGCTGCCACCCACCCTGTGCAAAGGTGGGATGCTGCTGCTGGCACAGCCTTTCCCTGCTGCCTTGTTATCTCTCTGAACATTCAGG
>NW_005054303.1:10215497-10233489 GCF_000277835.1 Geospiza fortis | reverse complement strand
GGGACACACAGACAGGGCAGTACATGGCGCTGCTTTTGCTTTTTGCTTGGCTTTTCGCTTTGCTCTTGCTCCTGCTTTGCTCTTGCTCTTTGCTTCTGCTCATTATGTAGTTTAGCTAAACAGTCCAAATTTTTTCCTGGACTGTTTCTCCTTTCCCTTTTTGGAACCACTCGGGCCTGCTCCGGACTGGGGCCTGGCAAACACCGAGAGTTTGCACCCTGGGGCCTGGCGGGGCCTGCTCTGGGCAGCAGCTGCCCCAGGCCGGAGGGACTGAGAACAGAGCCACCACCCCCAGAGAGACTTTCTGAATTTGTCATCTTTTTCAGAGCGGTGACAGAGTGGTGTCACCCAGTATTGTTCATTTTGTGTGCTGGGGGTGCTGTGCCTGTTAAATAAACAGGTTCTTTCCACTTCTCTCCAAGGAATCCTTCCCGAACCGTTTGCAGGGAGGAGCTGTGTGGGTTTGCTTTCTGGAGGGGCCCCCTTTGGAGGTTTTCTCCCAAATTTGCCCTAAACCAGGACAAGAGTTTTGTTATTTTGCCTTTTATTAAAACTCTTTTGTTTCCAACACTAACACAGAAGCCATCCTGCTGATTTTATGCCTTCTAAGGTAGCTGAGCTATCTAGGGTGTGATGTAGATCTCCAAGAGCTTGTGAGACCTGGCTCAAGGAGATCATATACCAGGTCCTACCCACCAAGGAGGGCAGGACATGCCCAGAGACAAACCAGAGCCAGGTGTGACCGGGCAGGGCCAAGAGCCAGGATGGTGGGGAAGGGATGCACTCTCCCTCCATGCTGTGCCAGACCAGCAAAGCATCATCAGCCCCATACCCCTACAAAAACACCCTTTAGGTGCTCAAGGTGTAAATTAGGGTTAGCTGTCAACCTAACCTAATTTGAAATTAGTCAGTTAATCTACATTGACAGCTTCTCCGGCACCCTCTATAAGGGAAACATCTGCTGAAAATAAAAATATAAAAACCCCAAGCTATCTAACACTGGCTGTCAGTAATATCTTATTTAAGCAAGACAATGTGTCCACAGCCCTGTCCCATGCTGTTCTGTATTTCAGAACAGTTAGCAATAAATATCTGGCTGTATGTTTGGAGAAAGCCACGGCAGCTGGGAACATTGACAAGCCAGCTCCATTTCCCTGTTATTTACTGTTCAGCAGAGGTATTGATAAGAGAGCTGGAGGGAGGATGCACATTTCTCTCCATCTGCTTTATTATACCACTGTAAGGCACAGCATGAAGGTCCCTGTAGAGTCAAGTGGAGAAAATAATAACTAGATTTTAGCTGAGAAGGAATTTAACTTGCACTTCTTCCATCCCAAGCTAATCCCACTGTACCTTTCAGAAACGTGGTGTCACATGTGGAAACCTCCTGCCAGACCTTTTTTCTCCTCCTCACCTGAACCACAGGATAATTTGATCCCTTCCCATGGGCTTTCAGCTTCTCTCCCTGGTTTAGGTATTTATTAAAGACAAAGTCAGTCTGACACCTGAGACAAGTGGTGGGAAGTCTGAGGGGAGACATCTGTCTTCTCTCCAGGGAAGCTTGTCCCAATTTGCTAGAGCTGAGAGCAGTTAAAAACTCAGTTAAAAGACTTTATTAGTGTGAAGGAGGGGAAAGCTCATCAGCAAGCAGTGAATTGGGTATGCCAGGGTGCAATGGGGGAGTAGCACCTGAGTGAGCAACCTCTGAGTCCCCACAGATCACCTGGGTCTGCATCCAGAGGGAAGGGACAGAGCTCAGGGCAGCCTCCAGTTCCAGGGATTTTCTATAAAATTCATCTGTGAAGTTTGTCTGTTGGGGTGTGAGCTGATGATCCAGACCCTGCCTTGGCCCTGCCTCCACATGTGAGACAGGACAGGGCTCCCTGGGACTTTTCCAGATGGAGAGAAGGACACATTTACACTGCCCTGTAAATGATAAAGCCTCTGTCAGCAATATTGGCATACTGCAGTCTTTAATTACAATTTTCAACTTTCATTTTCGAAGTTTTATTCACGGCAAGAAAAATATCATTACCCTCATTTCACAGCTACAGATTAACAAAATTGCACTGAAGTTCTGGGAAGCACAGCAGGAGATCACCTAGTTCTGAGGCAGGGAGACATCCCTGGGTAACCCGGAGTCAGCAGGAAGTAGCAGCAGGGCTCATCTCAGTGTTGCCTTGTGACCTGCTCTAAAGGAGGGGTAGCAATAAAAAGAAGCACTGTTTTCCCCAAAAGTCCCACTCCCCGTGGGATACGTGTGATGAGCAGTCTCAGGGAAGGAGGTGGAATGTCTTGTGTACTATGACCATGTTTTTGCCTCACATATATTTTCCTCTTGTTACTGATAACTCCTTAGGGCATTGGAATGGGAAGAATTCAAATTTTACTTTCACTGCTTACCCTCCTGACTTACTTATTCGTATTCAGGAGAGTCAGCATCAGCTTTGCTTAACATCCTCATTCATTTTAATTTCATATTCCTCTCCCCGCACCCGATGCCCCACTATTTCCAGAATTAACCACAGCCAGGCCAAACACACTGTTGAGCAATGAAGATGTTTCTGTGCCTGTCACATTTCAAACTTGCTCTCACTCACCACAAAACCCACAGAGAAGGATTATAGCAGAAGGAAATATCAGGAGCCACAGCCCAATCATTGGTTCAGGCATTTCCTACCATCAGCTCAGTTTCTTACCCTCACCGTATTTTGAGTGTATTGGAGTAAAAAGGGAATCCTCCAGGGATCCTCCTCTCTGCTTTCATCTGAACTAGATAACCTACAGCAAAGGGAGCAACCATCTCCTCCCTGACTTTCCCATTTTGTGGAAAAATCAGAGCATGCCGCTGAGCCCCCTGGTTCAGGCTGCCGTTCTATTAAAAGGCTCTTAGTGACCACTAGGTGGGGAGAGAAACTTAATATCCTTCAATCCCATGGAAAACAGGCAGGCAGCGTGGTGTGCTCCCTCTCCCAACCCTCAGTGCTTAACCTGACCTTTTCCCTCCCTTCCCAGATAAGTAGTGGGGCCATGAACTCGATGTGATTAGAATTTTAAAAAAAATCTCAGTATTATTTGCAGGTTTCATTTATGATCTGCAGCTTTTCTGTACTCTGTTCCAATCCCTGAGATATAGGATCTTAAATTTGTTGATGGTGCAGGAGTAAGTTTAATATTATGTACAGGAAATGTTGGGCCAAAGCAATTTTTAGGGGTGAGTTCCTTACTGACAGATTTATTTAGCAGAGGGATTTGGACTATTCTGCATTTCTTTGGTTATATAAATAGAAGGTAGTTTTTACAAAGAACTGGGTTTGCAACTTGTGAGTCCTAGGAGAGAATGATCAGATTCAGAGAGTTTAAGAAAGATGACCGAAGAGATGCAAGACGTGAATTATCTCTCCAGTTATCTCAGAGATGCCAATATTCCCTCTTTCCAAGGATTCAGTCATCCAAGTTCTCATTAGATGAGTACTTACAGAGGTGCCTGGGGTCTGTGGAAGGGTAGATCTCCCTAAAGAATATCAAACCTTCTCTGTTGGCAGCCAGAAGGGCCCAAGTCAGGCACTTTTATGAGCTGGCATGGTCTCAGCCTATGTGCCTGAGTGCTGCCTTGCAGAGCACCACGCACCTCTCATTGTTAGCTCCAGACTGAAATGCCTTCACCACTTGCCTGTGAAGACAAACACAACTGATGAAGGAGCTCAGCACTGCCATGGCCAGTCCCTACTCACACCCAGCTCCTTCTTTTCAGCCTGGGTCTGCATTGAGATCGTGGCTGCAGCGCCAACACGTCCTCAGAAACCCAAGCTCCTGGTATTTGCTTAGAGACACAACCAGCAGCTCTCCTTTTCACTTGCAGCCTGAGCTGAGAACTACAACAGCACCCACAAACAACTGTGGTTGCTATAAAAATTGTCTTTTAGTCACCTTTCAGTAGCAAATACCTTGAAAGCATTTGGCTTCAGTAGCTGTAAGTTTCTCACTTCATGCCTGGTAGTAAACAACATTATCCTTCAAACAAGATGTGAAGGTTGCCATGGAGCTCCCAAATCTTTCTGGTCCAAGAGAAGTTAATGTTTCAACTACAGTATTTTGAGGAGGATATTCTGTGTGGTCTTTTTCCTCCACATTCCCTGATAGAGGAATCATTACCTATGACCAAATAAGAGAAGCACTTGGCAGCTACTGCACTCATCTACCAAGTTCAGTTTAATGTACTTCCAAGGGGAACATCTGGCTCTGTAATTTTGTTCCTTGGCAATGCAGCTGTTGTCTGCATGGCTGGCTACCCCTCTCTGCTGGCAGCTGTGAAACTGCACTGGGCTATGCTTTGGACACAGACTGCTGCTTTATGTCTGAATGTTCTTTGTCCTTTCCTTCTTCCCAAAAATGCCTGCACCTAGGAATGATTGCTTTGCAAATGAATGTAAGGTGCAGTCCCTCAAATTTCACCTCACTGCAGATGGAAGCAGCTAGAAAAGAACAAGAGCATGAGCCCATTTACCTACTCAGCAGAATTAGCAGCAGGTGTTAGTGAATTTATCATCCCGCCTGCAGTTAGCATGAATGCATCACCACACATGCTGCCCCCACACAAGGTAAGAGAGGAAAGAACTGCTGTCTCAATCACAGGCCATTTTATGGAAGCTTTGCTGAGATCTAAAGTGAATCTGAGATAGAAAATAATGAGTTTTCAAGGGAATTTAAATGTCAGGTTTATCTGTTTAATAATAGTAAAAATTTAGGATGTACAATGTCTCAGGCCACCACCATTAAATCTGCAGAGGGGGAATGCAGCATTAATAACTGCAGTGCTGCTTAAACACAGAGGAAATGGCATGAACCTGGGCAGGGGGAGGTTTAAGGAAAAGTTTTTCTCCCAGAGCACTGAAACAGGCTCCCCAGGGCAGTGGTGACAGCACTAACCTTGACAGAGCTCGAGTGTTTGCGCAGTGCTCTCAGACACAGGGTGTGACTCTTGGGGTATCCTGTGCAGGGCCAGAAGTTGGACTCCATGATCCTGGAGGGTCCCTTCCAACTCAGCATACTCTGTGATTCTCTCATTCTGCACTGACAGATGACTGGTCCATCACTCAACTGTCCAGTAAATTCAAATCTTCCCAGAAACAATTCGGATTTTACAAAAGACTCATAGGATAAACATGCCAGAGCAATGCCTAACACTAAAAGAAAATATTTTCACAATATAATAGAGATATAGAGAAAAAAGAAATAGAGAATACAGAAGTAGAGATTTTCATTTATGCTGGAGGAGAAAGTCTTAGACAGAAGCACCAAGGTATGGGCTAAAAAAAGGTGAAAATGCCAGTAATGCAATGGAAACCTCTAAAACCACCTTCATGTTGGGAGAAATGAGCCTTGCAAGGGATATACGAAACAAATAGGTTAATATTCTATAATAACAGAATCATTAAGGTTGGAAAAGACCTCTGAGATCACTGAGTCCAGCTGGTAATCCAACAGCACCCTGTTACCACTGAACCATGTCCTGAGCCACCAGAGAGCCCTGATTGTGTCTTTGTGTTGAACACCCTTCCTCACTGAAGGGGTGTCTGCAAGGTGGGCAACAACAGGAGAAAAGACAGAATAGACTGTAAATTACTCAAGAATCACGTATCAATAAGGGGAGGACAGAATCCTTGATTGTAGCAACCAGATCAGGACTGGAATTTGGGGTAAAGTCAAGATACTCTAATAGGAATGAATTATCTTCTGACAGAGCACTACAGGTTCATCAAGGAAGGGATGACAGGAAATATCCCAGTCCAGGTGGAGCCTGCACTGGGTGAACATTGCCATCAAATTTCATTAGGATAATGACAAAACATCTGAGACAAAACACCACATGAACCCAAGAGTTTGAGTCCACTGGACCAAAAAAAAAAAAAAAAAAGAAACCAAACCAAAAAACCCACAAAAAAAACCCCAAAAAACCCCCACAAACTTGCATATGCTATGGCCATTGCCACAGTGTCTGGCCCAAAAAAACAGGCAATTTGAGGTGTCCAAGAATTACTGCGCAACAGTGTGCTCCTACCAGAAATGGGCAGAGCAGGAGCAAAGTGATCACAAGAGCATTGAGAACAGGTGTTTGTTGGTTTTTTTTTTTTTGTAGAAACAATAGAAAAGCCCAACTCAGAAAATAAAAAAATTCTCCATCAGCTAACGAATGAAACAACAAAACCTTTATTTTAAATTACTTTGGAGGTGACAAGGCAGTGTCCCCTGAGGAGCAGTGACATTAAGGGTGTTAGAAGCCCCCTACCTGCCTGCTCCATAGAGAGTGGGAGTTTGGATAGACCACAATAACAGAGCTCAGTAGCTCAAGGTGACACAAACTCTGTTTTTAAACTGTAATGTTCCCACTTTAGTGCTCCATGTTTTTTCCATCAAACAGTTGGAGCAGTTCCCCAGGATCCAAACCACAGTTGGCCTCTGACGCTTGGAATAACCTTTAGAGCAGATAAACCCCCCATTTTCTGTCAGGTACAGCTGAGTGTTTGTTACAGCTCCCTGGTGAGTTGCTATGAAAACCAGTGTCAAATTAATAAAAGCCTTAGGAAAAAAATGTCACAGGGTCAGACACTGCTCCATATTTGGGGCTGCTAATTACAGAGAGGCAGGAGAGGCTGGGATTTCACCTGCTGGCACCCCGCTCACCGCTACTCGTAAAACAGAAAATGCCTTCACGGCTGGACACGGAGGTCAGCTGTGGGAAAAAAGAGACAGAAGGAGAAGCAAATTGCTTGTTTAGGGTTTGAAAGCTCAAGTTCTCCCCCTGCATCTTAACAGCAAAGCTGTGTGTATCCACAGTGGGAAACAGCAGCTGCGAGCAGCTGCCTGATGTGAGAAGTAACCGCGTGGTTGTGGGAAATTGCTTGCCCCACCAGATCCGTCCTGCTCAGATGTAAATGTGGTTTCTACACTCTGGAAGGAAGAAAGGGTGGGATGTAATTGTGCACCTGAGAGGATCTCATGTTTCTATTGTCTTATTTTTTTGTGCTCCAAGCCCATTTTAAACCCACTCTTCTGAAACCCCGAAAATTTGCCAGATTGTTGGTTCCCAAACTGATTTGTGTTGGCTGGGAACCAAGGGACTTGCCAGCCAAAAAACTTTAGTCACAGGAAGTGTCCAGAGTTGGATTTTGCCTCGTAGGGTGGAATGGCAGCAGCTGGTAGGAGTTGTGTGATGCAACAAATTTAAGCACAAATTCAAACCCAGTCAATGGGATGGTCTCAACAGGGAAAGGCAACAACAGGAGGATGAAAGAGCTGAACTAAGGAAAGGCCTCTGTGCCATCAGGTGTTCATTGCTGATGTCTTCACAGTCTTTGGTACAGCTGGGAAGGGAGAAGCAATGTACTTTCCTAAAGGACGTTTCCAAGCAAACATCTCTGCTGTAACAGAGAGAAGCACAGGAGCCCTGAGAATTGTCTGCTCTGTTTGAGTGGCACCTGCAGGACAATTTACACAGAAATCAGAGTCACGGAATGGTTTGGGTTGGAAGGGACCTCAAAAACCATCTAATTCCAACCTCCCTGCCATGGGCAGGGACACCTTCCACTAGACGAGGTTGGTCAAAGCCGCATCCCACCTGGACTTGAACATTTCCAGGGATGGGGCAGCCACAGCTTCTCAGGTGGGCAACCTGGCCAGGGCCTCACCACCCTCACAGTCAGCAACTCCTTCCTAGTATCTAATCCAAATCCACCCTCCTTCCGTTTGAAGCCATTCCTCCCTGTCCTATCACGCTCTGCCCATATAAATAATTCCTCTCCAGCTCTCCTTGAGTCTTTTTTGGTACTGAAAGGTCACAATATGGTCACTCCAGAGCCTTCTTTTCTCCAATCTGAAGAGCCCCAACTCTCTCAGCCTTTCCTTGTAGCAGAACTCCATCCCTCTGATCATTTTCATGGCCTCCTCTGGACTCACTCCAGCAGCTCTACATCTTTCCATTTTAGTACCTTACACCTAGTCCTTCCCAAGTGCTGCAGAGTAGCCGGTCCCACAGCAGGAAAATCCCATAAACAGCTACTATGGCCCCCAGCTTGCACTCAGAGCAACCTGCTTTAGGCACAGCACATGACTCAAAGGCATTTATCTTAGCCAGAGATAACCAGTGCTCACAGGTCAAGGGCATGGGCTGCTATTTCTGGCAAGCCCAGAACCTCACACATCAGCTGGACAACACTTCCCCTTCTGGTTCCCCTGCTGTCACTTGCACCTCTGCCCTGCTGGAGGCTGGAGCTGCTGAGTGTCCCTGTCCCTGTGCACAGTGCTGGGTGTGACAGGAGCATGTTCCCCATCTCCAAAGCACTGCTGGGTGCAAACCCTGAGTGCCAGCACAGAGCCATGGCAGCAGGGCCACGGTGACACCAAGGCACTTAAATCAGATTATGCAAACATTGAATGGGAACACAGACCAGACCTTTTACGGAAATAAAGAGCTCTGGTTAAGTTTTCCCTCGTTTCCACTCAGCCCAGTTCCATCAAAAGCAAGGCAGGCAGTGACATGGGTGAGTGCTGAAAGGCTGCTGCTCTGCTATTCACGGCATGACAAGTCACAGAAGGAGCTGTCACATGAACCCACTCTCAGATGATTTCCCAATGGACTGTTTTCCAGTCCTCCTTACCTCAGCACAAATTTGGAAAAGGAGTGTTAACAGGACCTGGTCAAAAATTTGGGAAATCACATGAGGACAAATTTATGAGAGCTTGACAGCTCCTTTTATGGGAAAACCTATAAAGTTTATCTGTGTTATTCCATATATTACTCTTTTTTTATTATTATTTTTTCTTTTTCATCAAAAATTAAAATGTAGCTCAAAATTATCTTGGTGAAATTGAAAGAGGCATTGAAATGGTAGTGATCCAATCTGTACTTCCAAACCAGTAAAAAAAATTAACAGTACTCAAGACATCTGAGAAAGAGGAGAAATATATGCAAGCACCATGCCATTATTCAGATGTCATGCCACAATTCAGATATTTGATGAATGGCTTTAAATGGGGATTTTAATTTGTAATGGTTAACCAGTAACTAAAATTGGAAAATTGGTCTCAATGAGCATTTTGATCGTGAATGAAGCTCTGAGGATGAGCTACAGGAAGGACTAAAAGCCACTGGAGCATTTCAAACAGTGTGACAGTGACGGGCTGAAATGAAGCCTCTTATCCCTGCTGTTCACTTGCAAACAAAGCATAGGGCTGTCACCCATGACAGAGGGAAAGTCACAACATATTCCAGGATTCCAACCCTTTTCCTCCTCAGGTAGGGCTGAGACATGGCTGAGAGAGGACAGAAAGGGCTGAAATGCTCTTGGAACCATCTGCTCTCTTTGCTGTGCACCTGAACAGCATCTGCCACGTGGGTTTCCTGGCTCAGCTGATGATGGTGATGAAGGCTGGGCTAAAAAAAGGGTGAAAATTCCAGTAATGCAATGAATACCTTTAAAGCCACCTTCATTTTGGGAAAAATGAACCTTGCAAGGGATATTTGAAACAAATAGGTTAATATTCTATAATCACAGAATCGTTAAGGTTGGAAAAGACTCTGAGATCACTGAGTCCAACTGATAAGGATGAAGGCTGGTGGGCTCAGGACTGAGTGTGGGAGCCTGGCTGTGCTTCACCATCCTCACAAGCCCTGTGGGCCAGGGGATAGGGAGGAATTGCTCTGGAGGGTGTGACCACGATGGGGTTTCTGCAGCTCGGTGCTCTCAGGCTGCTTGGGTGCCCAGGTGGAAAAAGACAAGAGTGTGTGACACTTCACAGCTGGGGCCCCTGGCAAATCCAGGGCAACACATGGTCACAGGGCTCAGATGAGTGCAGTGGGCTTTGAGAAAAGCTTTTCCAAGGAAATGTTCCACTGGATGATGCCTACTGAGATCAGGCTGGGTCTCCAGATTGCCTGCAGTAAAACTGAGGGCTGTTCTGCTCCTACCAATGATGAGCAAAATCCATCACAGAAGTCTGAAGTGTAAATTACTGATGCTCATCAGCTGCTTGTTGTCTTCAAGTCAGTTTCTCTATTATTTTGCTTCATTTGTTAAATAAACCCACTTGGTTTGAGATGTTTGTTCATCTCCACACTCTACTGATCCCCTCCTGACCAGAGACCTCTGCCCAAAATTCACCACCACAGGCAAGAAGGAGAAATTATGTGCTCTCTGCATATCAGAAAATGTAGAGTTCATCCCAATTCAACCTAAATAAACAGGTCTGATGCCTGCAGGGTGCAAATCAGAGAGACAAGAAAGAAAACTGATCTTCCTGACCACTTTCTAAACATGCACTGTAACAACAGCAACCTATATCTGACTATTACCAAATATCTCCTGAAAACAGTAGAAAAATTATGTTGGAGTTAAACTCAGTCAATAATATTTCACTGGGAATGCATCCACATATTATTCACTGTAGTTGCCATCCACATCATATTCCTGCCATTCAATGGCAGGCACTGGGAGCAAACCCAGAGAGCTCTGAGGTGGTGGCTAATGTTCAGCCAGGCTCATTTTACATAAATGTGCCACTGTGGGAGACCAGCGAGCAGGGAAAGGGAGCCCTGACTCCTGAAATCTTCCTGGGGCTGCCTGCACTGATTGCAGCCCAGTGCAGAGCACAGTAGCACTCACGGGATTCAGCAGCCACAGATCCCCCAGGAGACATTATACCTGAATTTCACTGCTAAACAAGCAGAGCTTCCTCCTGAGAGATGTCAGCATCTTCTCAGAGAAGGAATGAGCCAGGCAGTGACGAGAAAGAGGAGGCACAGACGGGTGAAGAGTTTCTAAATCAGCCTGAGTGTGCCATGAATGCCCAGCATGATGTGACTGCAGCTCCTGCCACACACAAACCACAGCCATCAGCACAGCTACACTGACAGCTGCATTACCTGCAGCAAAAGTGCTGCTTCTGACTATTTGCCACCTCTCCCTCCCCCTTCCATTGTATGCTCAGCTATTTCTAGGTCCTGAGGCTTTGACCTAAGACCTTAACTTTAAGCCTCATGTGATTTTTGGACATTTCAGCAGCTTAGGTAGGCTGCCCACACTCCTCACTCATTTTACCACCACACCCAGACATCTTTAAAGCAAGAGGATGATTTGGCAGTGCAAATAAAACCTCTAATTCCTACAAAAGGAGCAAAGTAGCCAGCTGCTGCCAGCACTTCTCCCATAATTCTCATCACTTGGTGGAAAATCAAGCTGTCCCTATAGCAAGCTGGGGAATGTCAGCCTGCAAAAAACCAATGCAAAGGGGGGAAAAAGAGCAGAACAGTTTTCTCTGCATTTTCTCCTTTAAAAAGCTCATTGTCAGGTGAGACCAAGCACTTTCTGGTTGGCAATCAGCAAGTTGGTTTAGCTGTGTCATGGGCCCACACCCTTCAGTCGAGGCAGGAGCTGATCCCTGCCCTGAGGATCAGCAGTACAAATAGACAGAAAAAAAGGAAGCATTCCTCATTCCTATTTCACTCATGAGATAAGGGCTTTACTTGGATGATCCACTCCACTTAAGCCAGTCTGAGCAGCAGGTTTGGAAATGGTGCTCCTGGGCCTCATTGCAGAGCTTTGGCACAGGGCTGTGCTGAGAGCAGACTCAGCAAGGAGACACAGCACAAAAATGTGACATCCCTTTGCTTGCCACCTTGGTCCTCCTCCTGTCTGCCTGCTCTGGATTGTGGAGGCAGCAGCAGCCTTCTGCTTATTTTTAAGCGGAGGCAGAAAGATCAGATGAAGCAAAAAAGCACATTCCCTTCCTGGAAGCAGCCTGCTCCCTTCTTTCCAAGAGAGTAAAAACTCTGCATGAATGTTTTATGAATCAGACGTGTGTTCATTTCAACGATAAAGCCAGCTTGGCAATTTGGGCTGGAAAGGGGGAAGCTGAAAACCTCCAGATTCCAGCTGGCATGTTTTTAGACACGAACCTCTTCCCCCATTGGAAACATTACATTTGGACCCATCTAACTTGGGGAAGTTTCTCTGCTTTTAAAGAAATTGCAGATTATGTCCCAAGCATTACTCAGAGGTGAACAAAACAGATTTGTCCCTGTAATGACTTCACTGAGTACCTGCACACATGGTGCTAATTGATCACAGTGTTGGTGCCCTCAGTGCTGCTTGACTTTCTGATTGCAGCCCTTTTACATTCCCAGCAGTCCTCCATCAGCAGAGGCAAATGCCATTTCGAGATGCAGAAGAGGCATAGATGAGGTTTCTCTTTGTTTAACCTCCTGCTGTACTGCTCAACCTAAAATAAATGTAATTTAGGAAAAAAAATCTCTATGGAAAACATCATAGGTAGGGAGAAAGAAATTGCCTGAAGTGATGTTTTTTTTCTGCTATGCTAATCCCAGGCTGAATTCTTACCTAAGTCCACTTTTCCCACTGTGACAGAGAGAGGTAAACAACTTTTGTCAGAGAGAGGAGAGGGAGAGGAGAGAGAAGAGAAGAGAAGAGAAGAGAAGAGAAGAGAAGAGAAGAGAAGAGAAGAGAAGAGAAGAGAAGAGAAGAGAGAAATGAGACAACCATACAAGAACAAAGCCATAAAGCAGAGGAGGCAGAGGCAACAGCCAGTGATTTTCTGGAAGGAAATGAGAGAATTCTGATGCAAACAGGGGGAATATGCACCAGGTGCCGATATTCCAGTATCCAGAGGCAACTTTCACACCTCCAAGGAAAACTCATCCTCAAAGCCCAAATTCAAATCCCTATGAACAAAAACAGCTGGAAATGCAGACTCTGGATAAGTACCACCAGCTGGGGGGTGGTGACACGCAGAGAGCACCGTCTGCAGTCAGTGATGCAGAATTAACTGCAAGGTAACAGGGAGAATCATCTGCCCAAGTAGAAAACTGCCCTCCTCATTCACAAACACACAAACAACAGTGCAGTTCTCATTTTACAGCAGCCCCCTCTGGGAAGCAAGAGGGGTCTCTGCTGGACAGGACATGAAACTTCCTTCGCTTGACCTCCTCTCCCAAAAGCCTTTTGTTTTATTAACTCATCTTTGCAAAGAGAGATCCAATGGCACTAATTATATCCATGGCAGCAGCTTGTACAGGGAACCCCCACTGCTGGCATGGCCACCACGGTGGTGGTGCTGGTGGCAGCTGCCTGATGGGGTGGCATGGCTGGAGAGAGGCTTTCTCTCTCTCAACAAGCCTCAAAGCTGATTCTTAGCACCTGCCCATCAGCAAGATGCCTCTAAGAAAGCTTCACACAGAGCACTTTCAGACCCCTCCTGTAGTCACTGTCAAACTATCACTTTTTTTATCCTGAATTTGCTGTTTCTGCTTTTCGATATATCAAATTCACTTGAGGTCTCAGTGAGCACTTCGCTGGGGTGGGAGGCTGATGAATGGGGCTGATGGAAAGAAAAGTGGGGAGACAGGATGGAGGGAATAAGGATAAAATGCTCTCATTTAATTAATCTTAGCACAATGTGGAGGGCCATCCAGGCAACCCTAGAACAAAAAGGAGCCACCCCAATATCTAAGACTGGAGGTGAGAGATGGGGTGACTGTGGGGATGTCTTAAAGTCCCAAAGATTTTTTTACTGCAAAAGGCTGGCTCTTACAACAGCATAGTCCAGGCAAGGTCCTGAATTTGATAGACAGGGAAACTTTGTTTTGAACAGCACAGTGATAGTTAAGCTTAATATAGTTTTGCTATGTTCGGTCCAATATCAACACAATCCCTGCCCTAAAAAACTCAAAATCTAAACAGATTAGACAAAGGATAAGAAAAATGTGAGAAGATTTGCCTGAAATCAATTTACAGTTCAGTAGTAGTGCCAGAAACTTCATTTCCTCATCAACACTGGTAGGTGGAAGGAGAGTGGCTGAATATGTCTATTTCTAGCAGCAAGGCATGGGGAGAAAACTTTCACAGCAGTGTTGTCACCTTCAAAATCCCCCACCCTGGAGAGCTTCTTAAGCATGAGAATGTAGAGACAGATCTGCTTGGTTTAGGGCAGGAGAGGATTTAGAAGAACAAGACATAAGAAATAGTTAAGACCCTTTAAAATCAGTCAGGTCTGGTGAGAAAAACACTTAATACAGAACATTGCTCTGACTGTCAGGTTTTAAACTCATCAGATTGCACAGACTTAGACCACTGCATTTCAGGAGGCACTGGAGAAATGTGGGGATGGCAGGTTGGCCAGGGGAAGAGAGCAGGGAGAACACCATGGAGCATCATATCCTTTTTTTCCTCCTGTGAGCCTGCACAGAAATACAGAATAAAGTTAATTGGCCAAGATATTGCTAATTGCAGAGCTAATTTAAAAATCTGCAAGTCCTTTGTGTCCTGCAGATCTTCTCACCTAAAGTTTTTGCACCAGCCTTGAACTTGCTACTCCCCAAGGAGGCAGTGCCAGGCACCCCTGTCTGACCTGTGCTGATGAAGATGAAGGTGATGCATCCCTACAGCTCATGGGAATTGGAGATACTCTGCAGCCTTAGGAATAGATTTGCTGCCAGTAAATCCATTAATTAGCAAAAGGTCAGAGGCACTTCATCTAGAGCAGAGATTGCCTGAGAAACTTGGCTAGGAAGTGCCTCAGGTGACATCTTCACTCCATGGTGCTCATCTTCACTCCACCTGCCCACATCTGCTTGAGTTGTGGTGCCCTTGGCTAGAAACTTGTAAAATCAGTGGGAAACAGACTGGATACCTGAGAACCACACACATTTAAACAAGATTTCCAAGCATTCAGACTCGTTGGCTTTACTTTCTTTTTTTATTTTTGCTTCAGACACATTTTCCCAAGCTGTGGCTCGTAACCAGCCTGCTCTTATTGGGTTTGTGAGATGGTAATGACTGAAATCTTGGGAAAAAAAATCTGACCAATTGTAATATGATTAGTGAAAAAGCAAAAAAAAAAAAAAAGCCCTGGATGTAGACTAAATCATTAGAACTCTCTGACATTTGCTAATGATTACCAGTAACCCCGTGGCTTCCAGGCTGGGGCTTGAAGGCAGCTCTGTTGCTCAGAAGGGCTCTTGGGGGAGTTGAAATTTGCACAGCAGTGCAGAAGGGGCAGCTTAACCCATAGAATTGCCACTTGCCATTTGCAGGTTAACAAATGCTCTGTAAAATGCAACAGGATTGCCTCAAACTTTGCCAGACTGCTGGATGACAGGTCTGGCCTGTTAATTCACACAGCCAAGATAAGTAAGAAACAACAACCCCAGAGCAGCAGAAGGGTAAACACTCTCTCAGTCCCCTGAGTAAAGTGGTGTAAAACAACGTGATCAGACTTTGCTGAGGCTAAACCAGCTCTTAAAATGTTTTGATCCAGCTGATCTAAATGGTGCCAAGCAGAGTTAAAGTCATGAGATTAAAAGAACATGTGTTTTCAGTCTGGATACAATTCTTATTTTATAACTTTATCGTAACTCCTCTAAAGCTCCACATATCATCTATATAGGGAAAGCAAACTGGTAGCACCGAGTTTGAGTTTTGCAGGTCAGATGTCAGCCTTCCTTCACCTTCAAGGTAAACTCCTCCTGTTATTAATTCCAGGCCATCCTTTATTTAGGCTCTGGCTTCATGGCTGCACTTCCATTATTCACATTGACAGATATAAGGCCTTTTATTGAGGCATTTTTAAATAAAACTGGTCCCTCACAAAGTGTCCCATGCATCAGAGCTTGGAATTGGAAGGGTCTGCAAAGACCTAAGGAGCTCAGGAAGAATTTCTCCCTCGAAAGGATGATCCAGCATTGGAATGGGCTGCCCAGGGAGGTGGTGGAGTCACCACCCATGGAAGTGCCCAAGAAATGATTGGATGTGGCACTCAGTGCTGTGATTTAGCTGATGTGTGATAATGGAGCAAAGGTTGGACTCGATGACCCTGGACATTTTTTCCAGCCTTAATGATTTTGGGATTCTCTGATTCTATGATCTTCCAGTTCAGCCCCTTAATGGCACAAGAAAACCTTTACATTTTGGAAGATCTTTTTTTTTTTTTAGGGGAAGAGAGAATAAAATCACTTTAATCCTCTAGGAACTGCAAGAAATTTCATCATTTAACCTCTTGCAAAAGAAGGGGATGTGGGCACAGTCCTGCTGGGACTTGCCCAGCTTTAATATCAGGGAGGAATGAGCCACAGGGATTTTTTTGCAGGCCTAAATCTGGCCCAATTAGCACTAAATCTTGCCTTAACTGGAGTATGTCTGATGTTGAAAAAAGCTTGCAGATAGATTAAAATAGGAAGCAAGACAGCTTTTGCTTTTGTCTGATAGAGGCAGTGGGGACCTGAACCATGAATTGTTGGAATGTTTTTCTTCCTGTGGCTCTGCAGTTACCTTGCAACAGCATGCACCTACAGATTTGGCAAACTTTTCCCACCAGGCCACCAGGCTAGTAAGCAAAGGCACAGAGGGGATCAGGGTGCTGGTACCTCCTCAGAGCACAGGCTTGGAGTTTGACCTCGATTAGCACTAGAAATAAGCTCAAAGAATAAATCCCTGTAACATGTGCTGCACCTCAGGATGGCCCAGCCAGGGTGCTGATGGTGGGAGGGATCAGCAGAGCAAATGCTTGGAGAATGGGGGTTCTGATGCCCAGAGCTCACAGGTTTTCTTGGATGAAGCTCAGCCTTGGGTTGCAGTTTGAAGCTAGGAGGATGCACCTGATCCCCTAACTCTGGGAAACACTTCAGTGATGCCTCTGATGGCAGGTGTGACACTGGGCCTAGCACTGCCTGCTCAGCTGCCTGTTATCAGCAGGGAGGGGGGGATGGATGAGGTGAAGGCACAAATCACTGAATGACCAAGACTCCTGGTTAGAGACAGCACACAGAGCTCCCTGGGGCTTTCCAGGTGAACAGACAAACCTTGCTCACATGTTTTATCCATCCTCCATCCCCTGAAGTGTTCAAGGCCAGGCTGGATGGGGCTGGGAGCAGCCTGGTCTAGTGGAAGGTGTCCCATGGCAGGGGGATTAGGACTAGATGATCTTTGATGTCCCATCTAACCCAAACTTTTACGGGATTCTATAATTGTAGCACCTCTTGGGGAAGGTGTCCAGAGCTGATCCAGCACAGGTAGATCATTGAAGAGCTCTGACAGACTTAGCCAGTCCAGGGGAGGCTGCAGGTGGGTCTGCTGTGCCTCTTCACCACGAACAAATTGAAGGACACATATTTTGGGACTACAGACTTCCATTATTATGGCTGTGTTTGTCCCTACTCCTACAGTTTGGGGATATAAGATTTTCTTTCTAAGGCTGTGTTGCTCTTTGCACTTCCAGGTGTGCACTGGTGTGTACTTTTGATCTCTCACCAGGTGTGAGCAGGGCAGGGGAAGTGTTTATCACCGGTGGAGGGCCAGCAGGGGGATGTTTCCCCCTCTCAAAGACTCCCAGCCTTGTGGAGGAGAAATGCAGTCAGTAGGATGTGCTGGGCTGCTGCACTGGGGTTTGTGTTAGTGTCTGGCTCGTTTCTGCTGGAAATTGCAAAATCTTTCCTGTGAAAGGACAGGGAAGTTTTGCCCTTCATGTACACGTAGGTTGTTGTGAATTTAAATGGGGAGAAGACTTAGGAGGCACGTGAAGCACCGGAACAAACCAGAGGAGGGGGCAGGAATCATGTAGCTCAAAGCTGGTTTTTCACAGATTGCTATACAGGGGGATGTTTGTTTGTTTAATTTCTTAATTCCTCTAACTCTTAATTCCACTTTATTCTCTCTGTCTGTGTTTACATCTTTACATTAGGAGGTGAAAATCTGTCTTTTTTGGAGGAGAGGGGATAGGGAAAAGGCAAGAGAAACTTTCTGAGTGCGTGAACTGAAAAATCAGTTATTTATTCTTTAAAAGAAACACTTTAAAGAGCTATAGAGACAAAAAGTTGACATTATCTAGCCACTATACCTCCTCTCTGCTACTCCACCTCCACCTTTCCCTTTCCCAAATGGGAGAAAATACCTATTTGAGATGAGAGGAAGTCGTGCCTGGGATC
>NW_005054303.1:10215258-10215485 GCF_000277835.1 Geospiza fortis | reverse complement strand
TCCCTGGGACAGGGGCAGAGCTCTCAGCATTTCCAGAATTCCCATATTCCAAATTCTCCCCAATCCTCCTCGCCGAGGCCGACAGCCTGGAGAGCAGCTGGATGGAGCAGAGAGCCTAAAAAACTTCATTCTGCAGGGGGACCTCTAGTGTTTTCCTTTCTCCATGTCCTGGCAGAGTTCCTCCAAAGTACAAATACACACAGAGCTCCCATTGTTTGCAGCCCTTC
>NW_005054303.1:10212473-10215222 GCF_000277835.1 Geospiza fortis | reverse complement strand
GAAACCCATGATTTCCTGCCACACAGCAAGCTGGAGAAAGAAAGGAAAAACTCCATTAAAACCCTCCAGACTCTCCTCCATGTAGAAATGAGATGGAAAATGGAGTGGATTTAACAGGAATCCCTGGTTCCTGCGGCCAGGCTGGAGGAAGGGAGACGCGGATCGAAGCCCCAGGCTGCTGATATTTTTTGAAGTCGCAATAAAGACTGGGAACGGCCGGGCAGGATGAGGATTTCCTGACTGGGACAAACGAAAAAGGACAGATCACTCTTCTTTTTTCTTTATGCCATTCCTCTCTGTGTGTTTAATTTATTCACCTCGATGATCCTCTTGACTGATCTGGTAACTGTTAGAAGCGGCTGTCTTCTCCAAAATCAGGAAAAGTCAATACAATCGCACTTCATTTTTCCTTCATGTGCACTTGGAAGTCCTGGGAGCAGCAAGAGCAGCAGCGGCAGCAGCAAGAATGAACTGCAAGGAGGAAAATGACAACTGCACTGACGGGAGCAGGAGCAACACCAAGAAGATGCTGAAATGCGTGGTGGTTGGGGATGGTGCAGTTGGGAAAACCTGTTTGCTGATGAGCTATGCCAATGATGCCTTCCCAGAGGAGTATGTCCCCACTGTGTTTGACCACTATGCAGGTAAGAAAGTGCTTTTAAAGACATTTAATCGAGAGCTGCAGGGCAGCCAGGTGGGAGGTGAAGGCAGCTCGAGGAGAGGACAGTTCAAACGGGATCCATGGGTTACTTCTTGTCCAGGAATGTCATTCAGGCCTGGATGGTTGCCAGGCAGCTTAGATGGCAGCTCATAAAATTGGGACCATGCAGGATTTATTCAGAGAACTTATTTGTTTGCTTCTGATTTTTGTCTTGCTTTTGGCAAATAAGAAGCATTAGGGATGCAGTTAAATCCACTGTGTTTTGGGACAACAAATGTAATTCAGCATCTATCACTTTGTATTCTCAGTTAGTTTTTGAAGTTCTGAGCTTTGCAGTTTGCAGTTAGGAAGAATCGCTCTCTCTATATATGTGTATATATATATATATATATGTTATCACAATCTTGTCCCTCTTGGCAAATGATGCATAAATTACAATATTTATACCCTATTTAAGGAATAATCTTTGACAATATATGCTATTTAAGGAGTGATCTTTGAGAAAACCAGCACAGTCTCTTTCCAAGCTGTCAGTACATAACTCCCCTTCCAGAGACGTTTGTTACTCCATCTATAAATAGATTTTAATACTACAACTTGATGGTAGGGAAAAGCAGAAGAGGTGATTGATTTGAAATCTTCATAGGAGGGGAATTTGTAGTATAAGAAAAAAGCACAAACATAATCAAGATCACCAGTGATATTCACTGCATTGCTGTGCAGAACAGACCCACAGATTAAGTACAATATTCACAGGCCTCTCTCTGTAGCAATTACTGACTTTGTCCAGCTGTGTCCAAAGTTATCACACAGATGTTTCACAGGCTAAAACTGGTGTTCAAACATCTGCTTAAATTTTACTATCCCAAATTCTGCTGTTTTTCTTCTCACAGTGCTCCTTTGGCTTATGAGGGTTTTTTAATGAGATCCCAGACACAGATTCTAGAAGCACTGCAAAACTCATTGCTTATCTTGCAGCAGCAGTTGGAGTTTCCCTCATTTTCTCCCCATCTCCTTAAAAACTGAATTTTCATGGCGTGGCTTATCATAGATTTGGTATTCTGTAATGGGAAAAATCCCTGTTTGCATTCTGGCTCTGTGTCAGGCTTAGCAGATGAACTGGCCAAACAAGAGAGCTGTGTAATTGCAGACTCTGATCCGTGGAAATGTGAAGACCTTTTCCTCCACAAGAGTGGGCAGCGTCACTTCTAATGCAAGCAGCTCTCTCTTTTCTCTGCCCTTCCCACCACACAGATTGAGTGATCCCTTTAGAAAAAAAAACATTTCCACAGACAAGATATACAACATATATTAAACATAACATATTGCCTGTTGGAAATATGTGCTTCCATGAGCCAAAATCCCTAAGGGCTGCCTTACACTGCAATAGCACCCACTTTCCTGTGATAACTTCAGATCTGCTCACCCTTTACAAAATGCTGATCCCAGCACCCATTGCCCTTCTCCCTCTCTCCTCCATGCCCTGCAAATACCTCTGCCTATGGGAAAAGCCATCCAATAGCTGGTGCCAGACCACGTGGGCATCAGTCTTGGTGGTTTTGGTGTGAGTCTGGGGGCACACACGTGTGCACCACAAGGGCAGTGATGCCAGCCAGGCAGCTGGCACTTGGTGGGGGCACCACTCTGAGTTTCTCCTCCCTAACCAGCCACAGGTGACTCTCAGGGACTTGCTTTGATTCCCTTTCCTATGTTCTGAAGTGCTGGAAATTGCCACTGGGCTCAAAAGTTATTGAGGGATACGAGGGCTGAGGGAAGGATGGGAAGATGAAGTAGCATCCTGATTTCCTTGGGGTAAAAGGAGTATGAAGGCACTTTTAAATCAAGCCTCATTTTCAGAAGATTTACCCTCTAAAATATCTCCAGCTATTTTTATCTGCCTTCTTAACTACTATAGCACATAAATATAAAAATATTTTCAGTGACAAAACTCATAAAGATAAGGGGGGAAAATAGCTCTGTTTATTAACATGCTGTTCTGAGATAATCCCTGTCCAGTGGCAGTGGTCAAAACAAGCATTGATCACAAATGGAATTTCAAGTTTTTGAGGAATACCATCATTTATTAAA
>NW_005054303.1:10148900-10212433 GCF_000277835.1 Geospiza fortis | reverse complement strand
AGAGCAGTGCTGGAAAAAATCCCACTCATAAAAATATTACATGGCATAAAGTATACCACAGCCTATTTAAAATACTGTGGGTATTGACTGAGCAAATAACTCACTTGAGACAACCTTGCCCCTGAGTTTTTAGGATCTTCCATTGGATTTTCCACATTCATCTGCATGGCAGCCCATGATGAAGAGGAGAGGTGGGATAGGAGTACCATGGTCACAGAGGTACCATGGGCATGGTGGCAGCACAGCGCATGGGAAAGCTGCACACATGGACAGATCCTGAAAGGTGTAGGAGGCTCTGGAAAATCACATTTGAATTTACTCCAGGAAAATGGTTTATCTACCCCTGTTCTTGTCACTGCTGAAACCAACTGTTTCAGTTTTCCCAAACAAGCTGAAAACATCAGATTCAATGGTTCATTTCTGTGCTGGAAATGCTCACAAGCAATTAATTTCTGCAGATTTTTGCAAAGCTTCACTTTCCATGGAAGGTTTTCCACCCAGGCATTATTACCAGCACCGGTGTGTTAGCAAGGGCTTCCTTTTGCCTCACCAGGTCATAGCCTGGTTGTGACTCCTGGGGCATTTACCAATTCACTTCTTCCTAATGGAAAATGTAGGGGGTGGGGAGGGGAAGCATGAAAACCCAAGGATTCCAGTGGTGATCTCAGAGCAGTTTCTCACTGCCACGACTCCAGCAACGGGGGAGACAGTGATGCTCTCCAGCCCAGCTTTGGGAAACGCTCCAGCTGCACCAGTGCCGTGGCCAAGGCCTTAACTGTTCATGGCCCTGAAGCACCAGCTCTGTGCACTTGCTCTGCTGCGTCTCATCTCCTCAGCTCCTGCAGCTGAAGCAGGTGGAAGTAGCAACAGAAGTGGTCAGGGGAAGAAACAGCTGAGTTCCTGCACTGTTAGATGTGCAAGGTGCTTATTCAGTGTCTGTCACATGAAAGAGCTTGAAACCACTTTATAAAATTGGGCCCAACCTGCCTCTAAGAAAATCAAAGGCAGGAGCTGAGTGTCACCCAGGGAAGAAGCAGGTATTCCTGCAGATTACTCACCCAAGGAAGAAGCAGGTATTCCTACTGATAGCTCACCCAGGGAACGAGCAGATATTCCTGCAGGTAACTCACCCAGGGAAGGAGCAGATATTCCTGCAGATAACTCACCCAGGGAACGAGCAGATATTCCTGCAGATAACTCACCCAGGGAAGGAGCAGATATTCCTGCAGGTAACTCACCCAGGGAAGGAGCAGATATTCCTGCAGGTAACTCACCCAGGGAATGAGCAGATATTCCTGCAGGTAACTCACACAGCATTTACAGCTCGGACACAGCAGTGCCTGGCACGAAAAGCTCTTGGTGGCTCACCACGTGTGCAGCTGCACTGTACAAAAGTCCAGACCAGTTATTAGCTCCACACTAGTAATATCCTGCCTCAGATTTCACCCACAGTCCACAAAACCGAATTTCTTCAGGGCTTGTTGCCAGTGTTGGGATATGACGGGTGTAGAGTAGGATCAGAGCAATGCCAGACAGATGGGGAGGGCAAATTTGTTACTTGGATATGAAAATGGTTTCTTTCATTGGATGCATGGAATTTTATGAGTCTGGTTATTTCTCAAGGCATTTTGGAGAGGTTTTGCTGGAGGTCAGAGCCCTGAGTATGTTTCCTTGCTTTGGTGAATTTCCAAATCCTGCACTGGAAGTGTTTAGCCGCAAGGTAATTGGCTATTTCTAGGGCAGGCTCACCAAAGTGCTATCCCAGTGACAAACAGGATATTGCTGGCAATAACTGTAACAATAGGGGCTGTTTGGATAGTGAGTAGATGCTTCAAAATGCTGGTTCCACTCTGTCTTTTGAACATCAAATGCTGGTTTTCCGTGAGCAAAGGTCTCTCAGCCAGGGTGACTTGTATTGTGCCTAGCTATGTGAGGTTACAAATGTTTATTTCGGGCTGAGGTTGGGCCAACAAAAAAACTCAATTCAACAGCTAGCAGAGTTGGTTTAATAGTTCCAAAGGTAACTGGCTTGCTCTGTGAAATACATAAGAAAAATGTGTGTTGTTACTTAGGAAGCCACTGAGCATCCCATTTTATATTCATGAAGCCTAAAACCATAGCAATTTTTTAGTGTGAAATTTATTTGCCCTAAAATTTATATTCAGGCTTCCTGGAGAGGTGATCAATGTCCCAAGGCTGTCAGTGTTTAATGGGCATTTGTGTAATGCCATTAATAATGTGCTATGAGTTTTGGTCAGCCCTGAAATGGTCGAGCAGTTGGACTAAATGATTGCTGTAGGCCCCATCCATCTGAAACTATTCCATTCTATTCCAGAAGTGCATTTCTTGTAAGTTAAAAAAAAAAACTCTCCATGCTTAAGGAGCAGTAGCAATGGCATGCAGCTAACTTGGCTCACTGTGCAGACAAGGGTGATTGGACTCATCAGATGGCTGAAGTCTGAGGAAAAGAGGGTTGTGAGTCTAAAACTCAACTCCAGTTCAGGCATAATACAGAGATGAATACCATACAAACAGCTTTAGGAGCCAAAGTTGCATCTTTGATAGATGAGAGAGGTCAATCCCTCCAAAGGAGAAGTGCAAAGCATCTGCAAGAAGTAGATGGTGTAAATATATCCCTCCCTCCCCTCATGTGTCGACACAAACTGGTGAACATTTATAAATAGTGAACCCATTTGAAAAAAATTAGCATTGGCATGTGATCAGCTAATTAATAGCATACAGAATAGCTCAGCCCTGACTGGGGCTCTGTAATTAAAAGCAATATAGAAGAAGAGAGACATTACTTACTGTTAGGAGACCTTTTGTTTTGTTGTTGTTCTTCAGTGATGATTCAATGTAATCTGTCTGACTTCGCATTGAAGTGAGCTGGAGCATCACCAGTCTCACAGAGCAGTGATCCCAACCTTGTGGCCAGACAAGCTGTGTAAGAAGGGACAGTCTCCTGCTCTGGCATTTTTAGTAGCATACAAGCAGTATGACTGCTCTTGCCCAGCTGGTACCTGTGCAAATCCACAGATCTATTATATCCTGCCTGTATGTCACAGCAGTGACCCAAATCCCTGTTCCTCATGTCCCCCTGTGGAGGAAAGGAATTGGAAGTGGGCTGTCAGTGATCCTGGGGCTGCCCATGGCTGGTTGCTCTCTGTCCTGGGGCAGGCAGGAGCACTCAGGAGAGACATGCCAAGCACCAGGCAGCAGCTCTGCCTTGCAGCCTCTCCCAAGGAGCAGGAGACACCAGCCAAGACATGGCAGAAACCCAAGGGGAGCCCTAACATCCCAAATTTCTCCATCTACAGGCACAAGAGCACATCTGGTCACACTTTTGGTGTGTTAGCCATCTTTAATTGATTGCTAATGCGCACAGCTTTCACCCCATCCCTGCTTGCCACAGTGTGATAACCCCAAGATCATCAGTTTTGGGGTTTTTTTTCCCTGTTGAAACTCTGACAGAAAAAGACTGCCCAAGCAGAGCTGCAATTTCTGCACGGGTGCTGTCGTGGGAGTCTTCACACTGCCACATTCTTGAGACAGTTGTCTCCCATAAACAGTCTTGGTAGCACATTAGAGAAACTCTTCATACAATGTTTGGGGCCATTAAACTCAAATAGATATAAATAGCACTGAAAGAGAGCTGTGATGTTTATTTGCATGGATATGTGCAGTGGGGTTTTTTTTCCTTTTAATGTTCATCCAATTTTGATCACACAGATTTGAACTTTAGCCTTGAGACAAGGAAGCATTGACTCTTTTAAGAGCTGGCTCTTTAAACTGGCAGCCACTGAACAGATATGCTCATTTTGCCTCTCAGGAGCTGAAAAGACTTCTCTGCCAATCTTCCTGGTATCATCCAGAATAGATCAGGGATCTCAATAAAACAATTAAGGTATGAGGACAAACAAACACACCAGTGCAATTCAAATGTTTCCATGGCTGGATTTTTTTGAAGATGAGTTTTACAGAACCACTAATTCTCAGTCTCCCAACAGAAGGTTTGATTCTGTCCTGAGTCATACAAGTCAGAGGTGATGTAGTGATCCTCAGGTTTTTCACATCCAGGAAGCCTGAGCAGTCTTTTTACCGAAAAGATGCCTTTTGCCTGAATCACCATGGTTGTGATTCACACTCATTTGGGAGGCTCCACATACACCCCCAAGCATTTTAGGGCCTTTTCCTCTTGAAGGTGCTGTCAGTATGCAGAGACCCGAGATAACTATCGCTGCTATCTCTTCCTCACACACATCCCTGTATTGTCCTGAGCCTGCACAGTCCACTTGAAGCCCATGGAGACAGAGGTGTGTGCTTTGGGTTTCTGTTTCTGAGAGCAGATGGTTTCTGCAGCAGTTCTCTGAGCTCTGTGGTGACAAAGTCCCCATTGTCCCCTGCCCCTACAGCTGTGAGAGGGGACGAGCCTGCAGCACCCCAGCTGCTTCTCACCTTTGCCTCTGGCTGTGTTGTGCAGCTTCTCTTAGTACTGCTGCCACTTCTGGGTTGGTTTTACTTTGAATTTATGCTCCAGAGAGGCCCAGAAGAGCTCTGCACCATTCCCACACCCACCAGGAGCCAGGACTCAGCCCAACACATAGAAGTGATTTCTTCAGCCATTTCAACAGCCAGTGGATGTCTTTGTACTTCAAGCACAGCAGGGGACAACACTGCACCATGAATGACATTGGCAGTCTGAAAACTGGGTGTAGAGAGCAAGGAAACTACAGCACACATCACAAAGGATAGGGCCAGGAATTAGAGGAGTAGATGGAGCAGCCATGTTGCTTTATCCAGATTTATCCAGCCTAAATTCCACCTAAGCCCCACTGTCTCCTCTTTTGTATTAGATATGTGGTGCTTGAAGGGCAAGAGGAGTCACAAAGAATACTAAACAAGGAGTTAGACCATTTGAATGAGTGTTGGTGGTTTGGATGTAGAATGATGGGATTTTTCTTAAGGTCAGCCACAGGCCTGAGGGAATGGATTGGAAAGAAGGAAAAGTCAAATGGCTTAAAAAGAAATATTTCTTTGCATGGTATGTGATTAACCCAGGGAACTTATCACTTTATAAAAGTTCTTGAGGACAGAATTTTAACAAGGTGTGCAAAAAAAGGGGGTTGAACCATGTATTGGGGAGATTGAGTGCTATCATAAGCTAATGAAAAAGACTTCTGAAGGAAATGAGCTGGCACAACTTTGGTTTAGAGTTCAGGACAAGACCTAAATTTGGCCTGGTGAATGGCAAATTATCTTAAAGCTGCCCGCTGCTATGTCAGAGATGAAGACACCAGGCTGTGAGTTTGGCCCAGCCTAGCACCTTATGCCCAGGGCTTTAGAAAATAACTTTTTGGTGTGATTCTTCTGATTTATGGATTGGCAAACAGATTTTGAAATTTTGCTTACCCAGCAATGGACTACTGCAAAGAAACATGAAGGGATTTGAAAAAATGACCCTTTTCTTCTCCACTACTCCAAGACAGTCAGGCCTGGTCTTTCCCTCCCCTTGTCATCTGCCTAGCATTGCAGGAGGTGACACCAGCTCAGAAGAGCAAAACTGAAACTGTGGCCTCTGGCCCTTGAAGGACAATCTCTTCAGCTAGAACTTAATCACACCCACTATCTCAAAATCAATAACTGACTCAGTACATGTGGCCAGCAGCCCACATGAGGGGACAAAGCCACTTTATGGGTAGTGCCTGACCAGGTAGCCAAGCAGATGCCTCACAGCAGAAGATGCTCCACATGTAGGGGAGCAAAACAAAAATTCAGCAAAGTCTAAGAAGCCAAATTCCTAGACATGAAAACTTCATTTCTGCCAGATGTGGCAGTTTTTTCACTAAGTCATCATTGCAATGTCTTAGTTACTGCTCAAGTCAATGCTAAGTACCTCTGCTAAAACTTGCTTCTCATTTTCTGCTCTCTTGATAAAGAGATATCTCTTGATACTTTGATATCTGCACTAGTGATACACATCATGGCTACTCTGCATCACTGAGTAGATTTTGCCATGCAGGCAGTGCCTTTCCTATGTTCTGAATTTCCATTTGTTATGGCCAGACCTAATGACATCATGGAAATGGCAAGGGATGAGGAAGAGCAAACATATTTCCTTCAATTGTTCTCTTCAGACAAAGTCATTAAACAGTAATGACATCTCCTGTCAAATTAATATTTATCTTTGCAATGAAAAAATACAAGTTTTTATATTTCTCATCTGCTTTTAAGAGTGACCATTTGCCATTCTCCACTTATATTGTCCTTGTACCCTGAGCTATGGGTCTTCCACCTAAATCAGGGAATATGTTACTAAAGAATGAAAGTTTTACAAATTGTCACCCAATGTTTTATGCCAAGGGGCAGTGAATGAATGAATTCCAAACAGGATTATTGAACTAGAATTCATCTCCCTTTTCTCCCCAAATAATATCTGGGGAAATTAGTTTTAAAGTAATGTCTAATAATTCAAGATTAACAAAAAAAAGTTGATTTACCTTATTTAATATCTAGCATCATTTGCATTCAAAGTGAGAGGTCTCCCTCCTTCATAGATTTAAGGCCAAGATCAAAACCTTCTTAAATGGAAAGTCATATGTGAGGCAAGGTGGCTTGGAAGGGTCCTGGGGGACATGGTCACTTGCTGGGAGTCATTGTCCCCTAGCTGGTCCTCATCTCCAAAGTGATGTTTGGGGTCCCAGGGAAGGCCTGAAGGACCATGCAGGCTGTTATTTCAGCTAACACAGTTCTCCACATTCAGTGTGTGTCCAGAGGAGCAGCAAGGCCAGCACTGGTGTTGCCCCAGAGTTGCCTTTTTACCTCAGGAGCTGGCACAGCAATGAATCCACAAATACACCAACCACCCTCAGGGGAAGAAAAGGCTGGAAAAAAACTTTCACTGACAGGAGAAATACTGGGGGGAAAAACAAGAAACAGCTCCCAGAGGAAGGAGATGGACAGCTGTGAAAATATTCCCAAGCACAGTGGCACGGGAGGCACAGTCAGGAGGGTGATGGCATTGGAGCAAGAAGGAAAAAGCAGCACAGCGCTGTGCCAACATCCTCACTCCTGCTTCAGGACAGTGTGCAGGTGTCTCATGGAAGCAGCAGTCCCAGGGGTGAGCACAGGAGCCAGCACTTGGGCACCTGGAAGAGTTAAAGAGGGCTGTGCAGAGGGGCTGGACAGAAAGGTCCTGCCACAGAGCAGGAGGATGCCTGGGATGACTCACTGGAACTGCTTTCCAACCCCTGCTAACAGAGGCCACGTCTCTCACTAAAGACTCTCTGGCCCTGACTCCAGCTCTAACTTTGAAGTAATGGCATTAACAGTATCTGCTCTTGCTCAGCTCTCTGCAGACTTTAAGGGAAAGCACAGCTTCAGCAATGAGTGGGAAAACATACGTGTTCAAACATAGCATTAATTTCTGTCCCCTGGGAGATGGGACCAAAAGAGCATCTATTTGCAATAATATGCTGCTTTGCTGAGAACAGACTTAAAGGAAAATCCCATAAGGTTGGAAAATGTGTTTTAAGTTCACAAACTGTCTCATGCTCTGTCTTCAGAGCTGGCAGCCATCCAGGTGCTGTGTCCTCACAGGCCAGACCCTCCTCATCTAGGACACACATGGTTTCTGAGCAATGCCCCCAGCTCCATTTTAGAACTGGCTTTCTCCCATAACTGGGTGTAAAGTCAACATCTATGTCTAATTTTGGGAGCCCATTTGCTGAAGTCTCTGTCCACGAGCAGCAGAAATGCAGAGACTTGTTCTTTTTATTTTGAAGTCAAGGCATTTCCACAAGGGAATCTCAGCTCTGGCACAAACTCACACTGAAAATGCCTCCTGAGACCATCTATTTTATGCTGTCTGTATCAAGCAATGGCTTGTGGCAGTAATGCCCAGGACCTCATACTGCCCATTCCAGCTGGGTCTGGGCTGTATGATCCTGCTTCCCAAATGGCTCCACATGGGCACACAAACTTCCCTGAGGGCTCGTGGTGTATCTGCATATAAATCACAAAATAGCTCTAGACAGCTGTTTTGAAACTGCATCTTTATTTTTGTTTAGTTACAGCTACACACAAACCTTTTCAGCTGAATCAAGAACACAAAGGATATTGTAGAATTGCCTGTAGTTTCTGTCTAGTTTGAGCCCATTTTTGCTTATTGAAAACTTGACATCAAAATTTTCAGCAAAAGCATGAACAGCTTCTAGGAGGCCATTAGGAGGCTATGATTTAAGCTCCTAGAAAGACCCTTTATCTCCACTGTACAGCTCTGCTTTGTTCTGGGTAGCCAGCAATGTAACCAGTGAATTACAAAAATCCAGCACAGTTCCCTTCATCTCATTACCTTCTAGTTACTGCTCAGGATATTTTGAGCCTCTTCCACGAACACAAGGGAGCAACACCTCTCATTTCTAAAAAAAATATATGTGAAGTACAGCTTTAAGAAAATATTTTCCAGGAATATCAGCCATGAAAACAGGATCAATCTCGACATTAAAAGAGGAGTTCATACTCAAAAAAATTTCAGCTAATCTGCCAGAAACCAGGCCTTATGGATGAAGTCCAAATTAGCTGAGCCAGCTCATGATATCATTAATATGGAGAATTTTCCTTGCCACGCATAGAAATAGTCTCTCACAGATTGTGCCACTTGAAGATCTGCTGGGCATTTACCTAAACCATTTGGTTTGGTTCAAGTCCAGTTGGGTGAGGTTGCTGTGGTTCTTTAATACTTTAGAGTGTTAAGTGCATTTTCTCCCTCAAGTGTCCCTCACGGGAAGCTGCTGCAATGGTGAAATAATTCATTCTTCCACTATTTGAATCACATTGCCCAATTTACTTCCTTTCCTGTAAAGAGCTCCTTGTAGCAATAGCATAAGTCCCTCCTAATGCTTCCAAGGAAGGAAGAAGCAACAGGGAGTGTGAATACAGAATGAGGTCCCAAATCTGAAGTAATATTTGACAAAGGAAATCTGTGCCAAGATAATGGGGGAACAGCAATAACTTGTGTTCTCTCCATATGGTGCTCCCAACTGGGCTTCTCTCCCCCTGCCTTCTATTTAAATGCATGAACGTGAGAGATTAGGAAAAGAAAAATAATAATGTAAGTCTTGCAATGATTTTGCAAGGAGAACAGAATTTTGAGATTATGCCCAACAGGGTGGAAAATCTTGAGGACACAGGGGAGTCTTGTCCCTGGCCAAATGCATTCACAGTATGTCTTGGTGAGGTGCATGAGACAATTCTTACAAAAAACCTCCTGACTAGAAAGCACTTTGTACTTTCCATCACATGTAGTCTTTCCAGGTCCTGATTTCCTTTCTGTTGCTTCCTCCAGCTTTCAGAATGAATAGCCACATTTCCTTTTCTTGGTAGTCACTTTCCAGTTGCTTTTTTTCCTCATGAGCAGGATCTTTCCACCTGAAATGTTAAAGAAAAAGAAAGACAGATTGTCTTCCCAAAGCTTTCCTGGGTTCAGCATAGGCCATGGAGCTGGCCAGAACCAGCTATGGATCCTGCAGAGCCACCTCTGAGGCAGCTCTGGGTCCAAAACCAAACCACAGACATCGCACACATAGCGGCTGCCCCGGTGATAATTGGTACCGGATGTCTCTCCTGATTCCCTCCCGTGCTGCCAAGCTGGCCAGGGCCAAGGGCATGAGAGCAGATGTTCTTCCTCCTGACAGATGTTAGCTCTGCCCCATGGAAAATGTCATCTGAGATGAGTGAGAGCCAGCAAGCAGCCAGACAGGGATGGTGGTGGGACCACCCCACGGTGACCACTATCCATTCCAGCAGCCACCTCTTTCCTGGCAAAGCCCTGCCACAGAATTCCATAAAAATATTATCTCAGCATTGTCTGAGTTAGAGAAGGTCAAACGAGCCAAGGAACTGCATGAGAACCAAAAAAAATGCCCAAGTAAATAGGAGAGAAGAAGTGGAGAAGTGTGGGAAAGAAATGTACATCCTTAGAGGATGGGGGGGAAAGGTATGTTTAAGATCAGACAGTCCAGAAGATGTCCATAAATCACAAAACAAGTGATTGGTAACAGCTATGTTTTGGAGGATATGACTCAAAGTTTTAAATTTTTGGGGTTAGCAGAAGTTCTGGCCAGAGCATTTTTCATGAACTGTCCCACCAAGAGAAAATGCTGATTCACGAAAGCTGAAGCATTTTTTAAATACTTGAGAGGACAAATTCTTGAGGTCCAGGGCCCTCTGGTTATTTCTGACAGTGCAGCAAAAAAGGCCCAAATTGAAAACATAATATCTGAAGGTTTTGTTTTCATTCCATTGTAAAATGAAAACAAATTGTAAAACCTCAGAAGTTGTCGCAAAGCTGAATTATCATCCCCTGGCCAGTTCTACTTAGCTGTTGTTATTATCCTTTTTCCAGTTGCTGTATTGCAATCATTATTAACCAAGGGCAGGCTTCCTCTAAGTGAAATATTTGTGCAGCAAAGACAAAAAATTCCGAGGAAAGTGCTTCAAATAACATGAGTTTAGGTGTGGTTTTGGGCTCTCTCAGCATGAAGAGCTGCAGTGGTTGCAGGGAGAGGTTGGCAATCCTCACAAGCCTTGGCAAACCTGATGGCAGAACCAAGCAAGTGCTCAGGAGAAAGGAAAACAGTCTTTGAGCTGAGTGTTGGTCATTTTGTCTTCACTCTCTCCATTACAGGCTACTGCAGAGGGGTCTTTCCTCTTCACTTTTGATGATTCCTGTCATCACATAACGTCCAATAAATCCACATTTCTGATTTATAAGACGATATATGTTTCATTCCCAGAAGAAGGAAGTTACCCCAAACGCTCTCAAAGGTTTTCAAAGGACATCTTCCCTCTGCCAGACACAATCCTGCTCCAGTGAGTGCCCCCCAAAGTTTGTGACACTGGAACAAGGACTCCGCTGTGCTGCCCAGGGGACATGGAGGGAGGTGTCTCTGCCCACATTCTAGAAATGCTGTTTGTGAACTGTGGAGGAAATATAAAGGACCTGACTGGGTGCTCATTCTGCATTCACTTAGAAGAACACCATTATATTTAGGGGAACTGGGTTCTGTGCAATCAGTTCAGTTGAAATTCAACCTATATCCCCATTTCTGTCACATCACCTCCAGGATCCCTCCCACATATCTGCATTTCTGTTGTGTGTCATGTTAACAAGCCAAGGCACTGCTGTTTGATAGGAGGGATTCATTCCATAAGCCTGGAGCTAAAACAGTCAGTCCTTCCCAGGAGCTTCTCCAGGGAGGGCTCAAAATCCTGTCATAAGCATGAATTACATCTGACCTAAGGAAGTTCATTTGGGGTGTCTGAGGACCACTGAATTTCAGATTTCCTATGTGGGCAACCCTTTTGAATGTGTTCCTGCTGTGAGCTGTCAGGCAAGAAATAAAACAGAGACAACAGAAGTAGTGAGGAGTCACTACTGATGGTGCCTGATGGATTTTCTCCCTCAGAAGAGCTGGAAGCATAACCTGAAAGAGGCTGGTTTCCTTTCCCAGTCAGTGTGATGGGTGTGGGCGCCTAAAATTAGATATAGCATCTATTAGTTGTAAATATTTATGCCTGTTGCCATAATAAATGGCTTTTAGTCTGAAGATCTTCAGCATGAAGAAATCGTGGTAAATACATTTTCAGATAGAAAAAGGAAGAAGTAATAGATTTTTAGGCAATCTTTTTCAAGGCTGGCTGGGCTCACACAAGACTTGGGCTCATCTGGTTTTGGAAGGCTCACAGAGCTGGGGCCAAGCAAACCTAAGTCAGGAAACCCTTGAGGTGAAGGAATGTATGACATATGATAAAAAGACAATAGATGAGTAAAATAAGAAAAAGAAGCAGGTATTTTAATTAATGCAATTCTGTGCCAAATTCTAAGCTCCCAAGGAATCAGAATAAAGATACAGACACACAGTAGATAATTTCTTCTTCAGTAGAATAAAGTATCAATTTTCTCCTTTTATATTTACGGAACATGCAGGGAAATGTTCATATATTAATAATTCCATGTTTTATTTTTGTCAAAGAATTAGATTACAAACAACCCATATGTTTGGGGACTTTGTTTTCCTCCAAATTTTGTTCTTTGTTGTATTAATTTGTATAAACAATTAGAGAAGTACCTATAGTTTCCATTTCAGGGAATTTTCCCCCAAATAATTTCACAGACTCCTCTTGCTAAGCAAAGACAACAGTTCTAATGTCCCTCTCTATTTCAATTCCTGTTAATTACAGGGGCTCATTAATGAGCTCTATTTCTCTCTATGTTTTGGAATAATCAGAGGAATAAGAGGTTGATCAGCAGGGGAATACAGATGCCATTTCTCCAATTCTGGGAAATCTCCCATGTACCTGCTCAGAGAAAAGCAACCCCACCAAAATCCTGGTAAGGGCCAGAGTTCACCAGCGACAATAGCAGAGAACAGTAACAGGAACCAGAAAGTCAGGGCAGATCAGGCAAAATAAACACCAACTTCAAAAAATGTGCAGAGCCCAGAAGGAAACTGGACTTTGGCATTCACACTGTACAATGGAGTCTTTCCCAGGGCAGAAAAATATGTAGTTGGCTGGAAAAGCTTTCTCTCTTGCCTGCACACCTCAGGCCACGGCCAGATGTGAGAGGATGAAAAATATATTTACCTCTTATGGAAAATTAGGGCAGGGTTTTTGGAGCCACCTTGTAGAGCTGGAGATCCTGTTCAAATTCAGCTTGGAAACAGAGATTTTGGGAAATCTGCCCCCCTCATTTTGACTTCTAAGATGTTCAAATCCCCTCATTCACCTTCTTGAGCTGCTGAAGGTTCCCAGCTCCTCCATGGCCAAGAGTCCTGTCACAGCCATCAGGGTCTTCCCTCCAGGCCACCCTCAGCACCCACTGCCTTCGTTTATAAAATGGTTTGTTTGGGTGGTCATTAAACCCTTGGCTATGGAAATACAAGTGCTCAGTAGGAGTCTCAGCATCAGAGACTTTGGTAGCTGTAGCAGAGGATGTTTGACATCTCAATTTCTGCAGTCACTCAGTTGGAGGGAAGGCCACAAGTTCCCTTAGCTCAGCAAAAGTACAGAGTGACTGGGAGATGATCACTGACACAGGGAGTGCAATGGATACACTCCAGATGTCTCTTTAACATCTGCTGGGATTTATATTCACCCATTGGCAGATGGGAAAACTCAGTTCTGAAAAAGAAAAAAAAAATCTATGGGCTGAGTTTACAGTAAGGTAGCCAAGACTAGAACTTGTAGTGGTTTGTTTGTCATCCAGCTATTTCTAGAAATACCTCCCTCTGCCCTCTTGGACACCAGGGTGTGTATTTCCCAGACTTGTAACTGTCTTAAAAGAAAACAGATCTTATAGCAGGAAGAAGTGAGACTGTGGAGATCAAAATGTCTGAAGGAACAGGGGTGGGAAAAACTCCAGGGAAAAAGGTTCAAGAGAGAAAGCATATTTCCTACAAAAAACCTCTGCAATTTGCCATCATCCCCATAGCCTTGGGTGAAAAAAAAAGAGCTTTTTTTGGAGTGAGCAAACATAGGCAAGCATGGCAGCAGAGGCAAAGGGATGTGGTCCTGAGTTCAAATATATGGCCCTTGTTTCACCTTGAAATTACAAAGTGAACAGAAGGTTATGAGGATGAAATTATTCGTAGGATTGAATTAATTTGTCCCTGGTGTGTTCCTGTAATTACAAGAAGATATAATTTTTTCCATAACTCACCCACAGCTTACCTTAGCCCTGGTTTTGTGGACACCAATCCATCACTGACCAGGTAAATATAACCTGAGGAGTGTCTGACTTGCACCATCTGTTTGTTAAATGTGTCAGGGAGCCCCTCAGACACCCCAGGCTGCCTTATGAACATACCAGCAACAATTCAGCATTTTAGCTGAAGGGGATGGGTTTGAAGAGATACATAGGGGTACATTTCCTGACATTTTTCTCATCCTAATTTCTCCAGAGGGTCTCAGCAGTGGTCAATCCATCTTTTATTTGAGAATCTGCTCCTAACTCAAAGTCCAAAGATCCTGAGTGTACAGAGGAATGTTGCTGTTCTGAGAGGGCAGAGATTTTTGAGAAACCCCTTTGTTTTGAAATCCTCTTAAAACCAAACCAAACCAGTTTCTTAGTGGTCCTCAGTGGTGCGGTATAAACAAGATTTAATTCTCATATCTTTGCCATTTGCTCACTGCTTTCCCCACTGAAATGGCACCAGCTGGCCATTATTATTTCACACTCTGGAGGGTTCAAATGTTCATGAGCTCTCCGATTCTGGGAGCTCTCATTACCAAGAGCAAGAAAGGTTTCTGGGCTGTTTGGTCAAAAAACACACTTCATATATGAGCACAGCATAATAATGCATACTCTGCCTAATGTTAAGCAACCCATTGCACACTATTGAATGCTTAAAAACAAAATGAACCACTGTTATTTTAGATGACCTTGATCATTAAAGCCCTGTGGGCAGCAGGCATCACAGCAGTTAATAGTAACAGTATTTAACATCAAGGAGTAGGATATATTAAGCAAACATTAAGTTCAACCCATAAGCAGTCTCTAGTATAAGCACAGCAATACATAAAAGCAGGTTTGTGTCAATACTCACATTTTATTTGGAGGGAAGCACTGGCTTGGGAGGGTCACACAGCTGCAGGGCAGGAACCATGGCCAAATCATCTGTGTCATGGACCAAAGCCTTACCCACAGCCCACCCCGCTGCCCCCCCCGTGTGCACTGAAGTTGCTCCTGCCTTTATTTTTCCCCTGGAAGAGCTCGAGGTTTAAGCCCTGTTTCCTTTGCCAAAACAGTTCTCAGTCATGCCATCTCATCATGAATCCTGTTTCAGTGTCTGTTCATACACAGAGAGTGGAATCAGTCTGCTGAAGGCAATATTCCTGTTGGCATGGCCAGGACAGGGATTTCACCCTGTGCCCCAAAGCCTTTCCAGCTGGGCAGCCAGGCTTTCCTTTTATTGCCCTTCATGCTGTTCTCTCAGCATTGCTGAGTCCATACCCATGAGTGATGCTGGAGATCACTGAGCTGTGCCCTGAGGGGAGCAGCAGAAATACAGAGAGAGAGACTGGGGACCACAGCAAGTTCTTGTGCTTTCTGCCACTAAAAGCTTCCCTCCAAATCTTCATTCAGCCCCTGTGCAGGTGTAATTACATGTTTGCCTCCATGCATGGCAAGGAAAGTCCTTCCCATCATCATGTTTACACTCATCTGGGTTTAAGCACTCATTAAAGATAAGCACACACTTGCGTGTTCTGCTGAAAAAAGCCCAGAATGAGGAAAGTCAGAATTACGCAATATGGAAAGAATACTCTCCATTTATTAAGCGTGTCTTGACAGTACATTAAAAAAAAAAGCATTCTGGAGCTTTCTTCTGGGCCAAATATTTCTCCCACTTCATACCATAGGTATGCTCCAATTGTGCTGGGAGCAGAATGGCAACACTATGAGTCACTCCATATTGTAGGCTGGAAGAACCATATTTTGTTCCAGAATGAAACAGATCGTAGGCATAAGATTTAAAAGGCAGCCTTTTGTAAACTTTACTCCAGTGTGTTCTGGAGCACGTTTTGATCAGTTGCACCATCCAGTCCCTCTCCAACTACAGCCCTGGCTGTGCTTATATTTAAATTTACAGCTGTGCTGGGAATATAGCATGTCCAAATTACCTTACAGTGGCGAGTGCAGGAGTTAAATTAATTTTTTGTGTTTCTTTCCAGAGCAACCCTCACGGCAGTAATTGCTGCCGCACATTTTTGCCATCAATTCAGTGTTGTGACTGTGCTGAAGCACTCAGGCACAGATGAAATGATGCTGTTCTTGCATGTCATAAGAGCCTGCTAAAGTGATCCAAATTTTTTTGTCTGCCAGCCTATAGGGAGTGAGAATGATCATCCTTCTGCTTTTGTTTTGCATAAATTACACAGGGCTAGCCCCCCAAGACCTCTACAGGCTGAAGGTTTAGATTTAAATTTTCTCAGTAGGATGGAAGCAAAAAATAATTTAATTCCTGGTTTTTAGCAGATGATGCAAAGCCTCTATGCTGCTCAGCACCAGTTTCATTTGGAACAATTTCATTTGGAACAATCCAGCATTGTCCCCTCTGCGTAGGCTGAGACACCAACCAGCATCACTGGGCCCAGCACAGCCCAACTGGAAACTTCAGAAGAGCACATGCAGTCCCTAAAAAACATCCACAGGGTTAAAAACAAACCCTGGGAAACAGTCCCCCAACCCACAGCCTTTCTCACTAGGACTGGAGCATTTTTAAATGCAACTGCCTGTCTCAAAACTGAAGGGACTGTTGCTGGTGTTTACTCTGGAAGTGCCTTAAGCACCAGCCGTGTTTTTCACTTCTGACAAGCAAAGCCCAAGTGGCAGAGCTTTGGCAGCCACATCAGCCAGCCACGCTTTCTACGGCTTGCTTCTGAAAAAAAATAGCATCAGTATCCCTGTGTGGAACACAGACAGTGTTGGAGGTTCCTGCATATCCAGCAGCTGAAAAACAAGGATTCCTTGCTGCAGCTCCCATTTCACAGGAGGTTTGTGTTTAACCTGCCAAGTGTCCCACCACCCTCTGCACACCTCAGTGGTGGTTCCACATGCAAGAAATCAGGGCAGATAGAGCAGCTCTGTAAATCCCCAGCTGCCTGGCCTTGGGTTCTGGCCAGGAATCCTTCCTTCCCCCCTCCATGGCCCACTCAACCCTCCTAAGCCCTGAGCTTTCCTGGGATCAGCTGCACCTGACGCCTTCGGTTCAGGGCCACATTCTTCCAGGGAGCTTTGAATCCCTCAAAGGGTCTGCTCCAAGCAGGGTTTTTTCTCCTTCCCTTAGGAAACCAACAGTGCAGGATACCAGAGACTCCCTTCAGGGGATATACGTGCAGATAAAGCCTTAAACCTGTTGGTTGTGTGGAAATAGTTGCATGGCAGACAGAGGGATTTTGCTTTTGGTGGCAGCATCCTCCAGAGACAGCCTTCCCCATCAACACAGCAACCCACACAGCTCTGGGAAAGCTCCACACTCCCTGGGTGCACACCAGAGCTGTGCACAGCACCCTGGGAGCAGGGGGTAGGACACTGCAGGGTTAAAAACACATGCTATCAGGGTGGAAAAACATGTCCTGTAAGACCAGGTTGAGATTATTCCTCTCTGTCTTGCAAAGAATGCTCTTGGAATGGAAAGTATCCTAAAAGGTCACAAAAATAACAGAAGGTTTCAAAAATAAGGTGTGTAAAGGAAAAAAAATCCAGCATTGCAGACATCAAAGCCAGGGACTGTGTGGAAAAACAATACAGAGCAGCAAGGTAAAAGGCCAGAGGGAGCAGGGAGGAAGAGAGAATAGGAAGCTCAGGGCAGAAGGATCCTCTTTTTTTAAATGGAGTTCATACCTACAGAATAGCCTAAATGACCTTCAATTGCCCAAAATTTAGAATAAAAGTTTTCTACTAAAATTCAACTGCCCAGTGAAATTCCTGTGGCACAGTTAAAGCAGATTTACAGTTCAGAGGATGAGCGGGCAGGGTGGGTGGATGGTCATTCACATTGCCCAGCATCTTAGCTTCACCTTCTGAAGTCACACAGTCTGTTCTTGTCCTGTTTATTTGGTCAAATAAAAACCTACAGTAATATCCAAAAAAAGCCATTGTACCATCAACATACTGTGAAGAGTGCACAGGCAAAGTAAAACAACCTTCACAGCATCCCTCCATCCTGAATCCAGTGCAAGTCCCAAGGAGAAGGGCATGTCTGTGGTGTCCCATTTGCTGTTGATCTAGCCTCTGGTTTTAAGTTTTAAACCTTCTGTGTCATAATGAGATTTCCATTTCTTTTCTGATGTGTTTGAGACCCGCAGGTTATTGAGTTTAAAAGCCAAAACATACAGACGTAGAATTTTGCTTCAGGGTTGAAAAAACACATAACCTATTGGAAGGGTGGGATCAAGTTAGCCTTTGTTCTCCCAAATTTCACATAAACAAGCATGCTCATGTATCATGTACAAGACAAGCAAAACCAAGAGTGCCTTTTTGAGCTGGAATATTACTAGCCCATGGTGGGTGGCAGGAACATATGTGCAAGTTATAAGGCTTGAAATTTAGGACTTTGCTCCATAAAATGCCCACATGGATCAGATGAGGGGTTGCCACTTGTAGAATGAAATGCTGTGGACTGGGTTAGATCCTGACAGCCTGAGCCACCTGGGAGAGCATTTGCAGGCTGTATGTGCATCAGAATTTGGTCAGAGATACTTTGGGCCTCGGAAGTATTATTTGCCAGTGAATTGTTCTTGAGAAATATGCATTGACAACATGTAGAGATTGATGTAAAATAAAACCACAACAATATAAAACAAGTAATTTCCAATTCCTGTAGTGGATAATACTTTATGATGCATGAAATAGCTGTAATACAGAAATAGAACACACAGAGCACAGATTAATGATTTGGGGTTTTTTTTAATTGTGATAATTATCCTTATGACTACAATATAACCATATAATTATACATTGAAACATATATTCTGCCTTTGTGAGACTTCTGGTGTAATTTCTCAGCCATTCAAAGCAGTCATTAAATGATGCTGGGAAACAGTCCACATTGTCTGATGTATTGCCTGTCTCCTCCCCCTCTGCTTTTGTGTGTTCTTCCTCTCTCCTCCTCCTCCTCCCAATCAATTCCAGAGCTACAAAATATCACTGCCTGCCTCAAAGTGTGGAAACCAGGACCAACTCCCCCAAAGTCAAACCTGGGAGAGGTGGATCTCTTCAAACAGTGAGGGAGTCTCGTGGTCAGAGAAGGGGTTGAAGCCAGCTCATGGCAAGTGATGCCAAGAGAGGGCTTTAACTCTGCAAAGTCCATCTGAAATTCTTTCTAAATGTAAATGTGAGTGCAAGTGTGTGTGTAAATTTGTTCCTACAAAAACCCATTGATTTTAGAATACCAATGTCCCCTAAGGACATTAACTGAGTACAAGGACAACCAGATCCATAATAGAGCCTATGGCAGATTCTGTTTTGCCATGTTTAGCATATATTCATGAGATCTTATATGTGTGCAAATATTAGACACTGAATCACCTGTCAGCACCCCTGGGAGATATCTGCCATCTGCTATTTTCCTGCTATCTGCCATTTCCTATTTTCAATGTCTTGCCTTGGACTGGCAGGTAGATACACAGTCAGGAGGTTTCCTGGGATCCTGTTTCTACCCTATCCCTTCTCGTGGAGCTGCATGTAGTATTTTAAATTGTCTTTGGAGAACTGTGTTGTGTGAGCTGAGAGCTTTTTGTTAAAGGTTACTCATCAAAGCAACAAGGACAAAAAGCAATCATTAAATCGAAGGAGACAAGAAGAGAGAGAGGAGAAGGACAAGAAAACTACAACAACTTTATGTAAAATTATGTGCAAACATTCTCTGCTGTGAAAAACAATTTATATCTAAATATATATGGCCAGATGGGTTTGGTAACTCAGTGCTGCTTGAGACACAGGATCATTGAGAAAAAGGTTATTATTAAAGCAGGCCTGTCCCAAGCTGTGCAAGGACTGGTTTCTGATTTTGGTAGTTGTTTTAAATTATGTTATGTTTTGCTCAATAATAGAGAATCAAAAGCACAACTTAGTTTCCAGACCAGTTCTGAACTCTTAGCCAAAATAATGGAAAATTTTCAAAAAACACAGGAGGGGATAGAAAAGCTCATCACAATGCCTTTGCTGTCATTGCCCTGTTTTCCCAGGGACAGCTGATGGAGGGCTGTTCCACTGGAGGTGGAATTTCAATTAAGGACTTAACATTTTAGTAAGTAGAGACTGGAAGAACAAACTTGTGGAAGCAGAACAGCCATATTAACTGAATTTATGGATTTGCATTCAGGCTGTGCCTGGAAAGGACAATGCAGGCTCTTTCATTTCCTATGGAAAGCTGGGTACAACAGAGCCATTCTCCTGAGCGTGTTGCATACAGGGGAGGCATTGGCTGCTTTTCATGTTGTGCAGAGTTCATCTCAGCAGATGGAGTCCCCATTGTGTTCCAGATGCAGCACACACACATCTGAGCACAGCACATGATCCAGAGTTGCCTCTCTTCTGAAGTGAAAATGAGTCTTCAGCTTCTGCAGAACTTAGAGCTTCTGAAAGCTCCTTCCTGGAGTATTTTGTTCTTCCTTGCCCTACTTTCTTAGTGCAAATACAGAACATCTCTTGTGCCTGGGCTAAAGACAGTAGGGTATGCCAGCCAACAAGCTCAGCTGCTATCATCCTTATTCATCATTGCATGCAGCCTGTGAGCCTGCCTTCAGAGCAAGGATAAGCTCTTCTGGGTGATCTGAGAGTCCAAAGCAATGCCCTAAACTTCAGCTGTCATTTGGTGTTGGATCACACCAGCCATGTGCTGCTTGTGGGAGATGATTTCCATACAGCCACAGAAGGGGCATGTATCAGGCGTGAAGCTCCTGTGATTTATTAATTGGACAGGACTCCAAATGACCATTTTCTCCTGGTTTGGCTGGTCTTGAACACCAGCTTAAATCATCTGACATGGCTCATGATTTTTTTTTTTCATATTCAAAGTGACAGCTCTTAAACCCTTTGTGCCAACAATCATTACTGTCCTGAAGAAGGATCTCTAAGACCTGAGCATAATGGAGTACAGAGGGGTGAACACAAGTATCCACTTTGCATAGTGATTTCACTTTTAAGGGTGACAGTTAACCTTCATTCCTAGGCTATTATTATCCTTCTAGTTGCACATGTTGTGAATCACAGGCAGTGTCAAGGTCAGATTAGGAAGGGGGTCTTAAAAGCCAATTCCAGCTTTCAATACTATCAACACAATTTTTCCATTGACTCACTGGGATTCTACCCAAGGGAGACATCAGAATTGCTGGAACACCAAAGAACAGAAAACATAACCAAAGCACAAGGCTGGGGGCTCTGGGCATCTTCACAAAAGTCACTTCAGCATCAGAGGAGCAGGCTGAAAAACACCAAGTTTGGTAGCACAGTCGCAGTTTCTCTACATTTTTAAGCTTACACAGCAATACAAAAAAAGACAGCTTACTCAGCTTCTGAGTGTGCTCACCAGATTGTCCCACTGTTCGCTGTCGTGTGAGATTTTCAAGTCTCATGGTGAAGCATGACCTTGGGAAGCCTGGAAGGGAAGACATCTTTCAGGAACAAACTTCTCTTGAGAGCGCAGCTTCTATGTGCTCTCCAGACAAATTTCAGACTCTGTCACTGACAGACAGACAAACAGCCGCCTTGGCAGGACAAACCTCTGGGGCAGCTTCTAGCAGCAGAGAGACAGAAAGACAGAAGTGGTGTGTTCTCACTTAAAATTCACTATCAAAAACCTTACAGGAGCTCTGTTCCCTCAGTTCTTATTTCTGCCACAAAAATCACTTGAGTCCTCACACAAAACCCAGGTCCTAACATCTGAAACTAAATGTTCAACTATGACCTCAATGTCTGCTGGTTTGTCATCAAAAAGATTTGAGTAAAAAATCAAGATTCACTTAAAACATAATTTTGTTTTTAGACAATTCAATGATTTTTCATACTCCAGGAATCATTGCATAATGCAACATGCCCATGCAAACTTCATGGATCTCTGTGTGTTTCCATGCAAGCCTAATCTAATCCTTCACCTAGCTGGTGTCTAATTGGTTGAAGATGAGGGTTTGCATGAATAGCTGAGGGCAAAATTCAGGTCCTCATGACTGGTAACAAGGAAGGATTTAATAGGACAGAAAAATGTAAATGTTTGGAGGAGGGAAAAGGAAAATTAAAAAGATTTAGACAATTTCTTAAATAATAAAACAACTTTAGAGTTCCAAAAGAGCCTGACTTCATTTCTGATATACAGTTCCCAGTGAGAATTGGTGGCTTTGTGCTCTTCTGTCATTTGTCTACCTCTCAAAACTCCTTGCTAAAACTCTGTCCAGCAAAAAGCAGAATGAAAATAGATAATTTAGAAATACGTGTCCTCTCCCAGCAGTCAGAGAGGGTCTGCAGGAACAGGAACACACCCAACTGCAAGATCACCACCAAAGTGTTTATCAGTGGAACCTCACCAGAAATTTCTTTTCGATCTGTTTGCATAAATGTCAACATTGGCTTCTAAGCTTTTCCTCAATTTGACAGCAAGTGACATTTAAAGGGACAAAAGATCTTTTCACACACAGAGCAACAGAGGCTGTCACACAACAGTAAAATCTATAGAGTAACCACGCAAGTCCAGAGACACAATAGCCACTCAGATGAATGCTATCATCTCCTCAGTCTTCTGCAAGGAAAGCAGTGCCTGTCAGATGCATTTCCCTGTCTTTTAACTCTGCTGTCAGCAGAACTGTCACTTGTTTGCAAGTCCACACGTGAAGTAACCTTCCTAAGAATAGTTTTAACGTTTACATGCACAGGAGCAGCGTGACGGGGAGGTGAATGTGGACAACACTCACAACCTGTGATACAGGAGGAGGAAAAAGTAATATATTTTCCATCCAGGTCCAAAAGGCTTTCTTCCTTCTTTCTGAGGTATGGAAAAAAGATATCATAGAACAGTGGAATGGTTTGGGTGGAAAGGAACCTTTAAGATCACCTTGTTCCAACCTCCTTGCCCCTGGTAGTGACACCTTCCTCTAGGTGAGGTTAGAGCCCACTCCAGCCTGGCCTTGAACAATTCCAGGGATGGGGCATCCATATCTTCTCTGAGCTTTATTGCACTAGCCACAATTCTCAACAGAACTGGTTAAAACCAGGCTTCCTTTCTCCCTCCTGTAATTTCATTCAACTCAATTCAATATTTTTAAAAGAAACACCTACAGCTCCCACTTAATCTGTCTTTAGAGAAAAGTAATCAGTTTCACCTTTCACAGACAACATTTCCTTTTGTAGACTTTAATTGGAAAGCAAATTTCTTAGGAAATGGCCATTCTTTTAAATGAACATATTATAAAAAGCCAGCACAAGACACAGGGAAATACTCTTTTTTGGCATTCATTGCTGAGTAGTTTTGATGGTCCAGGCACCTTGTTGGTCCAGAGGGATGAAATTTAAGGTCCCTTCAACCCAAACCATTTTATGATTCTATGATTCCATGATTCTGGGACTTCAGAAGATAAATTGTTTGAAGTGGACCACATTAGAGCAAGCCATAAGCACATGAAGCACCTCCATGGCTGCCTCTCTGTGTCGTACACAACACAGCTGAGGGAGCCCTGCTGTTATTCAGAGCACTTCAGCCACGAGCTGCAGTGACAAACAGCAACTCTGACTCATTGTTGATGTACCTCCAATGCAGAGTGTGCCTAATTTCCACTGAGTGTGTCTAATGAGCTGATACTTTATGGGTATTTCCTAAGCACTGTAATATGAGTCCTACAGATCCCCGTGCTGGAAGTCAGCCTGCTGTTCCCTAAACACAAGTCTTGGTGCTGCAAGCCAGCAGTGGTTGTAGAAGTCCTGGTTTCTGTGGCATGGCAGAGAGGGCAGAGCTTCACTCCATGTCGGGGAGGATGCAATGTCAGGGTGCAGAGGGAGGATGCAGTGTGTGAGGAGCAGAGCCCATCCCTTTTTCCATCTGCTCCCTCTGGTCCAGCTGCCAGACTGACTCAGAGGCAGGAAGTCTCTCCCCCAGTGGGGAAGGACAGGGCAGCATGAACCACCAGAGCAAGATTAACACTAGTGATGACCTTGTGGGGAAAGGGGAGAATGACACACCAGCATTTGAGAGGAACATCCTCAGAAGGGATTTATCAGGCCTTTCCCGGCAATGTATTGAACTGTGAATAAACCCAGTGGAAGTGTGTCCCACTCCTCCTCTGTACCCACACTGTAGGATCAGTCCTTTTGAGCAAGGACCCCGGAGCAGCACTGGGATCAGGGTCAGCCTCTTTCCCTGGCTGAGAGAAAGATGATCTGCAAGTCACGATGCAGCAAAATTCCAGGCAGGAAAAAATGCCACCAGCTCAGGGAAACAATTGGCCTCTGGCCCTGGGCTGCCTTTGCACAGACACATCCTGGCTCCTCTCTGTGCAACTGCTTTGGATTCACAGCAAGCACCAGCCACAGCCAGAGGCCAGCAGCAAAGTTCAAAAATTAAATGATGCTTTTGACTCTTCATTGACCTGTGGAGCTGGATGATCTTCTAAAAACCAGATTAGAGGTGGGTTGCCTTTTTACATTAGTCAGGGGAAAGGCACCAAGGTGTGAGCTTCTTAAAAATAGAGTGTGTAAAACCAGGACCAGAATATCTAACCAGCCTGTCCAGACACACAGGGGAGCAGCAGGCTCCTGCTCTCCAGGCAGAATTGCTGCATAAATCTTTAGGATGGCAAGGCTGTACTGACATTTCAGTATCTAGGGCAAGGTGCTGCTCCTTCCACAGGCAGCACTGCCTTGCAGACATCTCCATACATGTGGACTAGAGACATATTTCAAAACAGCCAGAAAAGACAGAAGTATGGCAAGATGAAAGGGAAATTATTCAGGAATATGCAGTGAGCAGCAGTGCTTGCCATCTGAGCCTCAGCACTGAAGCCTGCCAGCTTGCATCAGAGCAGACTCATCACTGACCGTGCAGTTAAATTGCCAAAAATAGTGCTGTGCACCTCAGACAGAGAGACTCCATCCATCCTGCTCCATGCCACACATGGAGCATCACATCCCTTCTGCATCACATCCCTCTGTCACAGGGACGTGGCTCCATTGAATTGGGCCAAGGGATTTCCACCACAGATTCTGATTCGCAATCCTTGTGCTGATTTTAAACCGATGGCATGTGGTGCAGTCAAACCAAGGGCAGGGAGAAATCCTGCAGTGAGAGAAGGCTGCAGTCGTGCCTGTGCTCTCTCTTTCCCATCCTCCTCCAAATCCTGGCTCTGATTTACAAAGGATCCCTAATCCTTACATATTTCAACAGTCACTAAATCAACTGCTTTCCATGGCTGCCACTATCTCCAATCTAAGTTGTCTCCAAGGATGAAACAAGCCAGGAAGTCACTCCCAACTTTCTGTCGCTCTCCAAGAAGACCAGGAAGCCTTTCAATGTTGTCATATTTATATCCACAGAAAGAGCTGCCCATTTCCTCTAGCATCTCTCTAGGAACCAGAGCAAACTGAAATGTGGTCAGGCACTGGAACAGGCTGCCCAGGCAGGTGGTGGAATCACCATCCCTAGAAGTGTTCAAAAGACATGTAGATGTGGCACTTGGGGACATGGCTTAGTGGCAATGTAGCATAGATGGACTTAATGTCTGGGCTCAATAATCCTCTGTTACAACCTTAATTAATCTGTGATTCTATGAAATACAGCCCTGTCTATCTAATATGAAAGAATGTGTTTAAAACCAGAGAAAGCCCTCCATGAATATTTTCAGTCTTATTTAATAATGCAGGTATAGCCCACAGATATTGCAGCTTACTTTCAGCTCTGATGCTAAATGCTTTGAAAATAAACAACAAAGTGTCTGTTTGGCAGAGGAGAAAGAGAGGAACATCAAGTTCACTTTGTGTGGTAGGAAAGGGCAGTAATTGCAGTGTGTCTATTTTGCAGCACAGGTTTGCTGCATGCAGCAGATCAAACTGTTAAAAAGGGGAGCTGTGAGCATGGTGTTGGGTGGGGGAAGGAAAAAAGGAGCTGAAACCACAGTTGTTCAGACAAATGGGCTAATCACAGCCTGGGTTACACACACGTGCAGGTGCAGACTGATCCCAGCCAGCATCTGTGGAAAATGTCACTTGGCAGAGGGGCACACAAAGCAAACCCTGTGTGTGCACACAGAGCCTGCTGCTGGGAAAGGGTCTCCATTGCACCATGGCCTCTCAGAAAGGGCATGTAAAATGGTACAATATCCATATTCCATCAGGGCTGGGTCAGTTCAGGTGCAGAGCTGTTTCCTTGACCTCCAAAGGGGCTCTGGCTGATAGGGACCCCTTGGGGGGGAGCTGCCATGAGAGCTGGCAGAGGAGCAGCAGTGCAGGGAGTGGGGGGGCTGGAATAAAACTCCAGTTTATTCACTGGAATAAACACACCACTCCAAGCAGCATTTTTCTCACCTTCCTTTTCCCAATTCCACATGGTCAAGATTGCACAGCCCTTCCCTTTGCCTCTCCTCCCTGCCTGGTTGTGTAACATCTACAGCCAACCCTTATACACAGACTTTGTCCTGTTTCTTCTTTGATGTAAGAGCCCTGGATAACCCTGGGATCAAAGGAAAAAACAGATGGATAAAGTATGCTAGGTGAAAGGAACCGAGTTCATTCTGCCTTCTGCGTTTCACTTACGCCCTGCCTCCCTGTGAGAAACGTTGGGTGGAACAAGAACAGAAAAACACAGGCAGAAGGAAAATAGAAATGATGCTTTGCTCAGAGCACTAGAAATATCAGAAATTTAAACAAAAGTTATTCCTTTTGTTGTACTTTAGCTGTGCCTTTGGGCTTTTGGACACAGCTCTGTGGTCCACGCTTGCTTCGCCTTCCCTTCCACTTTGTTTGGCCCCAAGCTGTGGCTGAGCACACAATGTGGTCACTGACTGCAGAGCAGAGTTCCCAGTGCATCAGAGCATTAGCTGGCAGCTGGGCAGACAGATTTACACATCCCAGATGTCCAGGGTGCTGCCTCCAACTCATGCAGGCAGTGTCAGAGAGGGCTTAAAACCAGCAGCGTCCTCCCCCTTGAATTTCTCTCCCGGTGCAGCTCCGTGGCAGCTCTCCTTATATGGATGGGTTAGAAAGCAGTCAAAGGGATATCCTTAATAATTCCAGCCTGTGGCAGCAACTGAGATCTTCAAAATGCAACCTGGGGTTGCTACATGAGAGCCCTGGCTCCAGTATAACCCCTGCAAACCCAAATTTCCACCCCTGCAGCCTTTCTAAACCAGTTCTCCCCAGCAGAGCTCACTCACTTCACTGGCATGAGTGAGAGTGTGGCACAAGATGGCTAAACCCATCCAAGAATCATAGAACTATTTGGGCTGGAAATTACCTTAAAGATCATCTAGTTCTGACCCACCTGCCACAGGCAGAGACAATTTCCAGTAGCCTAAGTTCCTCGAAGCTCCGTCCAGCCTGACCTTGAACACTTCCAGCAGCGGGCCATCTGAAACTCCTATGGGCTTGGTTTAAAATGCTTCAGACTATTTTGTCCACTCCAATTTTGTGACACCAAAGCAGAGAGTTGAAAGTTTCTCAGTCTTTTCTAAAGCTGTTGCTATGAGAATGCACAAAAATGCTAAAAAATCCTTTTAAACAAGAAAACAAAGCAAACAACTTGGCTTTTGTCTGTGCACAGAAGTGTGCTTCAGCTGAGCCCAGAGGGGTCTGAGTTAATATCTGTTTTACTTAATCTGGCAGCCTGATTTCTTGGAGGATGTACTCTCTGAATTGATTTCTGTGCACCTGTCAGACACCTTGCTCTGGCAAGGCAGGAACTGGGAATAAAATGTTATCTGGACAAAATCAGCACAAGACCCTGAGGTGCATTTTTATACAAGCATCAGCATGTTTCATTAAAAATCAATAGAAAATTGCAGAATGCCTAAAAACTCAGCAACATCCCAGTGGCTACAGAGAAGCAAGCCCTGCCAGGCAGCTGTGGCTGAGAGGCACACATGCCTTGCTGATGCTCAACATCAATTTCCAGCAGCAGTGATGCTTCACCACTCTAATCATGTTGTCAGGGAAAACAGCTCAAATAAAATATTGCAGGGACTTTAACTTAACAAAAGCACATGTGGAGAATGCACTCTGTTCCCTGCTGCTCCACACACCTGCCAGAGCAAAGACAAAAGTGGACATGGATCCTGACACACAGTTTAGTGTGAGGTGGGGTGGACAAAAGGGTGGACTGGATGATCTTGGGGATCTTTTCCAGCTCTAATGATTCTGTGATTCTGTGAATCTGTGGCCTGGGATGAGCAGGGATGAGCAGGTCAGGCTCATTCACAGCCAGGCTCCGAGGCCACACGTCCAGTCCTGTGTCCAGTTCTGGCCCCTCAGTTTGGGAAGGACATTGAGGTGCTGGAGAAGGTTCAAACAAGGACAGTGAAGCTGGTGAAGGATCTGGAGCACAAATTCTAGGAGAAGCAGCTGAGGGGTCTGGGGGTGTTTAGCCAGGAGAAGAGGAGGCTCAGGGGAGACTTTATTGCTTTGCAACTCCCTGACAGGAGGCTGTAGCCAAATGAGGGTCAGATTCTTCTCCCAGGCAGCCAGACAAGAGGACAAGGCCCCAAACTGCACCAGGGGAGGTTTAGGTTGGAATTTCTTCACAGGAAGGGTGATCAGGCACTGGAATGGGCTGTCCAGGGAGGAGCTGGAGTCAGCATCCCTGGAGGTGTGGAAGGGTAGGCTGCATGGGGCACTCAGTGCCATGGCCAGGTTAACCCGGTGCAGTTTGGTCACAGGCTGGACTCACTGATCCCAGAGCTCTTTCCCAAGCCCACTGCTTCTGTGATTCCATGATCACTCAGCAGCATGTGCTGCCTTTAAGGATGCCAAACCCAATCTCTGTGCTGAGATGGAGCCACAGATGAGGCTCAGGGTTTTGTTCCCCAGCTGCCTGGTGCCACCCTGAGGAGCCACGTTCCCTCTGTGCACCTTGTTTCCCTCACTGTGAAACAGGAAATTTCCTTTCTCCACCTTCATTGTTGGTGTTTGCTCTGCAGGGCCTCTCTCAGCCTGTTTGCTCTGGCCTCATACAATGGAGTCATAATCCGAGGTGTTGCCACTGCAAAAATAGAAACGGAGAACAATGTCGCTCTTCAAAACAAGACTTTTCATGTACCTCATTGTGTAAAATACACTGCTTAAAATCCATTCACTGTGCTAAGCAGCAGCTTAAATCAAAGGCAGAATTCACATCATACTTGGTAATCAACTGGGGGAAGTAGCTGTGGATTTTCTACCTTGATTCATTTCTCCTTTATTTGCAAGTTTCTGTGATTTTTCTTCAAAGTCCCTTTCCTCTGAAGTCAGATGGGATCCCCATTAGTGCCACTTTCATGTAGCTGAAGAAGTGTGTCACCGTTTTCTAATATAGATTAAAGCTCCAGAAAACAAGAGGGACTGAACTGTTGGGCTCTCAGGAGAGCAGTGGGAAATAGAAAAATTACCAGGCATCATGTTTAAGACTCTCTCAGAATGCTTAAGAGCTGTGTATTTCAGTCAGTCCTTAAGCAAACACAGCTTTAAATAAAGCTAGGTATAAAATAAATAATATTTATGCCAGCTAAAAAATAATTTGGAGAGATGCCAAATTCCATATAGGCTAATATTTTGATTTTAATTGAGCTATTTTCTGCTATCTTGTATTTTTCTGACTGTGCTCCTTTCTCACCTAAGGCAAAAAATTAAATGTTATAAAAATATAAATGTCTTCATAAGTTTCTGCTCTCTGCACCTAGAGACCATTGCATGCATAACATTTTAATAGCAATTTGCATGAAAATATACACTGCTTGTTTCAAAATTAGTTCACCTGTTTTGCAGCTACTTGATTGATGTTTCTCCCAAGCAAAAGTAACTCCTGTGAGCTCTGCAGAGCTGCCTCTGATGTTCACAAGGCAGCAGAGAAGGTGAATTAAACCTAATAAATCTTTTCAAGAGTAAATACACTCTAAAGGGAATTATAGCTAACAGACAGTACAAGAAATTCGTGGAAATACCACTGAATTAGAACATTTGATTCAGAAATTGTATTCAAGCATGGAATGATTAACAGAACAGTTAAATTATTTAATCCTAACTTGAGAGTTAGATGTTTAAAGAGCTTTGGTTAGAGCAGAAACCCATCACTAATTCCTGCCACTTGGAAAAGCTACACATTTCAGAATTCATTTTCATTGTACATGTGGATGAAAGGTTTAAAATTATAACATTTTCATAAGAACAAACTTCCTGCAAATAAAAAAAAAAAGAAATAAATGGATCTGCTGAAAAATACTCAACCATTTCACTTCAAAACTTTTAAATCAAGGTGAGGGTTGTGCTTATCCATGCCAGCATTTTAATGCATTTCCAACAGCCTGAAAAATCTGGACTCTGTGCTACAGCTCGTTTTCACCTCTGTGTAGAGCACTCCATGGCAGCTGGAGGACCAGATCTGGATATTTGTGTTTGCTCTCAGTCCACGCTGCAGCTCTGGTCTCCCAGAAAGCCACCAGTTGTCCCAGTGCCCGTAGTGCCTCCCTGGCACCCCAGGGCTGTGCTCCTATCCAGGATCTCTGCTCCCATCCAGGGTCTCTGTTCCCATCCAGGGTCACTGCCTCAGGTGCAGGAGTCCCTGTCACTGTCACTGTCACTGTCAGGGAAACAGCTTTGCTCAAACTGGCTCAGGTCTTTTTAAAAGGGAACAGAGGGAGCAGTTCAGATCAGGGTCAGTTGGTTCACACCATTTCACCTCATTTCTCCCAGTGGAAACATCTGAGCTCCTCTGTTGAAAGCGAGAGCTTCCCATGGAAACTTCGGATTCTGTAGAAATCACATTTTATAGCTGAAAATTCCTCTCCAGCCCTACAGAGGAATTTGGATTTATTTTTTCTGTTCAAACGAAAAATCCTCTGGCCTCAGCTCAAGCAGACACTTCAGCAGCTCCTCTGTACACCCTGGGCTGCAGCCAACCTGCAGCCTCTTGCTCTCCTGAGAGGAGCCTGCAAGACCCAGTTCTGTGCTGAGAAGGCCACCAAATCATCCCTAGAAATTGCCCTCCTGAGATCATGGAATATCACACTCTGCTTCATGTGAGTGCAACCAGGCTGAAATGAAGGATAAGGGTATCCAGAACTCAGGTTTGCTCTCACCTCTCCCTTTCAGAGGCACACAAAAACACACTGAGGTTTAAGACCATTTCATCCATCTGTTGCTTTTCCAACATTACAATCACTCCATTGTCTGCAGCACTGCCACACTGGACAGGAAAGTGGCAAGATCCTCAGCAGGGTGTAGAGAAAGCACTAGCAGCACTTAAAACCTTTGTGGTAGCCAAGAGAAAAATCATAATTCCTAACTTCAGATTTTCTTATCAGAAAGTTTAAATATTTCCAAGACTTTTGTTTACAGTGTTTAACATTTCTGCTTCTCAAGCCATACAGGCTTAGAGCTGCTGCCCAAATGTTTGGCTAATCTCTGCAAGCTGCAGGGCAAATAGCAGCTGAGGCTTGTTCCTGGTGCAAAGGACAATGGGCCTGATTCTTTTTCAGGGAAATGCAAAGCAGAGTTTCTGTCCTGGTCCTCCTTAAGCTCAGGAACAGGTATTTTGTTTTCAAGCCTCTCAAGCAATGCCTCATGGGGAAAAACCAGTATTAAGGTCAGACAAACAAGATGCAGTCAAAGTGTCAGAGGCTGGTGTTGGGAAGGGGTTACAAAATACCATTGAATCCTCCCCCTGCCCAAAACAGGACTGGTGGCATGCAAAATGTCAGCTACAGAAGCACTGGAGTTTGGGCAAACCTGATGCTCCTGATCTCTCACACTGACCTCAGCATCACCCTGGGGCCTGCTGGATTCAGTTCAGTGTGCCAAACGTGCCCCTGCCCCATCAGTTCACAGCTCACAGGATCAGATGCTATTTTAAGTCCCACTACCCAGAGCCATCAGATGCTATTTTAAGTTGTGCTGCCCTAACTCTGGAATGATGCCCGAGGCACCGCTGTGCTGGCTGAGCCAGGGAGTGCCTCTGACTGCAGAGGTCTTGCTCAAGTGCTCCTGGCAGTGCCTGGGACACACACACACACACACACACACATGTCCTGCAGGTCTGTGCCCAGATACAGCACCCCAAACACCTCAGCCTGGCACTAGACACATCCTGCCTTTAGGTACCACAGCCACCTCAGGACAGCCCTGCCCAGCTTACCTGGCACTGAGGGTGAGGAAGAGGAGTCCCAGGCTCTTTGCACAGACAGCAGCCAAGCTGTGGCTGCTTCCTGGTTTGTATTCCTATATTATATTATAAATCATATTTCCCCTAATATCAGGTTCTTATAGAAAACACACTCTTGTCCCCATCTTGTGTATCAGGCAATTTTTTTCTTCCTTTCTAGCTTTGGTACCTGTAATTTTTATTGAAGATGCTGATAAGCAGAAAGGCCATTTTTTTCCCCAGAATCACAGCTGGTGGAGGTAGGATGTGCCATAGTGCTCTGCCAATATGGATAGGGCCTTCTGCCAGTGCAAGTCACTGGGACAGAGTCGCTGCATCACTGGAAGGTCCAGCCCACAGTGGGGACAACCCACCCACTGCAGAGCTGACTTTCTGTGCCCTTCCATCAGCATTGTCTGCTCCCACTGTCATCTAACCCAGACCAAACACCACAGGCTTTAGAAGGACACCAAGAGCAAGGAGCCAGCACTGTGAGGCAGCACTGCCTCTGCAGGCTGCATTCCTCTCCCTTCCAGGGAAAAATATCCCCCTATCCTGACCTTTGAACAGTGCAAGTGTAGAGATGAGATGCCTTGATTCCCCCCAGCCACACAGGGAGACTTATCCTCCCATGCTCTGGGAAACACCCTGTGTATTGCCTGGACACATTTCAGTGCATTTTGTTTCATTTTGCCACTAATCTCCCATTTATTCTGATGCTATTTACCAAGTCTCATGTTCCCATGATAACCAGATGCCTGACATAACTTTGGGGATATTTTTTCCCCAGCATTCAGCTGAGGTAGGGGCATGACTTTTGCCTCACATGAACAGTAGAGAAGAGACAGGAAAATGGTCAAAAACTCTCTTTATTCCTGTATTTTTCTCCCTTCATTCCCACTTTTTTGTTTGGTGGAAAATTCCCACTCCTTTCTCTGCTTACCATGATCTCAGCATCACTGTTAGGAGTCTCCAAATACATCCTTCACTGTTAGGTTTCAAGATTTAGAGTCCTGACTCACTTTATCTGTATTAAAGTAAACTGAAAATGCTGTAGTATCTGGTCTTTTACAGGTCAGGTCAGCATAACTTGTTAAAATACTAATAAAGGTACTCCAATTATCAGTTACACTTTAATAATCTCAGAGCTTTACTGTGTTTGCTATTGACTTGAGTTATAAACCCAGCTCCAAAAAACTGATTTTCCTAAATATTGTGCTAGAGTAATGGAAACTTCAAAAATACTTAGTAGAGCTTAAAGTATTTTAAAAATCTATGTGTTGCCTTTTTTTTTCTTTTGTAATAGGTTTACACTACAGTCGTAGCCAAAATTTTGTTCTTTCATTCATCTCAATGTCACAGATGGTCTCAGAAAAGGCATTTCCCCTCCACCAGGATTCAGATAATATCCAATATTCCTCATTGTTTAGGAACAATCACATTTTTAAAAGAACATGATCAGGTTCTATCTAGTTATATTGCTCAATGCTACAGTTGTTACTCTGCCTTGCATTTGGTGGGATTTAGTTCTGTAACTTTCAGCAAAGAGCAAAAAGACCTTCAATTAGATTACCATTGAAATTCACACATCAGAGCCTATTTGCCCACAAATTTACTACATTTATCTGGCAGTTATTATTGGTTTCTAACTCAGGAGCAGAACTTCCTTCCATGAGACCAGCTGATGGTGCACAGGGAGCTGAAACACTCAGGAAGCACCTCCCAGCCTGTGGCAGTGCTCAGCCCTCCATTTAAGACAGACAGGAATCTAACAAAACATTCTCTTGGACACAATGTCAGTTGCTCTTCAATTCCCCAAGGACTGTATTCATGTTTGCCTTCTCCATCCAGCAGGGCTTTGCACAACCTTGAGGTCCCAAGAGCTCCCTCCACACTGTGTTTCTGGAGAAACTGGGCATGATTCTCTTGCAAACAGAGACCCCAGGATTCCTTGGACCCTGCTATCAGTGGAGCTGAATTTGTTCAAGGATTGATTAGCACAGCAATAATTCATGGGGATACAGGGGAAATCCTCCAGTGCTGATTTTACAAACAATGAGGTTGATGATTCCGATAAATCAACTTCATTCATGCTGCCTATAAATAAGTAATGTACCAGACTGAGCAGAAGCTGGCTCAAGATGTAGTGTGGTGCTTGTTCTGAAAGTTTTGGGAATTTCCATTCTCTTTCATCCATTTCTGGACCAAATTCATTCTGTTTCATTTTCCTAATCAACCTCCACTGCTTTTGTGTTCCATGTCATGTATGCTGGCCAGCGCTGAAGTCTGACTTCTCGGTGCATTTTGGAAGATTGAGAATATTTCATTAGAGCTTCTCGATTAAAAGTGATTGGTGGACTGATACACCTCCTCTGTTTGCTGTCTCTGAGTGGCAAATACCCAGCTGTGAAGAGCTGCATTGTTTTTTTTTCTCTCAGGTTCCAAAAAATCCACACAGCACAAGTTGTGACTCCTCCTCTAGGATGGCACTGTCTCCATGAATCTGTTGCTGTTGCAGAAGGGGACAATGGAACTGTCACTTGGTGCCAGCCTCCTTCCCCAGGGAGGCTGCAGCAGGAGTCAGGATTGGGCATTTTCCCACTGATGCCACTGGAATCTTCAAACCTGTATGGACAAGGAAGAGGGGAGGTGGTGCCTCTTAGAGATAAGAGCCCAGGGTGAAGAGCAGTCCCCAGAGGCAGTGGGGAGATGTCTGGAAAGACAACATTGAGAAGTATTTGGATATCATTTTTCTGAGCTGAAACATTCTGTTGAAAAAGCTTGTCACTGCATAGACAACCCCAGACTTCCCAAAGCCTTTAATGTTGACTTCCAAAAAAGTTTTATTGTTGTCTTCCATGCTTTGGGATCATTGCAGGAGTGTGGCTGTTCCCCTCCCCTTTTGTGAGATGCCTTCAGTGGGTGTTTGAGTTGCAGTCTCCAGATTTTCCACTCAGCCACAGAGTTTAAAAGAATGTAATAAATGTAATAAAAAGGCTTGCAAATACAAAAGCCAAGAATGACTGGACTTTAGCCTTAAGAAAGGAATAAAGCACAGCAAGACCCATTAAATAATGAGGATAATCAACCAATGAGAGCTTTAGATGAGCCATTGGGGGGTGACAGGTAGGAATAGGAAAGTCATGTTACCTCTGGCTAGATCATTAATGAAACCACTGCTAGACCACACTGTCTGGTCACAGCAACTGCTCAACAAAATATTTGCAAAACAGCTGCAAGAATAATTCAAGAACAAGAAAATATGCCTTGTAGGAAGACACTAGATAAGCTATTTAGAGCAGAATAAATGATGCTATGAATCCTATCTGGCTTTAGAATCACTAAATGTCTGTGGCCTAAAGAAAAAGCAGTGAATTCCTCACCACCTCATTAGACCAAGAGCTACAGGAGTGAAATCAGCTGAATCCCAGCCCTGGAGGCCTCTCTGTGCTCCCACCACAGGGAGCAGACTGGAAATGTTTTTCAGATATTGTAAATATCAGATGGGCAGAAGTATTTGCTCAGCAGAACATAGATCTCATCCATTGATGAGGTGACAGGGAATGGTGAGGTTTACTCAGAGCCTTTCTTTTGGAAAACTTTGGCTCTCAGAGGTCTGTGTGTGACTGGTGGTAGATGATTCCAAGAGCAATTCAAAGCATTTAGTAAAATTTACACATGAAGTTGGGTATTTAGGCCAATTACAGGGTAAAATAGCATGCTTTTGAATTGCTTTTCAGAAGAATGTGGCTAAGCTGCAGGGTAAGTTTGGGGTAGAACATTGATTTGGCTGTAATCAAATCTTGTTTGTCATGAAGGAGGGAGTGGGAGAACATTCCTTGAGCATCAGATCGCTCAAACCCCTGGAGATGACCCCTATGCATGGAAGTGAAGGAAGGCCCAGGCTGGAGTCACAGACCCTTGCTGGGCCAAGGGTGCTGTAACACCAGTTCTCACCTGCCCTGGGTGTGTTGGGTACAAAATATTGCAGGATTGCCTTTCAGCCAAAGCAAAAGGGATATTTCCAAGGGCAACACTGCAAGTGAGGCTTCTGGCTAAAGTGGCAACCAGTCACAGAGCTCAGCTGGGCTGACTGCCATGGATTGGCCTGCATGTCTGTCCTTAAGGTCTTTCTTACTCTTTCTTTTTTTTACTGTCTTCCTTTGGTGGCTGCTGGATTGTAGCATCCCCAGGGCTTTGATTTGCAGTTTCCAGAGCATTCCCAACTTCAGCTGCTGTAGTGCAACATCTTCTGAAGGGTGGTCCACAGCAACAGAAATTAAGTTTCCCAGACAGTGACCCAAAAAAATTAAAGCATTTTATGACACCTAATCCCTGAGTTTTATTTTCTCCACCTGGATTAGCCAAAGAAAGATATTCTGAAGAAAAATACTACCCAAAATAGGATTCAGAAATGCACATGAGGCACTTAGAAGGTGCTATAAAAATGCACTGCCCACATTCACTTTGTTTTCTGATGGAATATTCAAAGCTCCTAATTCTTAAAGCCTGGGATATGTAGTTCCAGCTCAGTTACTTAGATGCCTGACCATTATGGGGACCAAAGGGAATAAAAGATCTGAATATCTTTGATATAAATGCCTTCGAGGTGTTTTTTGAGTTTCAATGCCTAGTTGGGATAGGGATCTAGTTACTTAGATGCCTGACCATTATGGGAACCAAAGGGAATTAAAGATCTGAATATCTTTGATCTAAATGCCTTTGAGGTGTTTTTGAGTTTCAATGCCTAGCTGGTACAGGGATCCTCAAATTCCAGCCACAGAGACCCTTATTTAGGAGCTATGCAGTACAAAAAGAAGACAATTTATAAACCAGATTTTTTAAATCATTCTTCTTCAAACAAACTCCTACCAGAACACTCCTGTCCTGTCTGGTGTAAGCTCCAGAGAGCAGAAGACATCTGTAGAGTGGAGGGGAATTCCCAGTTCATTACAAGAGATTTCACAAAAGTGCATTTAGGAAGGAAGGAAAAATATTACCCAGTGAGCAAACACACAGTCAGTATCCCCAGGGACATCAGCTGCTGGAGAACAAACCACATTCACTGTGTCAGGAACCTCACATCACAGGAATGACCCTGGAAGGTGCCTTAGAAGGAACTTGCTGACCAAGATCTGTCCTTTTGCCCATGTTCTGGCAGGGGGCTAGGAGCTAGACTGGCTTTAAGGTCCTTTCCACTGCAATCATTTTATCATTTTTTGATTATTCTGTGTTAAATAGCATGCACCAGGTACATGTAATCATAGTGAACAGTCAAATGCACAGATTAATACTCAGAGCTTGCTGCCTGGGGCAGAAGATGGCCCTTGTGAAAGTCTGAGGCTTGAAACAATCTAATTTGCCCAAAACTATGAGAAAGTCTTTCTACCCAGGCAGGTGCCACCATCCCTGCTTGCTCACAGACTCCTGGCTTCTTTCTCTGAAGCAGCTGGACCTTAATTTGTTGGCAGGAAGGCACTAGAATAAATAGATGACTTTTCCTGTCTGATGTCACATTAGACACTGCTTGGCTCCTGTGTGTATTCTGGCTGGGGGTTTCACAGTCTTTGGGTTTTGCAAGCACTTCTTCACTGGCATGGAAAAATTCCCCCTGATGTGCAAATCCACTCTCCCGTGCCACAGCTAAGCGTGGCTGAGATATTGCATCCTAGCTCCGTGTCATACAGAGAGATTTATGGGTTGCTTTGCTCCATTAATCAAACTGAAGATGTTCTGAGAGTTCAGCAGACAATTTATGTCCCATTCCTGTCAGTGCAGCGAACATTGCTTCTGTCTGGCTGAAGGGCTCTTCCACGGGTGCAGTTCAGTCCCAAAAAGTTACCGAACAAAGCACAATGGGAGAAAGGTTGGGCAAAGATTGGCCACTGACAGGTGGATCTGGGGCAATCTGAGCGTTGAGAACATCAATGAAAATTGTCACATTGTCCCCAGAAACACAAACTAAGCACAGATTTAAAAACAGAGCTCCCAGCTCAGACCAGTTCCTGGTCCTCATACCAGGTCCATCCCACACAATATCCATCTGCACCTTGTCCTTGTGCTGTGGTGGTCAAGCTCTGTGTTGAGGTCCATTAGCAGAACCCCAGACACACAGGCCTGCAACAAAGCCTTGGAAGTGACCCAAAATAGTTATTCAAACTCTAGTAAGCAATACCCAGCTGATTTATGATCTAGCAATCATTTTTAAAGCAATGTTTTCATATTCTGCCCTTGGTTAAAGCCACCTAGTGAAGGGAGGGGAACATCTGCTGCATCATCTGGTGCGACCCAGACTGGAGAGAAAGGAGGGCCAGGACTGTGCAGATATTCAGCCTCACTTTACTGCAGCCCCTACTGCCCTCAGTGCTAAAGGCCAGGTTGTTTCAGTGCTTAATCAATACATCAATACAGTCAGTAAATGACAAGGAGAGTTCATATTTGTCTTGTTACTCCAAGACTGCTCATAAAGTCGAGTTCACAATCCCATAAAGGAGCCTGCATTACCCCAGTGGCTGGGAAGGAATTCCTCATTGGCTTCCCATAGGCCTGTCCACGGAGAGAACAGGAAAAGATAATAACAGGGTGAGTAAGAGTAAACTGGAATAAAGCCAAAACTAAGGCCTACAAATCTAGCAGGGCAATCTCAGCTCATAAATATGACCCACCAAGTAGATACTCTGAAGAGACTCTTGCCTGACAGAGGCAGACTGATAAACTCGTGGTATAAAAACACCATGAAGTTTTCACAGGCAAAAGCCATTTATTTCACAGGCAAAAGCCATTTATTTCACAGAGAAAAGCCATTTATTTTCACATCTGTTTTGCCTGCTTGAAAGTGTGGTGGAAATTTTAGCACCAATATATTAATCTGGACATCACTGTTTCAAGAGCCAGGGATCATTTGATTTGCCAGTGGGAGCCATTTGGTCCCCACTGCATTCAGAGCCAGGAATCCAAAGACAACACTCGAGGTTTAGCCAACAAGGCAGTTTTGCTGGGGTGTTAGCTGCAAATTCAGAGGTGATATGGGCAGGAAGAATATCCTCTGATGATGAGACAGGCTAGAACAATAGACAAGAAGAAAGAAAACATAAAGTTTGATGGGCAAAAGAAAAAACAGGGGAGGGAAAGATAAAAGGAAAAAAGTAAAAAGGAGAGAAAGAGAGGAAAAGAAAGAGAGAAAAAGTAAAAATATAGGACTGGTGCCATGCAGAAATTCACAGCAGGACACATAAGGGACAAGATGTAGAAGCAGAATTAAATGTGATATGCAAGCTGGGTAGACTCAGGATGTATTTTTCCAAGAGCCCTTGCAATTCTTATCCCTTGTGTGGGGGAAGAGTAATGGTAGGACACCACCAATCTCTTTATTCCCCCTCAGCATTTCCCAGAGCTGACCAGGAGCCAAACTGAACTGCACAAGCCATCAATCACTGCTCAGTGTGTGGCTCCACAGACCTGCTGCAAAACATCCACCGTGACTTCATGGACCACAAAGCACAGATAAGAGTCTAGGAGTTAAATCCTTCTGGCAGAGCACAGCACACTCGAGGTGGACTGATCCTCTATCCAAACAGCTTATCTCCAAACCATATTAATGACTGGAACACGCCAGCAATTTGTATCTGCACCAGGGCTTTGTGCCAGTGCAGCTTTCTCAGTCAGATGCCACCAAGAAGGAGATGGGCCAGCAAAGCTTCACAGCAGAGTAAATTTCAGTGCAGCTTTTAAGATTTTTAAGCACTGAAGACGTCTTTGCAAGCAGGACCCAGCCCAGTCTGCCTGTGCTCAGGGTGAGCCAGCAGGAGAGGCAGAGCTGGATAACCCTGTCAGCACTGATGTGTGCCACATGGCTCTTCAGATTCAAGCTGATCTGCACTGTCACAGACATCTTTTATGAAAAATCCTTTCCTTAGGATTTTTCCTCCTGAGAAGCTGAGAGGCCTCAGGAACAAAATGCAAACAATGATTATCTGCTGCTGTGGAATGCAACAGGTGCATCTGTGATTGGCCCATGTTGGTTGTTTCTAACTAATGGCCAATCACAGTGAGCTGGCTCAGACAGAGAGTCCGAGTCACAAGCCTTTGTTATCATTCTTTCCTATTCTATTCTTAGCTAGCCTTCTGATTAAATCCTTTCTTCTTTTAGTATAGTTTTAATATAATATATATCATAAAATAATAAATCAAGCCTTCTGAAACATGGAGTCAGATCCTCGTTTCTTCCCTCATCCTCAGACCCCTGTGAACACGGTCACAATCTGCACCTCCATGTGCCTCACAGCTGTCCCAAGAGCATCCTGCTTTGGAGGAGCTCTGCAGGCTCCCTGCACATTCCACCAAGGACTGACAGGGAACTGCTGTTCGCAGCCCTCGGGACCGCGTGTCCTCTCAAACACCACCTGGGCCAGCTGTGCGCTGCAGCTGGAAAGCTGCCTTCAGCTGAAGGGTACATCCTCCCACAGCTGGTCCTTGAGCAGAGTCAAACCTCCCGAGCAGGTCTGGCTCCTGCATTTGTTGGCACAAGGGCGGATTGGAGGCTTGCCAAGGTTGCAAGTGGGGGGACAAAAAGCCCATTTCCCGCTGCCTCCGGTGAGCTGCGCTGACACCTGTAACCCCCACTGCTTCTGAGAAGGCAGCTAAGAAAAGCAGGAGTGTTGCCAGTAACTTACACAGTTCATACCCCTGCTGGGGCATTCTGGGATTCCCTACATCACAAGAAGTTGAAAACCACGGCACCAGGGAGGATTATTTTAAATTATTTCATTCAAGTCAGGTTGAAGGAAGAGGATGGGGCATCTGGAGAGTCTCCTGTCTGTGTTGGTGCCCATGTCCCCTCTCTTGTACTTCTTCCCCAAGCTCTTCCACCCTTGGGCATCCATGCCCAGTGTCCATGAGTTCCCTGGAGCTGCAGAGTGCAGAGCTGAGATGAGGAGAGGGAGCTCTCTCCCCTTCCCCACCTCCTCCTGAGTGCACATCCCAAGGCAGCCCCAGCAGTGGGTGAGTGCAGCCCATCCTGCTCTCATCAGCAAGTCTGGTCCTCACTGAGCCCTTGTACTTCCAGGATGTCAGTTTGGTTCTGTTTATGTGCTGACAACACTGCTGTGTCTCTGCAAGCAAATAAAGCTGCTGAATAGTCAGCCTGGCCAGTCACACTGTCAGAGACTTTCAGTCCAAGAGATTTCAAACAGGACATGGTTCCCCAGTGCAGGAGCTATTAAATTCCATAAATTTGTAGCTGCTCTTCTGCTACAAATTTTATCACCAAACAAACAAAAAAATCAGCAAGATACTGCGTGATGTTTTCAAGTCTCTTTTTTTTTTATTGTCCAAAATAACTATTACTCATTCCCAGCCCTCATTAATTGCAGTTGTGATCACCTGATGGGCACCAGTCTGAGCCTCTTCCCCCATTCCTGACAAACCTTTATGTTCATTCCTATGCTCTGCCACTTGTCCTCATGTTTAAAAAAATTAATAGTCCATATGCTGCAACAATATAATTATTTTAAGCAACCTTCCTGACACATGTTTGAAGGCTTCCTGTTGACTAATGGGTGGAACAGGACTGCCCCCCTTTCTTTCCAGTTGAGTAGTAATGATATAAGCAGATTAACTGGTTAACTAAATGTCATTAACCCAGATCATGTCCTGTATAAGAAATAACACTGGTTACAGGAATCAGCTAATAATGGTGTTCATCCAAAGACAATGAGAAAACATTTTTGTCAATGTCAAAATTTGTCAATGGGCTCAAAATGAAGTTCAACGTGATTTCTGCTAAAGAAGTAAATATGTGATCAACAAACTAAGCTTTTCCTTCATTTGCCACAGAATGTGGTCAACATCCCTGAAAATATTCCAGCTCCTCTTCCTTCCCGTCCTTCAAATCATCCACCACACAGCCCCTGGTACTAAACACTGCCACTTCACCTGAGATGGCACAGGGCAGGACAGCTGCACCTCCAGTGAGACCCACCAAACACCAGCCACTGCTGAATGCTTCATCATTTCACAGTCTGGAAAAAATAAAATAATTAAAAATCCTCCCAATGATCCATGACCAGCCCACCCCAATGCCCATGGTGGGGAGGCAGGAATTCTGTGCTTTAAGTCCAGGATGTTCAGTTGGTGGCTGCAGAGACAGGCAAATGTCCCCCTGTCTCTGGGCCCTGATGGCAGCAGTGTGTGCAGCAGTGTGTGCAGTTCATCACCCTTGGCTGTTTGTACAGAAATGAGATCTTGGCATAAAGGATTTGATTTTGTTGTGATTCAGTTTGGGTTGGATAGATGTGCTGGGTTCGGGATGCCCAGTGGAGGACACCTGATAATGTGTCTATTGGCATTTTGGGACTAAAACACATCAAAATGAAGCCACTGGCCTGTGCACAAATAACATTTCTTGTTTCTCTCTTCCAGTAACTGTGACTGTGGGAGGACAACAACACTTGCTGGGGCTTTATGACACTGCAGGGCAGGTAAAGAACTGCAAAACATTTATGATTTTCCTTCCCCATGGTTTGTTTGTTACTGTCATACACTGAGGTTTGTTGTCGGTAATGTTTGTGGAGTTTGCTGGGGTTTTTTTCACAAATAATAACAATCAGGTTTGAGTTGTAATGGTTGAACTGCTGACCTTCTCCCTTTTGTTTTCATTCTGTTTCAGCAGTAAAACACACACAAATACACTCATCCCTAAGACTGTGTTTTGCCTAATCAAAAAAAAAAGTTTGATGAGGCTGTGCAACCCCCCCATATATCCACCTTCCTACTGCAAATACCATGCTTTGTGTCATCAGTGTTTTCTTACCTTTACCACATGGTGGCATTGAACATACAGAGAATAATTCCCTTTTTCAAGATCAGAAAACTGGTATAATTCAGCACCAGTCCATCAGTCACCAGCTGTTGACTTTCAAGTGGTAACCCAGCCAGATTTGCATCCATCCCAACATTCTTCTCCCAGGACAAGGGTGTCCATTACAAGACAGCCTGTATCCCATGCTTACTTACATTTAGAATTCTTTTGCTGTTTCCACTGTCCACACTTTGATATAGTGTGATTGCACTCAAAGCTTGCAGAATATTTTCACCCCCTGGAGAGGAGGAGAAATTATTTCTCACTGCTTTGCTCTGCCAGCAGAAAGGCAGAATAAAGTACAGGGAACAACACATTTTTTGTGGTGAAATTTCCCTCTCCTGACTCCAGATGCTGGTGAGTGACGAAATAAAGAAAGGGACATAGTCTGCACAGAAACCTTGCAGGAAATCATCTGCTGAGAGCAGAGGGAGGAGGCTCCAGGTTCCTCACAGACTGGGAATGTTGTAACCCACATCCACCATCTCCTCCAGTCACAGCTGACACTGAAGCCAGCCGGAGAGAAAGCAGATTTGGGAACTTGCTTCGCTTCCTCTGGGTTCCAGCAGCCCTGGATGCAGGGCTTTGCTTCCACCAGGAGCTCTTCTCGGCTGTGCTGGTTTTGGCCATGACTGACTGCTATGAAAGGCACAAACAGTGCAGAAGGAGACCCTGCTGTCTGCAAAAGGCCACTTCTTGCAGAATATACTTTGCAGCACTCTGCAGAGAGATCAAAAAACCCACACCAGAACAGACTGTCACTTCCAGAAAAACCTGCACTCAGCAGAACTGGGGCTTTGATGCTTTGGGTTTCACTTTCTTTAGTTTCATTCTTATCATGTTTCTGTAGGCACCATCAGTCCTGGCTGCTTTGGTGGCCCTCACAGACCACACATCTTTCCTATCCACATGGTGAAAACTGATGATCCAAAAGCCAATCCCAAAATATGACCTAAGCCCTTGCCCCATGTCCAAATCCTGTTCAGTGCTTTATTCTGTGTTCACAAACTCTGAGCTCAGAGCCTGTGCCACGATCCATCAGCCCTGCAAGCCTTTGCAAGCCAGACTGGAGTTATATTCAGCTCCCAGTCAGTTTTCACCCCGTGCCTTAATATTCCTACTTGTTTTGTAGGGCTGACAGTTCCACCTGCCACCCATTTCCGCAGCAACACCTCCTCTCATTTGTCCTCCTGAGCCAGAAGGAACACTCAGCTGTCTCTTTGACAAGCCTCACCCCTCCATCCATTCCTCAGCATTTTGCCATCCCCTGCTTCACACTAGACAGTTCACCACCTGCCTCCAAACCCTTTCTCTAGCTCACCAAGCTCAGGTCCCTTCCAGACCCTGCTCCAGAGGACGTGGCTCTCCAGGCAGAGCCCAGAGTGTGAATCAGCCCGTGATGACTGGATTGTCCCCGTGGAGGCTGGAGGGATGATGCTTCCCACATGCTCCAGTTATAACAACAGATCATCTGGGTTGTTTCCTCCCTCCTTCTCCTTGTGCTGTGTGGCTTTCCAAAGGCATCAGTGTGAAGTCATAGCCAGAAATAGCCCTTGACACTGCAATGCTATAAAACATATGCTAATGAAATAACAATTGAAAAATGTACTCCTGCAGCAGGACCCTCTGTCAGCCTGAAGGGAGAGCTGGCAGAGACCCCAGATTTGAGGTATCTGGCTTTCTGTATCCCTGGCACAAATGGTCCTAGGAGGAAAAACTTTGGTTTTCTTGCTGGGCTGGACTCAGGTGCAAAATGCTTTAGCAGAGTGTACAAGAGATCAGCACAGCAACAACATAAAAACAAAAACAAAAAAAAAAAAGCCAACTCTGCCGCATTTTTGGGGCCCAAACACTGCTGAGCTGATGGCCAAGGTGGAGGGGAGGGAGGAGCACCAACTGATCTTGGTCCTGGCAAGTCACAGGCAAATAACTCAGCAGGGCCAGGTCTGGCACTGGCATTTCCAGGCCAAACCAGTGGCCAGGCAATGTTAACTGGGAAGCCTCATGCTCCCTAAACAGCAGGCAGCACAATGAAAGCATGAGCTGGGAAAATAAATAAATAAATAAAGATAAATTCTTGATCAGCCACAGCTCAAGCCCACAAGGACTCGAGTCCCTTCCCAAACATGACTGTCACTTGCTACAGCACTCCTCCCTGGATGGGCACCATACCCATGGAAATGTTCAGTCCCTTTTTTTACATTATTTGTGAGGTTGACCATCTCAGAATGAAAAATTACTCAGTAGGGCTGTCTTTTCTAAAGGTCCATGGCAAGGTTTTATTTTATTTCATTTCATTTTATTTTATTTTATTTTATTTTATTTTATTTTATTTTATTTTATTTCTTTTTATTTCTTTTTATTTCTTTTTATTTCTTTTTATTTTATTTCTTTTTATTTCTTTTTATTTCTTTTTTCTATTTTATTTTATTTTATTTTATTTTATTTTTATTTATTTTATTTTATTTGTTGCAAAGCTATCAGGCCTTCCCCTGGAGAGCAGGTACAGAGAAGGAGTCCTTGTCTGATGTGGTCTGGAGGTTCCTGTTCATGTTCAGGATCCATGATATTTGTGTTTTAACCCGTCTGTGAAAAATCCCATGTGCCCTGGTGGGAGGTGAGACCTCTGCTATGAGATGCATGGCTGTCCCTGCTCACACTTACATAATCCTCTGTGCTCACACCTCAAATCAGGAATGCTCCTCCTGAAAAAGGATTTTCTAGGGATTCAGAAGGAACAAGGAAAATGAAATTAAATGCAGGCTCCTGGAGCTGTCACAGCCAAGCAGAGCGCTCATGGTTTTAATCTCTAGTTTTAATGGTACAGTAAGTCCCAGCCTCTCTAAATATGCACGTCTGGAATATTGAAAATGGCTATATTTAGCCCATTTCTTCCCACCAAAACGCCTAGATAAGGATTCCTTGAGGCTTGCTGCCACCACGTGGCTGGTTCAGGAGCTAAACGACGAGCACAGAAAAGATCTTTGCGGGCGTCAGCCCGTGGTGGCTGTGCCACAATCAACCTCAGGTTTGATGTTCTGCCTTCAAACAATGTCCCATAATCAGGCCAGGCTTTCCTAACCCCCAGCATCCACATAAAACTGTCTCTGCAATGCAATTTCTCCTCTGATCCCATCAGCTTGGCATCCACTTTGTCTCTATTAACCCCTGCTGGGAGCTGGCTGCCACCTCCAGAGCCTTGGATAAATCTCCTGTCACTGACTTTGCTTCTTCATGCGCTGCATCGCTGGTGTACAAACCCCACAAACCCCACAAACCCCACAAACCCCACAAACATCTCTGAGGGGTTTTTCCTTCTATTCCTTGAATCCACTCCAATTCCTAGTCCACTTTCTTGGGAGGTGATACATCCAAACACCTCGTCCTGTAAATCCTTCTTCAGATCTTTCTATGCCACTATAAAGACACAGTTATGCCACTTGAAAAATACTCTGGTTTTACTTCAAATACTGTGGCTGTGAGGGCTGGAGGTAGTAAATGAGAATTTATTCTTCCTGTCAAAGTAGGTTTGGGACAATAAACATCCAGTTAGACAAAACAAAACATTTTGTTTGTGTTTCAGGATGCTTTTTTAAACTTTTCTTTCCTGACACAGAGCTAAATTTGGGCTCATGCTTCCTTTCAGAATAAATAATTAAATTTTGGGGGATTTTTTTAGAAACAGTTGCTGCAAACTGGCTTTGAGTAATTCATTGGTATATTTTGGAAAGTAGTGTTGATCCAGAAGGAGTCTGGGTCAATTTATTATTGTATAGTCAGTGAAAAAGAGACTTCAGAAAGGTGATTTGCCAATCTCACTTCACAATTAAGTCCTCTCATTAGTTGATCCAATAAAAGCAAGGCAGAGATAAGGCTGCACTAAAACATCATCTGTTCTGACACACACTGATACAGTCCTGCATCACTTTCTCCTGCAGGACAGGCAGCAGCTTGCATTGCTCCTGCCCCTAATGTGGGTTTTCCCTGCCTAAAATAAATGTTCTTGAGTCTGAAAAACAGCACCCAGGTGTCTTTTTCCCCCCTTTTATTAACCTTATTTCCTTTTATTAACTAGTCTGTATCTGCAAAGCAAATCACACCAGTTCAGTTTTCACAGTTATAACCAAAAGCAACCAGACTGCAGAGATTTGAGACTTGTCCAGAATGCCGAAACCATAAACTGCAGATCTACATTGCAGTCAGGCTTGACAGCAGCATGTATTTATTGTTTCCCACACTCCAACTTTGTGTTCCTTTCCCCTTTTTTAATTCTGGAACCACTAAAAAAGCCTTTGGAGCAGATGTATGCTCTCTAAAAAGCATCTGTTTCATTGCACTGAAGTTTTTTAAGAGGTTTCATTGAACAGTACCCACCAGACACAGCTACAAATGCTCCCACTGTCAGAAAGAGCCAGGCTTTCACATTGCTTGCAAAACCTCTGTTTGCTCTCAGCTTCTCAAGCCTGAAAACAGACCCAAATTCTTCCCCAAAACTCAGCTATCAAAGCCAGCTCATGACATAGCACAGCTGTGATTCGAGTGTTTGAAAATTCACCTTCTTCACCACTATGGAGAAAACATCTCCTTCCACCATCCATGGCCTGTGGAAACACTAAATCACCCACAGTGAGTACCCAGGTACTGCAGGGCTGGATTTGATCTGTTTTTTGATTTCAGGATGTCTTCTGCTGGCTGGCACACTGCTGTGCACCCTGCAGGACTGTTCAGCATCACCTTCTGCACCACCAGCTCCACAGATAACACAAACAAGACTTGCTCACACAATCACAGGATAATTGAGGTGGAAGGGACCTTCAAAATTATCTAATTTCACACACACACACAAACAAACACACACAGCCCACCAGGGTTAGAGACACTTTTCACTAGACCAGGTTGCTCACAGCCCCATCCAACTTTGAACACCCCCCAGAGATGGGGCATCTTTCAGCTCTTTTTTGTAAAATGCTGATAAATCAGCACCCTTGTCCTCTGAGGGGTGGCTCCCCCCCCCTTCCAGCAGCCACCTGGAGCTTGGGAAGTGTGAATGAGTACGGACAGTGCTGGCCACTTCATCAAACCCAACGTGACACCCCCACTTGGAGTCATCCCCTCCTTGTGACACCCTTGCTGTTGTCCCCTGGCAGGAGGATTACAACCAGCTGAGACCCCTGTCCTACCCCAACACAGACGTGTTCCTGATCTGCTTCTCCGTGGTGAATCCTGCCTCCTACCACAACGTGCAGGAGGAGTGGGTGCCTGAGCTGAAAGTCTGCATGCCCAACGTGCCTTATGTCCTCATAGGAACACAGGTAAAGCTTCTCCTGAGCATCTGGAAAGGTTTCCTATTGAACTCATAGGAAATTCAGCCAGATTTTCCCATTAGAGGAAAATTCAAGGACTGGGAAAGGAATCCAATGTGCAGGTGTCCAGACTGGCAACGTTCATCCCATCTTTTTATTCAAATGCATATTAATGTGTCATAAATACCTAGAGGGAGAAACGTTTTCGTACAGGTCTCTGATGAGGGGGAAAAACCATCAAAGTTTGTGGCTAGAAGCTGAAGCTAAACTTCAAACTAAATTTTAAGAATGGGAGTAATCAGCCAAATGACATGGGAAGGAAGTAGCCTCCCTTCATGCTTTTGTATCAACATTACAACTGGTGACTCACCATCCTGCTTGTGTTACAGCGATTGTCAGACTGAATGATCAAATCCCTTTATTTTGGCCTTAAAACCTATTAATCTGTCAATCAAATAAAAATGCCTTAAATATGGGTTTGTTACTAAGACACAGAGTGGATAGAGACTGTGAGGGTAGGGATACAACCACACAGAAAATGTCAGAGCACTGGACAGTAACCTAAGTCAAATTAGAGAAACAGATCAAATGCTGGTCAAAACCAAAGTCTTCATGCCACAGGAAAGGCAAATAATTAAAACATTTGTTTTTTACAATGGAATAATCTAAAACACTCATTTAAAAATAAAAGTATTATCCTTTCGATCACACAGTCTGAAAATAGAGGGGTTTGAAATGCCAGAATACTTCACTTTGATGTCTTCTGTGGAAACAAAGGATTTTGTTTCAAGTCAGAGTGAGCTGTGTCAGTCTGGCCTGTCAGGGTGGGGTTTGGGTGATGCAGTGCAGGGTTGCAGCAGCTTCCCCCACCAGTGGGGCTCTTTCCTGTACCACACCCATCTGAGCTGTGGCCCAACAACCTGCAAAGGAGAGATAATTCATGTAAACTGAAAGAAAAAAGGTAAGTAAATGTGCAATTCATTTCTGAAGTATCACCTGAGTTGAGGAGTGATACAGATGCCCTGATGTAAAGCCATGAGTATCAGCCTCAAGAATCACAGCCCAGATTTTGTGTATTTTGCCCTAGATTGACCTCCGGGATGATCCCAAAACTTTGGCGCGGCTTCTTTACATGAAGGAGAAACCACTCACCTATGAGCATGGAGTGAAGCTGGCAAAGGAGGTAAAACAGCCTCTTCTGATGCCACATGAGGCTGACTGATCCCAGCTTTCCTCTGGGTTTCTTTCCTTCAAGGCTCCCCCAAGGCCCCTTGGCCCCAGACAGAGACTGGAGCCTCTGTTCAAACAGGGGGAGCCCAGGCACACCTTGTGACCCCTGAGCCTGCACTTCTGCTGCATTGTCAGCAGGAACATAGAATATCCTGAGTGGGAAGGGACCCAAAAGGGTCATTGAGTCCAGCTCCTGGGCATGCACATGACAACCTCAAAAAACACACCATGTGTCAGAGAGAATGGTCCAAACACTTCTGATCTCTGGCAGGTGCCATGACCAAGCTCTAAGGAAAGCATGGCAGCAGGTGGCAAATGGGCATCAAAACAGATTTTACTGCCTGTTTTATCTAAGTCAAGTTTCTTGCTCAGGGTTCTGCCAGGAGATGCATGTGGCAAGCCTCTCTTTGCAGTCAAGCCACCTCCTGTCAAACTCCTCCCTATCCCTTACAAAAGCAGAGAAAACTGGATTCCCACTTATCCATGGCACTGCAGGCAGCAGAGAAGGTGCTCCCAAGGTTCTGTGGGACTGTAAATTTTTCCTGGAAATGTAGGGGATCAGAATCACTTCCCCAAGCCCTGGGGTGCAGGATTCTGGATCCTGGCCTTGTCCCCTTATATGCTGCAGGTGCTATTACTGTCCCTGCCCTCAAAATCAGAGCATCCATGAGCAGAACAAGCTGAATAAGCCACAAGGTTGCTGAATAAGCTGAGGCTGTTTCCCCAGGCCTCTGTGGGTGTTTGTGTCATGCCAGCATACCCAGGAGACTCCTGTCTCAAAATGATGCTTCCCCATTCCCAGAAGCCAGCTGGAAGCCCTCCCCAGGTAACAGTTCGTGGGACTGGAGGAGGAAGGACACAAGAGTGACAGTTCAGGGGAGCAGAGCCAAGTGTGTGAGGGGTTCAACTCCAACCCAGCATTTCCTCAGAAGCCTCCCCAGCTGCACAGGCAGGAGGCCAAGCTCCGGGTCCAGCCCTCAGACATGGGTGCAGCCCCCTCTCTCTGGAGGGTTGTGCAGGGAATTCCTGCAGCCATTCACCCCCATGTGGTGAGATACTCATGTTGATGCTGATTCCTCAGGATGACCACATAAGCTTGTCCCTTCACCCCACAGGCAGCCAGATACAAAACAGAGAAATGATCTGACTCCTTTCTAAACGTAGAAAGATGCTGGAACAGCATCACTCTGAGCCTGCCAACAGTGGATACTGACTCTCATTTTCCCTCCTCTCTCTCAGATCGGAGCCCAGTGCTACCTGGAGTGCTCAGCACTCACACAGAAAGGCCTTAAGACTGTCTTTGACGAGGCAATCATGACCATTTTCCACCCCAAGAAGAAGAAGAAACGCTGTGCAAAGTGCCACAGGTGCTGCACCCTTGTGTGACATCCCCTGGGAAGCAGAGCCAGCTGAGTTCAGTGAAACCAAGCAGGTCAGAAAGGCAATGAAGGTCACACACAACTGAAACGGGGAGCATGACCAGAAAAGGGTCCTTCTTACCCGAATATAGGAGCTCTCCATGCTGTGAAACCTCCAAGCTCTATCACCCTTGGCCAACTCCTGTCTCTGTGCTTTCCTAACCCTCCAGAGATGTTTTGCAGCCTGTTCCCACTGCTGCAGACTGCACCAACAGAAACCAGGATGCCTGCTTGGCTCCCCACCTTAGGAATGAGGTGAAGGTGGCTTGTGACAAAACAAAGAGCTAAAGACAGCAAAAGAAACAGGAGAAACTCCTTTTGTGGCCTTAAGTAAGAATTGATCTAAATTAGGAATTTGCAGTCCTTAGGAATTGAATCTGAATTGACTGAAAGCACATGGAGATCTGTAGAAATCTAATATGTAAGATATACACTATAGGTAGGATATACTTTAAAATTGCTTTTCTTTTATAAGACTTGCTAGTTCAGGAGATACGTCAGTTTGTTCAAACCACATGGAAGCAAAGGTGGAGTGATTCCAGTTTATTTTCACTTAATGGTGAAACTTCACAGCATCAGGATGTTGCTGCACCCAAGCTATCAAAATGGATCAACATTTACCTCCAGACTCAAGGAATGTTCTTACAACTAAAACAAAATGCAAATAACTGTATTTTTACAGAAGAATGTTCAGGCTGAGCCATGTTTCCTTAAGCTGGGAAAGGAAGTACAGAGTTGTAGCATTAATGTACTGAAACAAAGAAATTCTGCCACCAAAGAATGTTGCCCTAGACATGAAATAGCAGCATGGAACAATCTCTCTTCCAACTGAGAACAAGAACGAGACACATTGCCATGGCAACTGAGAATTTACCTTACTGATCAGCTGGATTTCTACATCTCACCCAACAGCCAAGAATAGGAAAAAAAAATAATAAAGCCAAAGGTGACTGACTTTAAGTGCTTTGAGGTGATCCAATTGCCTTAAAATTATCCTTTTTTTATGAAGTTTTTCTGTAAAAAACCTCATCAAGGTGGAGTTGTGAACTTGTTGACTTTTTGTAGCCTCCCTCCTCCCATTCGTTTCTTCTCTCTCTGCTCCCATTTCTCCATCTCCACAGAGAGTGCTGTTCCAGTGTGGCTGCAGTCCTCAGGAGTGGACTTTTCCACGAGTGGCAGCTGCAGCCACCAGCATGGAGATGGGAAGCCCAGCCCACAGGGGAAGGGAAGCTGCTGTGACCTCCCCTTGCTGCTGGGGAAATTGTGCCTTGTGACTAAAGCCTCTGCCCTGCAGCTTTGCACATCGCAGCACACCGGCACTCAGAGGTGAACTCAAGGGTGTTTTGTTACCTGCAGCTGCCTCTGGGTACCCTGGCAGTGCCACAAGTCTGTCTTGGCATGGATTTCATTGCCCAAGCAGGAAATCCCAGCACACAGATTTGAAGATGTAACTCCTTCCAGAAGCTGTGTCTGTATCCAGTGTGTCCAGGAGTGCCAGGAGGGAGCAAGTGACAGCAGTAGGACAACAGTCCCAGCCCAGGGACACGGCCCTGCTCCCCTCTGCACCCCATCCCAGGAGACTGGCAGCCCTCTCCCCTTGGGAAGCACGGTGTCCTGGCTGAGAACACACCTGCCACCAGGCAAACCAGGCAATTCCAGACCTGGTGTTGGCCACAGTGACAGCAGCAGGATGTGGGAACAGCACCCAGGGCACGTGGAAGGGACCAAGGTTGGTGCAGTGCCCAGTCTTGCATCAGGACCAGGCTCATGGATCTGAGCTCCTCCCTCAGCACTAATTCAATTTCATACAGTTGTAGGATGGTTTGGGTTGGAAGAGACCTCAAAATCATCTAATTCCAACCCCAGTTTACCATGGACAGCTACAGAAACCAGCTCTGACACCCCAAAACATTTCCAGGTAGAAATCAACAGTTGTCTCTGACCAAAGCCATCAGACTTGAGGCAAATGCTTTCCTCTTTTTTTTTTTTTTTTTTTTTTCCCCAGTGGCTTCCACTCACCATCCCTTTCCCCTTGCACACAAACATGGATGAAAACACAGTTGAGCCATATCTGACACAGACAAGTTCCCCTCATTGCTGGTGATTTTTTGTGCACATTTTCTGTTTGGTTTTATTATGTCCCAGGCATGTACTTCAGAGGGCCTGGCTGCTAAAGCCCAGCTCATGCCATGCCACAGAGTTTGTGTCCATCCCCAGGCAGAGCACTGAGTGTTCACCTCAACAGCACACTGCCTATCAGCTGAACTATAATGTGTAAAAATATATTAGAGTATGAAGAGAACTAGGCATGGATTAAATAAATTAATATTTAGGCTTACAACATAACTAGAAGTCCACTGAAACAACAACAACAAAAAGGCCTTGAACAGATTTCAGGGAAATTATATCTGCACTGTGCTGCCTTTCATTTCAGTGGAAATTAATTAGGATGACTGGTTTAGCTCATGTAGGTTGCTGGAGAGTGATGTATGAGTCTCTGGTGGAAGAAGGTGAAGTCTGGTTTAGCTGAAGCACAATGCAAGGGCTCAGGCTGGAGCTGCCTGGTTTTCTTAGAGCTTCAAAAAATGTGGAAATAGAGGAAATAGAAAATCCAGAGTGACAGCTGAGCTCATCCATAACATAACAAGCACACTGGAAAAGTGAAATGGAGCACCCAGGCATGCAGCAGGGAATGCCACAAATAATTAAATTGGGGTTTTTTGCCCGCCCCTGAGTACCAGGGGTGATTGTTAATCTTCATAGAATGGCACAGGATCAGCAGTAAAATCAAAAATCAAGTGGGAAGTTGTAGCATTGATGTAACTGCAGTGGTTTGAGGGAAATAACCTACAAAACATATGGTCATGGAGAAGCTGAAATGCTGCTGCCCTAATGTGTTAAACTGCAGCAACCTGAACAAATCCTTGCATAGAGGAAGCAGATAGAAAAGTGTTAATATATATACAAAAAATGTTAAGGCTAAGCAGGGGTTTCTTTGCACTTACAAAATAGAGCATGTCAAGCTTGTGAGACAGTAAAATTTCAAGTTTTTCAAACTGATTTTGACCAAAATTTGAATTCTAGGAGCTATAAGAGAGGGACAGTGGCTATAATCCACTGAGAAATGACCTCTGCACTCCATTTATTTTCATTTTTCTTCCAGCAAAAACAACAGTTTTTTGAAAAGCCATGTTTAATGCAAGTCCCATTAACATTATTCCTGTGTTAGGTTATGTACACACACCTGTCCCTGAAATGTGGCAATTTCTCAAGGATCTGCCCTGTTATGCTATTTTTTGGGGGGAGGCAGGGACAGCACAGGCCAAGAGGCTTTAGAGAGGAATTGTAGGCAGATGTAAGGAGAGTCATTGACTATCTGGCAAGTCATACCTAATGCCTTTTTTAAGAGCAGCAGATGGTGTGTGAAAGGCAGTAAAGCTTATTTTCTGAAAAACCACAACAGCAGACATAGTGCAAGTGCAGGCATAAGGCCACAGATATAAACTTCAAGTTATTTTTCAAGCACCATTAGTAATAAGGAAAGAAAATCAATAAAGGACTGCCAGGTGAAAGGAGATGGATTTACTCACTGGGAGATGAGCTAGAAATCAGATCCCAATTTCACCTTAAAAGGAACACTGTTAAGGAGAGTCATAAAGGTTAGAAGCCATCCCTGGAACTTATTTGACAACGTCCCCTTAATGCAGCTGATGTCAAAGCCTTTCCTGACAGAGCTGGTTTTGCTAATAGTCTGCTGTCATTTCAAAAGCACTCACAACTTACAGGAAACTTGCTGGATCCTGCAAAACTCATCTCCTTTGGCCTCTTCTGAAACCTTCCTGTTCTACCCAGAGTTCTTAGCCTGAAGCTGCTGTTTCAAACTGAGTTCCCAGAGCAGTTTCACGCAAACCCCTGCAAGGAGAGATTAGAGGTATTTGAGAGAGATCTCAATTCATCAGAGAGTTGTTATCACATTAAAACCACCTACAGATGCCTCTGCCCTTCAGAGCCCTGTGAAAACACCAGGACATTGGAACTGGAACAGTCCTGCCACTTCCAGCATGACTTGAAGGAGGTCCCACAAAAACTCACAGTTTGTCCTGTGCCCCCCAGAGCTCTGAAAAGTTGGGGAGAAGGCAGAAACAAGGCTCTAACCCCACTCAGGTCCATTCTCATTTGTTCAACTGGATATATGCCCTGTGTAGGTACAGAATTCACCCCAAGTCCAGTATGGCAATCAAAACAATAATTTCAGCATCTGACATTGATATTTGTCACCTTTTTTCTCTTTTGAAGCACTCAAAGCATTCAAAATAGACACAGAATTAAAATATGAAATAAAGTTATTCCAAATACTTTTATTAAAGGGACAGATTTTGGCAGTCCTCCTCATACTGAAGAGAATCTCTCTTCACAAGGAACTGTCTCCAAGTTGTTCATGTCTCATTCAATCCCACTGGCACTGCCCAGGTCATGAGGGAGGCTGATTGGTGATCTGTCCTTGCAGTTTAAATTACCAGAAAACCTCTGCCAGCTGCTCTAGTGGTGGTGGCCTGTGTTCTTTTGAATCTCTTCAGGAATGGTGACCCAATCACTTCCCTGGGCAGCCTATCTCTCCCTTTAATTCACACATGAAAGTTGCCCATCTGCTTTTATACCTTGCTTAGAGCCCGTGACCTTTTCTTGTACCTTTTTTCCCCAAGTGAAATACCTCTTGACTCACCACAAGGAAACCTCATCTGGATTAAAAATAATTTGCAGTGGCATCAATCTGACTTAGGCCAGGATTGTCTAAAAGCACATTTGTCTTCTCCCACAAAGCAATCCATATGCTCATTTGTTAAACAAAGAGGGAGAATGTAGGAATGTGGCTGCACATGCCTTTCTCCATGGATTTTCTTTTTCCCTGAGGAGGATCTCTAATGTTGTTTTATCCTACATTAAAAAAGGAAAATCTGGAAATAACAGAACATTTTGTTGGTTCACAACTTTATAGGACTGGAGGAGCATCTGCTGTGACAGGAGGTGAGCATGGAGTGACCTACGTCAGATAACTTCTAGTCACATTTGAACTCTTTGCAAAAATGAAGACAAATTTCCACTATGAATGTTTATTTTCCTCCTCGTGAATAAAGACCATCTGAAAGCAGGAAAAAGCCTCCCACTGATTTCAGTAGTGGCTTGTGATCTCAGCTGTCTTCACCTATCAAAACAAAACAGGAATAGAAATATTTTTGCATCAAAGAGTCCGGGCAAAATCACCAAGTCATGAATTCAACCAAATCACTTCTGCTTTGGGGGAGAGCTGCAAAATCAGGGCCCAGAGCCACAATTAATCTGATCCTAAACCTTGAATTTCATTTTAAGGTGATAAGGGGACGCCCATAACTAGAACAGCAACAACCAAAAATCTTCAAATTCTCTTTTCTTTGTTTCAGTTAAAGCTTTCAGAAACATGAGAACAAAAATCTGTTCTCCTGGGCAGTTCCAGGAGCCACACCATAACAGCAAAAAGAGTCAGAAGCTCATTGTAAGGAGGAAAATTAGTTCAGAAACCCGGAGCAACAAGCAAAAACTCATGTGAATTGCTGTCAGTGGTGAAAAATCTCTTCAACTTTGAAAATATGGATCCCCATCCCTTTTCAGATTGTGCAGACCATAATGCAGTGTTTGGCTGCTTCTAACTATAATGGTAGGGTGGGATTTTCAGAGATGCTCTATGTTGGCTTCATTTCAATTCTCATGAAGGCAATGGAAAATTTCAATGGGGTTTTCCACATGACTAATGTGGAAAATGTTTGAGAATCTTTATGTTTCCTCCTTTTCTGACCTTTTATTTTGGCTGACCTAGCCTTGAGCACACAGATACACTGAGCCAGGTCCAAGAATCCTTTATACCTTCTGGTTGCTGGTTAAGGACTCCTGAAAGGAGTTGGGCCATCCAGACTTTGCTGATATCACCTTTGGAGGCTGGATCTGAAACATCTCAGTTCAACCACTACTGAGCTGAAGATGAAAGTTACATTTTGTTAACAGTGTAATATTCAAGACATATTATTATCTTTGCTTAAAGACCCTAAACTCATTGCTGTCACTTAATTTCATCTCATGCCCTTCAGGACACCAAGTTTTATGTGGTTTTGGTGAAGATCAGTTTGAGCTGTCACTGACACCTACTCTGGTGAATTTTGCCTTTGACTGGAGGTTAATGATTTCAGAGTAAACAGTTGTCACCAGTCTACAGTTTCCAGATCTTCCAACACAACATTTTTTTGTATTGATAACATGCAGAAAAATTTGTCAGATGCCTGTCAAAGTAATTTGTGGGTAAATCATATCCAAAGTGCGGCTATCATGTTGTCCCTCTCAGTATTTTTCCCCTGAATAGGCAGCTGCTCTTAACTGCATCACAGACCTGTCAGGCACTGAACTGCCCTGTCAGCATGGAGCAAATGAGCCCAAACTCCTCCCAAACCTGTAAATATTAATTCACTAATAAGCAATAACAAGAAGTTATGTGAGAGGGGAAAGACACTGGCAAAGTTTTCTTTACTCACGAGCAGAAGTGACCCAAGCCCAGGGTGCCAGGTGGGAAATGCTACAGAGAGGACATGGTGTGGTGGCCCTGATGCCCCAAAAAACATGGATTGAGGCAGGTGAATGGACTGGGAGGTGCCTCTGTGGAGTCACACCTGGGTACCTGGGGCTCAGCAGCACCTTGAGACTGGGAGGACTTCAAAGAAGGCTGCAGAGAGGAGCAGGGAGATGGAGTGTGAGGACAACTGAATCCAGCTTAATGTGTCATGATGTTGATGCACTTCTACAAATACAAGAATTTCACTGCACAGAGATTCTCTGCTCCCCCGAGAACACAAAGACAAGGACATTTCATTCCTTTCTTTTTGTGCTTACTTAATAGTAATATTTAAAATTATTCCTTAAGATATGCTTAAAACTAACAGTTCAACAAGTTATTCTGATTGAGTTTGTGAAGCAGATGTAATGACCTCAACACAAATCAGGACCTAACTCATCACCAGTCAGGTCTCATCCAGTTAGGAGAAAGAGTCACTTACTTGACGTGAGCAACTGAATTTTTCTCTCTTAAAAGTTGCTGTGTGCAATACTGCTGGAATATGGGGTTGGTGAAACAAAAGGATGGGCACTAAAACAGTATGTCTGACTTTTGAGTGGTATGCCTTTTTTCCAAAGATTAACCAAATCTTCAGAATTCAAAGCAAAACAATTTCAAACCAAGGAAATTCAGTTTTCAAGCAAATGCATTCTGCATAGTTTAAAAATCATGTAAACACTATTAATTTCCTATTTACAGCACATAATTCTGTACTCTTTTGTTTATCATCTTTTAAACATGTAATTACTGTATATTGTAATGCACATTAATATCGTTTATTGTACATAGTTTATTTTAACAAAATAAATGTATTTCAAAGTATTTTGACAGCATCCTTTTGGGGAGGTGTGCTTTTGTGTTTATTTTCCCAGATGCTCATCACATGCACCTTTCAGGACTTTACAGGTAGGAAAAACACCTACCAACATTATTGGCAAGGAAAGATGATGAGCTGTGCACCCTGTGGCCCAGCAGCCAGGGCAGGTAGGGTCAGGAAGGAAAGTGAAAGGCTTATAGTGATGAAGAATTTACATGAGGAATGACAGCCCTGCTGGTGTGGAAATAAGAATATGACTGGCTCCAGTCTTCCAGTGCAGAGATGTGGATCTTGTTTTTTTTTAAAAATAACAAAATTAATTACAAAAAAAAAAAAAAGTTTGTTACCCAGCTGTTCATTAAAGTTAATCCTAGAAATCCCACCATTCCTGAACATCCCTAATCTTGGCTGGACCAAAGCAAGTTTCACCAGAGGAAGGCTCTTTTCATGTTCCTGCAGCTTGTGAACCTCAGCAGGTTTAACTAGCCCTGCCTGCAGCACTTGCAGAGAAAAGACAAAGGATATCAAGGTTTATTGCTAATAAAGAGGCACTGCAGCCCAAATCCCTGGCTGCTATAAATGGATACATCCTCAGAGGAGCCAGGACAATCCAAGAGGGCACAGCATATAGCCTGGAATATATTTTATTCACCTTCCCCCAGAGGAAGGTGGGATTACTCACCAGACTTTCCATGGCCTGATTTTATCTGGGAAGAAGTGCCACGGAGGACCTACATGTCTGGGATTATCAGCAATGTGCCAAAGGAATCCCCCAGAGCAGAAAATTCCTAAATTGCTGCCAGATAAGGCTGGGTGGATGTAGCCAAGGGAAGGATGAAGCCATGCAGCCCTGATGCTTCCACATTTCCCTGAATACCCACGGCTGGCTACACTCCCTGGCAGGATGTTGGGTGAGACAGGCTTTGCTCCGAGCCTGGGTGCGGTTCCAATGTTTTCATGTGGGTACAATGAGAGCAGAGGGCACCTGCCTGTCCCATCTCCCAAAGAGAAATCCAGTCAGTGCAGGGAACACCCATCCAGGGAGGCATCCTGCCCTCCCTCTCATGGCAGCTCAGCTCTGTACTGGGGTAAATACACTGATTTCTGCCATGGTCAATGGGGCTGGGCACTCCAGCTGCAGGGGAGTTGAGCTCCCAGGGCCAGTGGACTGCTGTGGCTGTCATGGAACAGGAGGGCGTTTTGGCAAATCAAAGCACTGTATGGCAGTGATCATTGCTGTTCAGGTTCAATGAGCTACTATAAACCTATTAATTTCTACAATAAACCTAATAATTTTTATTTATCCTGCAGGCACTGAGTGCACTGCAGGATACAGATGTGCCTGGGCACTGGGCACTTCACAGCCTGTACACTGTAAAACATACTGTAGAGAGGAAAAAAACCACCTGCAGCATCATTCCCATTGTCCAAAAGGGAAACTGAGGCACAAATAAATCCACTGCTTTTCATGGGAGATAGAAAACCTCAGAGGAGTCACTGCCCTTGTGACAAACACTCCTTGCAAACACATACCAAAGACAGACAAGCTGTTCAACTGCTTTGGACAGGTTGGGTGGTGACATCTAAATCCATGGCTTTAAAGAGCATTAAAATGCTCCCAAGGAGGTGACATTTGCCTGGGAAGAAGTTTCTCATGCTCTGAAATACGTGGGCTGTGTTGACTGCCTACAAATTCTGGGCAGGATGTACCACCCCAGCTGCAGCATTAAGGATGTGAAAACTAAACACCTGGTCACAGGTTGTGACAAGACAAGGAGTAATGGTTTTAAACAAAAAGAGGGTTGATTCATACAAGTGTTTTACAGTGAGGATGGTGAAACACTGGCTAGAGAGGTGGTGGATGCCCCATCCCTGGAAACATTCTAGATGAGGTTGGACAGGGCTTTGAGGAATCTGGTCTGGTGGATGGTGTTCCTGCTCTTTGCAGGCAGGCTGGACTAGAAACAACTCAAACTATTCTGTGATTTTAAGTATAAAAAATGATATGAATTTAACAGAATTAAGACCTACTAGTGTAATAACTTCTGGGGGTAAAGTTCCACATTTACAATCTGGTGTTGATTGGATTTCTGTCACTCAGGGCAGATCCACAGCATCTCTTTTGCTCTCCTCCTTGAAAGATCACCATAAAGCAGCATTTTACTGATTTGGTTTTAGTCAGTACATCCTTCCCACCTCCCCCTTCTGTTCCCCAGGCTGGCTGCATTAGTCAAAACCCTTTTCCCACCCTGCAGTGTTTTGTTCTGATCACTTGCTGAGGTTTCTACTGTCTCACCATGTCCAGGTACAGCCCTGACTTCCTGCTGGCTGCAAAGGAAGGAAGTTTGCCACTTTCTAACCCTGCCTCTAATCCTGAGACTGAAGCACAGCCAGACTCCATCAGAGAAATTCAGTGAAGGAAATGACTTCACACCAAGGAGATGTTTTGCAGGTGTTCACAGCTCTGGCAAAGAGTTTGTAGGAGCTTATAGATATCCTACGTGAGAAATCTCTACACCCAGAAAAAGAGGGACACATTGCTTGAAATTGCTTTCATACTACAGTTTTCAGGTTTATTAAGGACACAAAACAATTTGCAGCTTTCCCATAATAACTGTAATGCCAATTGATAATATCAGAGGGATCATGAGGTGCAATTTGAAACAAAACATGAGGACTTTTTAAAGGGTAGTTAAACTCTCCATCAGCAAAAAAAACTGCTCCTGATGCTCTTGGACATAGCAGTCTCTATTCAGAATTACAGAACAGGTGATCTTCCTACTCAGTCATAGTACAGCTTTTACAGATAAAAAAATTGTATCAACCAATAAATTATGGGTTAAATTAAATCTGTCTCAGTGTGGACAGGACACCTGGGGTAGTTTCAAGCATGCATCCTTGTAAATGAAGGTGACTGCATCCAGGAGACAAGGCACTGAGTTGGGGCAGACGGGTGCAGGTATTACTCTGAGCAGCAATTCTCTCCTAATGGCTATCTGAGAAGGTGTCTGCTTTGTGAGCTCCTTTGGGCCTCTCCCACTTGGCAAATCTTCCTTCGTTCACTTAATTTCCCATTTTGCTCAGGGGAGAAAGGAGGGATGAATGTGAGTGTGTCCTCCTGCAGGTGGGAACCAGGGAACAAAGGCACTTGTGTGGCTGTGGTCACAGGGGGCTCTTGTGGCAGCTCCCATGTGTCCCCCTGGTTTGTAAAGAGTGGATCTGAGGAGGTGTGAAGTGTCCTGTGGAACGACTGCTCTCTTTCCTGTGCTGGACTTGTCTCACCCACCATTACTGCACACTGCACAGCTTTTCTGCAAGCACATCTGGCTGTCCCCCAGCTCTGTGTGCACCCTCAGAGGAGCAGGTCTCAGGGAGCTGTGGGAACACCCTTCCTTAGCTCCCTCTTTCCCACCACCTTAGCCAGGGGCTCACTGAAACCAAACCATGATCGTTGCATTTTGGCTTGGTCCCTCCGACTCTGGAAATTGTCAGGAGAGATGCCTTGGGCTCTGCAGAGTCTCACTGATTCCATGTGAAGCCATTTCCCCTCCAATCCCTGGACAAAAGCAGATGGTTCTGCACATAATGTGTATCTCTCTGTTTTTTCTTTTTTTCAGGAATTCTCCCTTGTGAGGTAATTCTTTTTTTTCAACAAAATAGCTCCAATAAAGCAAAGAACTGAAATACATCCTTAACTGTAAAAGTCCACTGATATTAAGCAAAACACTTAATCATGAGCTTAAGTCCTTGGCTGAGTCAGGGCTGAGTATGCATTCTCCCTAATTTCAAGGTAGTGATCTGAATACTTATTTTCATTTCATTGGCCTTGAGACCTTTTTCTTTGACTGTTACTCCTGAATGACTGCAGGGTAAGATTAATGGGGCTGGGAGGGGGAGGTGGTGGAAGTGTTGGTAACTGCTGGGAAGAAGCTAAATCCCAGATGAATCAGGCTGTTGTGGAGGAGGCAATGCTTTTGTGGGGTATTTCCACACCCCAGTGGCTGTTCAGTCCATATTCAGGGAAAAAGGTCACACAGAGTGAAAAACTTATGAGGATGAAGGGAAACTGCAACATTTCTTTTTACCATGGGATTTGATATTGTGAGGCTGTGGGTTTCTACAGCAATAATGCTTTGAGCAGTGTGAGGAGAGGTGGTTAAGCCTCATCTGCCCAAAAAAGTCAGTGAGCAGGAGCATTACAGGGAGAGATCAAATTCTGGGCTGCTTTACACCCTCCAGAATGCTGGAGGTACCAAGGGTGTGAAGCCGGGGAGAATTCATCCCCTCCTTGCCTGAGCTGGGAGGGGAGGTCAGTAGGTCTCACACTCGGTGGTGGCAGTGGAGCAGATGTCACAGTCACAGCGGATGGCCACCGGGTAGGTGTAGAAGGGGTCCACGCCAGGGGCACACCTGGGCAGCTTCACCGTCACCATCCGGGTCTCGTTGTAGGTGCAGATCCGGTGGTGGGACTCGATGTAAGGAGGCTCCAGGATTGGTTTCTGCAGGGGAGAAATGCTGGCCTCAGGCAAGAAGCAAGGCAAACATCTGGAGCCCCAGTTTCCTCAAGGGGATTTTGTGTGAATAGAGGAGCTACTGGATCAGGTGGAAGGGGCCGTGGAAATAAATTTTAGGCCACATCCTTCAACGCTTGCCTCTTGGAGTCCTGCCATGGAGGGGAGTGGGTGCATGTATGTGTTTCAGTTTGCTTAAAGCATAAAGCTCCAATTAAAATTGCTTAAAGGAAGACAAAAGATTATCCCAAAAGCTGGTTTTTAGCAGAGTATTAATGTTTCGACCAAATGCTGCCAAAAGCAGCTGCTTTCTTCCAAGAGCATTGATTTTCCATTAAACACATTCTGCTGGAAACCCTTCATGTGCACAAGCTGCCTAAGAGCAGGAGTGCATCCAGGTGCCAAGGGCTGGGGTTTTTTCTCAGCCAGACCAGTCTTCCCTGTCAGGCTGCCCTTCCCACAAATCCCAATGGCTGCACACTGTGGGGAAAGCTCTCGGCACAGCAGCCAGCAGAGAAGTCTGCAACTCCTCTGGAGAAAATCAGCTTGGCCAGAGACCTCAGCCATCAGAAGATGATCGGAGCATGAAGGCCTTGAAACCCACCCTGCCACGTGGTGTCACAGTGGCATTGGTTTTGCTGAAAAATCAGTTTCTCCTTAACAGGGGCACCCATTTTCCAAAGACTCCAGGAATGGGCAGCACGCACAGGAATGGGAGCCCACTACCTAATACTTCCCAGTCAGGAGACATTCTAATTTCTTTCTTTGCCTCTGTGCTGTGCAAAGAGCCCTCCCTGGGAACCAAAAAGGGGGGAAAGAACAAATACAATATTTCAGCAAGAAGATGTGCAGAAACTTTCCCTCTTACAAAGGCCCATCCAAACAAATTGTGGTGCC
>NW_005054303.1:10118810-10148838 GCF_000277835.1 Geospiza fortis | reverse complement strand
GGGGAAGCAGGGGTTGAGAGATCCCTCACAGGCACCTTATCCCAGCATGGAATCTGCCACTGGTGGCCTCTCCCCTCATCCCAACAAGTCATGAAGGAAGGGAGTCAGGGCTGGCACACAGACTCTGCTCCTCCTCTGGTCACTCATGTAGAGTCCTTGTCTTCATGTGGACAAAATCCCTCTGAGTCACTCGAGGTTCATGTGGACAAAATCACTCAATGCTTTCTGAATAAATTAAATTGGGATTGGCCTCTTGAGCCCTCCAGTTGCTGAACGGCAAAGACAGTCAGAAACTTGTTCTCTGACATATGTGTGGATGTATTTATGCTCCTTCTTTTTCCCTCTGCACACCCCTAAAACTTAAGTACTTCATATTTATACAGGGCTGGGACTTAAAACGGGACCAAATTAGAAACAGACATTATCTTTGGGATCTGCTTTTTGGAACAAAATATTGGGAGCTCCAATTAATTGGGATCTCCATCCTAATCTCCAAGGAACACTTTTTTTTTCAAGCGAAGTAATAAAGTCTCCCTTTCCTTAAGTGTTCAAGCTGTAAGAGGCTTTCAGACTGCGTGGTAAGATCATTACGTAAGTGCTTCGTTAATATCATCACACGGCTTCCATTGCCCTGTGGGGCAGTGGCAGGAGGGAGGGGACAGCCAACAACAAATGCTGACAGCGCAGCCAGGGGGCCATGGGCACTGGGGGTGGGTGTCTTCAGAGGGCTTTTTTGAGGTACAAACACCAGCCAGGGGTGTCCCTGTGCCACAGCCTCACCTCCCAGGTCTCGCAGCGTCCCCAGCAGGCGTCGGTGGTGACCCGGAGGCCGCGGCAGCCGCGTTTCCTGGCCAGGAAGGTGAACTCCCTCACGGCGCAGCCCACGAACGTCCGCAGGTCCAGGCCCGAGGCGGCGGCGGCGGCGCGGCCGGGCAGCAGCAGCACGAGCAGAGCTCCGGGAATCAGCCAGGGCAGCTTCATGCTGAGGGCACAGGGGAGAGGAGGGCAGGGCTGGGAAAGCCAGCAGAGCCCAGCAGGCACGAAGGGCAAGTGGATGGGCTCAGCTGAAGCACAGGTAGCCCTTCCTTCAAACCTCATCCTCATTCAGCCTGGGAGAAGAGAGGCCGGGGGAGGAATGAGGGGTCACTGCTCCCAGAAGTGGAAAATCTCCCTAAAAAGTTCTGTCACAGAATGCAGCAATGTGAAGACTTTCCCTGCAGAGCAGTGGGAGTTTGCAGACAAAGTCACCAGCCCATGCTTCAGCCCCACTCTGTATTCTCACATTCCCAGTCTCCATATTGCACATTTGTTTTGCAGCATATTCCTTTCTGCCGCCCTGCTTGGGCTGTCCTGAGCTCACACAAAGCCAAGATCTGCACAGCTGGGAGACAAGCATCCCTGAATTTGTGCTACAATCTCAGCATCTCCCAGAAGTATTACTGGAGAGTAATTGAGTAAAAATAAAGGAGAGTAAAAATCCTGGAGTATTACCAGCACCCAGTGCACTGGCCTGGTGTCATTCCCCTCCCAGGGCTGCAGCCAGAGGTGCTGGTTGAACCTTCAGCACAGCTCACACCCAGCCCAGCCTGCCAAGCGTGTGACCAGAGCTGGGCAGATGGGGGACATGGCCAAGGTGACCACAGGAACAATGGACTCCTCACACTGGAGCAGCCCAGCGCCCACCAAGACCCTCCGATACCTGCTGACTTTCTGTCTCAGCAAAGAAAGTGAGCAACTTCTCTGGAACAGCTCTTCTGTCAAAAAAAGAGAGCTGGAAAGTAGCTCTAAGTCATTTTACAATTCACATACTATCATTGCATTTAAACACATCTGTCTTAGAAATCCCAGATTTGACACTGAATTTTGAGAAAGCTACTTCATGGGGCACAGACTGGTGTGTGCTGGGGTCTGTCCTCAGCTGGGCAGACTAAATTTAAGTGAGCTGGGACTACCATTTGCCTGGCTGATGCTTGAGTTTCTAGGCTCCTCTTAAACAAAATGATTTAAATTTGCTAAATCAGAGCTTCAGATCAGCACATGATGTTTGCATCTTATATGTCACCAGGTATACACGAGAGTCTTACATGTGATTAAAGAGAGTATGATTATTCATAACCTTCAACAGGGTAAAAAAATCCTAAAACTCCTTATTTAAAAAAAATACATGTAGAGCAAAATAGACAAACTTCAGAACAAATCAAACATTTATCCTTTGCCACTTTAGCAAATCCTGCTGCTTTATTCATGAGCCAGAGCCATGACAGGGAGCAAACACAGACATGCACTCACCTAACTCGTTGGAGTCAGAATTCCTTTTGCAGTTTTAAATTGCAGATGGCGTTTCAGGATGTCAGAGTGAGCAGCAGGAGACCTGCACTGCAATCTCTGTCAGCTTTGTGACCAGTAGATCTCCCCAGCAGCTGCTACTGGGATGTCTAATTGCTCAAATTTATAGAAAGGGTCTTGTCAATCAAGGCAGATCCTTACTTGAACCACCCAAGGCATCAAAGCCATTGACTGTAAAGCAAGGCTCCCCTTTCCAGCAGTGATTAGCTTCAAGGGAATTATTGTTATTGCAGGTTATTGTTTCATAACCTGATCAAGAAAGGAGTATCTTGGTGAGTGAAATTATGAGCATGCACTGGGGCAAAATGGATCTTCTTTTCCATAATGGAATATCAACAGCTTTGTGAAGGAATGGTAAGCTGGCTCTGAAATTATCATTACCTCTAATTTACGAGCCCTAAGTAAACATCCTCAAGGGAGACTTCTCAGATACTTGTACAAAAAAATTGCCTGGATTTTTGTCAACTGCAGAAGATCTTTTTTACTTGATTTCTCTGTACAAGCAAGGACAAGGGATGGGGGGAGGAGGAGGTGTGAGCTTGCAAGGAAAGAAAGTGTTCTCTTGGTGAGGCAGGCAGCTGAAACACAGGTGAGCTCCACTGTGAAAGGAAATTTAGAAATTATTGTCCTCTGCCTTCACTGTGCAAACCCAATTCTCAGCTGTCCAAGTTGGTTCTGTGAAAGACTTGCTGGTCAGTGAATTCATAAAAGAAGTGGAGCCACACAATGCCTTGGAGAAAGTCATCTCTCTTCCTTTCCACCATGGATGGACAGTGACTTCCCAGCTCCAGAACAATCCAGAAAAGACAGGGCAAGTGTTAGGGATTATGGACCCCTCAGGAGGATGCTGTCAGAGGCAGCTGCAGCAATACAACCCAGCCATGAGAATAGAAAACACAGGGGAAACCTTGATTCAAATTAAATCCATGCTACAATGTTTTAGATGGAAAAACAAAATAAGTAGGAATCAAAAAAGAGTAGAGGAAAAAAACCACAACAGCCAAGCAAAACATCACCTGTTGATTTCCAGAACATGCATCTTATCAAATATGAAGCAGTGATTACTGTGAGCTTGTTAATTTACCTTACAAATATCCCATACATACTTCTGATGGATTGCATTCAGGTTTTCTGTAGTATGTGCCATGGAAAAGAGCAAATTGCCATTGAGGAAATGGGATATTGAACCATTCAGGACCAAACAAGGTACACCACAATGGTGCTCTCCCTTTTTCAGGGTAAATAACCCATGGCTCGAGGTCCTTGTTTCACTGCCAGGGTCAGCAGCCCACATTTGGTGCAGCAGCAGAGCTCCCACTTGTTCTCAGAGCCCTGGGAACCCCAGAGCACTTGCTGGGTTTCATTATTCAGCTTGGAGCAGCCACACAAGCTGGAATGCAAAAGGCTGGTTATTTACTCTCAAGGTCTACCTTTTCTGTCTAAATTAGGAAACAGTGATTGGAACAAGTGAAAGAGGGAAGGGACTGTCTGAAAAACAGAAAAGCAGCAGGCATTTAGTGCTGTTGCCATATTGCCATCATGACATGGGAAACAACTGTTTCCAATAATTAATTCACTTGACACCAAAAGAATAAAAAACAGAATGAATAGAATTTTTAATAAAACATTTGAAAAGTTAGGAGGGAGTGGTTGTTTAAAATCTATCCCAATATTCTCCCTCATTATTGCTCCCAGTCTCACTGGCAGCAAATGACTCCAGGTTCAAGTGAAGGATGAGATTTTGGAGGTGGAATGTTGAATGGAGGTGTTGTAAATGTCTCCATCAGATCACCAGACAATGTCCCAATCACCTTTTCCCCCCATTGAAACCAAGAGGGAAAAGCAGAAATTCAAAGACAAATGAGATAACAAGAAGTCAAGAGGATCAGCCAAGTCCTGTCAGTGATCTAAAATGATCACTTTCCACTAAAATAACCGTAAAACTAATTTTCTGTAATTTTCACTGACTGAAAATAAAGCTAGAAAATAAACTTTTAAATCTTTTTCAAAAATATACAGTTTAAAAGTTCCTGACTTATGGGGAAAGCATGTAAAAGTAAAAATACTGAGCTTAAGTCCCCTTTATTTGATTCTGGAAATGTACCAGCAAAAATGAGCCCAAGATTAGAGGCAGGTACAGGAAATACGTGCCAGATGGCAGATGAACCAGCTTTGACAGATCCCTCTTCTTCTATGGATTAAAAAACCAGGTGCTGGAGTTTTTGTGTAATTCAGCTTGGTTTCAGTGACTCCGGCTAAGTACGATCCTGTTCTCTCATCTCCATTTGAACTGAACGGCCTCTTAGAGTGAAACAAAAGAGAAATTGCAGACTCTCACTTATTCTGTCTCTAGAAAATCCTATCTGTTTGTGGGACAGACACCAATTCCTGAAGGATTTGCATTGTGTTGTGTGAAAAGCCTGAGTGCTGGCTTTTTCCCATGCAGAGTTTTTGCTGTCTTACTGTTCTGTGAGTTTATCTCCTTTAAGTTAATCAATAAATTCACCAGCTGGATTTCAAATTGGATTGATCATGAGAAAGGAGCTGAGATATTTAATGAGACAGACCAAGGGAAACACCAATGCTGAGTGGCTGCACACAGTAAGCACTGCACAGAGCCATATAGGTTGTGGCAGGCCAGAAGAACCTGGTGACCATTCAGGCAAGAAAAGTCAGTGACTGGACAGGAGATATTTCATGTACTGCACACAGCAGGGGTTTGGAAAGGTGGGTGTTAGTTCAAAAGCACCACAGCAGGAGAAATGGGTGAGGAATCCAGGTGGTGTGCAATGGCTGGCCAAGTTCACAGGAGGCGGCACCCGAGAGAGATTAGGGTTCAGTTTAGAACAGAGACATAAAACTATCAGGTAGGATACATAGCTATAAATGTTAGATGTAATTTGATGAACTCACAGGAGAAAAATAGCACTAGAATCACTTTTCCCTATACAAGTTAACATCAGACTTTATGTCAATGGTTGTTTACTCTTTGCTGGTAGTTTTAAAAAAAATATATAACCTTTATGTCCTGAAAACAGCATTTCAAACAAGTGCATTAAGATTGTTTAATCCATCCCCACAGCTGCTGCGTGTTTGTCTTGGAGAGTGACTTTCTGTCATTTTCTACATTCTAAAAGAATGCAAAGAGTTGGTTTGTAAGGGGACAGACAAAGCAGGTTTAACCTTGAGAGGGCACAGCTGATCTGTAAATGAAAATCAAAGGCAGCAAGTAAAGCTCCTTGAAAGGCTCTGATAGAAACACTGCCAAGTGCAAGCAGAGGGAGCAAAATGCAGCCATCAGGAAATGTGTTCCCGGGCAGGAATGAGATAAATGTGGGCTCTCCCTGCTAACAATGGGACACCAGTCCTTGCTGAAGGTCTTGGGCACACAAAGCCACTTCTGCTTTAAAAGACTTTCTGCTCATTTTGCTTCCTGGGCTTAACACAACACGAGCTGGCACCAGCTGAATGAGCATTAGGGACACAAGAATGCAGTCAGGAAAGAGGATTTCTTGAGGCTGCTGTGGCAGTAAATCACACCACACTCAGTACTCGGGGGAATGAGCCCTCTTACAGAGGAGATAAACACCTCTTGCAGCTTGTGGGGGTACCTGTGTTAGGAGTGGCAGAACAGCCCAGTGAGCACGCCTGTAAAATCCAGCCCTGCAGGCCTGAAGTGCTGGGGAAAAGCTCTGTGCTGACTGCAGCAGAATCCCAGCTGTTTCAGCACAGACTCTGCCTCAGCAGCACAACTCTTATAAGGAATCTGTCAGACACTATTCTTCTCTTCCTTTTCCATCAGACTTGGAAAATGAAGTCCAAGGGTGAGGCTTAACAGTAACAAAAAACACTAATCCACAGTTTGCTTGAGGGACATCTATCCCGGAGAGATAACACTTCTACTAAAAAAGGCCTGTAGCTATGATGGATTCAATCCAGAAGAGAACTAATGAAGGTCCTACAGACATTAGAAGAGCTGAAGCTTCTAAAATTTGGTAGTGCACATCTCTAACATACAGATATTGCACTCTAAACAAGGTAATTCCAATAAAGATAAATCCACAGCAGAACGGCAGGTTCAGTTCAGAACCTGATCATAACCTGATTTGATACTATATGGACAAAAACCTGATTTGGTACTATATGGACAAAAACTATAGTTTGAATACATTTACTAAAATTCCTTTTTTTATATGTTCATATACAAGGTTCCTCAGAAAAGCTAGTTTCTCAACCCTTAAACTTTGAGCAAAGTGCTTCGCAAGTAGAAATCGGAAGGAAAAATATAAAGGCAAAAAAGGAAGTAGAGACTCTCCATTGTCAAAAAAATAACAGGTTCAAAGAAAATTAATCATGACCCAATGGCAAAGGATAGCAAAATTTAAAATAAAAGATGTTTAAAAAAATTAAAATAAAAGATAGACCAGACCAGTTTGTCTGATATCTGTCCCAGTCAAACTAGTGCAAATATTGATTCCAGAGTCCTACTCCACTGTGGCTGTAAGTTACATGTTGCAAAGGTTAACAGCTGCTGAAGACAGATTTCTGAAAGACTGAGTGGCAGGAAGAATTTACGTGCAACAGGGGCATTCCTGGGGAGTTCCCTGAAGGTTCAGGGGTTGTGATACCTGCAATCGTGAGAGGACAAACACAAAACCACATATCCAGAATGGATGAGGAGGAGAGTAAAGGTACAACACTGAGCCCAGGCTGTGGAATTCCTTTGTCATGGTCCTTAGGAAAGTAAGGAGACTCTTTCTTAAGGCTGCTCTGGAAAGGTGTATTTGTCAAGCATAGCTCCTGACAGTGACAAAGCAATCAAACACCACTTCACCACACTGTTGGTAACATTCTTCTCAGTTTTCTCAGGCACTTTGGAAGCATGTGCACCCTCACATTGTCCTCAAACACAGCCACATTTTCTTCCCTATCAAACTGTCCCTTCATGGTGATGATGCTGATCACATTCAGCCCAGAATCTGGATTCAAGAATTCAAATCCAATGGAATTGGCTGAATATTGATGGGAGAGAGAACTGGGCTCTCTAATTGTATACCAGGGAATTGCCTGGAGATTTGATCTGAGTTCATTACAGTGTGGAAAAGATTTTTCCAATAAATACAGATGCTATGCAAACTTTATGTGGCTGACAATAACCACTTCAACTCAAGTCCTTTCTGCACTCCATAGCTCTCCTCTAACAGTCTTTTTAGAAAAGACATTTTAGTCTTTTAGGACAGACTAATGAGCAATGACACGGCTGCTGTGGGCTCAGAATTTGAAGATGAAGCTTCTTAATCAAAACTATAGAAGTTCAAAGATCCATTACCTTAATTCAATAATTTCCCTACTGTTCATGGCCAGTGCAGTGGAGAACAGACACCTTGTGTGACTCACATCACCCCCAGTGCTAATGCTCCCCTTTTAACATTGCCTTCGTGATGAGTGAAGTTTGCAAAGTAGACAAAGCTGGAAATGAAGTCTCCTGAAACAAAGCTACTGTCTCTTCCTGTGAATCCTGTCAGAATAAACCCATAGAACTATTGAACTAATCCAAAACCAGCCAGGAAAACAAACAGGAGGAGAGTCCCAAACCCCAGAGAGGCACTTGGCCAAGTCAAACCTCGGCACAGCACAGACCCAGACAGTAACAGGCAAGTGTCAGAAGTAAATAGAACCAAATCTTCCAGCCTGAACTCTTCTTATCCCCTGGCGAAATGTGGATCTCAGACAGCATTTTGAGTCCTCCTATTTCCACTTCTTCACCCCATTCCCACTGATTTTTATAAGTTCTTTGTGGGTACAGATTCATCCCATGTCATGGGACCAGCAGGGCTCAGAGAACCAGGAAGAAAAGTATATTCCAGCAGGCGAGAAACAAACCCCACCACCCTGCAGAGACAGCCGAGGTACCAGAGGCTGCCCAGGTTTCTGTTGTCTATCTTGAGTCACCAACTTATCAGCAACTGAAGAATTACCAGGGGAGGAAGATAAGAAGAGTGAGAGATAACAAAGATCCATCTTTCACCTCTGAGCATCACTGCCACAGGCACATCACACTGTGGCTGTCTCACCACCCTCTCAGGGAAGAATTTCTTCCTAATTAACATCACTCATTATAGTTTACAGCTTATTTACAAATTCTGATATCACAGCAGTAATGATTTCACCTGAGCTGAAAGTTCAGGTCAGAGCCTGCACTCTCCTGCATATGGATTAATCAATAGAGATTAACTGAGAAATGTACCACAAATTCAGTTTTATGGTGCTGATGCTACACACCTCTGCCTTTCTTCAAGCATGCTTTTTATTCTGCAGTCTTTGTAAGCTATGTCTACTTTAATTAGGTCAGACAGATAAATCCTGATCAAAACAAAACACTTTTGTCATTTAAAGACACTTTCAAACCAGACATTAATTTATAAAGATTGAACAAGTCTAACAAGACAAGTTTCATGTTTCACAGAGTTTCATACAGGATTTGACTCTGACAATGTCAGCTATATCCTCTGAAGTTCAAATGTCAAATATGTAAATCATGGCTAAGTATAATAATTTCTCGCTTTGCTTGCAGCTGGCATGCGGCAAATAGATGTTGAAATCCAGCTGCTTAAATCCTCCATCATCCATTTAGGTTTTAACCCAGCAGTAAATGACTAAAAGGTATGTTTGCAGAGGTGTGTGCCAAACTGTACCCCAGGGATTCCCACTCGACTCAAAGTACTGAAAGACTCTGAACTTCTTGGACATGTAAAGAATACAACATACAGATGTTGCTTTATAAGGAAAATGCATTACAGATGACTCACAGATTAAGCTGAAATGATAATAAAATGCTGGGTTTGACTCGAAACATAAGGGTAGAAAATTAAATTCAAGTTTTGCCTCTTTAATTAGCATCAAGGATCAGGTGTCCTGTAGGCTCCAGTTTCTGAGCACTTTATAAAGCATCACCCAAGAGCAACAAGCACTGTAGGTTAAATTTACCAGGGTTAGCAATGGCCAAATCTCCACTGACACTGAAAGGGGAAAACTGCTGGTCTGGACTTCCTTTAGAAAACCCTCCTCAGAGGCTGGCCACAGAATGCCAAGAAGATACAGAACAAACTCCAGAGCCACAACCCAACATTTACTGATCTTCCTGCTTTGGGTGGCATTCCCTGCACAGAGTGGAGAGCACTGGTGGAACTATAATGTGTCTCTACCAATAGCAACTTCTGGACATCACAGTGGCACAGCCTTTTTCAACTGAGAAATTGCCTTATTTTTTTTAATCCAAGGAGCCAGAGTGTTGACAGATAGATTAAAATTATCTAATCTGCTCTCTTCCCCCATTTAAGTTGTTTGAGTGCATGCACAGGACCATGTCCAGGCAAAGGTTTTCCAAACTTTCTCATTAATATATAAGAAACAGACAGTGGCTGCAGGCTGAGCAACACAGATTTTGCCTGGCCCAAGGGGAACTCTGGAATAAAAAGGATTCTCCATGTCACAGGAAAGTGGGAACTTCAAAACATGATCCAAGAATGGATCCCTGCTATAAGTGTGGTCTTCTTGACATCATTGTCAATGGGGTTTTTATCACTGGATTTTCATACATTTTTTGAAAAGGCTCAGGGCATTTCATCCAGATATGGCGTTATTCAGAATCTCTCCTCTGCCAAACCTCTTTGGCACATGCAAATAGGAAATGCCAGGTTCCACTGGCCTTTTTGGCCACCTGGGCACACCTGGCTCATGTTCAACCACTGCTGATCAGCACCCCCAGGCAGTCAAGAGACCCAGACTGAGCTTTTCACTGACATGGCTGAGACACCCCTATCCTGTGACATCTTCAAAAATGCCTTGTCTCCTTAATTCCTTAAACATCATCTTTCAAGGCAGATAAATGTTTGAACAGCTTTTGACTGGTCTTTTCACCTCACTGTAGCACCTCCAGCTTTAAAACTTCATTCCAAACCCACGTTTTTCCCTCTCCTCTCAGGTCTGGGGTAGAGCAGCAAATTCCATGCAAAGTTCCTTTTTCCACAGTCTACAAAGTGCTGGTCCACTTCCATTACAGGGTGCCAAAACAGATGGTACACACCTTGCTTCTCAGCATCACAGTGACACTTACTGCAGCCCATACAAAATACCTCTCCTGGATGCATTTCTCCAAACAAAGCAAGTGAAATCATACTGCTTGCTTTCCATTATTTTCTCATGTCAAAGAATAGGTTAGCAGGGTTTTTTTGCAAGACAGCATGTTTTACGTAATTAATAATAATGGAGAGTCTCAGAGGAGAAAATTTTTAGTAACACCAGTCATGAAATGACAACTGCACCAGGAAAGGGCAGTTCCCTGCTCCTGAAAGAAAAAAAAAATCTTTTCCATTTCCCCAGCAGCAGAATAACATCTTTTGAACAATGGGGCCCTGTTCATAACCAAATTCTTTTGTAGGCAGACATTGTGTCTAGACAGCCTCAGAAAAACTGCCTCACTTAACATCCCAGGGCTGGGTTCATTACATGTGCTGAAGTGTTTACCTGAATGCTCAGGTAGAGATCACAAATTATGCAGCAGACATTTATTCAGGTTTTTTTTCTGGAGCTGATGGGTGTCATTGTAAAACATGCAGGAAGCACACTGGGATCACACATTCCCTCTGAAGCTCATATCCATAAAAGCTTTCTAGAGGTCACGCAGACGATGTGCACACAATAGTGGGTGATGTGAATAGGATCCATTTACTGCAGGAAAAGGAAATGAATGCATGTCACCCCTGTTAGTACTGACCACTTTCCCACATAGACACAGCAGATTTGTCCAATCTCCTCACAGATCTTTATTTTACTTTTGGTGACAGCAACAGGGCTTCCATCATTGACTCTGGCAGGAAGAGAATTAAGTCCTGCAGTTTACAGAAGAGCTGTACTTAATCTGTCTCGCCGTGTTTCTGTACTTGGAAGAGACAAGATCTCCATCATTCAAGCTCATATTAGTGCAGTCATGGTAAAAATAATGACAATAATCTTTAAAAATACCCCAAACCTTAGCCTTGGATAGAAAACATCTGATTTATCTTTGAGATTTAAACAAAATCCCCTTCTGCAGAGGGACAAACTCTATTCCAGACTAACACAGACGTTTTTTATGGATATCCTCCCCTCCAGGCATCTGATTCTCAGGGAAATGTGTGGTGGGATGGAAAACCTAAGGATTGGGGATCCAGTGGAGAGTGGGTGAGGGTTACCCCAGAGCCCTCTCCCCTCAGGGAAGGAAGGAACCACGTAGGGAGCAGGGATGTCCTCCCTGCATTGCTCACACTCCCTCCCCACTGGCACAGGGATGCCAGAAACCTTCTCCTCCTCCTCCTCTCACCTCCTCAGTCCTCATTCTGAGGGCAAAGAGATAACAGCCCCAGCTTTGCAGAGAGACACTTCCAGAAGGGGAGACTCTACTTGGAAAATGTATTAGCATGGACAGCCTGATGGGGAAAATGGATGGGAATGAGAGAATGTGAACACATGGAAAACAATTCAAGTAAAGGAAAATACATTTTAAAGATGTGTTTTAGGGAGTTCATCTGCTGCCAAGTCAGGCAGCACAGAAGGAGACAAGCCAGTGTGGAAGTAAGGTCACAGAAGTTTAACTACCAGCATTTCCATAGCAAGCTTGAAATCACTGCTGCTAAGCCTTACCTGTATTTTGCCCACCCTGGCTGCTGATAAAGAATGTTGTGGTAGAAATGCTTTCTTTTCATCTGATTTTTCTCTTTCTGGTCAATAAAGCACTGGAATATAAAACTGAATCCATTTTTGCTTTGAACTACCCTACCACAATGAATGAAGGTTGGACCAATAGCAATCCCATGAAATCAGGCTTATGTTGAAGCAACAACTTAAGCATTAGAAATCAAGTTTTATATATTGCTGCAAGATCTGGATTCCATGCCCACACTCCCTGCTGCACTGATGATGCAATCAAAACAGGATATTCTACATCAGTGACTAATTGACACCCAAAAAACCACCAAAAAGCCACTATGACATTAAATGGCTTATTTATAGATTGTGTTTTCCTAGACAATTAATTCAAGCATATAAATTTAATTATTAGATTTCAAATCCTAGTAATAGATTGGATATTGTTCCATGAAATTATATAGAGCATACATATCATTGTCAATGATTTTAGAGGGGATTGGTAAATTAGAATAGGACGTGAGAAGCAGTTTGATTGTGGATTTAACAGAAATATAAAATTATTATGTAAAAACAGAAATAAAATTATTGAAATTATTATTTGAAGGGGATAGGTAAAATTGTGCATGTGTTTTCACAGTTTAATTTAATTAATCTCTTTTCCAAGCAACTGAAATCATAGGGTAAAGGGTACATTCTGGGCACACCTGATTCCTGCGAAGAATGTTCTCTTGCACCTGAGTGCCAGGTTTGGTAAGTCTGAAGCACCTGATGTAAGCCAGGGGGATCTTTGTCACTAAAGTGTATTTGAACTGCAGAGAAAGTCACCAACTCACACCCAGTGCAAGAAAACCAGATGAAAAGCTCAGGGGAAAAAAACCAGCTGAAAAAGTTGGAAGTTGAGGGACTAAAATTCCATGGGACAAGTGGCCACCTCTGTTCTCCCAAACTCAGACAAAAAACAAGCAAGCAAGAACTCTTGCACATGCTAAGCTGTATTAGCAGAAAAATCCAAAAGGTTTATGCCGCTTGTGAGCTTGAGATCTTTGCAGATATTGATCAGAGGACTTTTTACAATGGTGTGTAGTGAGAGGACAAGGGGGAATGGCTTCAAACTGATGGAGGGCAGGGTTAGACAGGATATTGGGAAGAAATTCTTTATTGTGAGGGCTGAGGCCCTGGCACAGGCTGCCCAGAGAAGTTGTATCTGCCCCGCCCCTGGGAGTGTCCAAGCCAGTGGGGATGGGACTTGGAACAACCTGATCTGGTGGAAGGACCTCTAAAAAAGTCCCATTTCTTTAGCTGACCACTTAAAGGCATTTGTTTGGAAAAGCCTGAAATGCCCCCAGTCTGTAGTTATGTTCCCCTTATGACAATCCCAACCAGAACAGCACATTTTGCTTAAATTCAGCCCAATACAACTCCTCACACTTGTGTTTGCAGCACCTAGTGCAGCACAGGAGAAAGAGGGGCTGGGGGCACCACACTGCAGTGGGAAATATTCTTTTCTTTGTATTCCTGAGTCATTTCTGTCTGGCCAGAACTGCTGTTTGAAATGTGCATAACCACTGACCGTGACAATTATTGTCTGATGAGTGTCATGGAGAGCAAACAGCAATAATATCCCCTTGTGCTTGTGACATAGTCTGTGGGCTAACAAACTAATTACCACTGTCTGAATTCCACGTTTCCTTCCTCCAGAAATGAAGAGTGCCCTTTGCCAATTGCAGTTTACTCCAAGATCTGGCACCTGCAGACTTCAGCCTGGTCCTCCAAGATGCCTGAAATGGAAGATTATGTAATGCAGATGCCCATGTTGGTTGAAGACAGTTAAATAAATATACAGTGATTTTCCACTCATGCACATCATAAACATTGCCAAATATTTTAAAAAGCAGAGGAGTTGCTCCACAGCCTTTGGGATGAGCACAAGCTGCAACCCCACTCAGCACACTTTGCAGAATAAATATAAAAACCTAAAACTGAGCTGGATCAGTTGTCCAGTTTGCTCACATGTGCTGAAGGTTCGAAAGGCAAAGATTCAAACCTGACCTGAGTCTGCTCAGTTCACAAAAGGTTGGCAGGTAACCTCTGCCTTCACTGAGGGCTGCACAGATCCTTGTGCAAACACAAGGTCTTTCCTCCCTGGCTGTCAGAGCCACTCTGCCCCAGCATGCTCCTGCTGTGGCTGGGAATACTCACTGCTGGGTCACTGCTGCCTCTGCCAGGGAAGTGCACAGGCTTCTTACACAAGGAAAACCTTGCAAAGTAAGGATTTTGACAAGATTCAGCTGGTGTATAGAATATTCATTTCTTATTCTCTTTTTGGAAGCTGTTCCCAAATGCAGGGATAATGCCAAGTTCACAGACACTTTCAGTGTGCATGGAAGAATGAACCACTGAATAAAAACCAGACATTTCTTTAAATGCATCTCCAGCTTTCCATCCTTCCCAAGTGACCCCCAGCTTCTCACACCTTCAGTGACTGAAGGGGGGATAATACTGAATAGACAAGATGGACAGGGGGGAAACAAAATCAAACAAACAAAATAGTGCAAGATAAAGTTTTTCTATGACCTATTTTCATGTCATGGAAACCCCCAGAAGAGCCTGTGGTCACTGCTCACAGTGGGTTGGAACACTTGTTTTTGAGGTATTTACTAACAAATTCAGGGTATTTGCTTCAGCTTCAGCTCCAATGTTGAATCTTTAAAGCCACACATCATAATTGGAGACCTTGTATCAGTGTCCAGTTTTACTCCCAAGCTATTCCTTCAGAGTACACTGAGGCACTAATTAATGCAGCCTTGGGACCAGCCTGTACCTGCACACAAAACTACTTTTGTAAGCTACACACTTGTGATCTGAGGTCCAAATTTAATGTAAGATAAACTAGACATTCTGCTGTTGCAGGAGAAACCAAAACATCCCTGAGAAGGAAAGGCCAAGATGAAAAATTAGCAAAGCAATTATCATTACTGAAAGTAGGAAACTAATTTAAGTTTTTAATTCCAATCCTGTAAAGGTTGATTTCTAACTTGCAAGTAAGAAGACAAATCCTACCCTGGAGGCCAACTTACTGCATGTTCTCCTAATTTTTTAAAGTTCTTTAGAAAATACTTGCCTTGCAATAAGAAAGTAGAGAGACATGGAGTTGTTAAGCTGAATTGCTCTGCATATTGTCTTACAAGTATTTAAAGAGATTTGTGATAATGAGCTCTTCTAACAAAGGCAAGATCCAACAGATTAAAATTAAAGTTGGAAAAAAAATTGGAAAGAATTAAGGATTAGACTATTGGAACAAATAATGTTAAAAACATGGTATTTAAAAATCAGATGTTTAATAAATATTTCTCATTTTATGGAAACAACCAGCACTCCTACACTGCTGCTAAAGCCATTCACCTGCAGTGCCCCTTTCCAGGCTCTATCCATGGCTCTCTCCAGAGGTTTCCCCTGATGACCTCCAGCCTTTCCCTTCACCTCCAAACTGCAAGGCAGAGCAGCACGAGCACTGAAACACTGGAATGCTGCCATAAAGGAACAAATCCCTTCAGCAGCTACACAGGGGAAGGCTCAGAGGGTTCCCAAATAACTCTCTGTGGCTTTAATGCCTCTTTCCTGCATCCTGACCTCCCTCACAGGGGGGTTGTGTGAGGTACAAGGATACTGACCATCATCAGAGGCCCTCTGAAAAAGAATAACTTAATGAAAACTTAGTGTTTGCTATGGTAATTCTGGCTGAAATTTAAAATGACCACCTCATTGCTTCATTTTTGGGCTTTTTTTTTCCTCCAGACAAGATTCCTTACATTTGATACATGCGGATGGGCACCTGACTGCTCCAAGTTCACTGCTGAAAAGGCTCATGAAGTTTAGATGGGAGGAGGTGGAAAAAAAAGCCAAGCACCTGGAAAACACTTCATTGCTTCTTTATTTAGATGCACCCACAGTACAGAGCCTCTTGAGCATGTGCAAAAGAGGAAGATAACACATTTATAGCTGGGAGCACCATTGAGTTTGAGTTTCTTTGATACCACTTTTAAGAAAGTAAACTGTTTCCAAAGAATGACATTTGAATCCAAGAGTTTAAGACCTGCTTGTACTTTATCCAGAGGTGGAAGATATTTTTATTATTACTTGGATGTAGAGTAGAAGACATTTTCACAGTCTGGTTAGACCAGTCTATATATTTTCATATGCACCTTTTAATATATATAAAAAAGTTTCATTTTTCCCCCTACCCATAGATAGTTAGATGCACCTAAGTTTAAAAACAGTAATGGGACCAGAGCATTCCTATGGGGAAAAATGAACTTTTGCTGCCCTCTCCTGCTTAAACAATGAAATGCTAAAATATTAAGATCTATGAATCTAATGCTAACCTTGAAACAAAAAGCATGACAGGTCATTCACTATACTACAATCAAAAATAGGACAACAAGAAGAAATGTATTGGTACTATTTATATTTGAAAACTCCTCATGGCTCCATGAGGTTATGAATACAACATATTTACAGCAGGTGATCCAGGTAACAAAAACTCTTACTCAGAGAGGTCGTGATAAAAAGCACACGCTTCTGTGGATGGGAAGCAACACTTGGATAAAAGTTTTCTAGCAAAAGTAGTTCCATTTTCTTTCAAAATGTTGTTTCATAGAGTTCAAAATGGAAAACTGGGCTACATAAAATCTGCTGCACATACCAACTAGGAAGAACTAATTCATGGCTCACTCCAGAGCTGCTAAGGGAAGCACAGGAGCCAAATTTAAAAAGCTGTAAGTAAATAAAAACATTCTTCAACCTTGAGCATCATCTCTCTTGTCTTCTTTAAGGGCAACTGCTTTGGGATAGTGGTGTCACACAATTAAGAGAAAAGGGCATCTTTGTTTCAAAAGACAGAACTAAAAGGAAATTATGTCAGTTTTACTTGGAGGGAGAAGAATCTCATCTTTCCCACTCCTCACAAAACAATAAAGAGCTTTTTAGAGCCCATAATGTATTTTCTTTTCCATCAAGTGAGAGAGCCTAAGGCTGCACTTACGCACATATAATGCAAGTACAGCTGCTGCATTTCTTACTCAAGCAATTCTTGGCTCCAACACCCTCGATTTTTCCATATATGAGAACAGATAAAAAAATAATTTAAACCCTTTTACTTATGCTAACAAAACCAAGATTAAATTTACTGTAACCCTGCTAGCAAACGCTCCAATGGCATTAGAATACCTTTATTTAAAGCATTCTAACCTTTGGAAGAAAGACAAAAAATACTCAAAAGCAACAAAAGGAAAACAGTACGGGAGACGTGCAAGTTGAAGAAAGCAACATGTGGTCAATTCAGAGTGTATGGGAGGAACTTTACTTGCACAGTTGTTACATCCCCATGACCCAATGCCCTCGCAGCTCCTTCCTGTGAGCAGACAGTGCCCAACCCTTCCCCCTGAGACCAATGTGGCCCAGGACACGCAGGACCACCCAACGCCTGCCAGACGAGCAGTCAAGAACAACACTGACACCAACAAAGGTGGTTTGTGGAACTCAAGAAGCAAACTAACAAAAGTGTAATTTATGATGCACTGATCACGCTTGGGCCCACGGGCTGCCTTCCTCTTCCTCCTGCTGCAGCTCCAGCGGGAGCAGTGGGAGCCCTGCGGGGCCGGACACGGCGCTGGGGCTGCGGCACACGCGGGGTCCTGGCAGCAGGTGCTTCTTCAGGTGCATCACCCAGCCTTTAGAGTCAAGTGACTTCACAACAACAGCACATCATCTCCTTCTTGAAGGAACATTCCTTCTCAGAAGTGATAAATCATCTATGAACGTCAGACACTCCCCGCTGTCCCCGCGGCAGAGGCCACGAAATATTGCAACCCACCAGGTTCTGGTCAGTTTTGTATGATCAAGAGTAGAATGACATGGCAAAACCAAAAATAGTTATGAACAAACAACACTCACCTAAACTCTAAGTACAGGACAAGGTGCTTTTTCTAATTTCACATTGTTGTGTTTTACTCCACCAGGTGAAGAACATCAAGTTTTATTCCTCCATTCTTTCTCAGTTTTGCACAATGGAACATAGTCTTTGAGCATGAGTTTGAGTCCACCCTCTTGTACTGTGAAACGATCATTTCACACAGAAATCACACTAGCAAGTTGGTTTTTTTGGTAACAGAAATAAAAGACTGTCAAAATCAATGGGCTAAGGGACATGATTTGTTATAAATTTATTTAATCTTCAGTATTTCAGCTTGCACCTTTGCTTCAGCACTTTAAAATAAAATGTTTCAACTATGACAGTAACTGCCTAATTTACATTGAGTCCCAGTCAATGTTCTTAAAAGAAGCTCATAGTAATCCCATTAAATCATGTTGTGTTTGGTGTTGCATATGACTAGTTCCACTTTTTTTTTCTTTCCAGAATTAACAGTGTCAAGTTCTTACAAAGCCTTGAGTTTACAGCATTTGTGTGTGCAGACCCAGGAGTACAAACTGTGACCTGATAATCCTGAAACAGTCAGTAGTCTAGGAGGGAATTCGTTTTTACTTTTTTTTTTCCGTGCCTGAAAACAAGAAAACTTCAAATTCTACTGTATATTTAAATGGTAGGAAGAAAAATATACAAGCTTGTATTTATACTGTATTTCTATCAATGGCAACAGGTCATAAATTCATGTTTGCAACTATCACAAAGACTCATGAACACCAATTCATTTTTATACTGTAAATACTGCTGGATTGATGGTTTAGGATTATCAATTCACTGTTGTCATATGTCTATAACAATTCAAAAGCATCCTGGAGAAAAATCCTGAAACACATACCTTCCGGTATAGAATAATGCAACTGCATTAGCTAAATATATACTGTACAGAAGTCTTATCAGCATTTTACCTACCAAAGATGTAAGATTCCACTTTCAAATACAAAGCAGATAGCCAATAATGTATACTTATAATACAGCCCTCTTCTTTGTTTTTGTATTTTTTTTCCTCTTTTGTTTTAAACAATTTGGTCACAATGCACCTTTGATATAAAAGCATTTTAAACTTTATTATTAATACTCAGAACATTAGGATTTCCAGAATTTTTTTTTCAGTAGCATTTGTAGAACCACTTTTGGTAACAAATACAGTAGTTAGGAATGAGCATCCAGATGAGAATGCAGAAGTGTATTATCCAGAATCCTTTCCCGCTAAGACCATAGGGCTGGTACTGTGATGAGTAATAGTACTAGAACCACAAAAACACTAGAGTATGTTTCTTAGAGGCTACATCCTCTTTTGCTGGAACACTTTATAAATACATATTAAAAAGTAAGGCAACAACTCCAAACTGTCCAAACTGCTATCTCAACTCAATTTCCAATTAGATCCATGACCACTGGAGATCAATTTCATGCTTGTGTTGTTTAGCATGTGTCTTTATTCCTTCAGAATGGTCCAGTAAGAACATACTGTAATAATTTAGCAATTGGTGTTTCTAAACCAACTCTGGTACATGTGTCCAATGCTGCATCACTAATACTGGTTAGGTATTGAAGTCCAGGGTGTTACCACTGCCCTTTTTTTTTCCATGGATTGTGGACACTAATTTGGATTTGCAATAAATAGGTGCACGAATCCAAAGCTCCCTTTCCTACTATGTTTATCACCTACTCGTTTTTTAATTCCTAATGTTCAAATTAAGGAAGCACCAGAGACAGCCTGGTACTAAAAAAATGCTCACACCAGTAAACAAAACTTTTATTCAGGACCAATGTTTTTCATGGCCCTGATCTGAATGGACATTCAACTTATGAAGATATGCAAAAGGAAAAGAAAGTCAAATTACAGTAAAGTTATCCAGAGAAGGAGGATGTTACACAAACTCATAAGGAAATGACAGTCTTTTTTCTCTTTTACTATAAATACACGTAACAGTTTAGCAGAAAGACAAGCTAAATTTTAAGATTGTTCACATTTGAAAGTTGTATTATACTCTCTGCTAACGATAAATAAGGAACAGGTCCTGACAATGGAATCTGACATTGCAATTTTCATCAACAGATCTTTGAAGACTGGTTTTAAAGAAGGGTTAAAACAATGATTATGTTTGCAAAGTTCTGAGAAGTCCATCTGTTGTCCAAACTTTGGATTAAAGTCCTTATTTTTTTCCTTTACTTAGAGACAGGTATATACAGTGCTGTTGTAATAATGAAACAAATGTGAAATCTACTGTAAAGTTGCACAATACAGAAAACTGTTGCTCCATCTTCTACTACATAAATGTGTGACTCCACAGGTTAATAATGCTGTTTTGTATTTTTGTTAAGTTGGAATTATTCCATCACGTCTAAGACCTCTCTTTAATTCCAAATCCTCCAGTTTTTTCCACAGTTCTTCACGCTCTTTCTCTTTCTTCTTCTCACTGACAGATGAAATAAAACAAAGAGTTAGCAGGAGACAATACTGGAGATAAATAATATTTATGCTAAAAAATACACAGCTGACATTAAATAGCTGCACTAATTTTCTTGAACACAACTGCAATTTTCCTAACATATATGTTAACTTTTTTTAGTATTTTCTCTTTTATTTCTTTTTGTTACCTACATAAATTTAACTAAACAAAGCAGTATGAGAAGAGCATAACATGTAAGCTGAGCAAAATGAGTGTTCATAGACACTAATTTGCAATGAGGAATTAAAAAATGCAGTGGACTTTTACTACAGAACTGATCTGTCAAAATTATAAAAATTAACATTTTGGACTAAGTTATGTAATTATTTTCATGTTTATTTATTTAAGATATAAATAATCTTGTAAATCACAGCAACTTTCTAGAAAGCATTCACTGATCCTTTTAGAATCACTGTTTTTACTTACATGACTGCTGGCTTCCCTATAGCTTAGGCACCAACCAAGGCAAAGTTCAACCTACAAGATGTGCCTTTTGTGCAGTGAGTTACTCTTTTTCCACACCAAATTCCTGCAAGATCTGTGTAGCATTTGCTTTAAAAACAGACTTTAGTGGCTGATTTGAGAAAATTAAACAGCAAACCTAACATTTACTTTACCTGCATTGTTTGCTTTCTAAATTTCCTGTCTCTGCCACAGCTTACTGTGAATAAATCTCCTTGAGACTGCAAGGCACAAAATGCTCTCAAGTTCTATGACATCACCTTGTAGGTTTAGGTGAAATGGAAATCTAACAATGACAGATACACAGATTCTCTGCCAGTCACATTACAGAAGCCTTGAGAAGTATTTCAAGGGATTAGAACCATTCCTACACACTTTGATTCACTCAACATTCCAACATTTGGCTCACTTGTTTGGAATTCTGATTTCCCAAGAGGATTTTAAACATATTAAAAAATACAAACAACTTTCAGATAAATCCCTGAAGAAAAGTAAAGGGGGAAAAAAGAGCCTACTGTTACTAGAAAATATTTAAAATTAAATACAAGAATAAGTGAAATAGCCTTACATTTTCAGGCTACTTACCAATATTTATCTTCTAATCATTAGGAAATACCTGCTTACCTAAAGGTCTGTTAGAGGATGATCACCTCACCCAACTTACCTATTTGACCTATCCTAGCCATTAATATTGAACATATTTCTCCCCAGGCTTTAAGTGGTATCAAAGCTAACCTTCTAAAATGTGGTTTTATTAAGATGCTAAAGATTTTCTGAAAACCTTAAGGTAAATATCCTGGTTTATACATTCAGATTTTAAAATTATAAGAAGCAAATAAAAATGGTGAAATGGTTAGCACCAGCCCTGGTAAGAAGTACAATGTCAGCAGGTGCAAAAGAAATTCTTTGTGCAGTTCAGCCACTAAACCTCCCCCGTTATCCAGACATGGGACACACCACTGCAGTGTCTGGTGCTGTTCAGAGCAGAATTTCTCATCTTAAGGGGCAAAGTGCAACCACAAATGGATTCAGGTCACCAAGCTGCCTCAGTGAACATCTGGACTAGATGATCAGTCCTAAAACTCTCTGCCTTTTTGCCAGGAAACCACAGTGTTTGTCTCAACTGCACGTGACTGGCACTTATGTATACACAATACATATCAAGAGTACGCTTCTTAGTTCAAATATATCTCTAAATAAGTCTCTACAAGTAAAATACCATATTAATGAACTAGCCTGTTATGTGCAGATATTTTGGGGTATAAAACAAAGAGCAACAAAAGGCCAGTGACTCCAGCCACACAAGCCAAAAAACTACAACAGCCAAGAGACTTTCAAGGTTGGACTACCCTAAAAACCTCTGTTGACTCACAGTGCCCTCTGCATTGCTTGGGGAAACCCTGAGTCACAGTCAAAGTATGGCTTAAATAAAGCTGTAACCTGTTCAAAGTTCCTGAAATTTGCTCATTTTTTCACCTAATCTTTGCCTAAGGTGAAACTTTTGAGAAAAGATGCTGCACTGTAATGGAGAAATAAAGATTAGGGAAAATGGGAGAAAAGACAGGAAGCCACTGGAGTTGAACTAATGCCTCTATGAGTGGTGTATTTAATGGATCCTGCATGCTGAAAGACTCAGATACAGCAGGACCTCTGAATAAGAAACAAAAAGGCTAAGAGATGGCTCTTTGCTTTAAGATCACATCCAGCCAACAAACAGCAGCTTGGAAAATCAAATCTTAAGGGTTTTCCCCCATGTCTCTTTCCAAACCTCAGTGTAACTTTTTTAAGTCTTTAAGCAAAGTGTTAACTTTCAGTTACCTTTCAACCCTTGTTTTCCTTCTATCACTGAAGATCTTTATAGACCTAAGTGCTTTGGAATGTGGAGTCAAAAAGGAATTGCATGAGGAATGTGATTCCCAAGCCATGCAATGGATACTGTATTTAATAAAGCCTAAAGAACAACCTGCACACAATCTCACATCCTGCAATGAGAAGCCCAATGAGCAGGCAAGGGCAAAAATGGGGCAGTGTCTATTATGCCTGAGATTCTGCAACTGCACCTGAGTGTAAGGGGAGAACTAAACTGCAGGCCATGTGCACAGCTGACAAAAAAAAAGCTTTAAAAAGTTACCGCTGACGATCTGACTTGTAAGTGGCTGTCAGCTCGTCAAACATGGTGCTGTTCATTTCCATAAATGCCTTCAACACATTGTAGACTAAAGCCACAATAGCCCTGTGAAACATGGAAAAAGAAGAAAGAAGAGAATCCATTAGTTTCAGGTGAAATCAAACGTGAAATAAAAAGTGTCTTCTCTTCCCAGCCTTTCTGTGACCAATTCTGTTCCTGCAAGTATGGTTATGTAAATTCTTCGATTTCACTGAAACGACTTTGGATTAACATACTTAAAGGTGAGAATCAGCTTTCATGTCCCTACTGACTACTGAAATGGAGCAGGCCAAAACTCTAGGGTGAAAGGCAACAACAGAAAGCTATTACATATAACTAGTCTCTTCCCTCATGCTGTGGAGCAATTCTGAATGCAACTTCAGAGATTCAAATCATCAATGCTGGCAGAAGGAATAGAATTCATACACAAAATGAAAGTGATTCATATTTCCTTATGACTCTTCTGTGAAGCTGAATATTCAGTGCATCTATGCAAAATACAAAGCTGTATTTCAAGAGTGATTTCCTTGTGCTCATGCAGTTCATATTCATTTTCCCTTTCACAGTTCCTGATCCACTACTCTGGCTGTCATATTCAGACCCAGGGCTGCTTAAGAAGCAGCTCTTCAGCCAGGAGGCAGTGAATCAACAGTACAAGTGCCAGGAACCTTTGGAGCTAATCCTTACAGGACACACAAACTATGTGCCATTTCCCACGCACCCCTGTCTCTCTCATCTCTTTAAATAAACTTTCATTTTTGTCGCCTACATGAAAAATTTTCTTATAAATATAAGAATTCTTTAAATAGCTCCTTTATTTTAGATGTGTCTTTACCTGGCTCGTGTAACAAAATTACTATGGGTATGAAAACGTTGTGAATTGGGATACTGGAATATTCTCATTACCAGAAGCATCTCAGTGCATAGTATTAATTAATAAGGTTGGAGACTGGTACTGGAAAATGTCTTTTTGTGACCAGTGTTAAGTTACAGAGGCTTTCCAGCAGTATTAGATTTGTCATGTAAGCACACAACCCTCAGAGTTTGACAAGGTACAGGACAAAAAGACCAATGTTTGAAAAGATGAAACATTTTACAGTAAGGTCTCAAAGCAACTGGGACCTGAACAAAGCACAGCTCATTAAAAATACCGTCTTTACTAAATGCTAATCATCTTGACTTAGAAAAACTTTCCAACTAAAATAAAGGATATATGTCATCTTACTGCAATAGAATTTTTCATAAAAACACTTTTTACTAGGCCATTCAGTTTAAAATAAAATTGCCTAATTATCACAATATCAATGCTAAGTAACTGCTTAATTATTGTCATACAGAACAGCTGTATTTAAATAAGTTTAGAAAAAACAACCCAACCTAAGAACATACTGTCTGTTTCATGGATGTTTAAAAAAATGCCAACACCAAAAGTCTCACAGAGGTATCAGTTGATGACACAGTCACAAAGCTTTATTAATGCCAACTGATATTCTTCTAGACAATTTAGAATCAGGTTTAAGAGCCAACCCGTTTATAAAAAAACTGCGTAGGAGAAACACTTGATGAGCAACATTTTTCCTTCAATAACAATGTAACATTTAATTTCTTCTTTTTTCCAGCTTGTGAGAAGGCCTATTTTTATCCTACAAAGTAGTGATTTTTGTACACATACCAGTTAATTAAAAACACTGAGACAAGCTCAAGTGCAGACTAATATATATTGTCATTAACAGAGCTGCACTTGCTCAGAGCAGCTTTGAGTCTGCATCCCTCCCATTCAGATGTTGTGCAGCAGACATTCCCTGAATTTATCAGTGGGATGTCAAATGGTAAGAGATAAAGTGTAAATGCACAAACTTACGGATTCCAGTGCTCTTTAGAAATCCTGTAAAGGCTGGAAAACATGATGGGAAGTATAACGTTTGAGTTCTCCTCTATCAAACTCATGATGTATTCATTATTCCAATAATACAGCGCTCTTTCAGCCACCTTTGAGTCAAAGAAATAAAATAGGAACAGGAATTCAGATATCTGTAATTTTGTGATTTTCTGATAAAAAAACCAATCACAGAGAAAATCCACGAAGATGAGCTAACAGAGTTTATTAGTTTTGGAATTAAACTACTCTAATCAGTAGCATAACATGCATTAATGGAATTAATTTCTATCCTGTAGTTCTGAGCCCACAGCACCCACTCTCTGTTTCCTGAGCAATGTGTTATTGCTCACTGAAGACAGTGTGCAGACACAGCATCAGTTGAGGAGAGGAAGGAAGAGCAGATAGACTTCCCATCACCCTTTCCCTCAAAATCAGGAAGAGTGCAGTTGCAAAAAAACCAGCAGCGCTGGGATAACAGAGGAAGGAGACAGGGAAAGGCCCCACAGCTGGGCTGGATAAGGGAGGAGAAATCTTAAGTGTGGGGAAGGTACCAAGGACAGTAATTACCCTGGAGAGGAGCTGGGGGTAGGAAGGAGGATGCTGATCTGAATTATGATTAAAAAAAACGTGTAGTCCAAGGAAGAGCTGAAAAGCCACACCTGTCTTTGTGCCAGGACAGATCACCAAGCTTAATATGGAGACACTACAGGCCATGAACTCTATATCCTCTTCACATATCCATTTACATCCCATGCATTCCCCTTCCTCCCATTATACAATGTGATTAAAACAGGTTACAGTTTGTGTCACCTCTAACCAGACACGTGGGTACACAGAAGGAATTAAGTCAGAAAACAGGAACTGCACCAAAACCAGGGAGTAAATCCATCCTCCAGGGTGTATAGGGCCAGCACCTGCCACCACAGTGAGAGGAGTTCAAAGCCTGCTTGGACACAGGTTAAGGATTTGTGAGGGGCTCAGAAGGAGAAGCTCTGTGCTGTAAGCCCAAACAACTCCAGCAAGTTATTAATGGAGCTCAGACCTAACCTTCCACCCCAACGTAATCCTCTTCCACAGAGGACAAGTACTTAAAAACATAACATAGAATAATATTTACATTTGGGAGGAGTTATGTTTGAAACTGAGACTATACATTCCTATATAAACAATAACCTTTACCACTGACCTGAAAATGAGGGCTAGAGACACACTTGGCAATTTGTTTAAACAAGGGTTCCTGGATTTTGACAAATTGTGATGGTTCAATTACATCCAAGATTTCCTCCAGCTCTCCTAGGAACATGACCTAAAGACAAAAAAGAAAGCATTGAATATAAAACCTCCAAATCATCTTGTTCTGCAGAATGCTGATAACCTCCAAATTCTAGTGCTTCAGGAAGAAATGGAAACCTCACTCAGTTCAGTGAGACCCTCTCGCAAAAAATGTCATCAGTTCTACCACCGGCAGCTTTTGTCCTTTAAACAAGGACAAGTTACTTCTTCAAGTGCTGCATTTAAAATATTTTGAATGAAATTCAGAATTGCACCTGTATAAACATCCATGCTGAAAACCTTGTCTCATACAAAGATCTGAACAAAGGCTTAAACTTCAGTAATTAAGGAGATTCTCCTAATTTGAGAGAAACATTGAAAATAACAGTTTTGCTGTTTCACAAAACCTCACTAGGGAGACTCTGATTTGCATCTGAAACAAAAATGCACATGTTTAACATGTATCTTTTACATGTCTAGTAGGTAAACACCACATAAAGTATGCTTCATCCTCACTGGAAAAATACTGTCTTCATATATAAACAATTCCAAATCTAACAGAGTTTTCCAACCTATCCTTAACTATGTTTATTTTCTCCTTTCTAAAATATTCTCTGCAGCAGAACCAGGAACTATTTTGTGAATAGGAACCAGACTTATCAAACTTTGCACAGTCAAAACTGTTCAAAAAACTAGAATTAAAGTATTGAAAAATCATCTACAAGAAAAAATATCAAGATTCACCACAGCATGCGCTATCAACCATGAATTAAAGATCCCTGCTTATTTTGTTTTAGAGCAAAATAACTCTTTCTTTTTCTTTGTAATACTAGCATATCACTTACCTCTTTCTGACTGCAGGTTTTTGGCCAGAATTTCATTAAACCTCTAATGACCTAAATTAGAAGGAAAAAGAAGTTAGATATTTTACTTTTCTCTCTACAGGGTAAATCATTCATAGTGGAAAAAAAAACATGAAAGAAATATTTACTGGTTCTGTGAGTGAGGGGTCCTTCTCCAGAAACTGTACTATGCAATACGCCAGCTGTGAAGAAGTAAGAATTTACAAAAACAAAATTAGAACATTTCTATAAAGAAACCACAAAACTCCAACTTTTTTAAAAATAAAAACTTAAGGCAAGATGCTATTCAGCTCTCTCAAACTACATCCAATTTTAGATTGAGAGGCAGAGTTTGCACTGTGCAAATCCATTCAAAGTTCAGTTTTCATAAGAAACAAGTTTATAAGAAACAATTGTTCTATACAAGAACAATTAGAATGACAAAGGAGCACATAAAAATCAGAACAACTTGGAATTCTAAATACAGTCATACAAGCAATGTTTTGAAGCTTCTGCTATTCTCTTAAAGTGCAACTTTTTACTAATTTTATACAGCAAAATCATGAGAATTCTTGCAAGATGAGTCGACACAGCTAAAACCTGGAATAACATACTTAGAAGGCAGAGCTTTATCACCATAAGAAATACTGAAAATTTTCACTATCTGAAAATCAGAGAGAAAGGCAACAGGTAGCAGTTATCAGAGAAAAAATTACATCATGAAATCTGAAGGTATAAAAAGATGTATGAGAGCATAAAGTGCAGTATTAAGGAATCTGTGAGGGAGAATATTAAATGGAAAAAATGTGGGTATCAGTATTCAGAAGGTTGCCAGGGTGCAGAAGAGCCTTGACAGGACAAGACTAAGGAAATCCAAACATCCTCTTGGGAGAAAGAATGGGAAAGGCAAACTTGTGAGAATGAGGATAGAGCAGAGAGGAAAACCTAGAGAGAGAGCTTAACTACTAAATAAAATTTCCAAATTATTACAGATGTCTGTTATGCTTTTAATTACCTAATCAGAACAGAAGCTAGATATTTATCATACAAAAGATACTGCATTAATTTGGAAAAAATCAATTGTATTTTTTTTCCACATTTAGAATTTTCCCTCCATTTTTATGTTCATGTAATTAAATTTACAAAACAACCTTTAAAAATATACATATAATTCTTACTGAACAGAAAATATTTCATAATTTCTACCTGTGCATGGAAGAGTGATAAACTCCTGACTGTGTGTAAAGGGATCAGCACCTTCACCAGAAACTGTTTATGCTCTGCCTTGAGAGGTAAAGCAAAACCATTGATAATACTGGAAATTAGAAAAGAAATATTTGTTAGTGTCATCATCACAGAGAGCATTACTGAGATCTGAACAAGCACTTTCTAGATTAAAATATATTTAGCAGTCAGCAGCTGTTTACAAACAGCACTTGTAAACAGCTGCTGACTTTGGTCCTGCTTTATATTAGCAGGGCACTACATATCCAGGTAGCAATCCAGCTCCCATTAGGAATAATCACAAAACAGCTGCACAAACCTGCTGCCAAACAGAGAAGACCTTGTCTATGTGGTCTGTAAATTCATCTGAGCAAGGTGGTCTTGAGTAATTAACCTACCAAAAGTAGACTCACTCAAAACATTCCCTCTGCTAAGTGTGCTCAGAAGAAAATAATCCTCCAGCATGTAAGGACGAAGCGTGCAGTGTTTAATGGACTCACACACGTAAAATCAACCCAACACTTTGGCTGTAACTTGTAGTTCTATATTCTTGGCAAAGATGTGACAGAGATCTGCACATGGGCTTAAAGATGAGCATGTGCACACATCTGTTTGCAGAGTCAAGGATTATCATAATACTTTTTCCGAATCTGACACTATCCTGACGTGTCCAAAGGGAAGTCTGAGTTAGATAATAAATAAAGACTCCTTTACCTTCCTAAAATTTCCAACAGTTCAGCTACGCCATTGAAGTGTTCAGTTTCATAAACAAATCTAAAAAAAGAAAAGTTAAATATAAGCAATATATCAGTTTCCTAAAGGGTTCCTAAGTGAAAAGCCCCTTCTTCCACAACTTACCGTAGAAAAATATTATTAATCTGTTTTCGGATAAATGCTCTAAGGCCCAGGAACTTGCCATAAATTCTGTGCAAGACTGTTTTTAGGTAGTCTCGTTCCCGAGGGTCTTCGCTGTCAAACAGCTCCAACAGCTGTGTTTAAAGGAAAAAGAGAACTGAAACAGGAGACATTTGACAAGCAGGACGCACAGACTTCTGTATGAAACTGAATTCATGAAAACACATGAGTCAAAGAATGTGACATGCATGTACCCCTGGAGTAGATATCCAGTATTAAAAAAATCTGCTGGAACCTCAGTATAGCATCATAAAACTCAGAATAATAAATTTGTGATTAACTTGCTCCAAAATGCTGCCTTTCTTCTCCCCAAAAATAAATAAGATAAGACAGTTTGCCTTTTACCATCCACCATTCCCTGACTCTGCAGAACCAGAAGATCCTCCTTTGCTCTAACACTTTGTTCTCACAAGGTTGTGTCAAGGTCACATTTTTCTAATTGTTTGTAATTCATATGATGAGCTCTTAAGCCTTCCTAGTGATTGCATGGCCCTCATGCTGTGGAAAGACTCAACAGGGAAGTCCATGCCAGCACTGGATCTGCTGCTATGGGATCTCCACCAATTGCCACAAATCAAAAGCATCAGAGGGAATGAACAAAATGGTGATTTCATTATCAATGCCAATTAAAAAACAAAACAAAACAATGAATAAAGGAAAAAAAAATAATAGAAAACCCACATTTACTAAGTAGCTCTTAAATGGTTATGTGAGATTCAGAAGGTGTTTTAGTGTCTGGTATTATACAAAACATATCCCAAACACTGACACTTGAAGCTGCATGAAATGAGCAGCAGG
>NW_005054303.1:10108381-10118798 GCF_000277835.1 Geospiza fortis | reverse complement strand
GCAGGAATGTCACCTGCACTTCTTTGTTTTATTCCCCTTGAACCCTCTACCACAACAGCATGAGCTTTCCCTTAGCCACCCTCTTCATTTTTTTTTGTGACACCACAACATTGGGTATTCTGGTGGATGTTTGGAATAAATTCAGAGGTAAACTTTAAAGCAAAAAGCACAACCAACTGCCACAAATGTGCAGAAACCAGGGAATTTTAGGTAATTTTTAGTAATCATAGGCAACCAGTATCTGTCTTGCATGAAAAAAAGTAACTGTGAACCAGTACCTGTCTTGCAAGAGAAATAGAGAGATTGTCAAACAGGTCTTACAAATGGGTAAGATGCTGTCAGAAAATCATTACAGGAGTGGCAGAAAACAAAATTATCTTAGATTCACAAACAGATCAATTATAAATACCTATTGCAAGTAGATATGTCAGTGTATGAATACACCTGATCTCTGTTAAACTACTATATATCTTTGAGAAGGCGAAAAAAGATAGGAAAAAAATATCATTAAAAGTTGTTAGGCTGTCTGGGGTTTTGCTTTCCAACATCCAGGTCTAGGACTGATGTACATATTCTTCCTCATTGTTTGGAACATTTCTGCAGCTTGCAGTGAGACCTCACTGTATCCTCCTTGCAGTAAGAATCTCTGGTGGGGATTTCATGAGGGAAGTATGAGGTTTGTCAGCTGCCCTCCAGAGGTTATAAACACATTGCTCTCCTCAATTAGTTCTGGATTTAAATAAATAAATAGTCACCTCATCCTTCCCCAAATAGCACATCTCAGCCTAAGACAGCAAACAGCTGGAAGCACTTATGTTTTTTGTTTTCTTACTGGATTGAAAAGCATTTATATTTCCAGTTCTCTTATGCAGATCCTCTCTGGAAACATTGCTAAACTAAGTCTCTCATTAAAAAAATAATAATAATAAGACTATTATTTTGCTATGTCCAATTTGTTTTCAGGTTTCAACAATAAAGTCTTATTTTTATGAATTAGCAGCAAGACTTCCATAATTTATTTTGACTATTCTAAACATACATAGAAAAGGGAAATTAAATTTTCCAAAATAGCAACCTACATAACAGAGACTTGTGGATATATTTGAATAGTATGTCTCTTAGCAACCACTGCCAACCATTTCAAACTGTACATAAGCAGGCTTTAGAAATGAACAGCTACACTGGTAAATACAGTATTTTATTAAAACATACAGCTGAAAGCCAGAAACACAGCTATACTTAATAAAAGAAAGCAAAAAGCAAGTAAACAAGCAAAAAGTTTGAGGAAAAAGTCCATTAAAAGCCTAACCTTTTAAATTTTTTTTCATATAGGCATCCTTACTGCCAAGAAACACTTCATTAAAATTAAAAAAAAAAATTGAGAAAAAGTTGATTCCAAATACTCCAAAAGTCCCACTTGTATTGTCAGTGTCACAAGACACCAAAATGCTTCATGTTCTTAAGTCTCAAATTGCTTTCCTGTGTAAGGGATCTGCAGGTACTCAGGAGTTACTCCTGACACACAACAAACACAACAGGAAGTGGAAGGACACCCCAGTTTCCTAGAGCTCACCACAAAGTATTTACACACATGGAAATATAACTACTTATATGTAGTTTGTATATGTGTGTATATATATGTCTGAATAGAACTTTTTATAGAAGAATGTGGATTTTAAATTGACCCTGTGCACAGCAATATAAAAATGGGCATCACCAAACCCCATGGCAAGAACATAGAAATCCTTAGAACTCTTTTGACCTCTTAATTGTCATATCATGTTTTCTGATATGTAGGTTTTAAAATCTCCTATTTCCCACTTTCAGTAGATAATATTCCTCCATTTAGTAGATTTAACGAAAACAAGCAAGATTTAAAAAAAAAATTAAATCCTTGGTTTAGACCCATTCTCCTGTGCCAAACTGACAGTTCTGAATGTCTTAAAAAGGTTGAGCAGGATGTTGCCAGTTATGACCAAATTCAGCAGCACAGAACAGGAGCATCTAACAATCATTTTTACTAGATTTTGAAGGAGAGCACATGTATTCATCCTAATGCAATCCTGCTCTACCTAATCAAACCAAAACCAGCCTGCAAAAACCAGTCAGGAGTGATTTGTCATGCATTTCTTTTATCTCCACCAGGTACTGTATGAACACATTGGTGTACCTCCTTGTCAAATCAGTACTGAGATGAACAAAAAGGAAACCACCAGAGGTATGATCCAAATGAAAAATGCTCTTGTGTTTAGGAGAAGGATAAAGTAAAAATTTAAGTATATCCTATTGCTTTTGTAGGATGAAGAAGGTCTTGTGGTATCGAGAAGGAAACTGAATTATCTTCTTTGAAACTTTGAATGTAAGGACAGAAATTGCTCTGTCCACTACATTTTTCAGGTATTCTTCATCCAAACAATACAGATGAACAGTAAAAGCACAACTTTTATTGCCTGAGCAGCACAGGGAAAAATAAAAGCTCCATGAGTGATAAGGTCTTCAGAAATGCTGAGTCTCTCCTGCCAACTCCAAGTTGCTTTTTCATTCAAGTGTCAGTCTGCAAGGAAACTCCATTTTCTATCTAAATAATCTTTCTAAATTTCCCTGATTTTCAAAAGCAAGCTACAGACAGCATCAAGCACAAAGTTCTTTTTGACTTTGCAGTTACACAAAAACTCACAAAGGGAAGACAAAACCCAAGACAGGCCTGTTCTCAAACCTGAAGACAAAAAATGTATCCTGGCTTATCCCAGAAAACAAATGTACAAACAATACTAAGACACATTAAAACTGGTGTTTAAGTAGTCTCTCTAGATAGAGAGAGCAGCATTTTGAGACTACTTGGGAAACTTTTCATTTTTTAACAGTTACTGTTTCAGCTCTGTCTCAAAACCAGTAAGTCAAATATTTTGACTGAGATATTGAAACTGGATCCAAACCATCTATTCTGTGTATCTATAGTAACAGAGACTGACATATAAACACACACACCTTTTTCCATTACCTCCATAGATTGAAAACTTTCATTGTAGATGCTGGTTTAGCCTTTTTCTGTTTCAAATGAAGTTACACTTTCAAATTCTAAACTAAATCTTTTTAAAGGATTTTTTTTTCTTCCCAAAAGTGACACTAAGCCCTAAAGAAAACACACCACCTTACCTGCAATACAAATTTCTGATCTATGTACTTTTTGGCAATGCTGGGCTGAAATTCTTGGCTTTCCAAAAATCGTATGAAAAACTCATATACAAGCTGCAAAAGAAAAAATAAACAAAACATGGGTTTAGTTTATGACTTGATTACTCTTTATATTTTTAGTATTTCCCTAAATTATTTTGTTAGAAGATTAAATGCTTATTGTTCCCCAGTACAAAGGGTTAAAAAAATGGAAAATATTTTTCTCCTTTATCAAATTGCCACCTTTTAGTTAAAATTAATTACATGAGCTTTTTAAGCTGCCTTTGCTTATTTAACTCCAGTCAAAGACATTTTATCACCAAGAACAGGCACTGCCATCTTGTAATGCTTGTTATCATCTTGTAAAGCTTCCCAGAGTAATTGGGAAGCACATTTAAACTGCCCTCTGAACTGCTGAAGTCACATCAAATACAGACATTACAATTCTGAAGGGGTTGGTGAAACAGTTGGAAATATTTAAATTAAATTAGAAACTGCTTAGAGTAGTGTTCTAGTACAACTTGAAACACAGAAGAAGAATACAAACCAGAATTTATTCAGAAGTTCCTAACTTACTGTAAAGATTAGCCTCAGGGCTGGAGAAAATCTGCTTATTTTCATGCAATTCCATCTCTACCTAAACTCTTCAGTGGGACATGCAAGACTTTTCATTTAGTGGAGAAAAAGAAGAGTATAAAAACCAGGGAACAAGGAAGTGAAATGAAACAGAGACTGCTGTGGCCTCGTAAGACAGCAACTCTGATCTGTCACTGATAATTAGCTACCAGCCAGCCATTCTCTTTGCAGAACCTTTTCATAAAGAGCAGCCATTGAAAACTTCCTCCTTTTTGTCTTTAGTGAGCAGGAATATTGATACTGAAAGGAGAAAGGAAGCTTAAAAATTACATTTTAAAATCATTTTAAATTTTTCCATGACAGAAATATGCTGCAAAACTGCTGCTGGTACTTTTTAACAGTGTTCTCTGACTTCTCAAAGGAAGCAATAGGAAATCACAAAGAAAGAGAGAGGTTTAGAAGTAAGTTGTGGGAAAAGTGACAGCTTACATAACACCAACATTAAATCATCAGGAAATCAATTCCATTGACTTTTCACAAATACTTTAGTGAATTTCTTCTTGACAATGCCAAGTCATCCACTGGATAAGAAATTCCCTCGTTTCCATGCAAGTAATGACTTTTTGAACTACAGCACCAGTGTCACTGAATGTGCTGTTTCCAGGCAGGCACAGCTCCTCAGAGCTGCCTTGAAGTTTTGAAGATTCTTATTTTTTGTGAAATTTAAATATAAATGAGGGATGAGCCTACATTTCAACAGATTCTGAATTAGAGAGCACAAAAGAGTGAAAAAAACCACTCACAGGATTGTGCATGCAACTGTAAAATAAAATCCTCATTTCAGGCTGAGACCAATTCTGCTCCTTTGCTCACAAAACCACCCATACTCCATAAACTGTTACTCAAGCTAACTTCCTGTAAATTTACCAGTGGTGTGAGTCATTATCCTGACTAACACACACAGGATCTTCATCTATATTTTCTATAAAGGAATTTACTGCATTAGTATCAAGGATGTTTTCTCCTGTTTAGTTTATGTTCTTCATTCAAAAATCACAGAACAATGGAATGGTTTGGGTTGGAAAGAACATTAAAGATCACCTCATTTCACCCCCCCTGCCATGAGCAGGGACACCTTTCCCAAGACCAGGCTGCTCATCCAACCTGGCCTTCAACACTCCCAGAGATGGGGCAGCCACAGCTTCTCTGGGAACCTCTGTGCCAGGCCCTCACACCCTCACAAGTCAAGAGCTTCTTAATCAAGCGTAATCTGAATCTCTCCTTGTCCTACCACTATCTGACTTTTTACTATCTGAGTAAAAATTCACTCCCTTGTTTTTTAACAAGCTCCTTTTCAAGTACAGGAAGGCTGCAATGGGGTTTCCCTGAAGCCTTCTCTTCTCCAGGATGAACAACCCCTGCTCTCTCAGTCTGTGCTCACGGGACAGGTGCTCCAGCCCTCGGATCATCTTTGCACCCTCCTCCCTGGACCCACTCCAACAGGCCCACAATTTTCTTGTGCTGATAACTCCAGACCAGGATGCAGTGTTATTCCACATGGGGGTCTCAAAATCCCTTGTTTTGACAACTGAAATTCAGAGGAAGGGATGCTACTGAGTGAGCTTGAATCCTGCTCCAAACACCTGGGAGCAAACCTTGACTTGAGGAGAGGAAGGAGGACTTAGATAGGGATGCAGCTTCTCATTCATTTTTCTGATCAGCTGCCAACACCTGTGCACTTTCCTATGAATATTAACCACCCTCAATAAAGCAAAACTGCCAGCAGTGTCATCCTCACAATGCTCTTGCTGCAGTTGTTGAAAAATACTTGTGCATCAAAGCAGTTGGGAAAGCAAAATAATTTTTAAATCAGTGAAGGAAAACAGGAATATGAGGGACATCATCAATATAATTTTGAAAGAAAGCTATAACATTTTGGAAATATCACAAAGTTCTCTCCCTTCTCTGTAGGTACTATATTAGAATCATAAACAGTATTAGTAAATGTTAGTGTCTCACAGACTAGTTCTGATTCACAGGTTAAAAAAAAAAGCTGAGAAAATTATTAGATACACCAAGCAATGACAAGAATTTCTTCTGAGGTAAATAATCAAAAACCTGTAAGTGCGGCCACGATGCCTCCAAGGTGGGCTCATCTTCTTCTGGATCAAATTCATTGCTGTCACTAGGTGGGAGAGTTCTGAAGATATTGCAAGATACCTGAAAAGGCAAAGAAAGGAGGATGAGATCCATTCTGCAAACAGGAAATAGATTTCAGGACCCTGTATGTCTGTACCTGCTCCATCCTCCATCAGTTGAACACAGTTCCTTTTTCCTGCTGTCTGACAAGGATCTTTAGCAGCAGCACAAGGCTAAGGGACCTGTCACTTCACAAACCTGCCACCAGCCTTGGCTTTTCTCCTTTCCTCTGATATCCCAGCATTAGCCAGTCTGCCACCATGTTCCACCAACATGTAATTCCCAATCCTGATGGGCATCAGTGGGAGCCAGGACTGCTTAGGAGTTGTAGGAAATACCATCAACTCGTGTTTATAAGTGTTGTCATACAGCATTTGGTTATTTTTGTCTGTACAGAGAAACATTAATGATTAAGGTCTCATCTGTCAGCGCTTGCTAGGAGTTGCCAGTGCTACTCACACATTAAATGCTTGGACACCTCATGCCAAGTACAGAACTTGGTACTAAATGAAAGCAAATAAGAGTATTTGCTCGACACTTAGCCTACATTTTATTTCATGGCTGGCTCTCTTTGCTTAATCTTATTTAGAGGTACTTTGGTGAGACTGCCTGGCTTTGTGAGGTTCATGCTATCAGCAAAGACTGAGCCAGAGAGCTTTCCTGGGTTAATTAGAGTGCTGAATGGAGCGTACAGCTTATTATGCAGCAAATCTGATAACTGCAAACATGCTGTAGGGCCCCTCTGCACTTGGAAGGTGATGATGTGCCTTCCTTGCTCCGCTCCTGCGCGTTTGACCCAGCCCTAAGCTGGTTAATCAAACAGCTGGGAAAAGCAGCATGTTATCCCCTAATCTATACGTGACCCCTTCACAGTAGTTCAGACAAACTAAGCTATTTAAGACACCAAACTAGTATGTTCTTCAGCACCCTTGCTTATTTTTCCAGCTTTTTTGCTCCTGTAAATGTTTTAGCCTGTAAGGACTATTTTCAGTATGTTGGCAACTTAGTGAGAAAGGGCACTTTAAAGCCCACAGTTTAAATACAGTCCAAATACTGATGAAACCAGATTTAAATAGGGTGAAGTTTAAGAATTTGCAAGACAAGCAGAACAGATTCAGGCACTGCAAGAACAGGAAGATGAAAGAGGGAAGTGCAGGAAAGCACAGGTGGTGCACCTGAGTGAGGGATGTTCACTGAACACCAAAGAGCGAGCAAGGCAAACCAGGGAGCACAGAAAACAAGAGGCTACACTGGTTTGTGCTGGGACTTGTCCCTTGCTGCCACAAGAGGGTGTGTGCCACTGCAGTTCCAGTCCTGCAGGCTCTCTACAGGAGCCCCTCTCTGTAAAGCTCAGTGCTGCTTTCAGCCTGGAGAGACTCAGCACTCCCTGCAGCCCGGGCTGGTGGGTGCTGAGCTCCTCCTGCCCTGCGCCCACAGCACCGAGTGACTGCCAGCACTCATCAGGAAAAGATCTTTTCCTCCTTTCTCCAGCCTCTTCCCCAGCTCATTCACTTCTCTCAAGAGCCCCTTCATGAAGAGACATTTCTAATCTCCTGAGAGGTCAAATAACTATTCCAGGAATACATACATGTTACAGTTTGTCTTTCCTCAAGGATTCCTGAGCTCCTCCTTCTACTATCCCTGATATGAAAATGCAGGGAGAGAAGGAGAGTGATCACAATTAGCAAGACAGAGTTTCTACGGTAGAACACAAGAGAGGACAGACAGCCCAAAGGATTCCCAAGTAAAAAGTGGGAAATGTACCTTGAATCCAAAGATTTGGGATTCTAAAATACTTACTCAAGCATTTTTTGGTAATGCTTCACAGTCAAAAATCCCAGCTCTCTCAGGATTTGGATCAAAATAAGAAACTAAGAAAACCAAAGGCAGCTTTTTTTTCCCCTTCTCTGCTTTAAATTTCATTTGAAACAAGAAAGAAAATTTTCTGCAAATTTAACTATACATGTATTATTAAAACTTGTACCTACAGATCACTCATCAGCTGTTTTGTTTAGAAACTCGAACAAATACTGAATTATGGCACAAGTAAAACCTGCAAGGGAAAGTACACACTTTCAGAATGAAGAGCTAAACAAAGACAAATTCCTGTAAGACTCAAATTAAGTCAAAGCAAGCCTCAAGCAGTTAGTGCCAGGGCCTTACCAGCATGACAGAAGTATGAGAGGTTCAGCAACAATTAGCTAAGTCCCAGCACAGACACCTGGATCTTGAGCTTGGGACAAAATTAGTATGATCTCTGGAGAGTGCCTATTAAAAAATGCCAGTCTCAAGGCAACTCAAAAGCAGGTTTTTTTGCATAAGAAAATTAATATGCAGGAGTGAATGCAATGCAAGCTAGAATATGGTCCTAGCATGCAGTTTGCTCTCTTTAATTTTCTGGTTTGCATTAGGAGTAAAGATAAGCTATGTGGAGCCAAAATGCAGATATCCTCCTGAGGAGAACAGACAGAACAGGTTATCTTTAAGTGATTTCCCCAGGTTATCATAACTTTAGGAGATAATGCGTGCCATTACAGTTACATTAATCACCACAACACAGCACGATAGCTCGTTTACATGCAGTGTCAATTTATAGCACGCTTCTCTAAATCAGTAGCCTCTGGGTGGTTAATGTTTATAAGCCTCTAAGGGAGAACTGAAGACAACAAGTCCTTCCATGCATGAACCGCCCAGCTGTACTTTGGAGACCCTGACAGCCACCACACAACACAGGAACATCAGATCTGGAAAGACTTTTTCTCAGATAGGCATAAGGCAGCTATTTAGAATTTATCCCTGGGCCCAAGCAGCATGCCAAAATTCCTCCAGCTGGATGGCTGAACCACTTCTCTCTCCTGACCTTTCTTGGATCATCAAGCCAGAGGACATCCCTGCCAGCCTGCATACACAGTCCCCAGGGATTCCTGTCCCAAAGCCAACACAAATGACCATGGATCAATACTGACTTCCATCTGCCACTGATTAGGAACGCCTCCAAGCCCAGATGATCCTTTTGGAAGGCAAACCAGAACTCCAATATTCTAGAAAGTTGTATCAAGACAGATGTCCCCTCTCTGTCCTCAAAAACACCTGCATCCTCTTCCTCCATGGCTGTACCTTTCAGAAGCACACATCAAACTGGGTGTGCAAAGTCCACCAGAGCTCCTCCATCATGCAGAATCTCAACACCCAAGTGCCAGAAACCAACCTAACAAGCAGTTCAATCCACCCATTGGCACTGAATCAAAAACATCCCAGACCAAAGTGGAAATGCTGAAATGACAGATTTCTAGGCTGGAGATGCACAGAAACCTCTGAGCTGTGTGTCAGTCAGGCACAAGTCACAGAATCATGGAGTGGTTTGGGCTGGAAGGGACCTTTAAGGTCATCTCCTTCCACCACCCTGCCATGGGCAGGGATGCCACCCACTAGACCAGTCTGGCTTTGAACACTTCCAGAGACAGGGCAATCACCACTTCTCTGGGCAACCTGTGCCAGTGCTTCACTTGCCCTCTTAATAAAGAATTCCTTCTTAAGATCTGATCTAACACCTAAGTCCAGCCAGATGCAAGACAAAAACTCTCCCAGGCAATTACAAGTCAATGTCAAATTGTTAAAAACAAACAAGACAGGGAAGGCTGCTCTGTGACCCTCCCCAAGAGAGTGAGCTGCAATTTCTGAACAGATCTGATGGCTGGTACCTGGCAATGCACAACCACAAAATTAAGAATACACAGGTAAAAGCATCAAGCTTCAAGAAATCTTTATCACCACATTTATATTTGAAAGAACTTTTAGAAAAGAAGGTAGTTACAGGCTCAAGTCTGAAGTCAAAATTCATGTTTTGAGAAGTCCTCTCCTTGCCCCTCACTGGAGTGCTATAAAAGTGACAACGCTGTAACAGAAACACTTCACAAATTGAATTGCAGCCGAGCACTTCTACTCTGTGCTGTTTGAAACAAAGATTTTTATCAGTAATAGTCTTCCTGAATGAAAGCTGAAATGAAAACAAACACACACACACTGCAAAGTTTAATGTATTCTCTGTATAAAACCAGGGTAAGTGGATACCCACTTAGCTTACAGGGAACACCTGCTCTTCAATTAAAAATATGTGGAATCATCCAAATAAACCCCATGTACATATAAAATTGAAACCCAGTATCTCTGCTCACAATGTTTAAACTGCTGTGCATAATAATAACATAAAGAAGTAATAAAATATAATTAAGTCATAACATGAAGCCATGCTAACCTGGAGACAACACTGGCCCCCAGAAAAGACACTGGACTTGTCCTTCTGAAACATATCTGCATATGTGGAGTTTTTTAATATCATTTACAGATTTACATATTCTAGAGCCTGAAGCAACTACTGCAGTCACTCAGCCATAATCTTTCTATAAAACCCGCTGAATTGTTCCCAGAAGTTTGACTAAAGAACATCTTACAAAATGTAGTATCTAAT
>NW_005054303.1:10088593-10108337 GCF_000277835.1 Geospiza fortis | reverse complement strand
TAATTTAGCTACAGCACTGTTTCTGATCTCAAGGTTGAATCTGCCTGATACCCTGTTCGTTCTTGCTAAACCACCAGATCTCTTTTACACCTGTATATACATATTTGCATATGCAGTATGTGTCTATCTATAGATAGGTATTTTTATATAGACATGACAACTCTCAACCTCTGTGTCGTTAAATGGAAAAACAAAGCTCCTAAACCCAGGCAGTTGTTGGTTTCTCTGTTTGTTTTTAATCCTGTGATTATTTTTGCTTCCTTCTTTTGACCTCCCACCTGTGCCCAAGTGCACTGGGGTATATACAAAAAGCCAGACCATCTCCCTCTTTTCTCCTGCATGTTGTCATATGAATTTATCGACATTCACTTCTTTGAACAGTGCAGCGTACCAGAAATTCATATTAAGATACTCATGATAAGCAATCCACAATGCTCAGGTTCTTTTCTGCACCACTGCTTGCCTGAATACAGTCTTTCAGGGCTTAATATTATGTGCCTTCTTTTGCCCAGAAGCATTACTTTTGACTTGGCTGCATCAAAATGAATGAACTACATTGGATTGTGAACACAGTCAACAATCCAGATCACAGGCTGAGGGGAAAACAGTTCTTCTCATTTTCCCTTGACCTTTAAGTCTTCTAAAAATTCAATCAATAACCTGCAAGAATTTAGCTCTGGATCAGGGCTCCTGAACTTGTTAGCTTACCCTCACCCACTTCAGTGGTGGTGGCAGCTTCCATCCATACAGATGAGGAAGCAGCAAACCTGAGATCCTTGGGCAATGCTTCTCTTGGCAGAACTACAACAGGAGTGAGTTTGTAGGAGAAAACAGCTGGAGCTCAGGTGCAATGTCCACACCATGGGTGGTTATAGAGGGAGGAGCTGCTTTCTTGTGATATCTTGCACTGGAAAAAGCAGTAGCTATATTCCTGCAGTGGATGTTTTTCCCAAAAGAAACCAAATTTACAAACCCTGAAGCTTCTCATAGAACCACAGAATGGTTTGGGTTGGAAGGGACCTTATAGGTCATCTAATTCCTATCTGCCCTGCCATAGGCAGAGACACTTTCCACTGGATCAGGTTGCTCTAAGCCTCATCCAGTCTGGCCTTAAACAATTCCCGGGATGAGGCAGCCACAGCTTCTCTGGACAACCTGTGCCAGCGTCTCACCAAGTTAACAGTCAGGAATTCCATCCTAACACATAATCTGGCCCCGTCCTCTTCCAAATTCAAGCCACTACCATTTGCTCTCCCCTTCCAGTTTAAAGCCACTACCCCTTGTTCTAATCTTGTTCACTCTGACAAGAACCATGGTGGATTATGACACTTGGGATGTGAATTAGAAGTGTTAGCTCAGCCCCCAGCCCTGGGTACAACCTCCTCCCTGCTGGGGACTGGAGCTCTGCAATTTCACTCGAGGTCACCTAGACCCAAACTGTATCTGGGTACCCTACCAGTAGCCCCATTCATCACTATCTCCCTGTAACTAAGTTTTCAGATGATTCAATGGGAAAATAATTTATTTAATGTGTGCCAAGGTAATTCTATAATACAGTCTGAAAATCATAGCAGTAGCTAAGTATCTTGGTCAAAATAAAGCACAGTACAAACAGGAAGAGCCCCTCACCTCTAGAGCAGGCAGGAGATCAAGTGAAAGCCTGCCAATGAATGAACCTGAACTCTAGACAGCATTACAAAACTCATGCTGTCCTGGACTCCAAACTAAAGAACAAAACATACAATTCAAAACTCAGGAAAACAATCCCTCAGAAGCAGATTAACGCTGTGGCTGTCGGTAGACAAAACGCTTTAAAGGTACTTAAGAGGATGGCACAGCCAAAATAGGGTGTGGGGATGTAAAGGTCCTTCAAGTAAATAAATAAATAAATAAATACAGCTAAAGTGCTTCTTGAAGAAGAAAGTGTTTTCCCAGTTTTTTTCTCTGCTTCAGACCTAGTCACTGCACTGTTATGCAGAGAGAGCCTGACAGATGCAAGGCCCATGTAACCAACCACAGCAATAATGGATACAGGTAAATGTAATTACAGACTGTCCAGAAAAATTATTAGGGACAACTGCTGCAAGAGGAGCTGCCTCCAACTGATTTTTTGAGAAGGGCACAAAACATCAGAGCCTCTTCTTTTAATAAGCATTGTACATTTAATATGAGCTAGGAGTATAAAGAATGTGAGCAACAAAAACATCTAACAAAAGTATTTAGAAAAATGCATAAAAGAAATCAAAGTTAGATTCTTTTCTTGCTTCTACAGAATTGCTAACCCTCACATTAAAGAAAAAAGAGCAGAATGTAAAATATTATGCGATTTTTTATGTGGTTTCTTTTTAACAATAGCATGTTTGCTCCATTATGGCTGCACTTACATGACAATTTTTAATCAAAAAACATGGTGGAGGGAATCAAAGGACATTGCATTTTCCTTCTAGCATTTCAGATGGCTTCAAAATCTGATCTACTTCCACTGACTCAAGTTAAGTTCAATATTAATTCCTAATATTTTACAGAACTCCTGTACTTATGTAAGATTCCCATTAGAAAGGGATATGATTTGTCAATTCTTGTGAGAGCATATGATTTCATAGTTTTCCCTTAAACTCAAAATTACATTCATTTTATATTTTGAAATCTAATGCAAGAAGCAACAGGAACATACACACGGTTTTTTTGTCAAATGAAAAAGGTAAGACTGAATATAGGTGGATCTGCAGAAAAATCTCTATCCAAGAACATTTTAATACAGAAACTCTGAAGATGTCATACTTAGTCACAAGACACAGCTAAAGCTATAGAAAATATAAAAACCATAATGCCTATGAAGTCTAACAGCTAGAACACTTCCTAAAAATAGTTTCCTCAACATACTAAAAAAATCATGGCTTAGCAAGATATTCTTTATGTTTAACGGGTCTGTCACAAACAAACTCCTGAACAGACTCTGCCCTCACATCTGTTGAGACAAACCTGCAGTAAAAATCAATGCAATCTCTCCAGATTTATGTCAGTAGAAAGAAGAGAAGGAAAAAAAAACAAACCCAAACCAGAATCTGACCTTTAAAATGCATTTTTTTGTGTTTATTTGGGTATTGATTTAACCAAGTTTCTTTCTCTGTGTTGCTTAACACGGCTTCTACACCACATGACATCTCCTATGATGTTTCACTTGGGCTGTACAGAAATTACAGTCTTATTTTACTCAATTTGCCATTACAGAAAAGATAAAGATGACAATGGGAAGCCAGAGGCATTTCAGCACTTAGAAAAGAGAACAAAGTATCACTACTCCATTCTAAAAGATGGATCTGAAGAGAGTTTCATTAGCCATCTCCTGTGGGCTGGCAAACACACACTGATGTGTAAACGTCAGGGCCCAGGTCTACAATTTCTAAAGAAGAAAGCAGGAGAGCTGAAAGGTTGCTCACCAACAAAGAGATTCATCCAGACTTCTCAGTTTAAAAGCTTGTCAATTTTTTTGTTCATTTTTCAAATTAAATAGATGAGTTTCCTCAATCTATGTCTTAACATCCATAAAGCACAAACAGTTCTACCACATACACCCTTCAGGACACCACAGATAAAAACAAACATTTATTTCCTTCAACTACCACTGCTTAATCTACCAGCAAAAATCAGCATCATTAGTTTAAGCCTCCACATTTTGCTCAGACAGGAATAAATCTTAGATTAAGTGTCCAATTATTGGCTCATAAAGTCCTATTACTGGCATTTCCTTCTTAGCAGAGTGTGGCTTAATTGGCAAGGCCATTTTTCCTAAGATTTGCCTAATTCTAAAGAATGTCATCTGCCCTTCTGAACAACACATCAAACTGCAGGGGAAGCATGCTGAGCAACCCCCTCCTGAATAAATCTGTTCAGCTCATGGCCATTACCACAAATCCCAATTCCTTTCCCCATCAACTGATATTGATGACATGGTGAGGCCTCTGCAACTCGCTTTGGTGGTCATCAGGAGATATTGGCTTATTTTCTTTTTTTTTGAATAACAAATAACATGCCAGACACCATATCAAGCTATAGAGAGTGGTTTAAGGAAGCAGATTTGCACACAGGTTGACAAACAGCCAAGTGGTTTCACATTTAGCTATATACAACATCATATCACATGCTCAAGAGAAGAAGATGAAAACATGTGATGTTACAAGCATGCATAAAGCTTTTAATGGCATAAATTTTAGATGGTTGGCATGAAAAACATCTCTTAAGTTATCTGGCTGCCACAAATGACTTTTTCAAACCCTTATATTTTAGAAGCAATTAAGAATTTCAGCTCTTCTGAAGAATTCTACTGGCAACCTTTTCCTAGCCTAGTATGTCTAGAGCCAAACATCTCTTGGGTCACTAACAGAGATCATTAACGTACACATACATTATAAAACCTTAAAACAAAAGTCTCTTCCACAGAAATTACATTTTCAAACATTTTAGATGATTTAGAATAGAAAACACTTTAGCTATTAATCCTTCTCTATGAATACTAGTAACTTTAAAAAATACCAGTTTTAGACTGGTGCACCTTTTTTTTTTCTCCTGCTCCTGGATGATGTTAAAACTCACAAAAGAACTTTTCCCTTCACCTCCAAATCACAGTAGCCCAAAGGGACAAGCAGGAAATACTAATTCTCAGATTCATAAACACTAAGCATAACAGGGTAGAGATCCTTCAAAGGGACATAAAACACCTGGGCTCAGTTTTGATCAGTTTTAAGATCCTGGTCTTTCAATCAAAACACTCCCATGACAATTGTGGCAGGCAGGCAGTGGGGATGCTAATTTGGTCAGGACATAGATATTGCTGTTTTCTTCACTACCATGACAGGTCTGAGACTGTCAACGTGACAGCTCCCTTGTGAACCCAGCTGCAGACTTTGGTGAAAATCCCCAAAAGCACATGAAGGTGGTAGCTGCACTTGTGAAGTGAACTGTGCACATTTAAGTCTGTCTCAGTGCATGATTATGGGCACAAAACTCCCTGAAACAAGAACATGTATTTACTGCAAAGAATAAGTTACACCAAAAAGCAGTACTTCAGCACAAAGTGACTAATGCCATCTCTTCACCAGGCAGTATGTGCTGAAAACTTATTCTGTATCATATTAGGAGAAGAACTACCCTTCCCTCTAGGGCCTGTGTGACTGTTCTCAAAGCGGTGAAGAAGTCTTGCTTTTATAGGCAAAGACCAGCAGGAAAAACCAGCATTTTTATTAGATAGTCCATCTACAAAAAACAAAATACCTGCAAGCCTCGAAAGCCCTGGTGATGTGGTTTAGCAGAAACACTGCAGCAGCATTCACTGGGACCATCAACAGGAATCATTCATGCATCTGCTATGGGTTCACCCCCATAAATTCAGTATCACAGCACTGCATCCTGCTCCCATGGAACACAACCACCAAAGTGGTTTTCCAGCAGCACATGCACCCAAAACACCACTGGTTGTGACAGGCACAATCAGGGGAGTCCAGCTTTCAACTGCTTACACCTTCACCAAAGCTCAGGTGGCTGTTGCAGGCTGGAGTTTCACCCAAAATCTAAATTACAATTTACAATTGTATTTACTTAAATTTTTCTCAGGAAATTCTTAAGGAAAAAAAACATGTTCACTTCCTTAAACACTTAGGCATCTTTTTACTTGTTATAAAAAAATCAGGTTTGGGCAGTCAGGGGCCACTGGGTAGCCAGACACAGGACATGAGAATATTCACAGTCCTCTCCTGTTTCAATATCCCAGCACTGAAGAGGAAACAGCCCGGGTTCAGCACCATAAATGCAAAGTAGAAGAAAGCAGAATGAAGAAGGGCATGATGCAATAAAAGAAAAGATGAGAGAACAGATTTCTATCAAAAAGGATCTAAGGTGACACTGGAATTTCTTAAGCACCATTAGTAAATACCTATGAAATCCACTGGAAATATTCTGGCTGTATCTTTATTTCCAGTAACTCCTCCATATCATAGATACAGACTACATTTAAGGAAATTATTCAAAACCATGCTTTCCAAACTCTTTAGGCAATACATCATTTCCTTAAGTTAAAAACTGTTGTGTGAATCAATAAAAATGACTGCAGGGACAGTAGGACATGATACCAAAGGGATTTTACTTGGCTGTTCAAGATCACACTGTTTCATAGATTATTATTTATGATTCAATTTGAACCTCATAAACAATTACAAATCAAATTCTTCTTGCTTCCTGGGGCCCAAGCTAAGACAACACTAACTTGCAGAGTTTTTATTCAAGAGATGTTGATGCAGTAAACAACTATAACCAGTGTCAACCCAAGAATACAACCTCAGTAACAGAAATGCTATAAAAATTACCAAATTCTCTGGGGGATGAGTTTGGAGGCATCTACTACACACAGAAAAAGTTCCCTATTTTATTGAAGTTATCTGTGCATCAAACATCCTTTCTAGGCAAAAGGTGTGATATACTCTGTTCATCACAAGGGGTACACATCAGATTAAACTAACACATGCAAACCATTTAGATACTACAGTGAAGCACCAGCAGAAAAACTGAGAAGAAAAAAAAGTCATTCTGTATTCTGCCTGGTATTTTAATAGTGCATGACTTCACATTCTGAAGAAATAACACAGCAAGCAGCTCATTCACAAGACTGGTCCAGTGCAGAGGTGAGGGAGAAGGGAAAGAATCTGAACTCATAATTATAGGCTTCCTGACAATGCATACACACAAAGAAGCCATATTAAGATTTTTTCCTACACCCTTAATTCTGGTTTTTTTTCCTTCATGATTAACTGCTTGATGGCTCTGTCACAATTTACAGCTATTTTTAAGTACTACAGACAAGCAACACAGCATGTATCTGCGTGTCAGAAAAGAAGCAAGGAGCATACACAATGCAATGCAAAAACTATTCATGTTTTTCTTCTTACAGCACATAGCCAGTGGATTCCACAATCACACAGTACTGTTAGGAAACTGTCATGAACAAATCTATATTTAATTAATTGCTTTCTCATTTAGAGAACAGGTTATAAGGGTTCTGTTCAGTAGCACAGAACAAACATTTTAAAGCTGTGATTGATTTTGCCAGTTGCAATGAACATTCTTCACCATGCAGCATCTGGTACTGTTTCCATTTTTACAATGAAAACACTATGATTTAACAATTTATATATACAAGGTATGGCTTTATAGTTGAGCAATCTTGCTCACTCCAACAGCACCTGCAATGAATCCACGTAATCCAACCATGAAATCGACACAACAGATCTATACAACACTTTTAGCATTTATTATTTTAAAATTATTATCCATGCATACTTTAAGGTATCTCTACCTAAAGCAGACACCTAAGAGCTTGGAGAAAGTTCAAGTTCTCATCTATCTCAAGATAGATAAGAAATTTGCAAAAATTATTCCATTATTTATACTGGGAGGAGAGGGAAGATAGATAGGAGGAAACATGAGGGACTCTGATTTAATGGCTGCTGGCTTTCTCTATCAGGAAACAATCCAGGTTTCCTTTCATAATTTGTGACACTATAATAACCATAATCTCCTTGACTTTTATTAAAAATATATAAAATTAATATTTTTGGCATTGGAGAATTATCCCCAACCAATGTCTATTAGCAAATCCAAGCCAAAGGCATCATTTAATCCACCTACTCCAGGGTTCAATTTCGCCCACAGTGTGTAACTGGAAGTGCAAGTGGGTTTAAAAAGAGACCATGAGAAAGAAAGAACTCACCATTCTAACTACTTCAGGGTAAGTCTGCTCTGTCAAACAGCCTCTGCTTATTGTAATGTAGTCCACCAGTTCATTAAGAGTGGAGCGCTTGTATTCTTTCATTTTAAGGTCTGAAAGCGTGTCCATGAAGTCAAAAATGACACAGCACTGTTGAAGTTTCTTTAGGAACAGTTCAGGCTGCTCTGAAGATGGAACGTCTATGAAACAAGAAAGGAAATCTTTGTGAGTCTGGCATCTTATTATACAAAACAGGATTTCTTTTTGAAGATCAATTTCAAAGGAAAGCAGCATTCATACAATTCTTGTAAAACAGAGCTTAGATTAACAAATGAACCACTTACAGGAACTGTATTGCTATTGTGTGTTTGAGATCTTGAACATATTGTAGAAGGAATTTAATCATCAACTGCTATGAGGAAAATAAAGTTGACCAAGAAAGTCCAGGCTGAAGTAGAGAATGGAAACACACCAGCACACAAGACTTAATTTTACAATAAACAACTACTTTGACTGGAGGCTGGCATTTACCATCGTTAACTTCAACTCCAAAGAAGGATGAAAGAAGTGTCAAACACATCAAGCTTGATTAATTTGTATTTCTAAAAACACCACACCATTTATAACCCTGTATGAATATACATGAATACATATATATGAACACATAGCAAGGCCATATTTCCACAAACAAGTTTTGAGTTTCAATCATTATCCCCATATTGACACTTCCCATAGCAAAATCAATTTCATTGAAACATAGTGAGGATTTTTCTCTGTATTGTGAACACATACATCAATAGGAACATTTTCACAAAAAATATTATGTGCTTGACTAATAAAGTAAGCAGAACTCACTACTTTTGCTCTGTTTTCTTAATTCACAGCAAATGAAAAGACTTAATACAATAACAAAAGGAATGTCAACTTCTTAGTTGTTGGTTACTTTACCAAATGCTTCAAAAGAATACAGAGGCAGCTTCATTTATCCAATGTTGATGTACACAAGAGGATAGCAATAGCAGAAATTTGTAGAGATGAAATCCACATTTTTACTCTAAAGGTCTGTCCTCAGACTAGGGAGCTTCCTTTGAACTACCTGGTTTTATTTAGGCATCAATGCCTGCCTCAGCACCAAAACCCATTGGTTGACATTCCTGATCTCACTTTAAAGAAAAGCTTTAGTAGTAAATAATTTGTGTTTATTTCTTAAAACCTGGACTTCTCAAAGGCCAATCTAAGATGGAACTTGTCACTGCTCACACAGAATAAGTCATAGTAAGGAATACCTGGCAAATGCTAGAAGGTGTTAGTAATTGTATGGTACTTTTAAGTAGTTTTAAGACTTAAGCACCACAAATCTGTTTTGCTTAAACACAGTACTTCAATTTAATTAAAACCAGTGTTTAAACGCAAAAGAGAATAAACATGGATTGCAGTACAAATAAAGATGCAACAGTTTCTTCAACCTGTTTTTGTTCACAGCGCTGAAGTAGCGACAGGATTCAATAGGGAATCTACATGGGAGAAGAATCCTCCACAAACACCTCTGGAATACTGAAGGTCCCAAAACCAGGCACCCTAAAGCCATTCCCCTGGCCAGGTCTCTCTCACACATTCAAACAGTCAAAGGAGGCAGAGCTGAAACCTAAGATGAGCCAAGGAGACAGAGAAACTCATTAGCCTTCACCCACAACAAAAAAGATCACTTCTATACGCGACCTTTCTAAGGTTACAGCCCTACAGGACATAAAGGGCCTGGGGAAGCACAGTTCTGTGACTGCTCTCTTGACTACCTGCCTTCAAATAACAGAGAGATGAATGCACTTCATAATTCACTGTTATTAACAAGCAGGCAACAGTTAAATGATGAAACATTTCTTCCAAAGACAGCCTTATACACGGGTTGAAAAAAAGAAAAAGAAAGTGCAATTGGTTACTTTCCAAAAGCTTTATTTCTAAAACTTACACTCATTCTTCTTTATTACACCTATAATGCACCACAGACCTTGAAAATATTTAAAAGGTATCAATACAATCTATGTTGCTGCATGACCATAATGGGGTTTTGGTTGCACTGCTCTACATGGCTTTTACATGTTTGTTTTGACCAACAAGGACATTATAGTTAAAGAAAAACAGGCTGAAATCAAGTGGAATCCATTAGGATACAATTCAGCACAAGTTAAAACCAGACACATATATATGACTCAAGATTACACTCATTTTAAGCAGGGTTCACATTAAATAAAAATCTTTAAATTACTAAAGCATTAAAATAAGTCATAAATGTTTGTTTTCTTTTTCTTTCTCCTGTTAAGTATCTGGAGGTGTGGGAACAAAACAAAAAATATAATTACATTCTTCTCAAGAAAACCACTGTAAAACCCTTCACAAAATTCATGCCAGTCTGACTACATCAACAGGCCATATGAACCATAGGGGAAGCTAAGAAAAACCAAACCACAGCCAAGCAAAAAACCTCTAAACAAACAACAAAAAAACCTCAAAGCCCCACAGAATAAAACCCCACAAACCAATTGTTCTGGTCATATCTGCTTTTCTTTAATAAGCAAGTTGCCACTCACACTAGGGAATGCAACTCTTAAGTTTCACTCATTTTTCTCAGTGTTCCTGGAAATCTGGGGTGCCTTGGGAACAGGGTAATACCTAATGCCAGAGGTTTTTTGTACTTGGAAACATTGGAAGTATATGAGAGTAAATATGCTTGAGAAATTAGGGGGTCCTAAGACAAGAAAAAGGATGGTACAAATAAATAAAATCAGTATTCCATGTTCCCAGCCTTCCCACACAGACCATGGCACTGGCTGGTTTGAGATTCTGGGATGAGGGGGGTCTTTTTCTGGTATTTGGGGCACATACCTGCAGACCCCACAGCAGAACTCCTGAACTCCTTAATGCAGCAGCTTGGAACGAAACACACAGTTCCCTACAGATGTTCACAGCTGGCTGAGGAAAGACAGCAAACCCTTTTCTTCTCAGCAGATACTCAGAGCTTTCAATGAATTTTACTCCCATGCTAACACACAGCCACACATTTAGGTGCCAAAATTTAATAACCTGCAATATTACCATTGCATCTACTTTCACATAAAAGAACAGAAAATTGAGCAACCACTCTAATAAATCTGTGTAAATACACATAACACTTTAATAACCTATAAAATAAAATTAAAGTGACACTATTAAGTAGCATGTGTGATTTATGTCAAATACACAGAGGAGTATACATTTATTAAAACCAAAATTTAAAGCAAGATAAATTTCTGTTTGGGTGACTGTGAGAACTCTCCTCATTTTCAGGTCTTTGCTACAATTTAATTTTCAGGCCTGTCAGTTTTCTCTTCAGCCATTTAAAACTGTTCAGAGCTTTTGAAATACAGTGAGTATTCACAGACTCAAAGGAAATCAGCTTAGTGAAAGCATGTACTAGGACATCTGAATGCTGATTATCAAGACAGAATCAGAGCTTTAAAGTCAAGTTTTTATAAAGTTATCAGAAAACTGACAGAAAGTGCTATAATATTTTTTTAGACATGGAGCAACACTTTTCACTGCAAGGGTTGAAATAGTAAAATGGCTAAAGCAATTCTGTTTTCCTCTTAATAGCCTTTTCCCAAAATAATCCTAATCCAACCAGCCCATCCCTTCTCATCAGTCTCTGCCTTCTGCATCCTTTTATCAACTAAAGACATAAAAATCTGATGACACACTTTTATTGCAAGTCTCTAACAGCCATAAAAACATACAGATGTAGTATAAACGTTAATGTTTTAATTAAAGTCATTTACAAGTAATTCATTTTGGATTATAGGAAACAAACTATGCACCAGAGAAACTGCATGCAGGGAAGTGAGCTCTGGCTCTCCTCTCCCTGGCAAGTGAAAACCAGATGGGGGGAAAACCTGGATCAGTTCCCTCCTGGCCCTAATTTTGCAATGAAGGATCCAATGCTGGGAAGTGAAGAAGTGAAGGTGTAGGGAGGGAGTGAGCTGCTCAAAGCAGCATGACAAGTGCGAGGAAAAGCCATGGGACTGCAGACACAGGGCAGTAAAAATCAGAATGAAACAAGACAAAATATGCAGATTACATATGAAGTATTCAGCAGAACTAGAGGATACTCACACATGCTACCCTTCACCCACATATGCATTATCAGAACATTTATGAATCATTAAAATCAAAATGCTCTCAGAATAAGTATTGCTTCCAGTATATACATTACTGGTATTCATTAGCTTGAAGATGACATTTGCATAGAGAATTAGCATCATCTTCTTGTATGATAGTAAAAGCAAACACCACACTAAATACAAAAAATAAAAACACATACTAAAACCCAAGTAAGTCCAAAATGGGGAAGAGAGACTAATAGTAACATTTTTATTCACATTAATTTTAAGAACTTCCTTATAATGTCCCAACATCTGAGAACTCTGCAATCACTCCACCTCTAGGATTTCCTCTTTCATTTAAGTTGCAAAATTTCAACTTTTCCTTCTGACTTAATAGCAAAATAATTCCTCAACTCTTCGTCAATTTTCGTATCTTCCAGTTACTAAGTAAATCTAGCACAATTTTTTTTCTAGTTAAGCAAAATCTCCTTGTGACAAAAAAAATCTTCCAAACCCCAAACTGCTCCCACTTTGCTGCCACTCACCAAATCACATTAAATACAGCCAAGTACTGCATCAAGACCTACCTGCACAAAGGGGGCAGTGGTGCATAAAACTGCTACAAGCTAACCCTCACAAATCACTGTGAAGATTTTATTATGGAAGAAGTTACCTTTCTAGTCTTCATTTTAACAAACTGGCAAATTTGAATTTGAAAGCCTCTTGGTTTTCTTTGAGAAGCTGACTTCAAGAGACCCAGCTCAGAGCTTTCCCTAACTTACAGTCCTGAAATACAGAACAACCACGTGTCTGTAGGTCACTTTTCACAGCAGAATATTGGTCTTAACATTCCAAGAAGTACAAATGTTTGCCCTTTTTCTTAAACAAACACTTCTTGAGAAAAATAATGACTATCCTGATTGCATTGATTTAATTTTCCTAACCGGCTGTCAATACTATGAATGCTTTGCCAAGTCAGTAATCATTCATTTATAAGAGGTGCTTTTCTCAAAGCTGTTTTCCCAACCCATTCTCTAGACTTAATAATTATACAGGCAGGGCAGCAGTTAGGCACTGTGCTTCAAATACGTAAAATCTAACCAGTACAATTATTCACACAGCAATAAATACAGTGGGACAAACTCAAGCTGACTTTCCTGAGTGAAAACACTCAAAGAAAAAGCACAACATTACCATAACCATTTCCAGCACATTCAAACTGCATGATTAGAAATGCAACACAGGACATAATCCACCAATTTCCTGATAATCACTGCCTCTTCAGCTAATCTGTCACAAAATTGAGAATTATTTCCCTGGTCATAAATTTGCCCTGACTCAAACTGAGCAAATTCGCACCAAGTGGGAGTTTCCTGGGTAGTTCCACAGGGATCCTGGATCCACAAATGCCTCCACTGCTTGTAAGACTCCTCAATCATTTCAGAGATATTCAACAAACAACATTTACTGGGGTGGGTATTATAAACTCAGTGTAGATCTAACATATCATTCAAGTGCCTTGATGGGGTAGCATTAGAAACAACACAGGGTACTCCTTAACAGATGTATTCTTAGTCATATAAACTGCCCAAATTTTGTAATGTAGATATATTAATCAAAATTATGCTTTACTCACATATGTGGTACCTCAGGTTTCAGCCCCTGAATAGAATAATATGTGGATGAAATGCTATAAATTGACAATAAAAAGAATTTAATAAACCATATTTTTCAAAATTGTACTTTTACACTTTATGAAGTTTCAGTTGAACCTTTTGCCTATTTCCACAGCAGGCATGGTGCAGGCAATAATTTAATTTAATTTCTCTTCACTTTCTTATAGCTCAATCCAGAGCTACAGCAGGCAAAGTTTCAAGGAAAAGCTTCCTTTGGGCTATGGTTCATTAACCTGCGACCAACACTTGTCCATTCTCACCAGTGATGTCTGTGCTGTGAACATCTTTCAATTTGGAAGTGAACCAACACTACAAGCCTGATTGTCAAAGCTATTTATGAGCCATAACAAAACATTATTCCATGAATACTGGCTGCAAAAGGTCTGTGTTAGTGCAAATTGACACTGATGATGTGCACCCTCAAGTGAGCAGAGAGACTCCAAGGGACCTGAGGTTTTACAAGTTTGGGTGCTCTCACTCATCACTGACCTACACGAGGAATCTGTTATGAAATAGTTACATCAAACATCTCAGATAATGATATGTAATCAAGGAAATACATGATGGATAGTGAGAATTCCTGAGCAATTAATGGAAGACAAGACTGCCAGGGTATTTTGGTACACCAACTGGTGTCCCACAAAAATAGCCTCACGAGGTATTTGGTCTGTACATTATCAGTCCTTATGCTTGGACTGATAATCACCACTCAGCAGAACCGTGTCTCTTCATAATCAGGCAGCAATATCTTCGTTTTTTGGGTAAACTGACAACATTTTCAACATTTCCCTATTAGTTCTTCAAGAACTGGGATGAGTTTAATGAAATAACCCCAAGACAGTCAAGGTTTACCTATTCTACATACAAGTCCATTCAAGCCAAAAATGATCCAGGCCAAAGAAGGTAAAAGAGAATGTAAGGAAAAGTATTCAAATGACAAGATTTCAGAGCAAAATTGATGGAAAAACAGCAAGTAGATGACTGTACAAAAAATTTCAGATGAGATGGAAAAAACGCAAAGAGGCTGTGAATATTATGAGGAGGGTAGACAGAGGGAAGTTAAAGAAGGCAGGGAAACAACAAATTATTAAAAGATCAGGAGAGAGAGAATGAGGTAGAGCAAGAGACTTGGAAGATGGAGGAAAAAATGTTTGGAGAATATGTACACAATGAAAGTAGAATATTTTAAAAGGAAAAAAAAAGTAGTAGCCCAAAGTGGTTAAGCAAAACAAGAAAGAAGGAGTTAGAGGTTAGGGGCTGGATTTGATTAAGCAGCCACATATCTGGAGGTTCTTGACACTCTGACATCTTTAATATATCCAATTGCATTACTTGGGGTGAGTGTGCCTAGACATCAAATTAACACATTTTAACCTCAGGCTGATCAAAGGTTTTGTAGGTTGCTTTTGCTCTCTCCCCCCCAGTTTTTACTAATATTTCAAAAACAATTACTAGTAATTTCTTTTTTTTCCAGGAAGGCAAGTAGGCTGGCAAAAACACACATAAATATGAATTCAATTCTCTAAATTGAACACACGGCATAAAGTTCCTAAAGAAGACAAAAATACTTTGCTGAAACACTGAGAGTTACTGCGGCCAGTTTCTTGGACTGACTCAAGTTTCTTTTACACTGGTTCAGAAAGCTCATGCCAGTTGTTTTCAGTAGGTTTTTACTGAATTGCACTTTCAAAGTACAAGCTACTCTTCACTCAGCCAAGTCACTGAGTTTGCTGAACAGTCACCAGAGAGAGCTGGTGCCAATGTCTGTCCTGCCTCTTGAAAACACTGACCTGAGGCAGACAAGAAGTTATCAGGATACCTTTGCCACACACTTTCTGCCCTATAACATCCAGCATTACACATGAAACACTTAATTGTTACTTTTCAAAGTTTTCTCCAAGAAGGGGGGAAAAAAAGCGCAATGGATTGTAAATGTTCTTTATTAAAAGAAAAAAAAAGACAAAAAAATCCCCACTGTTTCTTTTCTAAATTCTACTTGTATATAAACATAAGCATCTTTCAGTTTGGTTTTTTGTTTGTTTCTTGGATGGTTTATTGCTTCTGGTTTTTTTCTGACTCCAACCTTTTAACTAGCCAGATGTATTAGAAAAAACCAAACCTGGGAGACATCCCTAACACACAGTAAACTCAGCTCATGCTTTGCAACTCCCTGAGCTGTTAGAACATTCTCAGTGTAAGATCAAAATACCACAAACTCAGAAGATCTCCTGAATTTTAGCACCATGCTTGGTTACAAGCACAAGACTGACTCTTCATGGGAAATCCTTGCAGCTGGTGAGGCTCCAGGATTAGTCACCAAGTGTTATTCCTTCCACCTTTGCTGAGCCCTAGCTGGTAATGCCTCCAGTGCAGAGCCCTCCACCAGCTCCTTTCGGCCCTTACCAGGAGGAGCTGCACATCAGAATTAAAGTTTTTCTTCAGACATTTGGACAGCAAAAGCTACAGGTAGAGCAAATGCAAAGTAAGCTGAACTTACCTATGTGCTCAACTCCTCTACCCTAAATCACATCCCAAAGAGCAGAGGCAGGAACACCACGTAAACAAAGCCGCCTCATTTTCCAAAGGATTTCTCAAACATCCAATAAAGAGCAAAGCTGCACAATGGTGGCTTAATGCTCCATGGAAATCACCCTTACCTTTAAAATCCCTAACAGTTCTTCCAGGTGCTTTTCAGTGTATTTTTAATTGCCTCCTCTCTAGGACCCTGCCATCCTACATCCATTCCGAAGTTCTTAGTAGAGCACTGGAACCCAAAACATCAATAGAAACACCGAGTCTCAGCTCATTATTTCAACTTGGTCGTGCTATGCTCAAATCTCTTTTATCTCATACTCGTTTTCTGTTAATTTTAGAGAGCATGATGGATTGCATTGCAGCTTCAGCTTTATCTTGCTATAATGTGTACAGTTTTTTTCCCATTGTAAATTAATGGCAATGTTATGGCAAAACCAACCATTTAAAATGAGTAGGACCTTGTTTCTAGGTCTCTTAGATGGCAAAAAATTTAAAATGTTTACAACTTCCAGGACACTAAGAAACAAACCTTCGCACAAACCCCACGATGGCCTCCTGACCTAAGACAGAAGGATCCTTAAGAGGATTATTGTCTTTCTTTTGATAAGATTCTTACCAGATCACAATTTTTTTTCTGCATGACATGAGAGGCCTGTGCTCCGTAATGATCATTAAATATAAGAACACAAACACGTCACAGCAATCTTACAGTTAACTTCCACCCTAAATGCAGTCACAAGGCAGTCCAGGATTTGCATTGCAATTCATTTCTTCAGTGCATTAAGTACATAATGAAATAATGATAAAATTATACATCCGTACATGCTTCCTGTAAGAATGCAAAAATTGTGTCTTGCTTAGTAAGTGCTCTGAAACTGCCATCTGTCCAAATAAAATATGCAATATTCATTTTGTTTCAACTACAGAGCTGCTCTATGAAATTCATACAGAAATGCCCAGACACTTGCAAAAAAGCTTGAATCAAGAGCACAGGAAACCCAACTCATAACTCTTATCCAAGCAGGCTCAGAGCAAGTGCCAGAATTGTTGCTTTGCTTGATACTGACCCACTAATTTATCCCAGAAGTTACAGGAATTCATTCTCGAGTGAAACAGTAATTATGTGAGAGCTGTTCTACATACGTAACCCAATGTCTAAGAGCTCAGGCTTGTATTTTAAAATATTCACATTTATTAGCTTAAATAATATACATACATATAAAATATACATTTCTATAGCCCTGTTTATACATTGAGAAGAGTTTAATTGAACCCTGAAAACATGATTTCCATTCTCTTCTCATTTGGCAGTATAAATTTAGTCAGCAACATATTCTACTTTATGCTAATTTACCACAATAGTCTCCCAACATTTTCCAGTAATGTGCTACACAACCCAACTGTTTGCTCTCTCACTCCCTCCACAGAGGGGACAAATGTGTGTAATGCAGTAAAGATTTTATGGAACTGCACATCATTAAAGTACTATGTTTGTGTAAGAAAAGAAGCCAGGATTTAGTAAACATGCCCCAAAGTTACGACAAAAATGCAGAAACAAGCTGGGAAATCACTATGAAGTCCCCAAATGGACACAGTGAAAGCTCAACTTCTTAGACATTCTTATTCTTCTCTTTCTTAAGAATGGACACAGTGAAAGCTCAACTTCTTAGACATTCTTATTCTTCTCTTTCTTAAGAATGGACACAGTGAAAGTTCAAGTTCTTACACATTCTTATTCTTCTCTTTCTTAAGAAAAAGAGATATTCTTATCTCCTTCTTTTCTGTATAAGCTCCAGTGCGACACAACAACAAAATCATGGGGTTTAGCCTTCATTATTAGTTTTTTTTTAATTCTAATTTCAGCCTACTGAGATATCCAAGATGAGAATCAACAAGCTGGACTCAACGTTATGCCAGAAGCCAGCTGGGGTTGCAGGGATGCTCCACCTGCAGCAGCAAATCCCTGGGGGACAGCAACCCCCGTGTTTGCTGAGCACAAGAACAAAAACCCCTGCTGCATCCCAGCCACGGCAAACACAGGAAAACTTGAAGGTGCAGCCTGATCTGCAGGCTGGGATAACAGACACCGTCACCTGTGAGCCTCACACTCTGGTATTCAACACCTTGTGCCAATAACTCAAATAACTCACAGGGAACACCCTTTTTCATATTGCCAAGCCCAGCGCATATGTCTAAATGACAGAAAATAAATATATAAATCGACTTTGTTTTGCTTTTGCAATTGCTGTAGAGCTCTCTCTGTGCACATTCCCTGGTGCACAGAAACACATTGCTGTTCTATAGCACTTCTACAGCAACTTTTTGATCTTCACATTATTCAGGATCTGGAACAACTCAGCAATAGAAGGGAAAAACATGACATTTATATAATACCCATCTATAACCTGTCAAGTTAATGTGCTATGCTGGGTATTTTATGTTATTATGTATTATCATTACATATGTCTAAGTAAAAATAACAGCTATTCCTTTAGAAATAGCATCTTGTCCATCACAGAATGGCTCAGCTCAGTTTCAAAGCTATGTAAATGAGAGTCATTTACTAGTAATTATCCACCTTTAGAGTCTATCGCTCTGTTATACCTAAACCAGGTATTTTTGCTAAAACTTGCAAAATTGACTGACATAGACTATTAGGCCACTTTTCTCTCTTTTGAACAGAAACTTTTTATTCTGCTTCTTGAACCCTAATGGGATAGGCATTTTATCTCCCTAACATGGTTTTAGAGAGCAAAGACCTAATTTCAGAATATTTAAAATTGTCAAAAGAACAACCTTTATCATAACCTTGCACTAGGCATGATGCACATGGACCTTTTTTCACAAGATCTTTACCTCTCACCTCTTCAAAAACACTGAAGAAAATAATCCAGGGATTTTTAGGCAGAATATTATCCACCTGCTTGTGTGCAAATCCATCATAGGGGGTTTTGTCCCTCATAAATGCTGTCTGCTCCTAGACAGACAAATATATCTGATGACCAGTGGGCCTTGGCACCTGAATTTCTATAGAAGTTATTTAAACTCTCTGCAATATCATTATCAGTCTACAACAGCATATTGCTGTTAAAAATAAATATTTGACCCATATCAAATTAAAAGTTCTGTATTAAATTCTCAAGAACAAGTCTGAGAAAATAAGAAGCTTTACAGACAAGGTTATGACATGCAAGTAACACAACCAAAGCTAGAGCTCTGCTGGGCTTAGAGTCACTTTGCAAAGCCTTCTTAGTTTAGACTGTTACAAATATTAACCAGACATAACAGTTTAGGCATTAAATATAATTAAAACACTTCCTCTGTGGTTACCAAACAATACCCTTCATCATTAACTGCTACCCTCTCTACCTCTTCCAAGCTGCTCATTAGTTCAGTTGCTTCTCTGTTGAAGATGATAAACTGAAATTAGATTTCCAGCAATATTTATCGCCAGCTGTGCTGTGGTCACAAACTACATCTTGAAGGTGGGAAAACTGGCCAAACTGAAGTCAAGAAGTGTTACTCTGGTTCATTACAACTGTGATTACACCTTTGCTCTAATTGGCAGAAAGCTCATTGCTTACTAATGAATAAAAAAAAATTAAAGAAAAAGGAAGAGCAATCACATCAGTTATGTATTCCAC
>NW_005054303.1:10060461-10088579 GCF_000277835.1 Geospiza fortis | reverse complement strand
ACTGCAGGTTTATACAAATATAGGTAACTCTCAAAGTGAGGTGATCCAAATACACTACTGGCGAACTAGCATAACATTCTGCAAGCATTTTTATAAAGCTTTTGCAGGTACAGATCAGCAAACATGCTTTGTATCTGTCCAAAGGAATACCCAGATCACACCTTCCCTGGCTTGCACTTTTCAGAAAGCAGCCAGCTCACTACTACACCACTAGTTAGAAATCTTTAACTTACACCCTTTGTATTTAAAGATAGGACTTCAAGTGCATCCCTCATGCCTTCTCTTTCTTCCATGAAGTATCAAATTCACTAATACATTATTAAACGCTGAGTGAAGCCAGCCATTCACAATAAAATTGAGTATTTTAAGTAATTGCCTCCCCTGGACTGAGTTTTATCAAGAGAAGGCAGACAGCATCCTAGGTTCTCTTTGCACTCGGGCTGTACCAGTGGGCACATACACAGATGGCCCTTTCCCAATCCAATAGCTAACATGCAGCCAAAGTAGGTCAGTGGGCAACAAAAGAGTTTTTAACTATACTAATCCAGCAGCTTCAGTATCCTATGAAAACAACAGGGCAGGACCATCAAAGCTGCTGTGGTCCCAGGACTAAGTTGTAACTGTAAAGGCTAGAAAGCAAAATCCCAGCCCATCCAGCTCTCCTCCCTGTACCCCACATTGTAGTTAATTATTTAGTCTCAGAGATGCCAGCAGTAGCCAACTAATTGCCTTCAAGCAAATCAGCTGAAGCATCACTGGTGTGTGACTTACTCCTGCCTCTGACTGAGGCATTAATGTATCAATCCTGAACAGAAGAGCTAACAATCTAGCGAGCTGTACACCCACACCTCTGGTTCCTGTCATTTCAGAGGATGCTACAGCTTGTTTCATTTTCATATCAATGCCAGCCTTATGCTCTTGTCAAATGGAACTAAGAGCCCAGCAGAGGCCTGCTGGTTTCAGGCTCTAATTTGGCATTGCTTTTTGCCATTCCTCTGGGCTGCTCCTACCTTTGTCTGCTCATGGAATTTCTCACAGTCCTGTACTACTCCTTTCTGAAGGGTGCCTCTTTCTCTTGTTTCTCTCAGTCTACAGCTGAAGACCTCCTCCAAGCCAGCCCCAGCTCCTCCAAATGCCATCTATTTTTACCGACGCGCTGCCATCTCATCCGGATGCTGCTAATTGGCCCCTTAGTCACAACTGGAAAAGTAACCTGGCTGAGTAACTCCTTCCGAGCTGCTAGCATTCATTCAGACAGGGAAGCTTCCAGTAAATTTGTTCCAGGGTTTAACACAAATTAAACAGAATTTAGTTTCTAAGATTTTACAGCGGTCTCACTTTTTTTTTTAAATAATAGCCTTCCTGCACAAGATGTTTGAAGTTCAAAATCCTTAAGCAAGCACCATATAAAACAAGAGAGAACTGCAGCACTCGAGATAAACTTTACCCTGCCTATTCACCAGGGTTTTTTTTCCCTCATACTACTTACACCAATGTGCAAACTTGCAAGGGTTACTCAAAAGAAATGACAAAAATAATGTAAATTTTGAGTTTTGAAGACTGAAACAAGCAAAGACAATACACACATAAAGCACCCTGAGGAGAGTGCTTTTCCACAGGGACTTCTTTCTTATGTATGTGACACAGCCCAGCTTGCTACACAGCTACAAAATGATGTTTCAGACATCTGAGTGAACCCTCCTTGTTTCCCAATCACTTTGCTAATGAAAAGTTGAAACGTCTTGGAATTTCCTCCCAACTGTTCTGCTTCTGTATAGTTATCAACCAAACTGGTACAAACAGGAAAAACAGACCATGAGAAAGACAGACTAGTTAGGCAGCTTTTACTAAGAAAACACTGGGAAAAACAAATAACTAAATTATCTGAATGCATCCTAAATTATTTGACAGCCTTTGTAATACTTCATTATTCCACTAAAAAGCCAAATTTAAATGCTTGGTACTTAAAAGCCATTACTTTAGAAATATAGTACATAAATTAGAAAATTACCATTTTATTAAGAGAACCTGACTCATTTTTACTAATAGAGACTGGAATAATTTAATATTATTATAACTAATTCCTTCTAGAAATTCTGATGTTACCACAGACAAATACATCATGTGTTTTTGACAACATGAATGCAACTCTCAAATATCCTGAATATCATCTGTAGTAACTAAAAGCAGAGTTTTGACAGGTATGTAATTCTGGATTCAGTTCAATACTGGCAGGATTAATACTATTTCCTAGGACCAAAGAGAGAGCCTGGTCCACCTTATGAAGACAACTCAGGCTGCCAAGAGTAAAGGAAAGGACCTTCAGCTGTGGATCATTAAGCAGCAGCCATTTAAAAAAACCCATGTTTTGGAGAACACAGCATCCAGTGAAACGATGGAACACTTTTTCCATGCTGGACTCAAGAAAACTTAAAATCATTTATTCTGCAGATGAGAAACTGAATGCTTCTATGATGGTTTGTTTTGCTGAGAAAGGAACTCCTTTTCACTTGAAATGAAGGCTAAAACAATCTGCTTTAAATGTGATTTTACTGAAAAGAACGCATACAACAGACTGCAAAATCCTTGCCCAGCAAACCACCACCACCATCATTAGCTGGTACATCCCTACTTCCCACTCTCACATTAGTGTGGTTTGGCTGGGGTTGTTTCTCTTTCTGAAGGAACAGTTCCATATGGCTGTGCACAGCCCTGGTCCTGACTGAGCACTTGAGTTAATTGCAGAATGGGTGTGCACATCTTTTTGGGCTCAAACACATGGAGGTACCTCAAAACCAATGAGGAATCCCATGACACAGCACTGTGAGGGACATTCACAGAGAGAGCAAGGAGTGAGCAGAGGGAGAACAAGAGCCCACAGGACACTCAGAGCCCATCACAAGAGCACCAGGGAACCTGGGCCCTAAAACCCAGCTCAAGAGCATCCCTCTCACTCCTCCACCTCCCAAACCTTATGGTTGTTAGCCAAAATGCTGGAAAAAATGTTTGGGAGTTTCTAGCTGTGGACATGGTCACCGCTAGTTACATACTCCAACTCTCCAAGAAATGGTTCAGGCATACCCAAGTAGTCTTTGCCCTGATGATTTCCTCATTATTTTACAGCAGACTCCTCTCATCCAATCTCTGAGGCAGACCTCTCTCACTGCACACAGCCTTACCTGGGCACCCAGGCTGCCTTGGCCTAATGCAAGGTTTCAATCAGGATTCAGCAAGGCAGAGGAAATTAAAAAGGCTGTTTGTGTAATGAAGAGGAAAATGACAGGTTCTTCTGCTTTGGGCACTACTCTTCCCACTGTGAGATAATCCTTCCTTGAAGCACCTGCACCACTTTAGGGCACTCATGGGGCAAGTATTTACTCTTGGCCCTCCCTTCAACAGCTCAGATACTTGAGAAAAAAATCAAATTATTCCAAAATTCAACCAATTGGCAGACAGATGTAAGCTCACGCATAGACATTTTGATTAAAGTCATAGTAAGGCAAACCAAACTGTATTATTATACAGTAGTGTGCTACTGTACAGAACTTTACCTGTTCAGGAATAACATCTTATTGTCATTTCTCCACATCCTCACTATCTCCAAGAAACGGCACATCAAGTAAGCCATGAACTTTCTTCTGTTTCCAGTGTTACAAAGTGCTCAGACTTTAAAAGGCTGAAAGGAAGGTGGCTGAGCTCTCCCAGCAGTTTGCCAGCAGCAGCACTCAGCCCCTCTCAGGTGCAGAATAAAAGGGCTGGAGCAGAGCTCCCTGTGCTCCCTGCCCTGCACCTGACACAGCTCCTCCCATACAACAGGTCTGGCCAGTTCCCCTCTGCTCCCCATTCTGTGACTGAGCAACAAACTTCCCTGGCTTTTCCCCCTTCCCTGTTCATCTCACCTTTTCCTTGGCACCCCCTCACAAGCTGCCTTTAACCCTTAAATTTCGGGTAGGTCTAAGATAACAATCATTGGTCATTTTCTGGTTTTGGGCTTCCCGAGCCCTTAAAGCAAACAAAAAACAACCAACAACAAAAAACAGGAAGTTGATTTTCTCATTGTAATCTGTAAGAAGAAGAAGTTTAGAACTATTTGAAAATGTTTAGGGGGGACAAAAGAAAAACAAAACCACCCTGTGACCACAGTAAATGTCTTATTTACAGTACTTGAAACTCCTAATGTTTTCTTAATGTCCATGGGGGAGAATACACAGGAGGTGTATGAAATTCCCACTGGACTGGTATTTTGAAACTAAGCTACTTTTTTATTATGCCTAATAAGCAATGCTGATGTCCTTTCTTAAACCAAACTGAAACACAGTATTTCATTCCTATGAAAAATATTTAAGAAAACACATTACTGGTACAAAAACTTCTGGATTTATAACTTTCACATAAAAACTTTGAAAATTCTAGTTCAAGCTGATTTTTGTAAGTAAATTTTACCTTTATTCTGAGCATAACTTTCTGCCTCCAACCAGAGAACCAACTCAGGCCCTGGCATGCTCAACAACTTCAGCAAAAACATGGTCAAAAAATAAATTGAAAAATCTCTCTTTTGGATTAGAATACAAACATGGTCCCTTTTAACATCCTTCAACACAATGATCAGTCCTTGCTTTATTAGAATGTCACCACAAAACACACCAGCCAGAGTAACACAAACATTAACACTCATCTTCCTTCACATTTCAAATACTGAACCTGATTCAGCAATCCTTAATCAGGCAAAGTGCTAATATAATCAAATGAGAATTATTTCTAAGCATCACAAGAACTGGTCTGAATTCTGAAATGCAGGAAAAACTGTTACAATGTGGGGATTGATCCTCCACTTCTTCAGATTTGGGCCTCTCCAGCCTAGGAGAACTCTGCAGCTAGGATCAGGTTTTATGTTGATTTGATTTCCACCCACTGCCTCAAAGCTCTAAAAACCACAAACAAAAGTATCATTTTTAAAAAGTAAGGATCAGCTTTCCTCTGACACCACTGCTTTGCTACAGCAAGCAAAGACAAAATATTCTTAAATGGTATCAGCTGCTAAAGTAGCCAACTTAAGCTATAAACCAAACCAAAAAGGGTCCTACTTGAACCTTAGAGCCCAAAACATAAACTACTAGAAAAAGCAAATAAAACAACATCCCACCAAAAAGGAAACCCTAACACCATATCCTTTGTTTAGGCATGAAAATTTCACAGTCAAAACTGTATTTCAGAAAATACACCTTTTAAATATATAAGAAACTATAATAAAATTTTCTTATTTTTACAGACCTCTCCAAACTGAAGAGCATTACCTTCATTACATCCACAAGATGAATATTTCCACAAGATGAATATGAAATTTCCCTCAACAAAGCACTCCAAGTAACCTCCCTCCTTTTAACCTGAGTGTTTACTGAAGGTATGTTTAGAAGTCCAGCACTAGCCTATGGTCTAATTCACTTGTCTAACGAGTGAATTATATTCATAACTGGATGGTGATTAACACTAAACAACCCAACACTCAAACAAACAGCACAGCAAATCATTCTTTTCAAACTGCCAATCGCTGAGGTCAAAACATTCATGCTTTTAAGTCAAATTACAATCAACTTCCTCCCCACCCATTGTATTATTTCTTATTCATGCATTGACATGAGCATGGAAGACACTTCACAAAAAATCATGAGTCTCTTGGAAGGACCTACACTATTTAAAGATCAAACTATTTAAAAACCAAAAGAGGGAAAGGACTTCTTCATTTTTAAAAATAAAACAAAGAAAAAAAAAACAAAAACAACCAAACAAAACCCAATCAAATTTAGTTTCCCCTTTGATTTGTTTTAGATACTTCCTCTTGTTCTCTCATCATTTTATCCTTTATAGTGCTCAGCTGTAAAGGATCCAACCTTTAGGATCAAGCCAAACATTTGTTCTCTATTCCACATTTTTTTCAGAAGTTTTCCTGACTTATATAGCAACGCTTTGAATTACAAGCAATTCACAGGGTTCAGTTCTAGTCTCTGAGGAAATGTCAGGTTTAGAAAAAATTAGGAGGACATTTTAAAAATACTGCTTTTCACTTCTATTGGAATTCATGCTAGAGCCCCTCTCTACCTTCCCAAACTACATTAACATAATCAAGTATTTTCCAACAAAATATTATCAACCTCCTTGAAATGCCACTTCTGACAGCAGCAAGAGCACAGGGAAGACAACACTGGGAAGGACTTGAGAGAGCTGGAGTTTTTGCCTACAGCAAAGCTGCTGACACAGGTTTCTGCTTACCCAGCCTGGATCCTCAGCACAGCTGTGACGAGGCAGCCCCGGCCATGGGCTGGCACAGGAGGTGGCTCCTCACTCAGCTCCTGCCTGCTACAACTTCTCTCCAGTTTTCCTGGATAAACCCACGCCGGGCAGTCCTTTCATCATCTGCATAATCCCAGCCTCTCTGATCGCTGCACTCTAACACCAGTGCCCCAGTGAGTTTTCTTTCCTGAATTATGGCCACGTAGAACATGACCAGGGGTGTGCCAAACAAGATGATTAAGCAGCAAAATACGACGAGGCATGAGTTATATTATTAATATTCCTATCTAGCACTAGCCACAGAGATGAGGGGTTTGTGCAGCCAATAGCAGCTGTGCAAAAAGCAAGCTCCTCCACTCTGACTGGCTTTCAAAATAAGAGTGACTATTTCTTTTGAGCAATTTTACTCTTTGGTTGCTTTGACACTGAGCTGTATTTCAGTAGTTTAAAAACGGCTTCCTTTTTCAAACTCTACCTTGAGACAGCGTTGGAGGGAACTCTTAAAAAGGCAGAAAAGGCAGTCTCAAATTACAAGCCCTTACTTTTAGAGAACAAGAGCATATCCATTTTTCAACAAGATATATTAAATAGCAATTCACTGATATAAACATTTCATATATTTAAGAATAGATAAGATATATATCAAATCTCCATAAATTTCAGATTCATCAGCACACTGTTTCATGTTTCCAAACTTATTAAAAAATAAACCAAAAAGCAAGTTTTAACCTTATTTTGCTTTCCTTTTTTTTTTTTTTTGGATCTATTAATATGTAACACATGACAATAAATTACTGCATGCTCCACTACCAAATTAGTAGAATAAACACTGAAAGCCCACACAGATGAATTTTCTGATGCCATAAAATATCTCTTCACAGGGTAGGGATATGCTGTTCAATACTCCCTAAGACAAAGCATTTGTTACTGAACTCCTTCCAGCTGACAATGAGGATATCCAATGCATGGGGTATCAGCCCTGTCCTCAGCTGTAAACAAAAGAGGGGAGAAAGGGCAGGCAAAGATAGCTGTGCTCAGTCAGGAAGTGAGAAAATAGAAGAGCTTAAGCAGGATCCCAGTTTAAAATTATTTTAACACTATGGCCTTTCTTTAACCTGGTGAGCCTTGCTAAAAGATTCTAAGGAGAGGAAAAAGATCCGGTGAAGCAACAAAATGAACCATGGATTTCAGTTAAAAATTTTTGAAAACCCTAAGAGTACACTACTCTTAAGGAAAAAAAATTAATTTTGTATAATAAAATCAGGAATTATTGTATTGTATAAAAACCAAGAATAATTACTTTTAAAATTTTATTCCTAAAGAAAAATAAAATCTGATTGAAAAGCAAAAGACTTCATGCTCAAAATGAGCCAACAAAGCAACGCTGCTCCAGTCTGGATACTTGAATTTCACTAGGCACTTCATCACCTCTAATCAAGACTTTTTAAAATGTTTATGATAGTCTCATTTTTTAAAAGAAAAACAGAAATAATTCAATCAGATTTGTTTCTATTAAAGTAAAATTAGAGCAATCTTTCAGTTACTTAGCTGTAATAAAAGCAGTGAATCTTAGAGTTAGCATAATGTCATATGTAATTTTTATCTTGTTTTTCCTTAAAGCTGACAATAATATTTTTTTAAAGACTGTCATTTTTATGCTGTATTACTCACAAGATACCAATGTAAAAGAATGCTGAGAAATAAAAAGAGTCAGATTAAAAGCACCCATTAATTCTCAATGCTCAACTGGAGACATCCTGATTTCTCTGGATGTTTACTTAGCACTGTGTGACACTCAGGACTAGCTCCCACCAAGTTCACTTGCACTTTGAGTCATCCTCCATTCTGGAAATCACCCCCTCCTGTCTCAGGCTGAGCAGCAGAAACAGTAAAGGAGCAGCTCTCAACAAGGAGCAGAGATTCACCCAAGATACAAAGAGCAGAGGAAAGAACAGAGGCTAATTCCTCCAAGGGAACATCCCACTAGTCTAACTCATGAAAGCCTCACTTTTCTTCCCAAATTCCTTGCTGCTTTTCCATCAACTTTGACAGCTTCACAAGGGGTCTTAGAGCTGCAAATTTAGGAGACTGAAAGCTGGAAGAAGCTACCAAAGCAGGTAGTTTACCCTAAATGAAAACAGTCCCTAAAACACCCTACAGAAGCAACCTTCCATGAATTAATCTGGCAATGTGTGCTCAACTACAACTTCTCAAATCAAAAGTCATGACTTGTAGGAAACTCACAGAGAATTTATCATCCATTTAAAGAGCTCCTGCCAGCACAGACTTTTCCTCACTATTAAAACCACATGGATCCTGCTTTAGCTGACAGCATCAGTTCTTCTATTTAACCAGTATTTCCTCCCCATAAGACACTGTGACCGTATCTGGTCATGAGCCTTTTAATAAACTATTCAAAATTATTTTCTAATTGTATTGCATAAGGCATTTTCTCTGGGTTTTCTATCATTTAATGGGTCTACACCTCTCTTATCCTCCTACAGCTCCTGCAAGTTTGGCCATGATGCATCCTCATATTGATCTGACCAGAGCCCCAGCCAGATCTAACAACGATGCCTCCATCACACCTCAGAGGAAACAAATCACCCTCAGCTGCTCCATGAGGATGACACACCTACACTCCGATTAATAACAGATGCTAAAATGCCTGGTCATTCTTAATTATGATAACCCTATCTAGCAGTTATACACAGAGTAATCTGCTGTCTCAGAATTCAGCCAGTTTTGGGCTGCTGTTCACAGACATGGCAAAAAGCTGACCTAGGGCACAAACATCATCCCTGACAAATAGCAAGGGACCACTAGCAGAGTTCTAAAGTACCATTTCATGTGGGCATACAGACATTCTTTCAGAAATACACTTTTATAAACTCTGAAAAACATCCCTGAAATTTAAGACACTGTATACAGCAATTTTAGCCATATTACTGTATAGTGTAGTAGCAAAAAAAAAAAAAGTAATCAAACAACCAAGAACATGTTTAAGAAAACTGAAAACTGCTTTCTCTCAAAAGCAGAACCAGCAGGCAAGATAGCTCAACACAGACCCTCTGAAAAGTCTCTTGTCATTTTCTTTGCCTCACTTTAAAAGTGAATAATATCTTTTTTTCTTTCATGTAATTTTGACAAAGTCTCCTAGGTTTTAGCTAAATCTGCCTACAATGAAATGATCATTTCTAGAGTAAGTAGGCCATGGAAAACTCCATTTTCCATTTAGATTCGAACAAGAGATTGTCACTCATTTGGATATTTTGTGGCTCAACGTGAACTTTGAGTGCAACATGCTGAAAAGATAATGTTTTTCCCTGGTTTCTATAGCACCTGCTAGAAGCTTCAGGCACACAAAAATCAAACCTATTCCAAAGGTACAAAACATTAATCACTTCTTCTGACATTTTGCAGGTTAAGTATCAAACGTGCTCTACTGGAAATGCTTTGTTACCCACACATGTGCAAACCTCTGCTTCAGAAGTAAAACTATCTTCCTTGAAGTTAACTATTTAATAACCTGGCACAGAGATCCTCTCATCAACTCTCCCCATGGAACAGGTCATAAAAGAAACCCCACTTGGAAATTAATTAGAAGTTCATCCTCCCTGTTAAATCAACTACCCTAGTCCTGAGCAGTGGATTCCTTTGGTCTTTTCTCTATGTTTGCTCAGGCTGCACAACACCTTCACACTACTTTTATCTCCCCTCTCCATCCCTAAAACAGAAAATAACAAACAATGCTGGGATACTTCATTTCATGTGTCCTGCACAGCATCTCACAGGTCAGAAATGAAATGGCTAAAGAGCCTTTAACCCTGGCTCAGCAACAAGGTGAGAAACCCTGGCAGATCCCAGGACTATCCAGCCTGCAGGGATAGATGATGCTCATGCAGGGATGAAGAAAACTTCCCCTCTTAGATCATCCATGAAGCGCTACACACACCCAGCAGAAAGCCAGGCCCAGTCCCACCGCCTCAGTAATGATGCTTATGGTGCTCCCAAAGGCTTCAGCACAAAATAAACCCTTAAGGTAAATTTTCATTGTGTTATGGCTTAGCAAAAATGTTAATAGTAACACTGAGCTTTCTGAAAACTTCAGAAAATAACACTCCACAGCTTTCAGCTTAACTTACATAATCGTGATCAGAAACAGTATTGCTCCCTTTGAAAATGAAGTTCAAAATGTTGCATTAACTGACATAATTAAAAAAAAAATTGTAAGACAGGTAGGAAGAGAAAAGGGCTTGGGTTTAGATTTCTTCTGCCCTCCCATCAAGATTAGCAAAATATTTTTTTGCTGAACTCTTTTTTTTTATTCAACATGAACAGCAGATCACATCCACACAGTAAGTACCTTTTTAAACTGCAAGTCCATTGTCATATTTGTCCCACTAATTCTTCCAGTCATTAAATGTCTCTTTTTTTAGGCAAACCTACTAAACAGCTCCCTAATATTTTCAAGTAGTTTTGGTCCAGGTAGCATCTGCCAACCTCTGAGCTACATTTAGCATCCTCCCACAGCTGAAGTCTAACAGACTTTTCTGTTGAGACTTAAATCAGCATCCTCTTTGTCTCCATGCAACTGCTCTTTTACTGAAAATGGTATGGCAGCACAGAGAGCACAACACGAATTTAAGCAGTGAAGCTGAGAGAAAACTTCTTGTTGTCTGAAGGGGGAAAAAAAAGGAGTGAAATCCCACTTACTTCCTCACTGGAAAAAATAAAATGCAGGTCGTCCCTCCCTGCAGCCATATGGATGCCATCACTGTGGCAAAAGAGACGTTTCAGTGGTCAGAATCACTCACTGCCCTGCCATCCAGCTCCTATCCCTCCCAGGGAAAGGATCAGAGGGAATAATTTTCAAGGGTCTGTACCAGACAAGGCCATGTTTTACATGGTAGTTTTTGCTCTGTAAAGGAAATCTCTACTCATGTAAATAAGCTTCCCTGCAATTTACATCTCCTCAAGATTGTCCTCAATTTTACATGTACAGTACGCTGAAATTCCACACTAACTTTTTTCTTATGTTTAGTATTAGAAGCATGTGTTTTTTTCAGTATTATGCATGTTGTTTTAAGAACAAATATTAGGACTGATGAGCCAGATTTACTTAACATTGCTGATCATCTTGCTTCTTCTAAAATATGAAACCAGGAGTATTTGTGTAAAACACCAACTACTTAAAACAAAATAACTACTTGTGGACTTTGAACCCAGGTCTGCTATGCAGTGTGCCTTCATTAACAAAAGCCTGTGCTGTGCAGACCTGCCATTTGACATGATCATTATCCCCATTCCCCAAACACCTTATAAAATCAGATTATTTATCACTAAGTGAAATGACAAATCCATCATCCCCTAACAAACGATACCTAATGCCTTTATTAGACCAACACAGACACCTGACCTTTGACAACTTGTTTTATTTAAGGATTTAAAAAAAAAAGGATTTTTTTTCCCAGGAGTTTTTCTCCTTCCATTTCTCTAAGGAAGCAATCCCACAAAAGCACTTTGTGCAATCCTTAGCAAAGCCAGCACCCCAAAGTGTTAAAGCCACCCTAAACGATCCCAGGACAAGCTCATTTCTCCCAGCACAGACTTCAAGACACGTGTGTGGATGCACACACCTTCTCCTTGAACCCAAGGTTAAATTTGTTCACATTAATGCATCCACTCACTCCCAAGTGGTCAGTGCTAAAAAATGCACTCCGGTTTCTGCCTTAGTCATGCACACAAAGGTAAACATTTTGAAGTTCAATTCAACTTCACACAAGAAAAATAAAACAGAAAATAAATCAATTCCTTTCCTTATCACTGTAGGAGATGCTTAATATTAGCAAAGTGGGAAATTTCATCTTTAATTTTATCTTATTTCTAGAGATGAAATACTACAAAACCTCTTTGTTACTTATTATTTGTTTATTCCATAGGCATGAAAATAGGAGTAGTGTTTATTTTTTACTAGTCATTTATTTTATCTGTTATTTGCCAAAATCTATCAATCTGACCTCAGAAGTAAATTTAATCTTCCCAAACTTTATAACCTTAGATACCATCTATCACACTATATTCTCCCCAATTCCAAAGATTTAGTTCTGTAGGAGATAAAGTGGATTAAAGACATATTGAGGATTATAGATTATGCAGTTAGAACAAACACAGGCAAGTATTTCAAATAGCTGACCCTACAGAAAGGAATCACATTCTGTTCTCAAGATGATATACAAAAATAGAAAGCACATTCCACTAGGAAAATATTTACTTAATAATTTATCATTTAAGAACTACTACTGTACAAATGAAAGTACAAAAGACAGCATATTGAAATCCATGTGAAGATACATATGTAGTGATTACAACACATCTTCAGTTTCAATTGTGATTGGATTTACAAAGTTTACTCTATTCCAGCATGAATCACACTTCAGTTTTCCCTCAAAGTCCTACGTTTAAAGCAGATTCCAATTTTTTTGGATTGAAGAGGCTGACACACACAGCGCTGCCAAAAAGTCTAGAATTAAAAGGATAAAAATCTCCAAGTATCCCAGCTGGAAAGAAATGCCAGTGAGAGATAAGAATCAATTTAGTCCAGACATTAATAACTTCCTTAATGATCCAATGATTAAACTAGCATATAGATAACATCTTCTGAGGATATTAAATAGAGAACTTTGAGTAGCAGTAAAGTCAGAAATAATACAAAAGAACCTAAGCACATTCCTTACACAGCCAGAAAATAATGTGAAATTCAGTTTGGAAAAACATCAGCTAATACATCTGGGAAAAATAATCCCAAATATAGATATTCAATATGGACAAGAAACCTGGGAAACAACAATGCAGAAAAACTGCATTAACCACAAAAGCAGCATGAGAAAAAAAAAAGAGGGAGGGAGGGAGTGTCTGTCCAGCCACTGAATGTAGGAATGGGGAGAAGGCTGAATTACTTCCCTTTCACCCATTTGACAGCTCTCCCAAAATGAAGCACACACGAGTGGGTGCCCTATTCCACTCCTTGTTGCAGCTCTGGACATGAGATAGGTCCCATTCCTTCAGACATTTCAAACTACATAGGCAAAAATACCATCAACTACTGAGTGCTTTAGCTTAAAAGACCAAGTGTAATGAAAAGCAGTCTGGGATTTTTTTATTGTATATGATGTGGTGATTTAGAGCTTTTTTGTTACATTTGATATATCGGAACACTTTAATCCAGAAGTATAATACTTCTCCAAAAGCAAATAAACATGAAAATATGCTCATTTCCAAACCATTTGCTTTTTATTGACCATGAAGTTTTGGCACATCTCACCACAACTGAAATTACTTTGAAGATTTTGGCTCTCAAATGAATTTTTGCCATAGTGCAATGCCTGTTCATGTTGGGAACAACTGTACAAAACAAGGGAAGACAAACCAATGCTACACTCGTGTCAAATGAGGTCGCCTCAGAATCTATATGAAGGGCATGGCAATCCTCCTTTCTACAAAGTCCTTGATTAAGAAAGTTTCTGCAAGAGGAATGACTGCTCCTTACCAAGCAGGAAATAAGAGAAACTTGCTTAGAGATACTCAAAGCCTGCTTCTAGCCATTTACATTTTTTTCTAGGTATTAAGGCATTCTTTAATTAGGAGAATATCCCAAAAACTTAAGAAAAATACTTTTACATTGCTAATGGAAATTAGAATGTGCCCAATTACACTCAGAATCAGCTCAGAAGCATATACAGAAATTTTAAGTATTTTGGGGGTTTTGTAGATTGTTTTTTCTGCTGTGGAGTTGGGATGTTCACCTCAAGAGTGTTAATTGGAAGATTTTGTCCCATCTAAGATTATGGGATACCTGAACCAAAGCTTATACTTGGCCCATGAAGCAAGAGCTCCAAATGCTGTTTATTGAACTTGACTGTGCTCATGATGGATGTGGTAGTTTAGGGACAAACAGGACAGTAAAAGAGCAGGAAGAGAAACAGACTTGTCCTGAGAAATTCAACACATTTCTCTTGCCACTGGAATTTCCTACAGTTAAAGAGAGACAAAATATTTAAAAAGAGATTCTGACAAGATCATCGACTCTGTGGTCGTCTTTTTAGAAAAAAGATAGAATCTTTTTTATTTATTATTTGGGACACTTGTTTGTTCTTCCTGAAATTAAAGAAGAGTGAGAAATTTCACTCTGTGACCTGGAATTTCACAGTTAATAGGAGGATGGAGTAAACATAACCTCAAGTACTTTGTTCCTCTCTCCCTCCTTGCCACGATTCCCGCTGACTCATGGCAATGAAGTGTTTAGAATTTTTCCAGAAGCCTTTTCACTGCCTGGCTTATGCCTAACCCACAGTATAGAGCTCATTTCTCTAATATTAGGAGATTCACAGCAGGTCTTTTTACTTGTGACTGCAGAGACTTAATCTGGCAGCTCAGATCATATTCCAAAGCAATTTACAGCAATGGACACTTCTTCTGAGATTATGGCATCCAAAATACAGGATAACAACCACCCTGAAATGCTGACTTCTTCTTGAAGGTCATCTAAAAAGCCCTGCATCCCAACCCTCTCCCACACATATAATGAATCTGCTCCCACATCTTTGTCATCCAGCCACACCACAACACTTTTCCAAGAGCCAAGCCCAGGAGCCAGAACTCCAGTCAAGGTCTCCATCACTTAAGGCATACAATTTTGGAGCTGCTCTTGTCACAGGGACTAAGAATCACTTATTTCCATCAGCCTTCCTAGCCCTAAAAAGCAAAACTGAAGCAGCATCTAGTCCTGAGTAATACACTTGCTCAAGCCTGGGTACAGTCAAAAACAGACAGAAATTTTTCCTAAGATTCCCTATTAAAGACAAATCACAAGAGTGGCTATTTTCCTCTCTCTCTCTGCCTCATCTTTTCATTCTTTATGCACTTCTTAAAGATGAACAGAAATTTCAACCACTGCAGTTTCATAGGACCAGTGAAGAAGGAGGTTTTGTATCCTAGTAAACAGGACAGGGAGGGAAAAAAGCAAGAACTACTCACAAGAGTGCATGGGGAGAGAAAGGAAAAGGAAAATTATTGCATGAATAACAGATATAAAAGACTGTCTTGCAGCAAGGTCTGATTACTGCAAGAGAGGCAGGATGGAGCTGGCATGCTCTTCCCAGGGTGGATCTCCATCCTGACAGGTCTAGTCTTGCCTCCAGAAGTGCACACAAACAACCACTGTAACACATGGATGGAGCTGAAGGTGAGCAGACTATTTTTCTGTATAAGTACAGCTAATTTTATTCCATTGAGTTTGCCAATAACCTCTGCAATCCCCTCCACCTGGAGTGCTCGTTTTAACACGTGTGAGTTTTATCACCCTCTTGTGGAAAAATATGTTATCGTATCCATCAGAGGGTGCAGGAAGAAAAAGAAGTGGGAGTAAGGAAGGCAGTGATAAGGAACAAGCACAGAAGAAAGCAGGAGAAGTATGGGCTGGGTCAATAAAGGGAAAGTAAAGGAGAATCACGATGACACAGTACCACCTCAACTTCTTCAAAAAGCTATCCCAAAAATGTTGTTTGAAAACATCAAGAGAGCAAGCTGCCAAATTTACTCTCCCTTGGTAACACTGACAATATTCAACCAATAAGTTTCGTTTTCGACAGCGAATCAAGTACTGTCTCAGCTGTAATCATCACCTTTTGCATTTCTGTTTACACATAGATGGGAAAACATTCTCTATAAACAGCTTTGAACAGTTAATCTTATATGAAATCAGAAAACACTAAATAGACTTTCTAATTTATACAGAGACTGCATATAAGATCTATGTCCTGCTGTTGGAATGTGAAAGAGGAGAGCACAAGAGCAAAACTTGCCAAGAAAACTGATGAAAGTTTATGCACTCACAGTACTTCCTACTGGGTAACATAAAGGAAAAATAAGAATATTTAATTCCTCTAAAATCTGAAATCATCCTTCCCTCAGTTTCTGACTATCCATAGTATCAATTTGTAATAAGAGAAATTTAACTTGCAGTAGATTTCCTTTGCAGCATAATCCGTATGACAAAAGCAGTGAAAGCAACAAACAAATTTGCTACCACCTACGCTGTAAAATTTGAAAATCCAAGTTCAGCACAAGCACATGGAAAAAAAAAAGCCAAGGAAGTCATAACAACATTAAACTCATGACACTGCAAAGAAGCATAGAAATCCCAAACAACAAAAGCACAACTCGGACTAGATAGCTACATCGTGAGCATTATGAAAAAATACATCATACACATTGCATCCCTAAAACTTCCTGAAAACCTTCCAGGAATCCCACAGAAAACTTAAGACCACATCCAGCTACAGTTACTACAATTCTTAATGACACTAAACTTTTTTTCTGATATTCCTCAAAGAGTTAGAAACTCACAAACAATTCTAATGACAGATCTCCTTAGCCTTATGATAAAAGAATACCCTAAGAAATGCCTTCCCCCAATATCCAAACTACATTTTTGCCCAGCCAGCCTTCACAATGAAAAATATAAAACAGATAACCATGCAACTTATATTTATTTCATTGTTTTAATCAAAATCTGACAGCAAAGAACTCCAGACAACACACAATTTCAATGTAACCTTATCCTTCATTATGGTATCTGATTTTTCAGAATAAAAATTGCTTCAACTGAGTAATTTATCATATCTCCTTCTGGGGGTCAAGTTCTAAAACTGATACTTTTAACCAGCAGGGGCACAAAGGTGTCAGCATTCACTCACCACCCCAGAGATACCACTGATGGTTTACTTCAACTTCTGCAAAATGCCATCAAGTAAGGACAGCTGAATCTGTGATTCGTGTTTTGCAGGAGATGCACGTTTTCCAATTCATAAAAATCTTCAGAAATATCCTAATTATACACAAACTTCTATAATCAGAACAGCAGGCTGCTGTCTGCAGTCTCCACATCTCCTGTAACTCAGTCAGCTCTGAAGTCCAACACTGAGTTATCAGAACAAGCTCTTCAGCTCGGGGAACACGAGAAACTGCTGTTACAGAAGAGCTGGCACCATGTCCAACCCTGTAAAACAGACTTTACAGCAATCTGATATTCTAATTTTTCTTTTGGGAAGCTACCCAGAAATTAGCTATTTCACTTTTTTTTTCTTTCTGCCCATTTAACCAGGTACAGCAATTCTGCTGTATTGTTTTCCTCCTCTGCCCCAGACTCTGGCAAATGCTAAAGGAAGGACCTTGCACTTCACACACAAAGCAAATACTACTGTCTAAGAATCTGTCATACATACTGCAATGGAAGAAGAGTGGAAAAATCAACAAAGAGAATAAATAAAAAATAATAGTCTTTTTTTTATAAAATATATTTAAAATGCTAAAGTGTTTTACAATAAAATCTTAAATACCTTGTTTTCAAGAAAAAAAAAAGGTTAATTTCAGACATACTGTGACTTGAAAAATAAACTTCCTACAGGAAATTCAAAAGTAAAATGATACTGACATGTATAATTTTCATGTATATACTCTTAGATTTGTTTAATGTAACAATTAGAAAAAAACTACTGGTGAAAAACCTTCCATTACTGTGGATCATTATTACTCTTAATCAAACTGATTCCTCTTAGGTCTGACTACAAGACTTCGTTGAAAACAGACAAAATTTTCAATCAAGTGCAACAACTAAGGGTAGAAAAGTATTTTACACTGATTCTTTGGACATCTGCCTTATCTTTTGAAATGCTTGATAAAGATCCTCAGACTGTAGCTGCACTGTTTTTTACTTTAAGCAGAAAACCACAGACACAGAAACTATCAACCCTACATAAATATTCACCAGCATTTCAGATTTGCTGAATTAACTGTTTGAGAGGACACAAGATCAAGCACATCACTCAAATCAGGAGGAGGTGGAATGTTCCAAACAATCTGTTTTACACTGTGGCCCTCAGACACTTCTCTCAGCACATGAGAGGCCACGCTTGGCTCCAGAACTTCTCAAAGTTTTGCCACCAGAAAAAAACCTTCCTGTCACTGCACCTGCAACCAGAATGACATTACCAGGGAGGTTTTAAGAGGAAAATTCTAGTATTTTTCTAACAGATTTGCCTTAACCTCTTATGAAGCAAAGTGAGCCCATCTGCTGATACTTGTGCGTTATACAGTTATCAAAAGTACAGTAATCCATAAATACCCACCCTACCAAAACTCCCTGAACTCCCCAAGTCCCCTCCTCTGTTACTAAGGATTTTTGCCTGATTGAGTCAAAGAAACAGTAATAACTTGAATGAAAAAACTGTAGGTGAAAGGAAGTTACCCTGAACCTAAAAATAGTTGTGTGTCCTCCTCCCACTCCCCAGAAAGCATTAATGAAAGTGCTCTTTTCTCAGGGAGGCAGTAGCTTACAATGGATGAATGTGAAAGGACTGCTGCCTTACTATAAAGCTCTACCAATGAACAGAAGCACTATCCCATTTGAAAAACAGAAAATTAAATAAACTCAAAATATAAACTTTGTATAAGACATTAAATATGTCTATAGCTTATTTATATACACTTCTATATTATACACATGTAATATACACAAACACAGATTTTATAAATACACACATAATTCCAGAGATATGGAAAATGTGTTCTTTCACAACAGTAAAGCTCCATAACATAACCAATTATAAAGGCAGCACTATACTTCAACAACCATGTGCACTATATAGAAGTAATAGCCTGGCTGAACCAGAACTTGTATTTGTTGAAGGTACTTCAGGAAAGGAATATAAAGGAGGTACTTATTACAGAAACAGGAGGTTTTATTACAGACCCACAGAGTTGCACTTGGGCACAGAAAAGAAAATGGCAATATTATTAGAGAGATAAGTATTACTGGGAACGTTATAAAGACATACTGTACAAGAACAGACTGAAACCAAAAGTTTTTCATTATGATGGCCAGGTTGGATGGAGTTTTGAGCAACCTAGTCTGTGGAAGGTGTCCCTGTCCATGGCAGGGGCTGGAATGAGATGATCTTTAAGGTTCCTTCCAACCCAAACCCTTCTGTAACTCTGTGATTCTATGATAAAGTCCAAACATCCCGCAGAAAATTATCAAGATTTTAGACTCAATCTTGTAAAGAGTATAGAAACACATTTTACAGAATTATCACTTACTTCACTTTTAAAATTATTAAAAAGAAAACAGAAAAGGAAAAGGTGGGAATCATCATCACTAAACACTTCCAGAAGCCAGGCTGAGAAATTCCGGAAGTAAAACAATTACACTGGAGGCTTCAAAAGCAAAGCAAAACAAAACAAAACCAAACCACCTTCCTCAAAAAAAAAAAAAGCAAAAAATAACCCACCACTGCTCTGGCCATAGGAAAACTGCCAGTCCTAGAGAGACTCAGAAATGAATACAGAGAACTGACTGGAAACATTGGAGGACTGGGGATAAGCTGACAGAATTCCTCACCAACTGCATTTTCAACCATACACTGTTAAGAGAAGAGGGTATTTCTTTTACTTAATCGGCCCATTCTCTACAAATGTTGTCCTCCAGAAATACATTCCCAATGTGGGAGACAGTAACAAGCAAGCAAAAAAAAAAAAGGCAAAAAAAAAAAAGACAGAATGTAATTAGTCTATTGAAAAAAACAGAAACCTTTATGATTACTGGAAAAAAATTTCTACAATCAACAGATGTAAACATGTTATAAAGAAGGTTAAGTGCATATTCAAAATCCAACTGACAAGAGCACAAAGAAAGTGAAGACATTTATTACTTATGACTAGAACATCATACATATTCATAAAGAAAATACTAAATGGGCTAAGTCCTTCTTCCTTTTGAGATTGTGGCCTTGTTCCCAAATCTTACACAGAGATGGCCTATTATGTCCAGATTTATATCAACCAGAACGGGCATAAAATTCCTAGAAGCAGTTCCAGGATTCATCCCTGATTATGTACATGCAGCTCAGACCAAGCTCCAGTGTTTCTTCCATGCAACAAATTAGGAGTCCTAAGATCTATTTCTAATTCTGTAAATAAGGCTGAATTTTATTTTGAGAAATCATAACCACTATGACCCTAAATTCCTGTTTATATATGAGAAGAGAGCATTTAGCTCAGTGATTTTATTAACAGTTTACTGATATTTGTATATCTGATAACTGCAAAACATTCCAAATGTCTCAAATGAAGAGCAGCACAGACAAGATAAGCAGGCAGCTCCCATGGAAGCCAACAGAAAACAAACTCTTCTTCTACAACTCAAATCATAACTATTTCCCATATGACAAGTTTTAGATGGCTTCCATAGGTCTGCAAAGGCCTGGATACTTTTTTTTATGCTAAAGGAATATTTTAAAAATTCAAAAGTAACTGCATTTGAACAAGAAGGTGCACATCTTGCAGTTCTCAGTTGAGAGTCTTTTCAAATTGTTAGAATTTTTTACTCTTTAGGAATCTCAGCATTTGACCAATAGATAAGATTCACAAGAAAAGCTTATAATAAAATCTCAGCTATAGGGAAATAATTTAATGATCAAAAGCAAATAGCAAGTGAAAAGAGATTTTTCCCTTTTTGACTATGCAATGCTCTTTTGTTGCCACCACACCAATTCTTTAATGCCATGGAAACTATCTGATAAATGTATTAGAAGCTCAAAAAATTTCATAATATTGAGGTAGCAAAGCAATTGGTACTGTTGACAGAGAACTTCTGCTCTGAGCGCTTATTTTAAGGAGGAAAAAACATCTAAAAATAAAAATCATACTTTGAAATGTTTTCAACAAAAATATACAATCTTTGCAGAGAACATGAAAGTAACCTTCACTAATTATATTAAATCATTGGAAAATGTGGAAGGATGACAGGAAAAAACTACACCCTGAATTAGAAAAATGGGATACAAATGATTTAACAATTAACAGTCTGGCTTTTGGATGGTTTGCTTTGCCCAACTTCTGTATTTGCAATGAGGGCAAGGGGGGTGGCAATGATGCTGTGAGCTATAAGCAAGTTTTCTGTGCAATTTCTCAGGATGCTAAATGTGCATTTGTAAGACACATGATGTTTTTAATCACCTCTGTGCATGTTTTCATCCTCTGAACACTCCCCTACCTCTACAGACACCAGGCAGGAACACAAATGAGCTCCCCCTCCCCCTTTTGCAGGTAATACTGAAATTGCTCTGTTTTCACATGTCCAGCACTTACAATATACTCTTTTTCCAGCCAAATGCTTTCTAACATTGCACTCCTGCTGTTCCACCTCTAGAGACTTCTAAGTAAAAAGAGCAGCTATACAAAATGAAAGCAAAATAGTCTTCCAATAAATAATACACCTATCCAATGCAGCTACAATCCTATTTTCCTCTACAGAGCAAGCTCGATTTGAGGCACACCACAAACCTGGTTAGCAAAAATGGGAGGGAATCTCAGGCACAGAGATGGAATTACTCAATCCCAAAAAAGGGCCCTTCACCAGGACTGCTCTGTCACAAGCCAGTTACACCTAAGGCACCTGTCAGCCTGGGTAGTACCAGCCTCTTCAAAGTACAGCCAAAATCCATCATGCACTGCGAGATCCACCAGGGAAAAGCATGCAACCTTCAAAAAATGCATGTGAGAAACATACAGAGGAGCACACACAGGCAAAATACAACTGTGCCACAACTCCCATGTGCACTTCCCATCCCATTCCTCTACACTTGAAACAAAGCAGAAAACATTGGGCTTAAAGTGTTATATTGGACAATAGTCAGATTTTTAAAGATAACATCAAATCAGATTTAGTCACAATTCAATAAATAAAAATATAATGAAATCATCTAAAATTTTAAGTCTTTAGGCAAACAGCAGTTTCTTGACTTGGGGCTTTTGAAAGCCTGAACTCAGCCCAGCAGAGCCTCAGAAGCAACACCTTGTTTTCCAAATACATTAAATGTTTCTTTGCAAACTGATACCATACACAATTTTTTTTTTAATATGAGAGCAACAACTTAATTTCTCCATACTTTTTTCCCTGAAATGAGCAACACTGAAAATTCCAGTTGTTCTTACTCCATTTCCTAAATAGTAGCTTATCCTTCAGACTTGTACAGAGCATCAAAACATAGCATCTCTCTTATTTTTCTTACCCAAAATATTTTTATTACCAAAAGAACAACAACAAGGCTGGCGTATCTATCTGTTTTTGCAATACAGGCGTGTATGCTCACAGAAGGCAACAGACTGCATTAAAACACTACCAAAACAAGCCATTTCACTATATGTGACTCTGCCCCCAGGGAAAGGAAAGAGAGCAGATAAGATGTGACAGATGTGTAGTCACGTCACTTAATACACTACTGGAAGGTGCTCAGATCATTATGGTGACAGGCAGAGTATAAAAACTTGCAAGGAATGGACCAAGCAGTTACCCAGTTTTCTGCATACATGAATCTTGTAATCACAGAAGATAGTGAAGGCCATAAAGTGCTGTTTGAGATAAAGCAGCCTGCCAATGTCAATATGCAATATATCCACAAAAAAAATTTAAAAAAAAATAGAAGGGAGCATAGCATGTATATTTGTATTAGCAAGACCCCTCCATGATGCATATGAAATACATCTGATGAATATGAATTTGAAGTCTGTCCTCTAAAAAGTTCCCATACTGAAACATTTCTGAAGAGATTTAATTAAACCTGAAATTTACTCAAACCAGGAAGCCTATCAATTGCACATCTCCAAACTAAGCTCAATTTGCTGAGACTTTAAAAAGCTACTTTGCTGGTATCTCTTCTCTATTTGGGTTTAAAAGACAAAATTTTCCAGGATAAAACTGGAAATCATACAGTTACTGGACAGAAGGAATAGAACTGGTCACTTGTTGGAAGGTGAGTGTAACCATAAGAGCTAAAAAATAATCAGGACATTGATGAAATTGGTCAAGAAAAGGATGAAAAACACAGGAGAAAATAATTTCCTCACTTCTTGCAGACTTAACAACCCTGAATGTTACAAATATTAATGTAGGTCAAGAATACTTCCAAACAGCAGCATGATTTTTAGCTGCTGTCCCTTCTGCAGGGACCAGTAGCTCTGCTGTTCAGAGAGATGGTTGGGCCCAAATCCCACAAATTAATCTGCACAGGATTCCCCTGCACCTCTGGGAATCCGCATTAAGGCAAAGAGGGAAAACCAACTCCCAGCATCACATTCTTAATTTGAAGCTGGACCACTGTAACTCATTATGACACTAATCATAAATGTCTCACCAACACTCTCCATCTGTTTGTTTTATCTTATTATAGTTTTATATCTCAATCCTCAGGACTGGCTGCAGTAGTCACATTAAGCACCTGGACACGCCTGTGTTTCTGCAAGGCAAGGTTCTCACTGTTTTGCTTATGCTTGTGACCATGCCTGATTTACTCCCTGAATGGGACTACAGAAGAGAGTGAAATAATTACAACATCAATTTCTTCATTTGTACAAATACAAATCTCAATGTTTTCCACTAATCCCATCATTTAAGCCAAAGGATAAACTCCAGTCACCTTCCAAAATGCAGCAACTGGCATGAAATAACTTGCATATCAAAAATTACCTGAAAAAGTGTAAAACAGAGCTTTAAAATTATTTGAAAGAAGTATTTGCTTCTTTATCATACTGTCACAAAACGAAAGAGTTCAACAACAAAGAGAAAAAAAATTTTTAGAATCACAGAATAACCTGAGCTGAAAGGAACCCACAGGATCATTGAAGTCCAACTCCTGGCCCTGCACAGGATCACCCAAAGAATCACAAATAATATTCACTGCAGACTACAAAGTCAAATCCAGTGGCACCAACCAACCCTAAACTGAGAAATACTGGATAAAAGTCACCACCAGGCACAGTGCAGGAGGGCTGGGTGCACATTTCATTGGACTCAGGATACTCCATTTGTGCATTCTTACAGGGAGCCACAGAAAGAAGTCCACAATATTGCAATGACAGATCCACTAGAACTAATCCTGTTCCTGCAAAAGAATCCTACTTTTAATTAAATTTAGAAACACACATTAAGGTGAGAGATTTTTGGGGGGTTTGGGGTTTGCTGGGTTTTTTTTGCAACTACTGTATCCTTATGAAGTGGGGTTGAGAACTAACCAAAGAGCAGTTCCATATTTGTTATGTATTCCAATACTCTGATTAACAAATTTGTCAAACAAGGTAGATGAGAGAATGTGGGGAATATACTTGCCCAAAAATGAAGAAAAGGGACAGATACAGTATTAAACCTAATAAACTTTCTATTTTCCAGAATTATCAGCACCAGCCATGCCTATTTTTACTACTTAAGGCAGAAATGAGGAATAGCAAAGAAAAAAAATACACTGAAGTAAATAAACCATTTGAGAAGTCAGTGTCGAAGACTTCTGAAAGGTGATTTCTCCTTCCTCACCAGACAGACATTCTGAGAGGTGCTTTTGACCCCTGGATTTGTACTGAAATTCAGTGACAACTAGAATTCAGGGGAAGCAGTCAAGGTATCACAGAGATATTGGCATCCTTTTAAGAGTAGTATGCTGGATAATATTTTTCCTTCTCAAATCAGAGGTTAAATCTGCCAGCAGAAACTCAACCAGCATTGGGATATGCAAGATCTCAAAACAGTAGGGCCTTGCCTAAGAGCAGATTGGCAGCATCTTTCCCCTTGGGAGGCTGCAGCTCATGGGACCTTTCCATTTCAAAACCCAGCAGAAGGCAGGACCTGGGAGCTATCCATGCACAAATGGTATGAGAGGGGATCCCACCTCCTTCTCTTGCTGTAGGGGCTGCAGATCCAAACACCAAGGAAAGATACTAAAAACCAGTTTCCTTCAGCTCACAAGTCCATTTACCCTTACCAAAATTACTGCTGAGGATTCACAAACCAGAACACTCTTGCACAAAGCCTGAGAGCCTTGAAAATTCAAGTCATGGTAGGGGTTAACATCAGCATTTAAAACTTTCAAAAGTATTGCAAACAATTACCACACCCTCAAGTCACAGATAAAATATTTTGCAGAGCTTAAATACATATATATCTGGCATGAAACATTTCTCAATGCCTGCAAAATTTCCCCGCAATTCCTGACAATAGAATACTTTGATTTTCAAAGTTGGTTGTAGAGCAAAAATTGTTTAATTTATTAAAAACTGTGTTTGATCTTACCTTTTAGCAGAGGCAGGGGAGTTAACTCGATAGGCTTGCCCTGAGACCTGAACTGGGAGGAGCTTTGTGACCTCTTCTGTCTGGCTTTTCTGACGGACTTCCGAGAAAATCCGTCTACTTTATCCACTGATGGAGGAGTAGTTGGTGCTGAGGACATATCCCTACTGAAGGAAAGCACGTGTTAAAAATGTGTTCCAAATGAGTGAAACAGGTAAAGATTAATCTAAACTTTCCAAATATCTTCTTCCTGCACTGCTCTCCTGTTGACAACTCACATAGATGAACTGTTGAGAGATCTAACCCATCTTATGAATGGAATAAACTTAATGGAACTTAATTATTAGTGTAGTAATTCCTCTTGCTTACTTTTTTATCTGTGTCTCCCATTTGCCAAAAATTTCAGACCTAATGCTGACATCATTGCATTCAGAACTTCATCAGAACAGAACTTCATACACCTGCAGACCTGACTGTAGCTTTAAATTATGCACTCCTTGGGATGAAGTCATTTCAACTTACTCTGCTAAAGAATGGGTACACAAAAGGGCACAGATGGTTTTTTGGCATTAAGGACAAAAAACACAGGACAGAACAAAAACTCCATTTATTTGCCACACCTACATACAAGATTTTATAGAAATTGAGGAAAGTATAGTAAAAAGTACTGCTATGTTTCACAATTCACTAACAGAGACAGATTGTGCATATTACTTCTTTATTCTCCACTTCAGAAACACTCAGTTGTTTTCCTGCAAGTGCCTATACATGTAGTTATTCCATGTCCTGGCATTTCTGGACGACTGGCAGTGTGGTAGCAGTAACTGCTCTAAGGGCATGAGACAGACTCTAAGGTTTGCAGGGAGAGGCAGAGAGCCAAAAAAGGTTTCTGCAAGCAAAAGTTTGTTTGTTTCCCAACTTCAGCTGGCCTAAGCAATAGGCATTGCTTCTTCCTACAAAACCTGCCTTGGTGGTACTCCTGCAGCTGATTCTGTACCACGAGCAAACACTGAATTAACACATCCAGCTATTTTATTTACCAGTCTGGTGCTGTCTGTTAAAAAGGCCCATCAGAGCTTGATGAAATACATGAGTAATACTCAAGGGAGAGGAGACAGGAGGAATTCAGGCCTACACGTTACAAGCAGCAGCTCGGTGCACAGTTAACTCCAGCAGCCTCATCTGCATTCATTAATTAACACGACCATTAACGAGGGCAGCTCTGTCGATTTCGGCCAGGACAGGCACCCGTGCAAAGTTAAGCATCGGCGTAAGCACTTGCAGGATCAGGGTCTTAGAGCATGTCCTTGGAAAGCATTACTCATCCTCAATGTCTGTTGACTTCAATTACCAAAGCGACTCCTCGTGTGCTACAAGAAGTTGATTCCACAACATACAGAACGCTTTCGAGTACTTATTATTTTTATTGAAATTATCTGGTTACTGGTGTGCTTGGTAGATTACTAAACCCACTGAAACAGGCATTATTTGGGTTTGTCTTTTGTAAGAAAAGCTTTCGAAAGCATGATTTGTTGCAACAGTGTAAACAAGCTCCAAAAGATAAGAACTATTTAATGCAAAATTACATATAGGTGCACTGAATCTATCAAAAATGGAGTATAAACTCCATACCTTCTTCAAGGAAGCATGTTCAGCACCCAGAAGCTGAACTGTGCAGCTGGCATTACAATAATGAAAAAAACCTTATTCCATCTTTTTGATTTCTCCTGAGGTATTCTTTCACTACCAGCTTAGGCTTTCTACATATAATATACTATCAGCAACATGAACCCGTACCTTAAACTGGTCTTGTTTATCACCCAGGCAAAAAAAAAGCCACCATCACCAGGGCATTCAGGCCCCAGCCAAGATTAATAAATAAAAAAGTCAGATAAACTGGAATAGAATGGCCTGTACTTTAGTAACCCACTTCTAAGATTTCAACAGTCCGCCAAAAAACACACAAAGTTACCTGTTACATAAACCAAATTCTGAATATATCAGCAAAAATATATTCCCTAAACCTGAATCGGGTTGGCCCCATCTCATCTCATCAGAAAGCTTCCCCTCCTCATCACGTGCATCATTAAAGTGTAACCATCCCTGCAGAAATGTTTGCATGCTCTCTCCAAATTAAATTACAAAAAATAATAAAAATAGTAATAATGGACAGCGACTAAAGTAGATCACTTGAACTGCAGGATCATTGTGTCAGCAAGGAGCTTTACTGACACTTCTCTGCTGTAAATTTAGTAACAGTTTCCCTAACCTGCTTTATAAATTATTAAAATCTAATTCTAATTCAACAAGACTACATCCAGCCTAACAACCTTACAGTAAACACTGATCTTTTTTTTCGCCTCTCCAAATGAACATTCGCTGCCCTGCATACACTATCACAGGGAAATACTCTGTTTCCACCAACAGTGGGGGGGAGGGGGGAATAAAGCCCGAGATTATTTATTGTGTGCGAGGGGGAAAAGCTGCAAACCCGGCCACCGCTCCCCGCTTCCTCCGCTCTATTCCCCGAGTATTTTGGTAAATACGAAACCACGCTCATCAGATCCGCCGGTCCCGGGGGTCGGGGGGGTGGGGGGGGGAAGTGAAAATACCGACGGCTATCGGCGGGGGAGGGAGGGGAGGCGCAGACAGTCGA
>NW_005054303.1:10045439-10059547 GCF_000277835.1 Geospiza fortis | reverse complement strand
CACCCCTCACTCTTCTCTGCTGCAGCTTTGCACCCTTGGGTTTCTTAGCCCAGTGTGTGATCTCGCTGTCTGCATCGCTTTTTTTTTTTTTTTGCCCCCCGAGTATATTTATACATACTTGGAACCAGGGACCAGCACAATGACTGCTTGTAGATACCATAGTTAAATATCATAAATTTCGGTTAAATTTATCTACCCGATGGCTTGGTGTTTGATAGTTTTGGTTTGTTTGTTTTTGCTGTGGGTTTTCCCAAAATACATCTGATGGCTGCAGGGTAATGAAGCTGGGCAAGGATCTGCAGCACACAAGTCCTGTGAGGAGCAGCTGAGGGAGCTGGGGATGTTTAGTCTGGAGAAGAGGAGGCTCAGGGGTGATTTTAGTGCTCTGCAACTCCCTGAAAGGAGGGTGTAGCCAGGGTTCAGTCTCTTCTCTGTCAGAAAAGTGGCAGAAATAAAGGGACACAGTAGGGGATGTCGGGGAACATCCCTGCTGGGCCAGGGAAGGTTTAGATCGGACATTAGAAAGAATTCCTGTACAGCAAGGGTAATTAGACATTGGAATGGGCTGCCCAGGGAGATCGGTGGAGTTACTGTCCCTGGAGGTGTTTAAGGAAAGACTGGGTGTGCCATGGTCTGGTTGACAAGGTGGTGTTCAGTCCAAATCTCAGAGGTCTCTTCCAACCTAACTGATTGTGTGATTCTGTATTGGTGTTAATATGAATGTTACGTTTTAAAAAAAGTTGACATTTATGAGTAGCAGCCCTCCTATGTTGATATGACCAAATCCCTCTGACGTACAGTCTTTTTTTTTTTTTTAAGGAAATTAGCTCAAAGGCAGTTTGAGAGTTGGTTGCTTTGGTGGGTCAGCCACATCCCTGCTGTTTGTGCAGGTACTGAATCCTCTCAACATTACTAACCCTACAAAGGATATCTAGTTGTTGTCCTACTCGGCTTCCTGACTCAGCTTTTGGCATAAGGGAGGAAGTGAGACTGTGTCAGACTTGATTCAAAGTCATTTAAGCTGTTTTCAAACTGCTTTCAAAACTGCTAATTTTCAGCCAGTTCCCTGGTCTAGCTCTCGCTGAGGAACCTGCAACACTAGTTAAAAGCTCATGGCCACTGAAGAATAACTTTAATGCATGTGAGTGGTTTTGCTTCTCATCTCTCAAAATGCCTCTTTATATCTTAAGATAAATGTCTCTCCTATTTTTTTTTTTCCTACAGACAAAGCAATTTTGCTTCCTTTCAATCCTTCCTGGTGTGGGACAGGTTTAAACCTCTTAAGATGCTTATGTCTTCTCCTTGTGTTGTCTCAAAACCATTCACATCTTTTTTTTTAACAGTAGTGCCCAAGACTGGACATTACCAAAATTAAGGCCTCAACAAGGCCAGCATCTGTTGTCCTGCCTGTCACAGACCCCACTCCTGTTTACACATGCCAGTACAGATGCTTTTGAGTCAGTCTGATCTATTCACAATCTTGCTGACCTGTTTTACCCCGCATCCATTTCTGCTGACCTCCCAAGCGAGGTATTTCTCCCTCAAGTAGACAGTAATGCTGCTTGAGAAATTATTTCCTGCAACAGCCCTAATGCCATGCCTTCATTTTTATTTTATAATCAAGCAGTCAAGACATCTTTTAAAATGAAATTCCACATGATGTTAAGTCAGAGAACTGTAGAATTTGTCATCCTCTGTAAATCGATTTCATTTCTCAGAAGGATTGTATTTAAAAAAGCAAAACTAAGATTGAACTGTGCCACAGTTACAGAAGGGTTGTGTAACTCTTAAGTTTAGAAGAGTGATTTGTATGTATTTGTCGACATTTAAAACTTTAAATTTTCTTAAACTAAACCAGCTAAAATACTCTAAATGCAAACAAGGGTGGATAACAAAGAATGTGGGTTGGAGTTATACCAATTTAAGGTAAAATATGGCAAAAACAGTGCAATGTCCCATTAGTGATGGACAGAACCTGTATTTGTGTGTGTTTTGCTGTTCCATGTGCTTAATTCTGTTAGCCCAGAATTCCTCAGTTCTGCTCACTGTCCTGTGTGCTGCTTTTGATGTGAGCCGTGCAATGAGCAGCTCATAAAGCTACTGGCAGCACGCTCTGCAGAAGGGAGGTTCTAGCACAGCCTGATGGCTGCACTGGCACTTCAGGTGCAGTTTGAGCAAGTCATTTTACATGAATGTACTTCAGTTTTCCTAGTATGAGATTAATCCATCTTTGTAAAACATCAAATATCTAAAACTGAAGCCTGTGATGTGGGTATCTATTAAAATAACTGCCATAGAAGGCATAAAAATCAACAGTGCTGTCCAAGTCCACTGTCCAGTGCACACAGATGTTTTTACTCTTCATTCTGACTTTGTATAATAACTACAGAATTGGTTCTTCAGTACAGCTGAACAAGCTGGTAAATAATGCATTCAGCTAATTCATTTCTTAGATGGTCATCATGTAGTCTGGTTGGTCCATTTTGGCTGTGTAAAGCATTTTTTCATGCTTCAGTTTTATATCAGGTGATGTTTGGACAGTAACAATTCAAGAAAAAAATACAGGCTTTATCAGGGAATAAACAAATCTTACCTTTTCTTTATCACGTGGCCATCAGATTTTACGCAGTGGGCTTCCCATTTATTTCCTGGTCGCTTTCTTTTTTCTGCTTTAATCTGTGAAGTCCTCATCTGTGATGAGATTTCAGAGCACAACATAAGATATGAATGTAAGACTGCTGAGGTTTCAAAGGGGTACTGTTACTTGCCCTTCTCCTATTCTCTGTTTAGCCTGTATTTTGTAAAAATTGCTGCTTTGAAAATGGTTATGTGAATCCCAAGCAGAGATGGAGAAGAACTGAGTATTGCATGTGTTTTACATAGATGTGTATCTGTATATGTTTATGTATGTGTTTGTATAAATACATGTAATACCAATTTGCAAGAATAAAAATTAACTTTCCTCAGATTAAAGTTCACATGATCAACATCTCCCATACAAGTGTGTGGGCATATATATGAAAATATGTGCACACTCAGTACCTGCAGCCCTTCCTGGAGATCTACAAGCAATAATAAATGCTTTTGATCAGTGTTTTTCCATTGCTATCAAAGGTACAAGACAAACCTATTATTTTGCAAACTTACACTGCCTCACTCTCATACAAAGGGGCTTTTTAAAAATAGCTGGAAAGGAATGTTCAGGGCCAGCTCCTCACCAGTTCAGCTCTGCTTTTTAGCACACAGACAGTTGGAACAGCAGTCAAGAGCCCTCCAGAACAGAGATTTTTGCACCAGTGACTCAGATTTGTGCCACTTCACGTTTTTTTTGTGTGTCTGGAGTTCCACTATAGACCATCTGTTATGGGCACCCAGGCAGGAATACAGGAGCTCTCATCCACATTGGCATTCTGCTCTTTGCAGAGCAGCTTATCAAACAGGATTGCTGCAGAGATACCACTGTGCAAGTCCTGCTGTATTGAGTGATAAACATAAATGGATCTAGCTGGAGCCTGTTTCACCTGGCACATGTGACATGTATTTGTCTACAGGAAGGGTCACATAATGCTCCATAAAGGATCTCCTATATGTCAGAGGGAGCATTATCAGGGTACTATGGGATTAGTCCAGATATTCCCTGTTCCAATAGTAGGAAGCAAGAAAAGACTTGATCTCCCCAGAGAACTAATTATTCAGACCATCAGGAAAAAGACCAGCCAGGGAAAGTCTTATGGAGGAAGCAGCAGAGCTGTTTGAAGAGGCAAATCAGCATCTGAACAAGGCTTTTCTGATACCTCTTTTAACAAAAATTAATACTGTGGAACACAGCATCAAAGTAACTGTCCTGCTCCATCACTGGGATTGAAAGGGCACAATCTGAGACTTTTCTGTTTACTTTGGAATCCAATTCACGTGTAACAAGAAAGCATTCTGCTTAAGTCTGTTCACCCTGCAGTTGACTCCTGATTCGCGTTTTTGGTTTTGGGGAGGAGTGGTGTGGCTTTTAGGCAGTGTTTGCAATTGCCATACCAAGTTTCTCTAATAATAAGCAAGTGCTTGTTACAGCTTCCCCCTGCTCCTCCTCTATCAGCTGCATGGCGCTGTCAGTGCCCTCAGGAACTGAATACCTGCTGTGTGTGGAGTAAGCATTTTAGGGTCATAGACACAACTACCAGAATGGGAACTAATTCTTCCTCTCTGTTTATAGACACTGCGTCATTTGAGGTCTGTTTCTGTAGTCAACATGGCAAGATAAGTAGGAGCTTGCTCGCCTTGGCAGCTGGCTAGCTGCCTCCTCCAGCACAACACTGCTCTCACTTATTCCCCAATTCATGGGTTTGTTCCTGCCTTGTTCCCCTCCCCCAGCGTCTTAACTTGCCTCCAGGCCCCAGGCACTCCTTTAAGCCAAGTTTTCTGAATTTTTTTGTTCGCTTTCCTTCGCTGCCTGTTTACCTCTTACCTTCCTCAGGCCTTGCGCTCCACTGCTGGGCCAACTCCCCTCCCCAACTGTCCCTGCCCGCCCCAACTGTCACCTACAACTGCCTCAGAAGGTTCTGGTGCTGCCCCTTCCTCCAGGGCAGTGGGCCACTGGGGGATGTCAGAGTCTCCAGGAACTCAGCTTGTGCTCTTTGCTTTGTGATCAAGTCTCCTTCAAGTACCTGAAGGGAGCCTACACAAAAGATGGAGAGGGATTTTTTGAAGAGCATATAGTGACAGGACAAGGGGGAGTGGCTTCAAACTGAAAGAGGATAGGTTTAGATGATGTGTTACAAAAAAATTCTTTACTGTGAGGGTGCTGGCACAGGTTGCCCAGAGCAGCTGTGGCTGCACTATCCCTGGCTGTGTTCAAGGCCAGGTTGTATGGGACTTGGACCAGCCTGGTGTGGTGGAAATTGTCCCTGCCCATGGCATTGGGTTGGAACAAGATGATCTTTCAAGTCTCTCTCAACCCAAACCATTCCTTGGCTCTGTCTCCTCAGTTATCTCTGCATTTAATGTATTACAAACCAATATTACACTGCCATAAAACATCCTCTTCAGGTGAGCCCCTTCTGTCGTGGCCCAGCTTCCTACTTACAACATCACCCTGGAAAGAACAAATGAGTAAAATACCTCTGTGTGTGTGTGGTGCAGGTGCCCAGAAAGTGAGTGAACTGTAGCACTTCCCAATCTCACTGAAGCATCACCAGCTCCCTCCCAAGCTTGGTGCATCTCTGGTGATCAAAGCAGCAGCTGATGAAACTCTTGGATTTTTCCACAAGTGCAGAGACCCTGAGGATGGAGTAGGCTGACAGATACCTCGTTCTCTTTGCTGTAAAAGAGAACAGGCAAGTATTCATGTTGTATTTTTGCAACCTGCTTTATCTCTATCTCGTTGTAGAGCCTTAACCTATTGGATACTTTTTAAATTTTCAATTTACAGCAAAGGAAGTGTTCTATAGTCAGTGGTTCAGCTCAGCATTGTAAGGAATGCTTAACATCAGAGGGGGTCTAGCAGCACTTAAGTTTAAAATACAAGTCTTAAAGGGTTCCAGATTTTGCAGTAGGGATTGAGTAGATATGTAGGAATACTGCCAAAATGGGAAGGATAGAAAAAGAAAGGTAATAGGAGCATTTTCTAGAGTCTTCTGAGATCCATTGTCAGGAAAACAAATAGGATAATTTTGCCACAGAGAAAATTACATGGATTAGGAGGTTGTAGTTCTGTCATGACCCTGTACAGGAATTTCAGATACCCTATAAATGACCAGTAAGAACGGACTGTGTGTGAGACAGGAACTGGAGTTGGGATCCAAAAGCTATAAATCCTAGAAAAAGGCAGAAATTCATTAGATTGAGATGGAAAATAGCAAAGAAATGCCTAAATAATCTCATGACTAAGCAGACCACACAAAAGTAGATAACTGGAACAAGAACAAAACTGGTGTTGTGTGCAAGCACTGGAAGTTTAAAAACTTGAAGAGATGAGGACATCTCACTTTAAAAGAGCACTCTGATAGGACTGATTTTTAGGAAACACTGAGAAGGAATGGCATTAAAGCCTCCCTATACATGGTGGCCAAAAGAGTTGAGGATGCCAAAGTTAGGAAAAGAATAGCAAATAAACAGAAAACATACCACTGTACAAATCCATTGTGCATCCTTCCTTATCTCTAACTCTGTGTAATTTAGAGAAAGCCAAGAAATAAGATGGCTTGGTACAATTCCCACAGGAGGACAGGATTCACACTCTGGTGATCTTGATCTCAGAATTAAAAAAGCTTCATGCTGAATTTGATAGAGGTTTGTTGAGATCTTCAGTAGAAGGGAGACAGGTGAATGAGTGAGTTATTTATCAATATCAAAACTGCTTTGTATTTTTTGTTCTTATGTTATCTGGCAAGGTGGAATATTGCAAGCTTCCACATCCTGTTAGGGAGGCAAAAGGTTTGAACAGGTTCAATAAAGCAAAATTTTAAAAACCAGATGCTCAAGGGCACCGAGGAGATTAAATTGTCCTTATATTTAATGGCCTGCCTTAATTACAACATACAAGACACATACAACATATTAATGAGTGGAGAAGCCTATCTAAATACTAAATAAAAATGCACAACTCTCAGCTTTAAAAGTCTGCTCTGTAGAGAAGTCTAGACATCAGATTTAGGGTAAGATAGCTCAGTAAATAGAGAAGAATTGGAACCAATATAAAATCTGTGATGTGTAATATTTGGCATATTATCATTATTGAGTGGTTTCTTTGACATGCTGTGCAGTCCCCACACTTGGGGGATTTTCAGCATTATCCAGTGTCAGGTGGGACCTCAAAGAATTTATAGTAAGAATCAATAGCCAGGACTTGAGTGAGAGCTGATCAAAAACAGAGTTGAGATTTCCCTTTTTAAGAAGCAAGGAGAAGTTAAAACCACAATTTGCTGGGGCACCAAGTGGCACCAGAGGACATCTCTGGAAAATTTGTCTTAAGCTGTATTTAGTACATCCAAAGAAATTGTAGCTCCCACTTGAGCCATTTCAGCTCAAATACAAATAAATAAAGAAATATTTTAGAGAGTTGAGTGCTTCTGAGTCATGTTTAGTTCTAAGATCTCCTGCCTTGGAGCAAATTAATTTCTAACTGCAATTCTATAGGTGTGCACCTCTATTTCTTGTGTTAAAGGCCATCAAAAATACACTAGGCACTGAAATTCTAATATTGAAAGCTTTTAGTAAAATGGCTAATGAGAGCCCTTCAGACAAGCACTTCTCAGCAAGTTTGTTTTAGAATAATTATAGTTTCTTGCAATTACTGGCTTTTAATGATAGGCTGTTGAGACATTTTTTAGTTCCATAATCTTTGTAGAGTCTTTTGTTCCTGAAATTTTATCACCATCTTGATGCATGAGTGTGAGATACTCCAGGGAAATGCTGTTCAATGCCTGCTTGAGTACAATTTTTAAATGTATTTTTTTGTCTTTTCTCTGATTTATAGCTAGGTCAAATTCATATTATGATCTTGGATTCCTTCTTGAAAACTCTCTGCATCTTCATTTAAGATCTTAAAGTATTATGTAAGTCACATCCTGGGAGATGTGAAAATAGATTTTTTTCATCTTCTTCATAAAGCATCCTTTCTGAGTTACTAAACTTTCCTCCAAAGTACACTGATTTCATCCAGAATTTGATGCCATGACATTCAAACTGTTCTGATGGCATCAAATGTAATTCTGCCCCCAGTGAAACCCACCTCAGGCCTTCTCCCAGCATGATCCAGGGCTTTTTCTTTGGGATGTTGCAGAAGTTGCACACTACTGTTCTGATACACAGCAGTGAATACACTCAGGAGACTTTTTTCAGAATTCCTGGTAGCATTGCAACTCGGCAGAGTGGTTTGATACATCTGTGTAAGCAATTTACCTTGTCCCCTGTTCCCTCACTGCTTTGCTTTTGAGGAATTGACAGGATTCTGACAAATACACTCACCAAAGCTTTCATACAGTGCCTTTCATCCATTCGAATGGTTTCTTCACAGAAAATACAAGTAGTGTTAGTCCTGCTGGTGATCATCCACAGGATATTTCAACCTCAATGCCACATATGCAGAATGTTTTCTTTTATTTTTGTTGCAAAAATATTTGCCACCTGAAATACTCGCCACTTATTCAAGAGAAATACAAGCAAGGTTGTCTGCTTTTGACAGAGATTTACAAAAATCCTCATTACCTCCTGGGGAAAACAGGGTAAAAGACGTTTGCAGAGAAAAGTGGGGCATCCATTGTTGCTGCATGTTTAATTTTATTTGATTTACTATACTTAACTTTTTCCCTTGTTGGCAGGAACAGCCTTAGCTGCTGCTCATGCTGTTTGCCAGCACCTCCATCTGCATCTTTGGTTACTCCTTGGGCTCCTTCTCCTCCTGCATTTGCAGAATGCTGCTTGCATCCTCTGCTCCCATGGGAATGTTTCCCCTTTGTGGCTACCATTCACAGCAGCAGCATGGAGTTACTCTCCTTGTGGATGACATTTTCCTGCAGCTGCAGACACCTGAGCCCAGCTCCCTCCGAGTCTCCCAGGTGGCCTTGGTGATCACTGCCAGTGATAAGGGAATGCCTCTGTCTCCTCTTCCCAAGTCTTGGATTGGTGCTGTGAATCCACACCCACGTTTCAGTTCTGTCAGTAATCCCAAATCCCCCGTGGGAGAGTTTATCTGAATTAATCTCATCTTGTTATTTTGCCATGTAGGTTTATTTTGCAACTGGACCGTTCCTTATCTTACCTTGTGTAGATTTTTTTCTCTTGGGAGTGGTTTCCATCAAACACCTCAGAAAGCATTTAATTCAGTCTCAAAGTTAGTGCTGCATTTGCTTGGAATTTCTGCCTGGCCTGTTTTCTGCTGACCTTTACTTAAATGATTATGTATATGCATGTGTGCATGTGTATTTGTAGTGCTTTCTATCTTGCTCAAGTTTAATTTTACCCCATAAGGCAAGCTTTCCTCTTGAGTGTTATGTCCCAGTTGTTTTATTAGGATTGTGACAAGTCTGCTCACACGAGGCACATCCACAGCACATCTGAATGAAAGCAAACATCCTGTGTTCCTCAGCCTTCTCTAAACCCCAGCAGATGGCTGCTGCTTCTGCAAACTGTGAGCAATAGGATGGATCACATTTCCCATGCAGCAGACTTATTTCTGGAATCCAAACCCAGTATACTTCCAGAAGGTGGGAACGTGGATCCAGCCACAAAGCAGTTTAGCCCAAATCAGTCCTACATGGTGATTCTCCATAGCTCATCCCATCTTACTTTTTGGGATGGATGTGCAGCAGTGCTGAGCCAGGTGGACTGGTAACAGCATCCACATGCAAGTCTTTAAACACCAAGCCTGAAGGTCCTTTGTGCATTTGTTAAAATCTGTGTATGTTTAATTTTTTTTCCTCTGTGATTAAGTATCTTGTGGAGGTAAATGGTGTTTTTTGGAATGACTGGGTTTCCTTGGTGCTCAGAGCCAGTTCCTGCTCAGGATACTGGCAGGATCTGCAGAAGGTGATTTGTATTTTTTCCACCTCAGGTAACACTCAGGGGACACAGACAAATGTCCTTGCAGCAGCAGTACCCTGAGGTGTCTGTGCTTAACCCCAGGTGTGGAATCAGGGGCACTTCAGTGTCCAGGTGAAGTAGCAGGAATCACAGAATCCTGGAATGGTTTGGGCTGGAAGAGACCTCAAAGATCATCTCATTCCATCCCCTGCTGCTGTGGACAGGGGCACTTTTCACTAGACCAGGTTGCTCCAAGGATCATCCAGCCTGGCCCTGACCAGGGATGGGGCATCCACAACTTCTCTGGGCAACTTTTCTCAGCTTGAAACTTGACCCTGCACGTGTGTGCTGTGTTCAGGGACTCATTCCCACTCATTTTTTCTCCCAGAAGGAGGCAACAAAGGAGTTATTTGGGCTGCAAGTCCAAGCAAATAGCCTCTACTAGGTCTGTTGAGAATGTTGTGTCCTGAGGAAAGGGCAGTTTGGGAGAGGGTTTCATCTTTTCCTGCTTAAAACTTCTCTCCACTGAGCAACAGGCTCAGTCTCAGCCATTTCTGCCCACTTTCCATCTCATGTTGGAGTATTTAGCATCAAAGAAGGCTTTTGAAAGAACACCTGCATTCTTCCACAACTTGTGCACTGATTTCTTTGCATGGATGATCTTCAATGGGCTACACATCTGTTCTGTTGCATTCAGAGGCCCTAAAAATGATGCCATTTGTTTAGAATCATAGAATCATTAGGGCTCAAAAATACCTCCAAGATCATCAACTCCAGGAAGTAATTCTAAAGAATGACAACATTTCTGATGTTTCTCCTCCAAGTGTACTGATTATAAAAATGTCTGCGTGCAGGCTAGGCTAGCACTAACAATCCTTCATCATCCAGAACCTCTCTGGTCATGCAAACCCAATACAGAATTAATGCATACCATAGGATATTTTCCTCTATCACACCAATGTAGAAAGCTCCCAGTGGCTCTGGAGTGCATATTTCCATTAAGAATTCAATAGGCTAGTCACAGTCCACAACAGTCTTCATTATTTCCTAAATCAAAGTTATTCACACTTCCAATTTCCTTTACAATTCATTGGTGGTTTTTTGACAAACTCTTGTTAAGCCTAGCACACTGTTGGTCAAAACCTTTGATGAGATTGTTGATCCTGTCTTCCAACAGCAGCTTCTGTACTTGAAGAGACACTCTCTAGCTGGTTATGGCTTTTTTTCCCACTAATGGGACTAAGTGTCATTGACTGGGGTAGGCAGCCAAAGACTTTCTTGAGATTTCTTTATTTTTACTAAAGGCTGTGCTCAGAAGAATCAATAGTACAGAAAAAAACAATCTATCAACATTTCCCTTTATGTACATTTGCTTTATTTTATTATGTATCCCAGCCACAGAAGAATATGGGCACTGAAGTCAGGTGGATAACCTGCAGCCACAGAACTCTGCCAATAATTCAGTATATTTTGCAAATTGCAATATTTCTGCTCTTGTTTTGGTTCTTTAATCGAGAAGAAAGATTTACAACTGGTTGTACTGACCCACTCAAAGGTGTTTGCAAATAAAGTATGAACCACAAAGCTGTATCTAGTCCTTTTTCTTACAGTTTTTCACCACAGCAGTGTCTCTTGGGCTTTTCCACTGAGTTTTTCAAACTCAACAAAAGCATCTGTGAACCATTTTGCCTGCTGCACTGAGCCACGGGGTTTTGCATCTGGGAAGAGGGACAACAGTGTAAACAATGCAGAATGAGACAAAGTCATGGAGTCATTTTGGTTGGAAAAGCTCTCTAAGATCATTGATTCCAGCCACTAATCCAGTACTGCCAAGCCCACCACTAAACCATGTCCCCAAGTGCCACATCTACACGTTTTTTGAACACTTCCAGGGTTGGTGACTCCACATTTCCCTGGGCAGCCTCTTCCAATGGCTGTCAATCCCTTCAGTGAAGAAATTTTTCTTAGTACTTTTCCATCTCTACAAAAATGTATGTTTCTGGCAAAAGAAGGCTTGATAAAATTGTCATGAATGACACCTGTGATCAAATGAGGCATCAAAATCACTTATTCCTCAACAAGAGAGCTGGAATCAAGTGTAAGTACCTGAAAGGAGCCTATAAGGAAGATGGAGAGGAACTTTTTACCAGAGCCTGGAGTGACAGAACAAGGGGGAATGGCTTCAAAATGAAAGAGAGTAGGTTTGGATTGGATATTAGTAGAAAAAAAATCTTTACTGTGAGGGTGCTGAGGCCCTGGCAGAGGTTTCCCAGTGAAGCTGTGGCTGCCTCATCCCTGGACATGTTCAAGGCCAGGTTGGATGGGGCTTTGAGCAACCTGGTCTGGTGGAAGGTGTCCCTGCCCATGGCAGGGGGTTGGAACAAGGGGATTTCAGGTCCTTTCCAACCCAAACCATTCTCTTGATTCCATTTCTATTGATGTTTGCTGTAATCAGCAGCAAAGGGCCATGTGTAAAGCCTTGCAAATTTTAAGTGGGAGAGAAGGTTCCTACAGAAATCCTGAGCAGAGTCACAGCCAGAGTCACACACTCAGCCAGAAGCCTTTGGTGAGCACTGAGCCTCTCACCTTCCTGCTCCATACCCACACACAGATCCCACACCCTGTGGATATCCCACATCCAGCTCAGGGCTTTCCCCCCTGAAACTGCTCTGGGTGCCTCACACTGCCCAAAATCTCTCCTGCCCAGCCAGGGGCTCCAGCAGTGCCACAGAGGAGGGCAGCAAGCTCCAGCTCATCAGGCCCTTGAGGAGGGCACTGACCCTCTGTGGCTATTAAAGAAGGTAACAGCAGGCTCAGGCTGCTAAGGAGAGAAATCCAGATAAATCCCTAGGAGAACAAATAAGGCACATTCAAATGTGTTTAATTGTGTGTGCCTGTCTGGAAGCCTGGCTCATCATTCCTCTTTCCATTTCTCACTCAGAGGGTCACCAGTGCCTGAAAACAATGATGTGCCAAGGAAGCCAATTCCTTGTGGGGGCATGACTCTGCTCCACACTGACACTTTCCCCTCTGTCACTTGGCAAAATTCAGTATGTGACTTGAAAATTCAAAATATAAACAACAGAGATGAACCAGGGCCAATCATGTTGCAAGCAGAAGTCTGAAACCTTCCCAGTAAGTGAAGAATACCTCTCCTCTAGAAATACCACCAATGTCTCCATTCTTTTCAGCTTAACCAGAACCATTTCTTTGCAGATTTTAACCTATGAGGATATTGGGGCAAAAATACCATGGTCAAATACACATGTATGAAACCATAAAACCACTCAATGCCTCACAATACACAATTTATCAGGCAAGTTTCTCCCATCTCCTAGTTCTCCTATTCCTGTGAATTGCTTATTGCTTTTCTTTCTTCCTCAGGATCATTTTCCCCTGTAACTTTGTTATTCTTTAACAGTTCTTTCACAGTTAAAAACCTTCAGGGTATTTAGGTATTCTAAGAATGATAGAACTGTCCCCTGTATTGTCCTTTAGTGGCTTCTGGTCATTCCCACATTCCAGGATGCACCAAGTTACTCTAGCTTTTTCCTGAAAATTGATAAATCATACACCTGAGCTAAACAAATAGAAAAAAGCCAAGAATTTATGAGAGTGAGGAGGGCATGATCCTTTCAGGGAATCACTAAACTGAATTAACAAAAGTGACAATTTCTTAACTGGGAGGGAAAGCAGGGAGAAAAATTCAATGAAAGTTAATACTCCTGGCTAAAGAGTTGAAAAATCCATTCTGCATTTTGTTAGGGAAATTATTTTGAGGAAGGAAAAATAAAAGAAAATGTTATATGAAAATACACTCAAATATATGAAATATATGAAAGTATATATGAGTATGAAAATAGTTGTGATGCTCTAGTAAATGAGGAGTTGTCATCTCTTGTGAAGGAAATCCAATCTTAATTTTTAGTATTTCCTGTCCTGTGGCCTTGTGTGATGTAGGCAAGTTGCTGAATGGTTAATTTTGACCTCTGCCATTATAATGTATCTTCTTTCTTATTGAAATTATGTCCAATTTTGGCTCCCAGGCATTCATCCTGTCATATGTTGATTACTGTAAAAAATATTGTCATTACTGAATTTATTGCTATATGCAAACTGGGTCTGCAGTGCTCACAGGCTGTTTCAAGCAGGATAAGCAGCCTCTAAAAACTTTCTGTCTTCTCTCCTGTGGTTTCCCAGCCCAGGAGAGGGAAAGGACTGCAGGATCAGTGGAGAAGAAGGTCCTGGAGCCAGGCTTGTACTTTTGAGGGTTGATGTTTTTCCCCTGTACATTATGATCTCTGCAAGGAAAATACTGATGAGTTTAGGCATCCCACTCTGGTGGTCACCCCACCAAACCTGAATTCAGCTGTTCTCACAGATGTGTGGCAGGATTAGATACTCAAATTCTTGGCTGTTAATTAATTTTACTACTAATTGTGATGTCTTCCCAGAAGCCTCTGTTGCAAAAGGAATTTTAAACATGCTAAAGTCCGAATGTTTCTCACATGTAAATAGATCTCAGTGGCACACAGGCTGTATTAAACACAGTATTTGAGCTAAAGCACCTAAAGACAATTCCTTGTAGTGGACTG